>NC_053444.1:1206646-2406646 GCF_007990345.1 Gossypium hirsutum
GATGTCTGGGGCTTTTTATTGGTAGACCCATTTCATCCTGTTTCTAATGTCCTGTTGTTGTGGCATGGGATGGGGCACAATGGATTGTGACAGAGGCATGGTGGTACAGAGGAGCAGGGGCCGACATGGTTGGCATGGAGAGCTGGGCGTGAGCAAGCACGAGGAGGCCACGCGAGGCATGCGGGCGCTAGGGTTGGGAGGCATCTTTCTGGCCGAAAACTGTTTATATGCTGTCTTGGGCTGGGTTTTAATTTTTTGTTTCGGGCGCATCTACATTGGGTCTGTTATGCTTTCCTTTATGTAATTGGAACTGTTGTTTATATTGTTTTATAATTCGGCTGGCATAAAATTGGCCTTACAGTGCCCTCTTTGCTTGTTTCGTGTACGGAACAGGCAAGACTAGAGGCATTTTGCCCGGTCTCGAGTTTTGATTCTTTTGGTGCTTCCTTTCTTAAGTACCTCTCAGTCCACTCGTTTTGATTTCGATTGCTCTACTGCACTTCAGATACGCTTGTAGCTTCAATTACTCTGCTCGTTCCATGGGGATGAGATTTGTTTTTAGTCTGCTCCACTACTATTAGGGAGATAAGACTGTGGTTTCGTTGCTCCGCTACTGCTTGGGAGATAAGACTGTAATCTCCGATCTATCTATTGTCAAATGCAGGGAGATAGAGTTATCAGCTTCAATGTACTCCACTGTAGTCACAGGGAGGTAAATCTGCCATCTTTGATCTTCAATCTATTCCACTGTCAAATGCAGGGAGATAGTTATCGGCTTCAATGTACTCCACTGTAGTCAGGAGGTAAATCTGCCATCTGATCCATCTTCCTGACAAATATCGATCTGCTAAATTATCTGATGCTCCGCACAGGAAGCAAGATCTACAATCTTCGATCTACTTCACGCCAATACATGAAGATAAGATCTGCTTTCTTCGATCTACTTCGCCACCAGTATGGGAAGACAAGATCTGCATCGTCGATCCACTTCCTACCAATATAGGAAGACAGGACCTGCTATCTTCGATCTACTTCACGCCAATACATGAAGACAAGATCTGCTTTCTGCGATCTACTTGCCACCAATATGGGAAGACAAGATCTGCATCGTCGATCCACTTCCTACCAATATAGGAAGATAGGATCTGCTACCTTCGATCTACTTCACGCCAATACATGAAGACAAGATCTGCTTTCTGCGATCTACTTCGCCACCAATATGGGAAGACAAGATCTGCATCTTCGATCCACTTCCTACCAATATAGGAAGATAGGATCTGCTACCTTCGATCTACTTCACGCCAATACATGAAACAAGATCTACTTTCTCGATCTACTTCGCCACCAATATGGGAGACAAATCTGCATCTTCGATCCACTTCCTACCAATATAGGAAGATAGGATCTGCTACCTTCGATCTACTTCACGCCAATACATGAAGACAAGATCTACTTCTTCGATCTACTTCCACCAATATGGAAGACAAGATCTGCATCTTCGATCCACTTCCTACAATATAGGAAGATAGATCTCTACTTCGATCTACTTCACGTCAATACATGAAGACAAGATCTGCTTTCTTCGATCTACTTCGCACCAATATAGGAAGACAAGATCTGCATCTTCGATCCACTTCCTACCAATATAGGAAGATAGGATCTGCTACCTTCGATCTATAAAATCAATTTTATGGACCTATTTACGTCTAGTGTTTAGGATGACATGATCGAGTGGATCAAATGCTCCTAACTAGATGTGTATGAATGATATTTGTAGAATGTCATGAGAATGGTCCATTTTTAATGCTTAGTTGTCATTCCTCATTGTTCATCAAGGTTCCATCACTGATGCCTTCTTGTTCAGCCAGTACCTTTGACAGAAAACCTAAAGAAATAGACGCTATTTAGACTATCATTTCTCAAATGTTCCAACCCTTAGGTTTGGTTAGTTCTAAACAATAGTCCTGTTTCAGGTCCTCGTATTATTTAGAAACTTTCAGAGTAATATGCAGAACTCCTTCTGCATGTGTATTGTCAGTCCATTAATCGTTATTTCAATGAAAAATGCTTGAAAAAGATTATCAAAATGGACAAAATGAAATTTTGTGAGAGCAAATCTCTAAACAAACAAATCAAGATAGCAAATTTTGCTGAGATACGAGATGAATAAGATGAAAAAGATTATCTCAATGAATAAGATGGAACTTTATTGAGAGCAGAGCTTTAAATGAACGAATAGCAAATTTTGCTAAGATGTAAATAAGATAAAAAAGATGCCCCAGATATCGCAGCATGAGCTTCTCTGCACAAACTCTGTGTTTAGAAGTCCTAAAAGACTTTGTTGATGCCCCAAGATGTAGCATCTCTCCTTCTTGTTAATTCGGAGAAGACAAAACTACTCTATGCCTCATCTTTGATCGAAAATTTGAATTGCCCATTCCTGGGTTTTCAATTCAAAGCCCCTTTGGTCTCAAGGTGCCCTTTGCGGGTTTTCGCCTTGGCCTCTCCCTTTTTTTTTTTTTTAGGCAAAGTACCTCTTCACTGAATCCGAATTCACAGGATTGGGCAAGCTTTTGCCATCCATCCCAGTTAAAATTAATGCCCCTTCTGAAAAGGCCTTTTTTACTACATAAGGTCCCTCCCAGTTTGGCATCCACTTTCCTCTGAAGTCCTTTTGTATGGGAAGGATCTTCTTCAGTACCAAGTCCCCTTCATGGAAGTTTCTAGGAGAACTTTCTTATTGTAAGCTCGCATCATTCGTTTCTGGTACATTTGACCATGACGGATAGCTCTTAACCTCCTTTCTTCAATCAAGTTCAGCTGATCATATCGGCTTGGACCCATTCTGCTTCGTCTAACTTTAGTTCTGAAAAAACTCGGAGAGAGGGAATTTCAACCTCAATTGGTAGCACTGCCTCCATTCCATAAACCAAAGAGAATGGTGTTGCCCCGGTAGAAGTCCTGACGGACGTTCGATAAGCATAGAGGGCGAATGGCAACTTCTCGTGCCAATCTCTATAGGTCTCAGTCATTTTCCCCACAATCTTTTTGATATTTTTATTGGCTGCCTCCACCGCACCATTCATCTTCGGACGATATGGCGATGAGTTGTGGTGCTTGATCTTGAATTGATTACAAACCTCTGCTATCGTGCTATTATTCAAATTTAATGCGTTGTCTGATATGATCCTTTCAGGCATTCCATACCGACATATGATTCCTTCTTTAAAAACTTGCTGACAGCTGTCTTTGTGACGTTGGCGTAAGAAGTAGCCTCTACCCACTTAGTAAAGTAGTCAATCACTACAAAAATGAAACGATGTCCGTTTGAAGCCTTTGGCGATATGGCCCAATGACGTCCATGCCCCACATGGAGAAAGGCCATGGGGAAGTCATGACGTGAAGAGGTGATGGAGGCACATGAATTTTGTCTCCGTAAATCTGGCATTTATGGCACTTCTTAGCATACTTGATGCAGTCTCCTTCCATGGTAGACCAATAATATCCGAATCTCATGATCTGTCTGGCCATTGTGAAGCCGTTAGCGTGTGTTCCACAAATACCATCATGGACTTCTTCCAAGATCTGCTTGGCCTCCACAGCGTCTACACATCTTAACAGCACCTGATCTTTTCCTCTTTTGTACAGGATTTCTCCATCTAAGACGTAACCACTGGCCAGCCTCCTCAACATTCTCTTGTCATTCTCAGTTGCTTGGTTTGGGTATTCACAATTTTTCACGTATCGCAATATGTCCTGATACCAAGGTTGTCGTCCTTTTCTTCTTCCTCGTCAATATTACAACAGTGGGCTGGAGCATCATAAATGCTCATTTGGATAGGCTTCACATCCTCTGGTCTATTTACTTTGATCATGGAAGCCAATGTAGCTAAAGCGTCGGCCATCTGATTCTCGTCTCGTGGGAGATAACAAAAAGTGATGTCGTCAAACTCCTCAATCAATTCTAGGACTATCCTTCGGTAACTAATCAATTTAGGGTCTCTTGTTTCCCATTCGCCTTTGAGCTGATAAATTACCAATGCCGAATCCCCATATACCTCAAGTACCTTGTTTTGCGTTCCATAGCCGCGCGGATTCCCATGATACATGCTTCATATTCCGCCATGTTATTTGTGCAATCAAAATCTAGTTTACTGGTGAAAGGATAATGATTACCGTTTGGAGATACCAAGACTGCCCCAATCCCGTTGCCCATGGCATTTGAGGCTCCGTCAAAATTTAATTTCCAAGTATTGCCTTCTTGTGTGCTCGCTTCAGTAGTTGCCACATACATCAGATCCTCATTTGGGAAGTCAAAGTTCAAAGGCTCATAATCGTCCAGGGCTCTACTTGCTAGAAAATCTGCTATCGCGCTCCCTTTTACAGCCTTTTGATTCACATAGGTTATGTCAAATTCAGATAGTAGAATTTGCCATCGGGCCATCTTTCCGTTTAGAGCAGTTGACTCCATCATGTATTTCAGAGGATCTAACTTTGAGATTAACCAAGTCGTATGGTACAACATGTATTGTCTCAATCTCCGAGTAGTCCAAACCAATGCGCAACATAATTTTTCAATTGGCGAATATCTCGTTTCGCATTCAGTGAACTTCTTACTGAGATAATAGATCGCTCTTTCTTTTCGTCCTGACTCATCATGTTGGCCGAGCACGCACCCCATGGAATTCTCAAATACTGCCAAGTATAGTATCAGCGGTTTGTCAGGGCAAGGTGGCATCAGTACTGGGGCGTTGGACAAGTAATGTTTAATTCTTTCGAAAGTTTCCTGGCACTCCTCATCCCATACACCTGGATTGTGTTTCCTAAGAAGACGGAATATGGGGTCACATTTCTCAGTTAATTGTGAAATGAATCGAGCGATGTAATTTAGTCTTCCTAGGAAACCCCGAACTTCTTTTTGAGTACTTGGCGGAGGTAATTCTTGTATGGCCTTAACTTTGTCTGGGTCAATTTCAATTCCCTTTTCGCTGACTAAGAATCCTAGCAATTTTCCTGATCTAGCCCCGAAAGTACACTTGGCTGGGTTAAGTTTTAGCTGGAACTTCCTTAACCTCAGAAACAGTTTTCTCAGAACTTGCACGTGTTCCCTTTCTGTTCTGGATTTTGCGATCATGTCATCAACATAAACTTCTATCTCTTTATGCATCATATCATGGAATAATGCTACCATGGCTCTCTGATATGTTGCTCCCGCATTTTTCAATCCAAAAGGCATCACTTTATAACAAAACGTCCCCCACATCGTTATGAATGTGGTCTTCTCCCTGTCTTCAGAAAGCATCTTAATTTGGTTGTACCCGGAGAAACCATCCATGAAAGAGAACAGTGAGTATCCGGCCGTGTTGTCTACCAAGGTATCGATATGAGGCAGTGGGAAATTATCTTTTGGGCTGGCTTTGTTCAAGTCTCTGTAGTCCACACACATTCGCACCTTCCCATCTTTCTTAGGAACAGGGACTATATTGGCTACCCATTCTGAGTACTTGACCACCTGTAAGAAACCAGCATCAAATTGCTTCTTGACTTCTTCCTTTATTTTTAGCAAGACATCAGGCCTCATCCTTCGAAGCTTTTGTTGGACTGGTTTGCATTCTTCCTTTATAGGCAATCGGTGCACCACGATATCAGTACTTAAACCTGGCATATCTTGGTAGGACCATGCGAAGACATCTTTAAACTCTTGAAGCAACTCAACAAGGTCTCGCCTTGTTTCCTTGGCAATGCAAGCGCCAACTTTTACCTCTCTGCCCTCTTCTAAGATCACGACTTCTACTGATTCCTTATAGGGTAGAATTTGTTTTTCTTCTTCTTCCATCATTCTTAACAAATCCGGAGATAAAACGCTGTCTTGGTCACCTTCAAAATCTTGAGGATTATCTATACTCATGTCTTGCTCAAATAGAGACTCTGAATTAGTAACAGAGTCGCTCATCTCGTTGATATCGAAGACCTGTTATTGGAACAAATGGAGCCCAAATAAAAGAATCTAAGAATACTTGTATGCATACTATGATTATAAAGGGAATGAAAAGAATGAAAGAATATTTGCTCAAGATGAAACTGAATGATAAGTTTTCACTGAAATTAGATTTTGGATATGTGCCTTTTACAAAAGATTCTTATCACCCCCAGGCTTAGGGCAACAAGTGTTCTGAATATTACTCTGAATTAGTTCTAAATGTTACAGGGATCTCTTCTGCAGTCCAGTTATTCAAAACACTTCCAGGTTCGTAAGGACGAATGCCCGATAAATTCCTTTCCACCCTTTCTTCCGCGGATATGGCATTGATGTCCAACCTCTCAATCCTTCCTTCTGTAACCTCCTCCTTCTCTTCAGGGTGGACAATTCCCCTTGAAACAAAAGTCTTAGATATATGGGGAAAGGTTATCGGTCCCCACTTGACTTCTATCCCGCCCAAATGTGCTCTTATCTTTTCTTGCTTTTTCTCCATCTCTTTCCTCCTTTCCCTCGCATTAGGCTTATATCCCAAACCATAACGGTCCTGTTTGTTAACTAGGATCGGTACTCCGACCCTTCCCTGGAGGTATTTTCCCAATCCTCTTCCAGGCAATGCTCCCTTTCCCATCGTTAGCTGTAAGCTCATTGACGTAGCTTTGGATATCTTAGGCTCTGGGATTTTGCTCATCTCGATGACAAATGTGGCATTTACGAATTCCAATGATCGGAATGAACATTCTATCGCTTCACTATCGGCCTCTATGTATGGCATATCATTGGTGACTGATGCAATGATGTCTTCTTCTGCATCTATAGTCACCAATCGACCCTCCATCACCAATTTTAACTTTTGGTGAAGTGACGATGGTACAGCTCCTGCAGAATGGATCCAAGGCCTCCCCAATAGGCAATTGTAAGATGGTTTAATATCCATTACCAAAAAGTCCACCTCGTATGTATTTGGACCAATCAATAGAGGTATCTCGATTCTTCCCATCACTTTTCTCTCAGTGCCATCAAATGCTCTCACTATATTTTGGCATGATTTCATGTGATAACTATCCACAGGTAGCCTGTTTAATGTGGACAGGGGCAGAACATTCAGGGCCGATCCATTGTCAACAAGTACCGCCGGTAGTATACACCCTTTGCAACGGGCAGTGATGTGCAAGGCCTTGGTAGATCCCATACCGCCTGGCGGGATCTCATCATCGTTGAAGAAGATGAAGTTATCGGCATTTATATTGTTAACCAGGCGATCCAATTTGTTCACTGAGATATCTTTAGCGACATAAGTCTCATTTAGCACTTTTACCAACGCATTACGATGTATCTCTGAACTTAGAAGTAACTCGAGCACTGAGATGCGAGCGGGTTGCTTATGCAATTGTTCCACCACGCTATACTCGCTATGCTTCAAGAATTTTAAGAATTCTCTAGTCTCATTTTCAGTCACCGGTGTGTTAATATGCGGTTCAATTCCGATCGTCTTCGTTTTATCTTGTTCAACCGCCAAGGCTTTTCCTTTTATAGGCTTCCTTTTGTATTTCCCAGGTCGTAACGTTTTCCACTACGCGTATAGAAGCCTGCGTCATTACCCTCTTCTGAAGCATTTATCGGTTCTCCTCTCCCGTGATCATCACATTGCAGTCGTAATTCCAAGGAACCTTTTTGCTATCCTTGTAAGGAAAGGCTACAGGTTTTTAGATTATGACCCTTGGCGCCAGTTGTATTCCAGATCCTGTGCTTGTTGGCCTTGAAATAATCACCACGGGTGATTTGGGCCTTTCTCGTAGGCCCCTCCTCCGAGGCATAAACTTCTCCTTTTTCCAGTCCTTTGATCTCTTCATAAAATTCTAGCTCTTTGTTGTTCATCAGATTTTGTACCATGGCTTTGAATTCAGTGCAATTTTGAATGTCATGGTCTTCTTCAGCATGAAACTCGCAGTACGTCTTCGTTCCTTCGGGTCTTTCTTTTGAATTTTGTTCGATGAGACCTCCTTCTATCATTTGTCTCCAAACCCAACTCAATGGGGTTTTTATCTCTGCAATGTCAGTTTTGATTCTCTTTCTTCCACCTTCGATTATTGCGTTTACCCCTTTATCAGCATGATCGGGTAACGGATTCGCTGCTACGTTTGGTCCTAATGGGTTGTCAAACTTCACAATCCCCATCTTAATAAACCTTTCCACCGCCTTTTTAAACCCAGTGCAGTTCTCAATTGAATGCCCTGGTATCCCTGCATGGTATTCACATTGGGCATTCGTGTCATACCATTTGGGATATGGAGGTTGCATGGGCTCTAGATAAAATGGAGATACTATGTGTGTATCAAATAACTTCTGATACAGTTCCCCGTATGTTATTGGAATGGGCGTAAATTGAAGTCTCTCTGTGTTAGTCCTTGTGTTGGGCCTTGTGTTGGGTTCCTGCCTTGAGGAGGCTTGGTGACTAGTGGTTATCATTTTTGGAAGGCCAACAGTAATCGGTTTTGAATGGCTCTTGCTATATGTGCTTACGTTGTTTACTTCGCCCTCTTTTTTTCTTGGGGCTGGTCTTTTGAAGTTTTCCCCTGTGTCAATTTTACCGCTCCTTACCGCGTTCTCAATCATTTCACCGGACATTACCATATCCGAGAAGCTCTTGGTAGCACTCCCCAACATGTGGTTGATGAACGGGGCTTTCAAAGTGTTGATAAACAACATGGTGACCTCTTTTTCCAAAAGGGGTGGCTGGACTTGTGTTGCCACTTCTCTCCATCGTTGGGCGTATTGCCTGAAATTCTCGCTAGGCTTTTTCTCCATGTTTTGTAACGTAATTCGATCGGGTGTTATATCCGTTACATGACTGTATTGCTTCATAAAAGCTTGCGCCAAGTCTCTCCATGAACTAACTTTAGCACGACTCAGTTGGTTGTACCATTTGGCTGCAGATCCGATCAAACTGTCCTGGAAGCAGTGGATTAACAGCTGATCATTGTTGACGTATCCTGTCATTCTTCGACAGAACATAGTTATATGAGCTTCAGGACAACTAGTCCCATTATATTTTTCGAATTCCGGCATTTTGAACTTAGGTGGGAGTACTAAATCAGGGACCAAACTCAGATCCTTGGCGTCAACCCCGCGATGATAGTCGATGTTTTCCATGACTCTAAATTTTTCCTCTAACCATCTACATCGGTCTTCTAGTTGTTTTGGCAGGTTCATTCTTGTTTTTTCTGTTTCTGCCACATCATCGAGGTCCGGGACCACAGGATTAGTGGGATTATCCCCGGGATTAGAACCCGAGCCCATTTGAAAATGCAATGGTACCGAGGCACCAGCCAGATATTGAGGTCTAATGGTAACCAGTACCCTCTGTGGGTACACCTCTGGTTGTGCTTGAATGTTAGTTGGGGTGAAACCTGGAGGATAAATAGGGTCATCGTGATCTTCCCCGCATCGACTACGGGGTCTTTCCTTTGTTATTTCCTCCAGCCAATAACTGCTTTAATTGGTTCATCACAGTGTTCTGGGATTCTAACATGTCTTGCTGGATTTTTTCCAGTCGTTCATGCATCTGATCTTGCATCTCTCGTTGCAACTGTTCCAATCTTTCCATACTTTGATCCATTGCTTTTGTTTGGCGACGAGTACCGTAGTGATATTTGATTAGATTTTTGTTGGTTTCCAGGGTAACTGTCATAATTTAATTTTATTAGGGTCATTTTATGAGATGTAATGCAAATGTATGAGATGAATGCAAAAAAAGAGGCATTGATTCGAATTCAATTTCATTAGAAAACTCAACTAGAAAGCAAATTTCTTTACATAAAATAAATTACATATACGGCTTCGCCTTTATACCCAAAGCCTTAACCTTCCTAAGAAGCCAAGCTAAATCTCGACCTCGGCTTGATTCTGACTCATATTTTAAACTCAATACATCGGCCTGAACTGCTAATGTTTGCAGATGATCAGCCACTTCCCGCACTTGAGTCACAGCTTCGCCCATAACGTAATCTCTATCTCTAATCTGCCTTTGAGAATGATGGAATTGCTCTTGCCATTGATCATTACTCCTCTCAAGAAGCTCCATTCGTAGCTCAGAATTGTGTAATGCGTCCTCAAGCTCCTCTACCTTTCCTTTCAGTTCTTCGATCTTATTTAAGCTTACTCTTAATTCGATCATGGAGTTGCGACTACGGTACGAGTGAAGTGACTTTTCTAGTTCTGCCACCTTGGCCTTTAATCATGCCTTCTCATTTCGGCACTCTAACAAACTCCTTTCCAAAGCGTTTTCTCGAGCTCGAGCATCTTGAAATTTCTTTTCCCACTGATCGGCCCTATTTTTTCCTCATTGATCTCTTGTCGCCACTGCTCTGACGTTTTGCCCAGACCGACAGTTCTCATCGACAATCGCAGCTTCTTGTAATCTGTCTTTAGACTATCCAAATCATCTTCAGCTTTGTTCTTTCCCTTCCTTAATTTCTCGGCTTCTAGCTTGTGGATATCGATGTCTAATCCCAAATGCGTTCTTTCTTCTTCTAGCTGTTCTATCCTCTTTTTCAACTCAGAATTTCTTTTCTCAAAGTCTCGTTTGATGATCTCTAATTCTGACGGAGCTACTTGTAGATGCTCCTCTATAGACTGAACACAATCTTCCCTCGGCTTAGGGATGTTGTCATTGACCTTTTACTCCACCACCCATAATATTCGGGAGTTGTCATCGCTCCTACGGTAAATCTTTTCATTCGGTGAACCTGTTTCCAAGCGTTAGATATTTCTCGAGTTTTTCTCTTGTAGTTTTCATCCTTATAAGAAAACTCACATTGAGCCAGCCCTTGTGTTGCTGGTATGAACTGTCTCGATCTATATTGTCTTAATACGAGTAAAGGGGCATAACCGACAGCTCCCCAAATTCCGAGTAAAGGGACCCAGTCGAAATCACCACATCGATATAGGATCTCGTCGGGTACCATCCAAGGAGCTTTCCATTCAACGTCGTCCTCCTGAAGATTTTGGAGAATTGTCATCCACTTCTCTTCCGTGATGTCGTCTCGTCTTGGTGTAGCAACCTGTTCCTTCAATGGGGAATAGCCTTCTGAGAAGACTCGATAAGAGACATTTTCCACCTTCCAAAAGTGACTATGGAACCACACCAATAGTAGCTGTGCGCATCCAATGAACCTTCCTTCCCCTGCTCTTCGACATGCGCTTAGAGATCTGAAGGTTTCTGCTAAGATTGCCGGGATGGGCGTGACTCCCTTACTAAGCCGATCGAACAAATCAGAGACGGCCTCATCTACGTGCCCTAAAGCTCTAGGGAAAATTACCAAACCATAGATACCTAGAGCGAAGACATCCACTATTTTCTTCACATCAGGGTGTGCTAATACTAAATCTCGCAAGCTTTTCCAAGGAACGCACTTACTGTGTCCTTTCTGTTGGATTCGGGCAGCGACCCACTATTCGCTCATCCCCGTAATACTCATCAATTTTTTTAATAATGTTGGGACACTAGCAGCTCTAGAGTAGGCCTTGTCAATTTGAATCTTTGGACACCGAAGCAAGGTCGTATATTCTTCCACGGTGGGCACCAAGTCCACTTTTCCAAAAGTGAAACAACTGTAAGCAGGATTCCAAAACTGGGCTAGGGCTCGGAATAAATGCTTGTCCACTTTGACACCAAGTAGGTGAGGCAAGTCCCCGTAATCACAGTAAAACATCTGCTTGGTCCCGTCGTCCCATTGATCCCATATTTCCTTCATTTCTCGAAGATCATTTTGGATTACGCTGATACGGGTGAAGTCCCATAACTCTGATACGTACCCTTCTGCAAGACTATCGCCTTTCTCTCTCCACATCGTCTCAGCCCATAATCGTACAGCTGCATTGTCTTCTACTTTATCAAGAAACCTCTTTTCCATGATAAGCTTTCTATCCATACTGAACGTGAATCAACACCTCTTTTGAAATAAAATGCCATGCAATCACAAACAAAGCAAATTAGAGCTAGGATTTAAAGTAAACAGTAATAAATAAAGCATCTATTCGGTAAGCACTAGGGTCTGGAATAGCTCTATCTCGGTGGGTTCTTATGGCTCGCTATGTGTGGTTTGGTTCTAAAGTAAGGGTACCTGAACCAGCAGATTCCTCGATCCTCACCCATTATAGGCTCATATGGACCGAGTTCAGTTCAGGGGAATACATTTCCCTATGGCCATGCGGAGATGAAAATCTCACGAAGACATAGGTACGGATGTATCCCGGAAGCGATTCACTATCCCATGCGGAGGTGAAAACCTCACGAAGGCGTAGTTTCTCACTCCCACTTAAAAGGTGTGACCAACGGTCATGCAATGGAATGTGCAGAAATATACACCTAAACTCTAAACAAAGCAGTAATTATAAACAAATAATAAAAGCCAAAATAAAGGCAAAAAGCAAGTTTTCAATTTTGACACAAAGACAAAAAGCAATCAACTCGTGGCTTGACTCTCTTATTTAAACTGTCCCCAGTGGAGTCGCCAAGCTGTTGACACCATTTTTTGAATGAAAACGGGGTCGACTTGGATTTAAAAAAGAATGAAAACGGGAGTCGCCACCAATCCTTTTTTGACGAGGTGTGATCGGGTCACCTCAAAAAGTGGTTGTTTTTAATAAATGATTTAATTTTATTAAAACAACGATTTTGGTCTACAAAATTCAGAAAAATGAGTTCGGGAGCCGGTTACGCACGAGGAAGGATTAGCACCCTCGATACGCCCAAAATTGGTACCTAGTTGATTAATTAGTGTCTTAGTGTCGAAAATTGAAAATTTGAAGAGTTTTAAAAAATGCGATCCTTAAAAGAAAATCTGATATCGTGAATTGAAACATAAGATTCTCTTGTTCCGAAGGAATATCACATCCAGCACGTTAGGACACGATACTCTAACCATCGAAACCAAGATCACCTTATAGTTTAATGAAACCATACTTTGAAGCTTTAAGAGGATATTTGGCTATTTAGTCAAACGAGAAATCGAAACCCAGCACGTTAGGGCACGTTTTCTCGAGTTTCCAAACGCGAAATATTGCCTTATTTAGAAAAATTTTCCTTTTGGTGTTTAGTGTCGATGCTTGACAAAACAATAACGAATACAACAAGGTGAGCAAAGTAAAATGAGTAACAACAATGCAATAGGCAAAATGAAATGACGAGGCGATTACATAAACAAAGCATACAACTAAATAAATAGAACTAACATTTTAGAAAAAGCACTAGTGTACATGGATAAATAAACATACACCAAATAACAATGATGACAATAAATACAATTATGTAAAAAAATATATATATATATATGCATGTATAATTTAAAGCCATAAAATAAGAAATATATAAATTACAGAATATGAAAACATAGATAAGTATGTACATATATGTAAAATCGGTAAATATTATAAAAAATGTAAATGTGTATTTATATATTTACAAATCGTGATTATATAAAATATATGTATGTGAATTATAAAATATGTGAAATATACGAAAAGCATTTTTAAGAGTATAAAATATATAAGTATGTATATGATGTAAAATGTGCATAAATATATGTAAGTATATAAGAATTATGAAATGTGAAAAAATATATTTAAGTATGTATAAGTACGTATATATACATATTATAAATATATAAATATATAACAAAGCATAAACTAATAATAATAATAATAATAATAATAATAACATTGGAATATAAAAGAAACGTACATAAAATTAATAAAATATTAAAATAAAGTGAAATGAAAAATATTAAATACAAAAAAATATATGTGTATACACATACGTAATAAAAATATACACTAGTACATAATTATAATAATAGTAATACTAATAATACTAATAATATAAAAATAATAAGGATATTTGATAAAGATACAAAAATAAACGAAAAAAGGATTAAAATCGAATTAAAAACAAAGTTGTAGGGCCAATTTAAAATGAAAACAAAGAAAAGGGATTTAATTGTAACGCGCGTGCAACTTGGAGGGTCAAAAGCGCAATAAACCCAAGTATTAAAACGCTGCGCAGCATGGGGGACCAGAATGAATTCGGGGCGAAACCATGGAGCCAGATTAAAAATAAAGAAAAGCTTGATTGTAAACTCCCGAAAAAGCGGAAGGGCTAAAAGTGCAATTAGCCCTTCCAAAGAAAAACACGCGGATCCTCCCTGGTGCGGGTCGGGTCGACCCGACCCGCGTTCAAAACGACGTCGTTTTATTTGTTTAAACTGGGGGTCCAAAACGGTGCGTTTTGACCCCCTATAAAAGTCAAAAAAATTTCAAAAAAAACATTTGTAGAGCTGAAAGGAAAAAAAAGAAAAGGGAGAGAGGAGAGGGGAGCTCGGAGCGATTTCCGGCCAAGGGGGGGTCACCGGACGGCCACCGGAGGCTCGCCGGCGTCGGCGCCGGCCACCGCACGCGGTGGCCGGAAAGGTAAATTTTTTTATATTTTTTTTTGTTATTTATTCTTGGCCTTAAAATGTATAGATCTTAGGTTTATATTAATAAAAAGGTATAGATATGTTTGTAGAAATCGAAAGAAAATGTATGAAAAAAAAGATAACCTTTTCGTTTGCCTTTCCTTTTTCCCGAATGCTTGCTATCTCAGTACTGAGATCTATGTTTTTTTTTAAAGTTCTAGCTTCTGTTTTCTAAAATACCCGAAAACAAACAAAAAAAAAACCCCCTGATACAATTTTGATTCGGGTTTTTATAACCCATTTTCATCCTGTTTTATGTTCTGTCTCTTTGCATGGGATGGGCACAATGGAGGTGACAGAGGCATGGTGGTACAGAGGAGCAGGTGGCCGACATGGTGGCATGGAGAGCTGGGCGTGGCAGACGAGGAGGCCACGCGAGGCATGCGGCGCTAGGGTTTGGGGGCATCTTTCTGCCGAAAATGTTAATGCTGTCTGGGCTGGGTTTTAATTTTTGTTTCGGGCCATGGGCTACATTGGGCTTGTTATTTTCCTTTGTAATTGGACTGTTGTTTATATTGTTTTAATATTCGGGCCTGGGCATAAAATTGGGCCTTACAAAAAGAACGAGAAATTTTGGTTTATTTCGTTTTTTTTAGAAGGGTATATCGCTTTAACATGAGTCAATTGACGTTCACCCAACATAGCGATGAACTCGATGACTTAATGTTAAATCGGTATATTGCCTTGATTATTGAAATTGATTTAAATCATGAATAAGAATATTTTCGAAATAATGCAAAGTAAAATAATATGAAATAAAAATCAATAAATGAAAGAGCTAGGAATATATTGAAACAGATAATCGAGGTGACAATAATATTAGAAAAGATGAAGGTATAATGTAATAATGGAATTGAACACGAAATGAAAATAATGAATGTATACACGTAATAATAATATTAAGAATGCGTGCGTACGATGATATATGTATATATAGCAATATTAAAAATCCATACAACACGCATAGAACATATACAGTATATGCATACCTTAGAAATGATAAGAATAATAATAAAACTATTTTGTACACTACATAAATACATACACACATATATATATAAACAATAGTATATATAATATAATATTAGAAATATGTGTATAATAGTGTAAAAGAAAAATATAACTAATAATATTAAAATATATACAATGATAATATATATAAAAGATATATGTATATATAATTATATAATATAATATTAAAATATAATAATACAACATAAAAAACATGACACAAATAAAGTATAGTATTAAGAACACATATATATAATACATGAAGAATATACATAATACTAAAATATTTAGGTAATATATGCGTATATTAAAAACTAGTAATAATATTATCGAGGTATATACAAATATATCAAGTATATATACGTATTATAAATATATAAATATATAACAAAGCATAAACTAATAGAAATAATAATAATAATAATGATAACATTGGAATATAAAAGAAACAAACACAACATTAATAAAATATTAAAATAAAGTGAAATAAAAATATTAAATATGAAAATATATATATGTATACACGTACATAATAAAAATATATACTAATACATAATAATAATACTGGTAATACTAATAATACTAATAATATAAAAATAACAAGGATATTTAATAAAGATATAAAAATCAACGAAAAAAAAGGACTAAAATTGAATTAAAAACAAAGTTGTGGGGCCAATTTGAAATGAAAACAAAGAAAAGGGACTTAATTGTACGCGCATGAAACGTTGGGGGACCGAAACAACAATTATTCCTTTCCATTAAAACGCAGCACATTGGCGGGGACTAAATCGAAAAGCGCGAGAAATTATGGGGCCAAATTGGAAACAAGAAAAATGACTTAATTGCAAAACCTTGAAAAAGCGGAAGGACTGCGCGCATAAATATCCCATTCAAACGAAAACACGCGGATCCTCTAGCGGGTCGGGTCGGATGGGTCGGACATGGTCAAAACGACGTCGTTTTGGGGCTTAAGTGTAGCCCCCAAAACGACGTCGTTTTGGAGGGCTATATAAGGCCTAAAATAATCAAAAAAAATCATTTGGGGAGAGGGAAAGAAAAAAAGAAGAGAGAGGGAAGAGAGAAGGGAGAGAGAAGGGAGGGGGAAAGGGGAATCCGGCCAGGGGGCCGGTCACCAGACGGCCACCGGAGGCTCGCCGGCGCCGGCGCCGGCCACCGCACGCGGTGGCCGGAAAAGGTAAAAAATTTATTTTTTTATTTTTTATTTCTATTATTTTATTATATTTTTTGATATATATATGTGTATGAAATCGACCAAAAAACGAATTTAAAATAAAAGAAAAAAACAGTCACCTTAGGTCGGTTCTGATTTTAGCTTCTGATTTGTTGATCTTGGTGTTTTTTTTTGTTTGTCTGAATGCTACTTCTATCTTTAAACACTGATTGAAATCACTATATTGACTCTGAAAATGGAGTGTTTTATTTTTTTGTGTTTTTTCTTACTGCCGAATAAAAAAAAGAAGCCCCTTCCTCCCATCTTACATTCGGATCTGGCCTTTATAGCCATTTCTATACAATATTTTTTTAAATTTCTTGCCATTGCTTCCTGCCGTCTGCCTCTGTCTTAGTGTTTGCTTTCTTTTTTTGTCTTATTCTGCAGGTGATGGAA
This sequence comes from Gossypium hirsutum, assembly GCF_007990345.1. Taxonomy (NCBI): domain Eukaryota; kingdom Viridiplantae; phylum Streptophyta; class Magnoliopsida; order Malvales; family Malvaceae; genus Gossypium; species Gossypium hirsutum. The sequence goes on from NC_053444.1 coordinate 1,223,781, forward strand.
ATCAACAGGTGGGCGCACATGGAGGAGTTGGTGGGAGTGTCAGACGCGTGGGGCGTGGTGGCCAAGGCTGAGGGGCATGGTGGCCGACATGGTGGCATGGAGAGCTGGGGTGCCAGGGGTTTGCTACTGAAAAACCTTAAGCAAGTGGGCTGTTATTTGGGCTAGGGTTTGATGTAAATTGGGCTGTTTAATATTGTAAATGGGCTCATTATTTTGGACTCTTTTTTATTGTTTTGGGTTTTGTTTTTTGTTATTTTTTATTTGTCTGGGCCCGGGCAATATTGGGCCTGTACAGTTTAAACTAATATTAAGCGTAATTATGTGGTTGGATCATAATATGTAAATATAACTTATATTAGTAGATGAACCTAAACATGTCCTTAGCCTAATCGGAAATGAGCAAACTAATTGAAAAATTAATATGTCATCTATCAAGTCCAATTTAGAAGATGCTTTGTCTTTGGCATCGGAGCGGATGAATCCCAAAAGATAGAGACATAGATGTGACTGATTGAACTAGTAATACATCAAACTGGACCCAAGAAGAATAGATCCTAAATTCGTTTATGAATTTATTTACTTGTGATGTTCATAGTGTGGTCTACCTTAATCCTGAATGGGTATAGTGGAATCCATAGCTTGAGACTTGAGTAAATGATATCCTCTCATTGGCATTACATGGTTGATGAAAAGTAAACGTGGCCATGAGTCGTTCGTCTTTATGATGAATAACTTGATTACTATTTGATAGTAATTGACACTTCCTGAAGGAAGATATATTAGTTACCATGAGATAAAATAGGATCATACTGGGAGAAGGAATATTATCCCAAAGAGATTAAGGATATCCTATTAGGGTAACCTACTTATGAAAAGGTCATTGGACAAGCACTGATCGAGTTGCTTTCATAATGGTATGCTGTTGGGGAGAGTTCAGTCACGATACTATAGTGGAATGACTTCGTAACTAAATGAGTTAATAATTAATAGGCAAAAAGTTAAAACTTAATTATAAATCATTTGAGCCTCAATTGCATATGTCCAATCGGTCCCTCCGCTAACTCGTTGAAATCAGAAATAAATTACATGTTGAATCAAATGAATAGAAATGGTGAAAATGGAGAAATGAGAAAATTTTGGAAATGATGATGATTTTCTCCAAAATGAAAATGAAAATGGAGAAATGAAATCATTTGGAAATGATTATAATTTTCTCTAAAAAGAAAAAAATGAAAAATGAAAATGATCTGAAAATGAATTTATGTTTTCGAATTAAATGAAGTTTGAAAATGAAAATAAATCATTTGATCACAATGAACCGTTGAATGTAGAAATATTAAATATATTTTCACATAAATTATTTTACAGTAAAGTCATCGTGATTTTAACAGAATTAGAATTGAGTTGGGAAGATTATTTAATTGGAAAGATATTAAGATGTTTATTTTTGGAAATAAAAAAATAAATATCGAGTTGGATCAAATTATAAAGTATTGAATTAAAATTTTAGAAAATATTTTTAATTGGACCCGATATGAGAGAGACTCACAAGCCCCTCATGTTAATGAGGGGGACGACAAACCCTAGTATTATTAACTAGGGTTGTCTCCCCTTATACTCCTACATAGAGTAGGAGTTCGTTTTTTAGTTGAAATAAACTTCTACAATTCAATAAGGGTTCTACCTCTTATCTCTATAAATAGATGGCATCGATAAAACTATTTACACAACTTTAAGATATTGTTACTCTGTCTGAAAATAGAGAGAATTTATTCTCAATTGTTAAATCTATTTTCTGGAATAACAATTTCTTTCGGTTTCTATTTAAGAAGATATTTTTTGTTTTCACACTTAAATAAAGAAAACTATTTCTAGTTCTATATTTTGATCTGAATCATTCGAGTCCACATTCGAAGCAGTTTGTGGTACGAGAATAGCGGAGAAGACCGTTTGGTTGAAAACTGGAAACGACACGGATTCGTTTATCCAAAAACATAGGTGCAAATTCGATCTAGGGTTTATTGCTATAAATATCACAAACTGACTTGATTTTCAAAATTTTAATTTTTCGCTGTGCAAGAAAACCGTTTTCAAATCAGATTTTTTCCAACACCTGAAATGTCCCTCTATTAAGAGACTCAATCAAGTTAGTTTCTCTATTATTAAATGGATCAATTTAGTTCTTGTACTATTAAAAAGAATAAAATAAGACCAAATTGAATTAGAATTAACGCTTACAATTTAAAGTCTTTATAGAGTAAATATTTTTAAAGTCTTTATAGCTTTGTAAATGATTTTTTTTTGTTTGAAATTATAGTGCAATTGAAAAATAATAATTTTCGAGACACTTTTTATACAATAAATGCTAGCAGTTACAAATTAGATTTATTCGATTCGTTTTAATAATATAAAAAACTAAATTAATCTATTTGATAATAATAAAAAATTAATTTAATTCAATACTATAATACAAAACCTCCCAAATACTAAAAATGTGAACATTGATCAAATGATCAATGTGATGCACGGACTTTAGTTTTGTGCAATTGAATATATGAGATTTAAATTTGATTCAATTTTCACAAACCATTAATACAATTATCGTCATAATATCATTTTATATTTATGTATTGTATATATAAATAATTATATTTATCAAACATGAAAGTAAATGGATGTATTTATTCTTTAAATTGTGTACAATTGAATAAAATCAAAGTTTCATGTATATAATTGCATCAAATCAAATTAACAAAGTAAATAAATAAAAAAAAACTACACAAGCAAGCGCATGATTAAAGGTGCTCATAGGTCAGGTTGGGCGTAAGCATGATAATAATGCACTTTGTGCTTGCCCAAGCTTAGCCCCACAAAAAATGTAGACCTACAATTTTGTCTAAGCCCACTCTTATTTGTAAATAGGTGACCCAAGCCATTTTAAACCTGCCCAATCTTTTTTTAAAATAATTTTTATTTATTAAAATTTTATATATAGTCATCTTAATATTTTTTTAATGTTTAAATTATAGTAGTATTATATGTTACTATAAAATTATTTTGTGTTATAAAATACATAATATATAAAAACAATATAATATAAAAAATTAAAAATTAAAAACGAGCTGGGCTTGAGCCTTAAATGTTCAATCCTAAGCTCAACCCATATTTTAAACGAGCCTAATTTTTTTGCCCAATTTCATTTTTCGAGCATAATATTTTTACCCAAACCCTCTAAATTTTAGATAGGCCTTCAAATTTGAACGAATAACCGAACCCATAAATAAATGTATGTAAAACAATATCATTTTTTATTATTATAGTAAAATAAAACGCTTATATCATTTTAAATCCGCTTGTAAAATATTTTTTTACTGAATAGAATAATTGCTGTGGGAATAAATAGTGAGGATGTAGTGGGCTTGGTGGCATGTAGACTGAAGCAGTAGCTAGTTTTGAAGCATCTGAGTTTAGTTATGAGCTCTCTAATGGCCCATTCACCTTTTACTAATATTGGTATTTGGTCACCCTCGATTAAGAGATTGATTCTTCAAAAATAAAACTCACAAAATTAAAAAAAAAACCTTCAAAAATAATATTTATTCTCGATGATTTAACATGATTTTTCCGTTTAATGAAATTGCAATAAATATGATATAAACTTTATCGATCAAAATTTGTCATATCAAATTATTAAAAACAAAAATTAAATGTGATATTATATATGAATCTATTGATATGTTGAAATAATTAAGCCTCGTGATTTTGTTATTTCAAATTAACGTAAATCGTTTTAGAAAATATGGCTCTCTTTTCGAAAGATGAATGTGTTATATGTAATTTTCCAATTTAAAAATTATATTAGTCTAGATTTTTAATTAGCTCATCATCAATCGAAATTTTATTACTTTGATTATTTATATTTATTTAACTCATACTCTGAAATTCAATTAATTTTAATCTAAATTACTTTTATATTATGATCCTCACACGTATAAATGACAACACTTTCATATTTGCTATGAATATATTTAATTTTTAACATTTTTTTATGTTTAACTCTAAATTGTAGCAATGAGTAAAGGTGAAAAAAACAATAAAAATCAAGGTTTTTCAGGTGTCATAGCTAATGATGGTGATTTGAGATATAAAAAATGATGATGGCCATGGTAGAGACTAGCATATGGGTTTGACCAGTAAAAAAGAGAGCCCCAAAAAAAAGTGAAAAAAAAAACAATCAAAAGAGAATGAGACCACCTCTAAGACTTTCTTTAAAATTTCCTTTAATTTCTTTGTTTTTCTTAGCCTTAATGATGACCATCGCCTATGGTACTCAATAAACCACATATTGTCTCATCTTTTTTTCTTTTGTTTGGGTGTAAATTCACTCAGTCAAAGCCATGCATGGTGCCATTCATTTGACATAGTGTTTTTCTTTTCTCAGCTTTCCCAATTCCATCAAGTTAAAGTACTATCAAGGGTAGTAGTCTTGGATGTAAGTCATTGTGAATTCCTCAAATTAAAGTAATATCAAGAGTGATGGTTTTGGTGGGTGATTATATTGAAGCTGTTACGAGGTTCATCGATTCTCGACGAATAACACTTTTTAAAATTTTTAAAATTTCCTCAAAACTATTCATAGTACCATTCATTTGATAATTTCTTATAGCGTTTTCTCAACTTTCACTAATTCTCTCAAATTAAAGCAATATCAAGTAGTATTGGCTTTGGATGTAAGTCAATATAAAGATGTATATGAACTCCCTCAAATTAAAACACTATCAAAGGTGATGTCTTGGTGGGCGACAATACGAGAGATGTTGAGGGATCTGTTGACTCTTGACGAATGATATTTCATAATTTTTTTCAACGAATCAAAATTCCTTCAACAAATTTGTCTATTAAATTTACGTTGAAATTAAGATTTTAAATGTAAAAAACCCTAGAAGATCATAGACTATGGTCATTCCCAACTTTTTAATTACTTTGTTCTAATGCATATTCAATAAGAGGGAAGTAAGCAAAGCTATGCAAACCCAAGGGTTAACTAGGAGTCTTGACATTTTCTAAAAAATTATAATTCACAAAATTTTTTACTTTAGCCCCTTAAAAATTATAATTTTACTAATTAAAAGTAAAATATCTAGGACAAGTGAATGGTAGAAAGTCAAATCATTCAAAATAACTCTTTCTTTTATACGTTTACAATTGACTCATACATTTTTAGCTGGAGTAAATTATTGTCAAGTCATATACCTAAACAGTTTGCCCCATTGATTTGAACCTACAACGTGAGTTTCTGAGAAGAGTTGTGGGTTTTTGGGTAAACACCCTTGGGTTCAACTCTCTCCATTTTAAAACTTGAAATCTAACTCGATTAATATATATATATAAACTGAATAATTTTATGAACCCTTCATAATTTTTTTTATAAAAAAAGGGAAAAGTGTTGATAAGAGCTAGTGTAAGTGTCACGGACTTGGAGTTTTCCCACACATCCCTGCGGCCTTAGGCAGTTTCTTGGCTTAAAAACGCCTAAGTCAGCCTAACTTCCACCAATAATGGATTCAACCGTAAAAACGCCTAAGTCAGCTCAACTCGCAACAATAAAGGATTCAACAGAATTCCCTTAAAGTTTCCATGAAGAACAGCGGAAGAGCGAATTAAGAACGATCTTTGAAAGATAAACAAAAGCAAGAACGCTTGAGAGAAAAGTTTGAGTAAATGCTCTCAATTCTTATTCACAAAGAATAATGAAACAATTCAGGAGTTCGTACAAATGAGGGGGAGGCTCTCTATTTATGGTTGAGCTCCCCCAAAACCGATGGCCACAATTAAAAGCTGTATTCAATTAGGACTCTAAGTTTACAGAATTAGAAGCTGTGTACAATTAGAACTTCTAAGACTACATAGTCCTATCTTCATTATCGGGCCCATCAGGCTTCAATGTGACAGGCCTGTCCAACAGCTCTTTGAATCGGGCCAGTTCTCGTAGGCCAAATGATCCCCATCTGAGCAACAGACCTCCATTGGATGCATTTGGTGCGCTGGTCACGGGCTTTGAACTGCGGCCCGTGACATAAGCATATGGTTGCAAAAGCTTAGACAAGCAACATAACAACTAGTCATGGTGGAATGGAAGTTGAAAAAAGGAATTGGGTGTAGAAGAAAAGGGAGCTATCTTTAAAGAAGATTTTTCACTAACATTCTATTTGTATACCTAGTGGGTTTTTTTTAGGGTTTTGGGGGTCCTCTTGGTAAAGGTGCATATGTCTCTAACTCCTTAAAATTGATTAACCATGGCTTGACCTTTTATGCTTTTGGCTTTTTCTTTGGTGAATAAAAGAAGACAATATCATGTTTTCCTTACAAAAAAAAAAAAAAAAGAACTCATCTCACTCTTTGCCCCCATCTTTCAGTTCTTTATGCTTGTTACACTACTTTGAGATCATTTCATCATTCAACTTTGTGCTTAGGGTTGATAAATTGAATACAATATAATTATACATCATGAATATGAATAAAAATTTTAAAATTCGATCGAGCTTTTAGCTTAGTTGATATTGTTGTTATGTAACAATCAGGAGGACATGAATTTAAGCGCATTTAAACATATTTTTATTATAATTTAAGGGTTGGGAGTAAGAAATATATATAAGGGCTTGTATGAAACTGTGATTCTACATCATCCTTATCCCTTTCCAATAGGAGCATGACAAATCAGATTTTTCCTCCTAATTTTTAGCATTTTTAGTTGGATTTGAATTTTTTCAAGAGGAAAAATCTGAAAATCAGGAGGAAAAATCTGATTTGTCATGCTCCTATTGGAAAGGGATAGGGATGACATGGAATCACAATTTCATACAATCCTTTTTCTCTCTCTATGTATAGGTAAATTCAATTCCATATGACTTGCAAAGTAAAAAATGTTGGTATGGGAGTCAAGAGTTAAGCTTACTTTGAACAATGTATTTTTAATTTGGGATAAATTTTAGGATCAAATTGACATTTAAAAAAAGGAAACATAAGTAAAGGTTTAATTTGTTCTAGATATTGCAATCATTTTACTTTATTTTTTACCAAATTAATATTTATATACTACATTTTATTAGTTTATCAAAATAAATGGTAAATGTTATTAAATTTAACAAAAAAATTACAAATTCTATAAAAATAGTCAAATTAAAAAGTTTTAGAATTTTTAAATATTGATTATAAGGTAAAAAAAATTGAAAAAACTTAAAAAGAGGTTAAAATGAAATTTTACAAAATTTAGGAGCGCGAACCCTAAAACCCCTAAATTCTCCCTTGCTATATGAGGTCATTTTTGGCACATTGATAGTGGAGTTTTTTTAACTTCACACATTGAGTTAAAAAACTGTAATTTATATAAATCAAGGTAGTTAGTATCACGTTGGTAGACATATAATTTTTCTACTGGAATTGGTACGTATTGATCTATTTTGGTGTACCGTCTCAGATTTTATCAATATTTTAAAAAAAATTAAATATATGTATATAAAAATATTTACGAATAAATGAAATTGAATAAATTTTAAATATAAAATATCTATAAAAATAAACTCCACGTATAAAAATTCATCATTCAATAAATTCAAAATTAGTAAGAAAAAAAACCCGAAGGGCAAGAAGATTTTTTCGATAAAAGAAGTTGAAGGATGAGTGGGGATTTTCTCTTTGATGATCAAGCGAGTGAGTTTTTTTTTTAAATGTGAAAATATGTCCTAATTTTTTTTTTACTTTCCAGTGTAATATTTTTTTATTGGTCAAGCCATATATAGTAAAAAATAGTTAAAATTTTTATATTTTTTTAATATTTTTCATGCAATGGCGGATGCACCATGTTCTGGTCAATGCGATAGGTATGAACTAGAATTTTTATTAGTGCGGAAAAAGTTGTTGCTTGTTCTGCTTCAGCATTGAAACAATGTGCACTGACTGGTATGACCGGAATCGGTGCGGAACCGACTGAAGTTTCAATTTTTTTTGGAAAGGAAAATTTAATGGTTATTAATTTAAAAAGGGGGAAATTGAATTGGTTTGATAAATTTATGAAGTGGTTGAAATTAAGTGAAATGAGAAAAGGTAAATAGAGAAATGAGCATAGAAGAATAGGTAAATGCATGCAAATTTGGGACACTAATTATTGGAATTTTTGCATTGCTATATATTTAAAAGCAAAGCTTCCCCCTAAAGCCAAAAATCTAAAGTCTTAAGCAATGATGGAGTGGAAGATAAAGAGAATGAAAGGAAAGGGAGTGAAATGATGAGGTTGGAAGAAAATTAATTGGACCTTTTTAACTTTATATAATTCTTAATAAAATATTCTTAAATTTTTTTTATTTAGAAAAGTAATTGATTAAATATGATTTTTTAAACAAATACCAAGTCAATAAGCAATACTTTTCTTAATAGTTAAAGGATATATGTTCTGATCATATCTGTTCTTTTGATAAAACACCTAGAATTATCCTTTATCAACCCATAAATAGGTGGATAATGCATTTCAGCGTATTTGAATTCACGCCCTCTTGCATTAACAATAATGCCCATGCCAATCGAGCTAAGACTCGATCGATAGATTTTTTTAGGAAGTAATTTCTTTATATAATTCTCAAAACCCTTACATAGAGGTAGATGAGAATGTAAGGAACAAACAAGAGTCCTGACCCAAAAAAAATATAATTTAATCCCTTTATAAATGATAATATTTAAAAATGATGAAATCATAAGTTAATACATGATAAAATTATATTTTCACTTTTTCAAAATTTTATAATTTAATTCTAACACATCATAAAAAAATTCTAAATTTATAACTGATTAAAGGATAACACACTTAAACACACTCAAACTCATAATCTTTATATTATTTAACTAGTAATTCGATAACCCGATAGAAGTAACCTAATTTAATACATTCAAACCATATATGGCTTGATGGCAGACAAAAATGAGTAGCATGGAATAGATATACCCAAAAATATCACAAAAGAGACGATCACAATCCTCATTTTTCCCCCTTTTTTGCTTGATATATAGATTTCCCATGGTTAAAAAAACCTCTAAAATGGCCACTTTCATATAATCATCACCACAAGTCTTCAAATTCCAATCCCCAAACTCTTTCATCTGCAAAATCTGCACCAATTTTTATTGCAACATCGGGCGCCAAAACCCATGCATTTTGACTCTTACTGTCCGCTCTAATATTGTCAAACTGTTCCATTTTTTCTTCAGAAGCTCAAACTCCAAGGCTTATCAAGAAAAAACCAAAAAACCCTTTCCCATCACAAGTTTAAAAAAAACCCAGAGCCCCCAAATAGCAACGAATGACATAAAGAGAGTGTTCGTACATTCTACACCTTTGGGGGTAAAAAAGGGGTTTGATTAAATCCCATGCATGGTGTTTGAAATTTTGAAGAATATATTATGAAGATGAAGAGTTCAAGCAAAAAGCTCATTTGCTTTTATTTGCTTCTTCTTTTGTATTTCCAGTCTTCTTGTTTTTCTTCTTGTTCAAGCTTTGTTGTTTCAGCTTTTTCTCAACAGTTGATGCCTGTTAAATCCCATGGTGGGTTTGAAGCAAATGATGATGATGATCACGGTGATGAAGGTGAAGATTTTGGTGATGAAAAGAGAAAAGTTTATACAGGTCCAAATCCTTTGCATAATAGATGATTTTGTCTCCTTTCAAGCTATATATGCTTCTTCTTTTTCTTTCTTTCATTTTTTGTTCTTCTTTCTAATATATTGGATGGATATGAGCTTTTCTTTCTAATTTTGTGTAATATGAAGCCAATCAAGCTTATAGTTTGAATATAAATGATAAATAATTTTGATTATCAGTGGTTTTTCTTTTATATATTATATGTGTACATGTATGAGATCAGTGTTTGTTGCCATTGTTTAGGCTTGGATGGAAGTTTTCTTCCGTATTTAGTTTATTTTTTGTTTCACGCTAACTAATTTTATTGCCACAACTATTTTTACACTAAATTTTTGATATAATGACCGTGAATGATGCTTATTAAACAACATGAAACAATTCAATTACATTGACTAAATTCTAAATTACCCATTGTTCACATAGTGGACAATTTGATCAGATATCTGAATTTGATATTTTTTTTAATTTGATATCTAAGTTTTTTTGATCCAATTTGGTACTTGAACTTAATATTTTTTTTCTTAATTTGGTACTTAAGTTTTTTTTAAGTTCAATTTGATACTTAAACTTATCAAATGTTATATAAATTACTTCAAAACACTAACGATTTGTTTTTTTTATGAAGGGATAGAAATAGCTAATGTATGACTAATATGTGATAAATGACATGAAATTCAGTGGCAGAAACGATTACATTTATTTATAGTTTCTTATGTTTGGCTAAACAATATGGTCAATTTTACTTTTCATTAGGGCTGAGGCTATTTTGACTATTAATGGCAAGAATGATTCGAGAGGAATTGCATGCTTAAAGCATAGTCTAGTCTTCACAAAGCCCTCAATTTCATAAAAATATAGCTGGTGTTAGAGAAAATTTGTGTTAAAAAATTGTGCATTAAGATATGATTAATTGAATAAGAAAATAAGAGTTTTAAAACCCCAAAATAAAATAAATTCATCCATTTAAGTTAATAAAATAAAATACATTAAATTAATTAAAATAAAAGTGGTTGATCATTTAAAATACAAAAAAAAAATCATGTTATCTGCCACATGTGGATCATACATTAATTAATTTTGCTACCTAATAAAAAAATAACATTGTTAGCATACTGGAGCAATTTGTATAACATTTGATAAGTTCAAGTACCAAATTAGGCCAAAAGCAAAAGATTAGGTGCTAAATTAAGAAAAAGTGTCTAGTACATGTACTAAAATGGATCCAAAAAAGATTAAGTACCAAATTAGGTATAAGTATCAAGTTCAGTACCAAACTAAGAAAAAATATCAAGTTCAAGTACCAAATTGAACAAAAAAGTCTAGGTATACCAAATTAGAAAAAAAAAGTATCAAGCTCATGTACAAAATATTATATTAAGCCTTCAAAATATATGCGGTTTTGAGTTTTGTTAAGTGAGTCAACTCCTTTAGGAGAAGTTTTTGAAGTTTTGTCCATTAGGTAGTTGACAAGTCCCCCCAACAATTGAAAGTATTGTCTTAATGTGGGAGTTTTGTCTCTCGTGCTTTGCCAAGAGTCAGTGTGTTATGAGTGGTTTCTCAAAGGGCTTGATTCACAGAGTCAGGAGTGCCTTAGTTGGCACCTTCAAGACTAACAAGATAGGTCTTAGTATATAGACTTGTCTATAGGAGGGGTCGGGTGGTCCACCCAAAAAGTGGAAGGGTTTGGGCAAAATATAGGCCTGAAAAATAGGCTTATGTAAAAAAAAAGGCTCATTTAAAAAATAGGCTAGGCCTCGAGTAAGGTTTTTTGGCCCGGGCCCCGACCCTAAATTGCCAAAAAAACCCTTTTGTTTTGCTGTGGTTTTCCCACTATTTTTCTCTTGTTTTGTTGTCATTTAAATATTATGTTGCTATTATTTTGGTGTTATTTTTTGGATATTGTATAACTCTTGTTTTATTGTTAACTTTATTACTATTTTAAAGACATTTGCTTGTTAAGTTTCAACTATCTTAGTGTTATTTAAGTATAAATATTTTTTAAATTTATTTTCAATTTGTTAGGAAACATTTATTTTAATGTTTTTAGTGTTTTCGATGTATTATATTTTCTATATAAAAATAAAATAAAATAATTAATATGGGCAAGCCGAGTCCAAGTTTTATCATTTTTATCCGGGACAGGCTTGGACAAAAATTTAGGCCCACTTTTCAGGTTAGGCCAAGCCTAGGCTAATCAATCGGGCCTGGAATTTGTTAGGGCCCAGCCCGGCTCATGAACAACTCTACTAGTATAAGGCATGAGTATAATTATGTAAATAATTTGACTTGTGTGCAAGGGGGGACTCAAACAACAAACCCACGCACTCAAGTAGCTTCATAATTATTCTCACGCACAATACTAACACCTCTTTCAAGTCTTACAAGTACCACCAACTAATGCACTCTCAACTTCGTAAACCAAGCTCTTTGAATAGCTGCACACAACACACTGGCTCTAAATAGAGCACGGGAGACAAAGACTCCATCGAAGGATAATATCTTTAGTTATTGAGAAACTAATCGACTACCCAACAAATAACACTTCAAATACTTCTCCTAAAAATACCAATCCCCTATACAAATGTCTAATTCTCCATGACATAACCAACAACTAGTATAAATGTCATGGAACCTTCTCTTTTGCACAGATAACAATGTTATAAATGAATAAAATGCCATGGAACCTTCTCTTTCTTAAACTTCGTCTCAAGTTCAAATTTTATCGTAATTGAGTTTTTATTAATTTTATATAAAATACATATAAAAAAACAAAATCACCCTACTAATCATATAACTTATTTTGTTCATAGAAAGATATTTTTAATAATTTTCCAACTGAATTGATGTCTGATTAACTTATGACACTAATTTAATCAATAACTTAAATGTACGTATAAATCCCGATAATAATCGGATTAAAATTTTGGATTTTTTATTTTAGAAAAATTACAAATATGTGAGTTTTGAAGGTGGGTGGTTTATCATATCTTTCTTGGCTGTAAATTAAGTATTATGACTATTAAGATGTCAATTTTTCTTCTTTAATGATGAAATTCTTCATTAATAATTCTTAATTATAGCAAGTTTGTCCAATATCTGACATGATGTCCATAATTAATTGTAAAAGTAAACTATCAACTTATTTGATGTTGATGATAGCTTAATTACCTAATATTTTGTACAATGATTTATTAATTAAATTAATTGGTTATTATTAGTGTTAGAGTTTGTGTGACTCGAATTCTGGTTGAAGAAATAAATACAGAATAAAATTTTATATAAATATTTATAATTTTAAATATGATTATAATTAGATGAGGGTCCAAATATTAGAATTAAAATTATTATGAAAGAGATCAATTAATGAGTAAGAATATTTGTGTAACTCAATAAGTTTGATTTAGACCTTTAAAATCTGAAATTTAATGAATTTTTAAATCTATTATTAATTATTAAAGCTCTTTTGAAATAAAAATCAATATAAAAAAGTCTTAAAAACCCATTGAACTTTAATTTTCAAATATTATCATTCATGTTGCATATGTAAAGTAATTAGGTAAATTATCTTGTTAATCACTTTAAATAGGAATCATTTTTATTTTGGTCGTCTTAATGTTTTTTGGTTAATTTCGTCATTGTCGTTTAAGAAATTGTTCTAATTGATCACTCTACCGTTAAATCCACCTTTTCTACCATTAAGTCCATTTTTTCAAATTTTCTTTTTTTTTCCTTTCCTTTTTTTCACTTTTCTCCTCTCATTTTCCTCATGCTACTCTTTCTTAAACTCATCTATTCCATCAACTTGTCGCACCTTCACTCTTAGGATTCGTGGTTCAAGGTTCGAGGTTTGAGGTTCAAGATTCAGGTTTTGGTTCAAGTTGATTCGGGGTTTAGGGTTTAAGGTTTTGGATTCAGGATTCTTGGGTTCAAGATCCATGATAAAAAAATTACCAAAATAACGTGTCAATGACATGGAAAAAATTGTTAAAATATCATTAAATAATTGAAAAAAGAACTATGGATGATGTGGTGAGAACGGTCCATAAAATAATTCCTATTTTAGTTATTTTAATTTTTTTTATGTTAATTTGGTCATTGACGTTCAAGAAATCATTCAAATTGATCACTCTACCGTTAAATTCATCTCTTCTACGGTTAAATTTCTTTCAATTTTTTTTCTTTTTTTTTTCCCTTTCCTTTTTGACTTTTCTCCTCTACTCATCCTTAAACTCATATCTATTCCATCAAATTGCCACACCTTCACCTGATTAGCTCCTTCTTTTAAGGCTTATATATCTTTCCTTCCTCTAATCTTGTTTAAATAAGCAAAATGATTAATTGTGGAAGTGTTAGGTTAATAAGCTCACCAATGGCCTATATTCATTAAATATATCTTCTTTCATGGAAAAAAAGAAAGAAACTTACAGTTGAGATGGGTAATCCTTAGTGCCCATGTTTGTTGAGTTATCAAGCCTAATCTTCGACATGCATAAACCAACACCATCTCTCGTCATCAACATATATTAGGATACTGTGATTACCCATTTTTCTCCTTGCAAGAGAAGACAATTCAACTTACAATAGACTGATTATATGTGTAATAACAACATTCCTCTGTCATGTTTCTGATAAACTATTTATGGAAGAAATTCTCCAAGGGCATGCAATGTAAGGCTACTTAAGGAACAAAATGAGGTATAGAAAGATCAATTGATTTAAAGTTTTGTTTTTGATTACTCCCTTTCAAGATTTTTCGCATTAAAAGCTACTCAGAATTTATTTAAGTCAACGATTATTTGGCCATTTGTTTATTTAAAAATTATGTTTATTGTACGTTGATAATAGCAGTAGGAATGATCGTAAAGTAAAAAAGAAGGAAAAAAATAAAAAAAAATACACCGATTTTACGTGAAAAACCAACAATACAAGAGATTTGTGACTATGCACAGTTTTTTAAAGGGCTAAATAACTTGTCCAATAGAAAAAATATAGTTTTATATAAATTCAACTTGTACGGTGCGATAAATTGATGGAAAAGAAAGATTTAAGGAAGACCAGTGTAAGGAAGAAGATGAAAAGTATTAAGGAAAGGAAAAAAATTAAAAATAAATAAATAAAATAAATTGACCAAATGGTGGAATAGATGATTGAGTGATCGTTTTGATTGATTTCTTCAATTAATGTGACTAAATTAATAAAGAAAATTTGGGGTAATCAAAATAGGAATAACTCCCATCTGGAGTGACTAATAGGATAATTTACTCAAAAAATTAAGGCTTAAAGTATGATTTAACTCTTAAAAGTATATCACTTTTCTCACTTAGTACTTAAGTCCAACGGCGTTAACGGTGTTTAAACAACGATTGATATGTGGTCAAATTAGATTGCTCTAGCTGGCACTTCCAGCCAATTACAATGTAACCGTGGCTTCCTTATTTATATTTATTTATAGATTCTACGGATTTTTTTTAAATTAAAAAAATAAAAAAGTTTTTTTTTAAATTAGAAAATGATAAAATATATCAATATAATTTTCAAAAATTAAAAAAAAATCCTCAAAGTTTTAGTTGAATTTTTAGTAAAAGGGGAAAAAGGGTTAATGTAACTTTTACTCCCTGAACTTAACAATTAGGTCCATATTGGTATCTGTACATTTTATTGTCCATTTTGAGATCGAACTTAGCAACTAGGTCTATTTTGATCCTTAAATTTGACAAAAGTAAAAGTTTAATGACGTGGCACTTTGATATTGTGCCACATTATCATTTGAAAAATTTTAAAAATATATTTTTAAATTTTATGTGATGACATGGCACAACATAAAAAAGCTGCATCATTAAATCTTGATAGAAATATAGAATCTAAGTCTAGGAACAAAAATTAACCTAGTTGTCAAGTTCAATTAGCAAAGTGTACCAAAAAATATAAATACGAACATGAATCTAATCCCCAATAGCGGTGTCCATGGGCCGGATCGGGCCCAACCATAATTTTAAGCCCATTTGTTAGGCCTGAACCCGACCCGACCCGAAAAATGGGCTTAAAATTTACCTAAGCTCGACCCAGATAAAAACGCTAAAACTCAGGCTCAGCCCACCCATATTTTTTTATATAAATTTTTTTAAAAATATAATACATTAAAAATAATAAAATAGTAACAAAATTCACAATAAGAGTTATACGATATCCAAATAATAATAACAAAATAGTAGCAAGTGAAATAGTAGTAAAATAATGAAAAACAATAAGAAAATAGCAACAAAATAACAAGAAATAGGAAAAAAAAATAACGGTTGTTTTTTTTTTGGGCATATTTGAGCCAGGCCAGAAAAACTTTACTTAATACCCAACCTATTTTTTAAATGGGCATTATTTTTTTAATCTAAGCTCATTTTTAAGCCTATATTTTTACTCAAACCTTTCTAATTTTCGGGTGGACCTTTGGGCTAAGTCAGGTGCCCGACCTATGGACAGGTTTAATCCCCAAGGACTAAAATTTATATTAGCCAAAAAAAAAAAGTGTTTTATGAACAATGTAAGAAATGAGAGGGAAATAAGTGTAAACTGAAAAAAAACATATTTTTATTTCTTTAGCCGCCAGAACCCAAATTCAGTGCTCGCTTCCTCCTTTCTTTCTCACGCATCTTCGTTCAATTCATTACCTCTTAGTGAAAGTAGCCGACGTTCTTCCATCAGAAACTTCCTCTCTCGTCGGCCAAAAGTAAGGGAACACTTTTTCTCTTGGTTTTGGAGCTCAAGTAAGACCATTTCTTTCTTATTTAGTGGGAATTTATTATTTCAGGGATGGTATCTCATAGTGTATTTTCTTATTAATATACAAGTTTATCAAGTTGAGAGAAAAGTTTAGTTCATTTATGCTTCTGGGTAATTTGCTTTTTTATTGGTTGCTTTGTTTTTGTGCTGAAATTGTAAAAATCAGGGTTTTTTTCCCATAAAAGAAGACCCTTTTTTCATATTAAAGAACTGACTTGATGTTGTTAACAATGGGTGTAAGTTGTTTTGAGTTTTCAATTTGGGGTTATTAAGGAAATGATTGATGTTTCTAAGGTAGTAAAAGGATGGTTTTTTAGTGGGTTATTGAGGCAAATTGGTGTTGCTGTTGATTTTAGATAAAAGTAAGGGCTGGTTTAAGTTCTATGTAGATTTTTGAGCTATGTATTTGGCTGAATTCAATGTCAAAATGATTCTTTTTCGATGCTTCGAAGTTGAAAATTTATAGCTCCAAGTTGTTGTAGCTGTTCGAATTTATGGTGAATGTTTTAGCATGAAATCTCCAAGTGTGAGAAACAGAGAATGGAATTGATCATCTATGGTATACGATGATATACTTAATCCGATTTAATGTTAAAAAATATCGTATTAATAGTTTGATAAGATTCGAGCTAATGATTTATTCTGGTTATCGACAGAGATGTTATACATTATTGGCCTTGGATTGGGGGATGAGAGGGACATTACTCTAAAAGGTTTAGATGCAGTGAAGAAATGTGAGAAGGTGTACATCGAGGCCTATACGTCTCTTCTATCCTTCGGTCTTTCTACGGATGGCTTATCCACTTTGGTATTACGAATATTCTTTCTTGATATATTTGCTATCTTTGAAATTTCGGGATTTTCATTTGTGCTCGAATTTTTAAAAAATGTCAGGAGAAATTGTATGGGAAACCGATTATACTTGCGGATAGAGAAATGGTTGAAGAAAAAGTAGATAATATTCTGTTAGAGGCTCGTGGATCCGATGTTGCTTTCCTTGTTGTTGGTGATCCTTTCGGGTATAATCATAGTTTCTTCCCTGTTTATGATAAGTTATCTGCATGTCATATGCTCTCGTTGATTTTCGTCATATGCTCTTTCGGGCATATATATGGAATTGCTTTTCTTTATTCTACTTGCATATAATCGTGGTCCTTTCCTTTTGTTGGAGATTCCAAGTGTATTGAGCCTCGATTACATCAGTAGTCTTTGTTCATCTTGAAATCTTTTTCTTAGTTGCTTAGCTTTCTCATTAGGCTTTTGATCGGGATAATTGCAGAGCCACAACACACACTGATCTTGTTGTTCGAGCAAAGACAATGATGGTTGATGTTAAGGTAGTGCATAATGCGTCCGTGATGAATGCAATCGGAATTTGTGGATTGCAGCTATATCGTTATGGGGAGACAGTTTCGATACCATTCTTTACCGAAACATGGAGGCCTGATAGCTTTTACGAGAAAATTGAAAGAAACCGCAATCTTGGATTGCACACACTCTGCCTTTTAGGTGAGGTTGCTTCATACCAACTCTCGTTTTAAGGTTTTTAATTGCACATTAACTTGTGGATTTACGGGCTATTGTTGTATGCTCTGCCTGATTGGGGAGTCTTAAATTGATCATTCCCTTCTTCCTACAGATATTCGTGTAAAGGAACCAACATTGGAATCATTGTGCAGGTTGGTATCAGATGTTGCAGCTCGTACTGTTTTTTTTACTATGTATTATATTTCTCGTTTTTATATCGTATTATTCCAGGGGAAGAAAGCAATATGAACCACCGAGGTTCATGACGATAAACACTGCCATCGATCAGCTCTTGGAGGTTGAACAAAAGCATGGTAAATCTGGTGAGTACGAGGATATGACCCTCCATCGATCTTTAAAATTACAATTCCAGTAAAGCATATTTTATGTTTACTTTGCATTGCAGCATACGATGAAGACACGAACTGTGTTGGGTTTGCTCGACTGGGAAGCGAGGATCAGATGATAGTTGCAGGCACAATGAGACAACTTTGTACAGTCAATTTTGGGGAACCTTTACATTGCCTTGTCATAGTAGGCAAGACTCATCCGGTGGAAGACGAAATGTTAGAGTTCTACAAGATAACAACCGAGAATCCAGAACAGAAAGGCAACGGGATCGCGTGAATCTTCCTCCTGGTGTGGATTCATAGGTTACTGTTTCTTTCAAAATCTATATCGAGCCTTGCTTTTATTTGGTTCCGGGAAAAAAACAATTTTACGGTATTGATTCTCGTGCATGTTTGTGGATTGAGACCAATATATAGCTTGGTCTTTATCTACATTTTTGATGTCTGGAAATGAAAATGGAACACATTTTGAACTGTATTATATCAGTTTGGACCGATTTGTAATGCTTTTTACTCATATTTATTTTCTAGAGGTGTGTTAGTTTTCCTTTTATTGAAGAACTTATAATACATTTGCACTCAATCAAATTTGTGCCCCTCTCTCTCTCAAATTTTTCTTAGGGTAAATTCCACCAAATGTCATTAAACTATTAATAAGTTTATATTTTGGCTATTCAACTTTAAAAAGTTACAAAATGATCTATGAATTATTCGAAATTTATATTTAATTTTTTTTAAAGTCCGGTTAGCAAGCTTTTAAGTGATGATTGGTACGGTGGATCAGTATCCATTGATGAGTAAAAGAACATATCTTAAATCCAAGTCGATTTAAGGCCAGTTCTTCATTGCTTAAAAAAAGCACTTTTGACTCTAAAAGTATTTTTGAAAGAAAAGCTGTGAAGAACAAGCTGCTTTTGGCTGAAATTTTTAACTTTTCAGAACTGCTTTTGAAAAACACTTCTGAAAAGGAGCTGAAAAGGATAAGCTAAAAATTTTAGCTTTTCTTCTCCCAAAAGTACTTTTGGTGCTTAATTACTTTTTCACCCATTCAATAACATGATTTTTTATTTTTTTTCTTGGTACTTAATACAATTGTGTTCAAATCATTAATTAAAAATAAAAAAATATTTTTTAAAATACTAATTACAAATATTTAATGGTTATATTTAAATATTTAAAATTTATATTTCATATATTAAAATATTAACAAGTTATAATAATTTTTTTATATTCTTACTAAAATATAATAATATTAACTAATTTAAATTTTATTTAAATGTATATTTGTTACTTGATAATAACATGTCTAAAATTGACATTTTATTTCTCAAAAGCACTTTTTGACAGCAATGCTAAACACTCAAATTTCAAACCAAACTTTTCAAAAGCACTTCTTAAAAGTACTTTTCAAAAGCAATGAAGAACTGACCCTAAGTATGAATTGGTTTACTTTATTACATACAATATATAATAATTGTGTTTTTTTTCGGGTTTTAGCATTGGTTTGATGAAACTTGATTATCAATATTATTAGTTAATTATGATTTTTCATCAAATCAATCCCAAAACTCGAACTAAACATTTAAAACTTAACACTATTATCTTAGGGTACCAAAAGATATTACTTTCTTAAATTACCAATTATATAAATATTGTTTTCTTTAAAAAACAATTTATATTATATAATTTTTTTAGTAAAACTTTTTTCACTTGTATAGTAGTGAATGTGTCATAAACAAGAAAACATTAAAGTTGTTTGGGCATACATTTTTAATCATTCATTTTTGAAAAAGTCAACCATAAAAGAGGCAATGTCAAAAGATAACAACATAAGCAAAAACAAAGTAGCACTATTTTTTAAGAAAAGAAAAAGGTCAACCAATGTTTTCCATTTCTCTTGACAAAAACTATTTAGTATTTAAGTTTTACCTAGTTTTTATATAACCCTTCCCTAATCTTTAAATAGAAAAATAAATATATTTTAACACGTTTATATTTACGTTTTTCTGCATTAATAATAATATTGATGTCAATCGAATTAAAACTCAGTCGACAGTTTGACATTTTTTTAATGTGATATCTTTGTTTTTTTTTTGGTCTAATGTGATATTTGTATTTGACAAAAGTTACATATTTTTTGATACCCAAATACAATAATGTTAACTTTTTAATATTTAATTCGAGTTTTAGAACTGGTTGAGAAAAATTATTTGCTAATATTATTAGGTTTGTATTTTCATTATTTTGTTCATAGAATAAAATTAGTTTTAATTGCGAATTTATTTAATTTTTTAAGTAACTTTGATTTTTTCGAGTTTTAAGAATCATTGCTAATATTATTAGTTACTTACGAATTTTCATTAAATCAACCTTAAAACCTGAATTAAATATTAAAAAGTCGGCATCATTATCTTAGGGTACTAAAATATATAACTTTTTGTCAAATACATATACCAAATTAGACAAAAAAAAACCCACAAATATCATATTAGAAAAAATATCATAATAGCCTGTCCTGCGGAGACTCAATATCAAGGTATTATTTGGTGTATAAGTTGATTAAATTGAGTCGGGTAAAATGTGTTATAAAATTAATTTTGCAAAAAAAAGAAAAGAAAAATTATATGTTAATTATAATTCGGTTTAAAGACAGATAGAAACCAAGAAATAAAACAATAGCTTAGCATTTAGAAAAAATTTCTCCAACAATGAAAGAAAAGTAATTATAATTATAAGTCAAGGGAAAATTAGACAACTAATGTCGATAATTTCTTTAAAAAGAAGAGTTAATATACCATTTTGCACTTGAATTTAGTTTTAATATTTAATTTGGTACCTGATTTTTTTTTCTCAATTTGGTACTTGAATTTGAATTCAACATTCAATTTGGTACCCAATCCAAACAAAATTATGTGACCCAATAAATATTTAACGCGTGCGCTTTAATAAAAAATATAGGTACTTAATATAGACAAAAAAAGTTAGGTATTTAATTAGGATTTGTTGAGTAATTTTGTGTGTGTCTCATTAAAGAAAACATTCGGGTATTTATATATATTATCACTGTTCATGACTTAACCACACTATTCATAGGACTGACATTCTGAGTAGGCCTCGGGCATGTTGGATATGTGTATCATTTCAAGTCACATGCTGGAATTCGCAGTCTCCTCCATGCGAACTCTTTGGGTGTATGCGAGCTGGGACCACAAACTCCCTTTGACTCCTGCGAGCTGATACCGCAAGCTCCCCTAACTGTCCTCTCGCTGTACATCTCATATGCATCCATCTGGTGGGGTCTGGCTGGGTCGCGGGTAGGTGACCCGAAGCTTATCTGGATCTCGGGTTGGTGGCTATTACTGTATGACAGTATTAAAAGCTAAAGTGAGCGTTGAAGACAAACTCAAGTATCAAATTTAGATAATAAAAAACTTAGATATCAAATTAAATATTAAACCAAACCCGATACTAAATAGTATATTAAACAACATAAAAAAGAAAAACTATTCTCTTAGTATGCACATTGTGAGCTAATAAAGGTTGATAATTTCAATGAATGTTGACTTTTAGAAGCTATTTTTTATTGGCTATCCATTAACAACATATATGCATTCATGGGTATAAATACATGTAACTTATTGATCTATTTTCATATCAAAATCTAAATGAGCATACCATTCTTACTACATTCAATGGCATTTCATCATTTGCTTCTAGTCTTTGCTTTACTCAATGTGAGCTTTAATCTTTAATCTTTAGTAATAAATTGTTTTAATTATGGTCACTTTATTTTGCATTAATTAATTAATTTATTAGTTTTTTCAGATTGTATTTGCAAGGAATCATGGTGCTGTGCTGGAAGAAGTTTATTGGAAATCAGTGTTCCCAAACAATTCGATGCCAAAGGCTTTGAAGGATATTTTACCATCATCTGGTTTGTATTCAATTATCTTGTTAACTCTATTCTTTTGCTTTTATAGAGTTTGGAAACACTTTTTCGACCAGATGTCTAATTTCAAAGATCTAGATTCTGAGTTCAAACTTATCTAGAGATTTCGATGCTTCTACTAATATGTATATTAGTAGAGAAATAATAATAAGTATATAACTGGCGACACTCGTAAAATGTATTTAAGTGTTTAACCTAGAGTTTAGACACTTTCTTACTTGTTTAATTTTGGAAATTTAGATTCAATTATTGGAGTTGACGTTGTAAATTGTAATGGGAAATATTTAGATCCATCTGAAGGTTTCAATCGTCCAACAAATTCACGAGGAACTCCTGCAAATAATGATAAGTACGTAACTGATGACACTTTTAAAGGTGAGTCTATTCTTGTACAAAAATTAATATATTTATAATAGAAATATTGTTATATGTGTATGCGTGTGGAAACCATAAATTTAGAAGACAAATATGTGTTTAAAAATGACAAACAAACATATGCATATAGTTATTGTTTTTTAATTAAAAAGACTAAAGTACTATCGAATAATGTAACTTATTTTAAATATGAAAAGTCATTTTTGTAGTTTATTAACCGAGTTGGTGTCCAGTTGATTCGTTATACTAACTCAATCGGGGATTTTATTAATAGTGTAGATAAAATTGATAAAGGTAATAAACTGTGAATATTAAAATAAAATAAAGGTTCGAGTGTGTGGTAAATTTAAAATTTTTTCAATATAAGTGGTATGGATTCAAATCCCATCGTATGCACATATTTAATCTTTCTAAATAATGGTATAGACATAAAAAAGAAGAAGAAGAAGAAACTAAAATACATGTTACTTAAACATTTCAGGCGAATCTGAAATTGCTAAAGTTTCTAAAAGCAATCATGCAAAAGGAGTAGATGAAGGAAACGGTGATTGGAGGTCTAAGCTTAGTGGTGGTCAAGAGACATATGCTGATGATTGGAGCTCTAAGCTTAGTGGTAGTGAAGGTGAAGAAAATGGTGAAGATGCATATTTTGATGATTGGAGGTCTAAGCTTAGTAGCAACCAAGGATTTGTTGAAGATAATTATGTTGATGATTGGAGGTCTAAGCTTAGTAGCAACCATGGAAATGAAGAACTTGATGATTGGGACCATGATTTTAGTGGCAGCCATGGAAACGGTGAAGATTCATATTTTGATGATTGGAGGTCTAAGCTTAGTGGCAACCATGGAAATGGTGAAGATGCATATTTTGATGACTGGAGGTCTAAGCTTAGTAGCAACCATGGAAATGAAGAATTTGATGATTGGAGCCATGATTTTAGTGGCAGCCAGGGAAATAGTGAAGATGAATATTTTGATACTTGGAGATCTAAGCCCAGTTCCAACAATGGAAACGGAGAATTTGATGATCGGGACCATGATTTTAGTGCCCGTCATGGAAATGAAGAAGAAGCACTCAAAGAATCCAAAGGTAAATTCATCATTGTGGAATCCTAAAATTTTATTAATATTGGATGAGATAATTTCTCATGAAAACTTAATTAGTTAAATATGAGGATCAAGTTATACTTGGGCTTACCGCTCATGCTTTCTTTTTATATCCAAAATGCAGGGAAAATGGTTTCTTCAATCCATGAAACTGTGTTCTTCTTCCAAAAGGATCTACGCACTGGTAAGCTGGTGAATTTACCAAGTCTCATAGCAGCAAGTGATAGAACTCCATTTTTGCCTGACCGAGTTGCCAAGTCAATACCCTTTTCAAGCTCCAAATTTCCTGAAATTTTGAACCATTTCTCGTTAAAACCTCAAACAAGGGAAGCCGAAATCATGAAAAGAACAATTAGCGTTTGCGAAAGAGAAGCCATTAATGGAGAACAAATGTTTTGTGTCACATCGCTAGAGTCCTTCATAGATTTAAGTATTGCGACGCTTGGGAAAGACATCCAGCTTCTATCAAACCAGCTTTCCAAAGAAACAAACAACCCATTGTTTACAATTGCTAGGGGAATGCAAGACATGGGTGAAAACGAGCTTATCTGCCATAAGGAAAGGTATCCACGTGCTGTATTTTTGTGTCATTCCATCAACAAAACAACAGTGTATAAGGTTCCATTGCTGGGAAGAGATGGGACAAAAGCTAATGCTTTGGCAGTTTGTCACAAAGATACATCGGCTTGGAGCCCAAAACATAAAGCATTTCAGATTCTCAAAGTGAAGCCTGGAACTGTCCCCATTTGCCATTTCCTTGCTAAAGATACCCTTGCCTGGGTCTCCAACTGAACAATTATAAGATGTTTGGAATAAGTGAAAATGGTCTCTTTCTTTGTTTACTTTGTGTGTTTGTATTTCAATAATCATCTTATAAGATGAATAAAGAAGCTTGTATAAATGGCATGAATCACCCCTCAACTTCCGCAAATCTTCTATTGTGGTGCATATTTTCCCAAAATGTTGATCTTGATAACTAAGGTTTCATGCGGTTTATCAACGTGATACCTCTTCACAACACCCTTAATCTTTGTTAATGGCATGGTAATATGACTAATAGAAAGGAAACATGTGGGTTTTTTTTAATAATATTTGATCCATTTGTAACTTTTTGGTTATTAATATGGGGTGTTTGGTAAAGGGAGGTTTGCAAGAGTTTGTTGAACTAAAACCTTCAAAACAAAAAAAGCTGGGATGAACAACTTTTTTTCAATAGTTGATTGGGAATGGGATATGTGAAATGACATATCTAACCATGCTTGATAAAAAAACTAATTTGTTTGCCAAATGCTCTCAAACCTAATAGGGGTGTTAAGATATCAGTAGCCCTAGTTCTCTCATTCTCACTTTCACCTCCAAACTCCAAAGTAAATCTAATAAAAAAAAACTCCACCGTGAATCTACAAAAATCAACATTATCGCAAGAAATTTGTTTTTGGGTTTTATCCAAAATTTTCTCAAAATTTTGACTTCTATGCCGTCCCCTCAAGCCTCATTTTCCACATTCTTTCTCTTCTTTTCTGTCTTGTAAGCTCACGGGTGTATGCACCACACGAGTGTGTGCAATTACACGGGCAAACCAGGTAGGCTGTGTGGAGCACACGGGCGTGTGAAATCACACGAGCAGACCAAGTAGGGCATGTGGCCCATTTTCTGGAAATTTTCATTCAAGACCATTTTAATCTATAATTCGTATTTAGACCCTCTGTGGGGTCCATATTACTTAAATAATACTTGAAATGTGATATTTGTTAATAATATGCTTCTCTATGTGACATAGTTATGGTATGTGAGTTTTACATGTATGATCTATGTTCTAATGATCCTAAAAGCGTGACTACATCTGAAAATCATGCATGACATCTGTAAATGGTATATATGTTAGTACGATAATGTGCATTGGATTGAGATATGATATGACGGAGGAAGTGTTGGCAGTTTAATTTATTTGCCTTATCCAGTGGTTGATACCACGTATATCTGTTTCAGGCGGTTTATCGCATATTATTGTCTGGCAGCTTGACTACACTATTTCTGAAAAAAGACATACACTCACTTATTGGTGTGTGGGGGTTGGATGGGTACTTGATACCCTAACTGGTGTGTAGGGATGGACAGAGATGGTGTGTAGCGGATGAGGGTAGGACCTATATATGCATCTAATTATGTAATTGCTTTTGAAAATGATTCTGCATCTTATTTGCTAATTGAAATATATTTGAATCTGTATCTGAGAATAATCTGAGATATTCTCTATAATATTCGCGCATCTGATGTTTGAGATATTTTGCATACTGAACTTGTAAGCTCACATTTTGAATGTTTCCCTTCCGATAACCAGCAACCATAGGGTGGATCGGCGAAGCAGGAGCTTGATTTATGAATTACAATTTCTTTAAAACTGTTAAGTTTATAAATCATTTTCATGTGGGCTGTTTTAATTGGACTTTCAGAGACTGTTATTGGTTTTGGTTTAATTCTTTACTTTGGTCAAAACTATGCTGATTTAAGATTTTTGCTTCAAGAAACTTTAAAGAATGAATATTAAATGATGTATTCTTCCAAAGTTTTGAAAAGGGGCAAACTATATCCTTTTCACATGTATATATTAGGTTCAGGGGCGAAGGTAGAAAATTTTTTTAGACGAGCCAAAATTAAATTTTAATTTTTATGATAGTAAAAATGTAATTTTACTATTTGAATGACCTATATCTTTATAATTTTTAAAGGATTAAATTAAATTTTTATCATTTTTACAATTTTTTATTTACTAATTTAAAATTTTAAAAAATATAAAAGACCTAAATGAAAATTTTTTTCATTTTAGACGGTCTGATTAAGTTACACATATGTACAAATATATATTATTTGTTCTCAAAAGTCAACTATAAAATGGACAAGGTTAAAAGCAACATCTTTTACAACAACAAAGTAGAATTTTTTTTACAAGAGAGGTCAAACATTATTTTATAAGAAAAAAGAAAAAGAAACATATGTTATTTATTCTCAAAAGTCAACTATAAAATGGGAAATGTTAAAGGCAACATCTTTTGCAAAAACAAAGTAGAATATTTTTCCAACAACAGAGGTCAAACATTATTTTATAGGAAAAAAAAATTCTAAACAAAAATCAAAACAAACAATTTTTCTTTTTTCTTATACATTGATATTGCTATAAACCAAGCAATAAAAACAATAATTTTTTGACATAATGCCTATAACTGCCTATAGTTCCTCTCCAATTCATAAATAGGAGGATAATGTGCTTCAGTGTACTCGAACCTACGTCTTTCTACATTGACAACAATACTCATACAAATTAAGTTACGACTCAGTAGACATAAAAACAATAACTTAAAATTACGTAAAGAATTCTCCAAAAATTCTTATGCCAAATTAGGATGATTTATTGAAAAAGTCATAACAATTAAACATTGAGACTTTAAGTTACAAAATTCATGTCATTTATGTTTGGTTCTATTCTATAATTCCTAGATTCTTAATTGAGTTTGATAGAAATAATTTGGTAAAAAGACATTTTTTTTTGTCCTTCTCAGTTTTAATATTGAGCAAATTCATCCCTATAAAAATTAAAGTAGTTTAATTTCTATCAATTTTGAAAATGAGCAACAAATTACAACTAGTCGTAGCGTTTACTTTCTCCATCAATTTATCATACTTTTAATTGGTATAATAACAAGTTTAATCCTTGATGTTTACAAATTTTATTATTTTTATCTTGATTCTGAAAATTCAATAAATTTAGCCCTCATTGAAGGCTATTGCACCAATCAAAACAAATTTATGGAAGAAGTGAACACAATGATTAATTGTCTTTAATTACTCACATTCAAAATTGAAAAGAACTAAATTGATTTAATATTCTTAAAAAAAAACTAATTTACTCGATATTAAAATTAAGATGAACTGAAAAAGTCTTTTCACCAAATAATTTTAATTAACTCTTAACAAAATTTAACATTTGAGATAATCAATTCAATTGACAAGATTGTTTAAAAATACAATAAATTATAATGATTATAGATTATAGATTATAGATTGTTTAAAAATTTTACGATATATGTCAATTGAGTCTTAACTCGATTGGTATGAGTATTGCTATCAATGTAGGAGAACGTGAGTTCGAGTGTACTGAAGCAAATTATCCTCCTATTTATGGGTTGAGAGGGACTATGAGTAATTTTAAATATGATCAGAACTTATAATAAAATTGCTCAAAAAAAATAAAAATTATTTCCCATTTTACATTTAAAATTTTACTTAAAAAATAAGTGATAATTTCAATGATATGTTGACTTTTGGCAGCTATATGTATATGTATATAGTGCTCCAATTTCATACCAAAGCCTTCAATTTCTTCACTCTGAAAAAACCAAACTATTTTTCCAATGGCACTTCATTTCCTTTTGGTCTTTGCTTTAATCAATGTGAGCTTTAATATTTTCTTAATCTCCAATATTTATTATTATTTGTTTTAATTAGCTTTCATTTTCTTTTACATTAACTAAACTCCCTTCCTCAATTGTCAAAAATATATCAACATTTACTATACTCCATAAATTTATCAACTTTTCTTAACTTGGTTCACGTTAGTCTTAAAATTTGACAATTTTTTTTTAAATTTTGATCCTTGCAATGACATGACACTCTGAGATTATACCATATCATCATTTAATTTTAATTTAGGATTAATGTGAATATAAAAAATTCAGGAACAAATTAAGAAAAATTGTCAAAATTTAAGACTAAATGTTGATTTCAACCCAAAATCAAATGATTTTAGCTTCCATTAGACCACTAACAATATAATTTATTTCAACTTCAGCTTATAGTTTCAAATTTGTGTTTTACTAATATAGAAGCTTAAGAAGAATTTCTTGTTTTTTTTTCTTTCTAGATTATATTTCTAAGTAGCCAAGGTGCTGTGCCTGAGGAAGCTTATTGGAAATCAGTATTCCCCAACAATCCAAAGCCAAAAGCTTTAAGAGATATTCTACCACTATCTCGTTTGTATTCAATTTTTTCAAATCACTATTAACTTATGCACACTATAAATAGAATTGTCTTTGTGATTCGGATCTTCAAAATATACTTTTAGGGTGAACACCCGGAATTGCTAAGTCAAGAGCTAGGGAGAAAAAAAATTAAAAAAAATATATTTTATAGCATTAATATTTGGTACACCGATAATATATATATTTTTTATTTCAGACAGCATTAATGGATCAATTAAGGATTCCAATGCTGGCTACCAGGCAGGAAGTTATGGAAATGAACAATCAATCCAAGGTAAATCATTTTATTTCCATTATATGTATATATGTTAATGTTTAGGTTTTCGAGAACAGAACTCAACTGCTTAAGCTAAATTAACTAAACTTTAACATTTAAAATTTGGGTTTAAATGCTTTCAGACTATTCAGGTAATGGTACTGGACCATCTAAGGAATTTAGTGCTCCAACCTCTCTAGGAGCCTACCAGGCTGGAAGTTATGGAAATGAACAATCAATCCAAGGTAAATCATTTTATTTTCATTATATGTATATATATCAATATTTAGGTTTTCGAGAATAAAACTCAGTTGTTTAAGCCAAATTAACTAAGCTTTAACATTTAAAATTTGGGTTTAAATGTTTTCAGACTATTCAGGTAATGGTACTGGACCATCTAAGGAATTTAGTGCTCCAACCTCTCTAGGAGCCTACCAGGCTGGAAGTTATGGAAATGAACAATCAATCCAAGGTAAATCATTTGATTTTCTTTTAGGTTTTCGAGAATAAAACTCAATTGTTTAAGCCAAATTAACTAAGCTTTAACATTTAAAATTTGGGTTTAAATGTTTTCAGACTATTCAGGTAATGGTACTGGACCATCTAAGGAATTTAGTGCTCCAAGCTCTCTAGGTGCCTACCAGGCTGGAAGTTATGGAAATGAACAATCAATCCAAGGTAAATCATTTGATTTCTACTATATGTATATATGTTAATGTTTAGGTTTTCGAGAATAAAACTCAACTGTTCGAGCCAAATTAACAAAGTTTTAACATTTAAATTTTGGGTCTAAATGTCTTCAGACTATTCAGGCAAGAATACTAGACCATCTAAGGAATTTAGTGCTCCAAGCTCTCTAGGTGCCTATCAGGCTGGAAGTTATGGAAATGAACAATCAATCCAAGGTAAATCATTTGATTTCCATTACATGTATATATATGTTAATGTTTAGATTTTCGAAAATAAAACTCAACTGTATAAGCTAAATTAACTAAGCTTTAACATTTAAATTTTGGGTCTAAATGTTTTCAGACAATGTATATATATGTTAATGTTTAGATTTTCGAAAATAAAACTCAACTGTATAAGCTAAATTAACTAAGCTTTAACATTTAAATTTTGGGTCTAAATGTTTTCAGACTATTCAGGTAATAGTACTACACCATCTAAAGAATTTAGTACTCTAAGCTCTCTAGGTACCTACCAGGCCAGAAGTTATGAAAATAAACAATCAATCTCAGGTAAATCATTATGCCTACATATGTTAATGTTTTCAGAGTATTCATACAGTTAGGGTTCATCTTGCTCATGCATGCTTTTTAAATCCAAATTTAAGTCGTTGACTTGAACCAAATGTAAGGAAAATAATCTTTGCAGAGGCCCCCATTGATTCAAATCTCAACAACTTCAAAGTGGACGATAATATTGTTTCAGTCGATGAAACTACCTTCTTCTTTCAAAGGGATCTACGCACCGGTAAGCTGGTGAACTTACCAAATCTCATTGCAACAGGTGATAAAACTCCATTTTTGCCCGACCGAGTTGCCAAGTCAATTCCCTTTTCAAGTGCCAAATTGCCTGAAATTTTGAACCACTTCTCGTTAAAACCTCAAACAAGGGACGCCAACACCATTGGTGAAACAATCAGAGGTTGCGAAAGAGCAGCCATTAATGGAGAGCAAAAGTTTTGCGCCACATCATTAGAGTCCTTCATAGATTTAAGTATTTCAACGCTCGGGAAACAAATCCAGCTTCTATCAATCGAGTTTTCGAAAGAAACAAAGAACCCGTTGTTTACAATCTCCAGGGGAATGCAAAACATGGGAGAACATGAGCTTGTCTGCCATAAAATGGAGTATCCAGGTGCTGTGTTTTTGTGCCATGCGCTCAACAAAACAGGTGTGTATAAGGTCCCATTGGTAGGCAGAGATGGGACAAAAGCCAATGCTTTGGCGGTCTGTCATAAAGATACATCAGGTTGGAACCCAAAGCATATGGCATTTCAGATTCTCAAAGTGAAGCCTGGAACCGTCCCCATTTGCCATTTCCTTTTCAGAGATACCCTCGTCTGGGTTTCCAACTCAACAGCAAAATGACGTCTCAATTAAGTGAGAATTAATGTCTCTTTTGTATTTTAACAATCTTCCAATAAATTATGGGGAGCATTGCATCAACTATGAATAAAGAAGCTTTTATATATATATATATATATGAATAAGGAATATTCATTTTTGGTGTAAAAAAAACTGGAGTTGGATTATACGTTTATGTATGGAGAAGGCCGGAATTTAGCTGAATGCCCAACTGGTTTTTTTTGTACAAATAGATATGATTATGAGGTGGGCTACTCGCCTAGCTCTAAAGCACGCTTAAAGAGCGAAAGAATTTAAGTAAAAATATATGTCCGAAAAATAGGTTTAGCTAAAAAATAATACTCATTTTCTAAATGGTTCAAGCTTCAAATAGGATTTTTTAGCCTGAGCTCAACTCAAATCAATTGTTTTGCTGCTGTTTTGTTACCATTTTACTATTATATTACTACCATTTTATTGTTATTATTTGGATATTATAAATCTCTTATCTTATTATTAATTTTGTTACTATTTTAGAGATATTTGTTTATTAAACTGTAACTATCTTAGTGTTATATAAAGACTTTTTGTAATGGATTCTCAATTTGTTACGAAACATTGATTTTAACGTTTGTAGTGTATTTAATGTATTATATTTTTTAATTTAATTTTAATATAAAATAATAATAAATTAATACAGATGAGTCGGATTAAATTCAATTTAATATTTTTAATTTAAACTAGACTTAAATAAAATTTTAAACCTACTTTTTCAGACTAAATCTAAACTTAAATTCATCGACTTGACCCAAGAAACCTAATTTATTTGTGGTTGCAAATTATTGATATATTTATTTCCTTCTTTTAAAAAAGGAAGAAGAAAGAGGAGAATGTGCTTAATACGCGCATGATATGGCGCGTGGAGAGCCATAGCAACAATTGAAGAAGAGTTAAAGAGGAAATGCAGTAGACAATGGAAGAAGAACAGAACAAAACAGATAAAGATTAGATTACAAGTTTATGTAAAAGATAATGAAGAAAATAAATAAATAAATAAAGCACCCAATTGTTTACTTTGTTGAAAAATCAATAGCATTTTCAGCTATGGCATTAGCTACTACTTGTTCTTCACTTCCCCTGTTTCATCTTCATCTTCAATCATCTTCCCCTGTTCTCTTCTTCCCTTCTTCTTCTCGTTTCAACTCAAAGAAAAGATTCCACGCTCGAAGCACCACTCGCTTTACTCGCGTTCTTGCTGTTTCGAACACTGCTTTAGATTCCAACAATGGGGCAGCAGCAGCCATTGGTTCTGAATCTGAAGACCCTTCTTCTTCTTATGGAAGACGATACTTCCCTTTAGCTGCTGTTGTTGGCCAGGTTTGTTGTTTATGGAATTTTGAAGGGATGGGAATGTTTTAGTAGTGGTAAAGAAAAATGGGTCGTTTAGTGAATTGAATTTTTAGTGGTCTCTTTGATTTGATTAACTGTTTGTTATATAGGATGCTATTAAAACTGCACTTTTACTTGGTGCTATTGATCGTGAAATTGGTGGGATTGCTATTTCTGGTAGACGTGGAACAGCTAAGACTGTAATGGCTCGTGGATTGCATGCTGTTTTGCCTCCTATTGATGTTGTTGTTGGTTCAATGGCTAACGCTGACCCTACTTGCCCTGAAGAGTATGAACATTGAACTCTTATAATTTCATTGCTGTATCTAGTAGTTTTCCCCTTTGGTATGCACACATTCATGATGCAAATTAGTAAGGGATTATACTGCAATGGAATGTCAAAACAAGAATTGTTGAGGGGAGGGTCTTGAACCCTCAACTGAAGCTATTGTCCCATAGGGGTTTCGTTTTCCATGCTCCAAGGAGAGCTCAAAGGGGCTCACAGAAGTTAGATAGCGCCTCGGTTGGTAATACGACCTGGTTGCAAAGGTAAGGCTAATATGCCTTGGCAGGTTGTAGCTCCCGTCAGTTTGCAAGTCGTACGTCTACCAACCGAGACACTCCCTAAACTCCCTTTAGGCTCTCCTCGGAGCACGGGAGACAAAACCCTTACGGAGACAATACCTTCTATTGAGGGTCCGAGACACTCCCCTCAACAAGAGTCATTTTTTTGTTGCAATCCTTATGTAGAACATATTGGTATTCCCTTGAGTAATTCATATGCTTGCATCGTTTTTGTGATAATGAATGGGTAACGATCATACCTTCTCTTGAGTGGAGTGTCTTGGACCCTCAACGGAAGGTATTGTCCCAATTGGGTTTTGCCTCTCGTACTCCGAGGAGAGCCCAAATGGGTTTACGGAGTTTAGGGAGTACCTCAGTTGGAGATACAACCTGCAAGCTCATGGGAGACTGGAGAGGTATCAGCATCTTCACCAACAGAGGTGCTCCTTAAACTCCGTGAACCCTTTTGTGCTCTCTTTGGAGTACGGGAGACGAAACCCATACAGGGACAATACTTTCCATTGAGGGTCCAAGACACTCCCCTCAACAAGAGTCATTTTCTTGTTGCAGTCATTTTCCATCGGTATTCCCTTGAGTAATTCATATGTGTTCTTGCACTGTTTCGTAATAAGGTATATGAGAGTTAATTGATTTGAGTATGAACATTGAACTCACATCTTATAATTTCATTGCTGTGTATATGAGTTTTCCCCCCTTATATGCAACATTCGTGATACAAATTTGTATGGGATTGAACTGTCAAAACAAGAGTCCTTTTGTTGTTGCAGTCCTTATGAATAACATATCAGTATTCCCTTGAGTAATTCATGTGTTCTTTCACCGTTTTCGTGATAATGGATATTAGAGCTAACTGATTTCAGTATATTACCTTTGAAGGTGGGAAGATGGTTTAGCTCAGCGAGCGGAATTCGATTCCAATGGCAATGTTAAGACACAAGTTGTTCGGTCTCCTTTTGTTCAGGTATGTTTTGTGCTAGAAAGCCTTTTGTTATCAAGTTTGTTTTATTGTCATAATGCCCTTTGCCACTCTTGCTTAAGATACCACTTGGAGTCACGGAGGATAGACTCATTGGATCTGTTGATGTCGAGGAGTCTGTGAAAACAGGAACGACCGTTTTTCAACCTGGCCTTTTAGCTGAAGCACATAGAGGTGTATTATATGTTGATGAAATTAATCTCCTAGATGAGGGTATTAGCAATTTGCTTCTTAATGTATTGACCGAAGGAGTTAATATTGTTGAAAGAGAAGGAATAAGCTTCAAGCACCCTTGTAAACCCCTCTTAATTGCCACTTATAATCCAGAAGAAGGTGCTGTACGAGAACATTTATTAGATCGAATTGCAATTAACTTGAGGTACAAAGCTTGTTTTTAGATGATGGAATGAGTTTTTTCGGTTTATACATACCTATCCCATTAATGTCACACACTTCCTTTGCAGTGCAGATCTTCCAATGAACTTTGAAGATCGTGTTGCGGCAGTTGGGATCGCAACACAATTTCAAGAAGCTAGCAATAAAGTTTTTAAAATGGTTGAGGAAGAAACCGAGTATGCAAAGACTCAGGTAACCGCGCATTTAGCAGTTTAGCTAGTTTGCCAGTCTTCTTGCACTTTGGTATTTAGAAGGATGAATTTTATTCCTCTTGTGCATTTATATTTTACAGATCATTTTAGCAAGAGAGTATCTGAAGGACGTTACGATTGGCCGGGAACAATTAAAATACCTGGTTATGGAAGCCCTTCGAGGTGGTTGCCAGGTGCTTTTATTCTTCAACCACTTTAGATAACAAATATTGCTTTGAATCCTCTTATGATGTAACACCGAAAAGTTCTCAGTTGATGAGGAATCAATGTCCCGCATGCCTAAAAGCTAACTGAGTTCTTATTGTTCAACAACCATGGTTGTTTGGATGGACATAAAAGCAAAAAAGATGGTAAAATGAGAAAACAACTCAATAAAACATCCAACGTAGACTAGCAAAGAATAGGGAGTGGACTACCTCATTGTAGGGAAGTATATGTTGTACAAGCCATTCTTAAGCATAAAGCATACGGATGATGTTTTTGTAGTTTAAGAACGAAATAAAGTTGGCACTTGAGCTTTTAATAATGTTGATGATTGTGAGATATTATCTTGATCATGCTATGGAAAAATAATTAGTACTCGGAAATTTACAGGGACACAGAGCCGAGCTATATGCTGCTCGGGTTGCAAAATGCTTGGCTGCTTTGGAAGGACGAGAAAGAGTTGGTGTAGATGACCTGAAAAAAGCTGTTAAGTATTCTTACTATGATTTTGCACCGGTTATTTTGTAGGCACATCGATATGCAACAAATTGTCACATCCATTCATACCCGAACTTTTTATATGTTTCTTCTTTATGTCCAGATTTTTTTAAGCTAATCTTGCTTATGATTGCTGAAGTATTTGCACCGTTTCCTAGTTCAATCCATCTTTCTATCATACTTCTGGTTCGGACTATATGATGTTTATAGATGGCATTGCTGGTTTTATTGAAATGTCTGCTAATCACTGGTTGTCATGTGCATGATTATATTGGTTTTATTTTGGAGAACAATATGTAAATTTGTGTTGACAAAATATATGATACAGGTGGAGCTTGTTATACTCCCTCGTTCGATTGTCAATGAGAATCCACCAGACCAACAAAACCAGCAGCCGCCACCTCCGCCTCCACCTCCACAAAATGAAGATTCCGGGGAGGAGCAAAATGAGGAGGAAGAACAAGAGGTATGTTAACATTAAGATTTCAACAATAAGCACTGAACTTTGAGTTATGTTGAGGGAGGGTCAGCTCCTTCGGGATAAATCTTCGAAGTATCATCTGCTAGGCAGCCGATCTAGTCCCCTAACAACCAAAGGTGTTGTCCCTAAGGAGGGTTAAATGGTACCATATATCCCAACAAGTGACCTATATGGCATAGGTCAGGGGTTCGAATCCCACCAAGGGCGAACCGGTTACGTCGTCTCTTGGTGGGTGGCCGTACATTCTCATACGGTCGAGGCACCCCCCTCCATGAACCAGACTCTCAGGGCATCTGCTCATGGCACATTGGCTCTCCGCAGAGGCTAAGAACAAAACCCTTCCCGGGGGACAATGCCTTCAGTTGTTGGGGGACCAGAACTATGAAAACTTATGCCGAAGGAGCTACCTCCCCCCCCCCTCAACAAGTTTCTTAATAAAATTAGCCATTGGTTTGCAGGGGCTGTTGTTTATAATTAAACTAAAATCTACCCCCGTCCTTGCCATTGAGGATTTAACTATCATCTTTACTCCTATTTCAAATATTATCCCGATAAAATAAGATTACACAAAGTGCAGTGCTTTGTTTACAACAGGATGAAAGTGATCAGGAAAACGAACAACAGGAGCAATTACCTGAAGAGTTTATCTTTGATGCGGAAGGGGGTTTGGTCGATGAGAAACTACTTTTCTTTGCGCAACAAGCACAAAGGCGACGGGGGAAAGCTGGAAGAGCCAAGAATGTTATATTCTCTGAGGATAGAGGTCGATATATTAAACCAATGCTCCCAAAGGTTAGTCTTGTCTCTTTCCTCGATCATGCAGGTTGAACTGGTGAATTAGCAGTCTTCTTCACTATTTCCAATCTTTTGTATGTTATATTTGCTCGCACAATCTTAACTTCATTTGTAGAATAAGTTGCGTTGCTTGTACCACAGGGCCCTGTGAAAAGACTAGCTGTTGATGCAACACTTAGAGCTGCGGCACCATATCAAAAGTTGCGTCGGGAGAGAGATATTCAGAAAAGTAGGAAAGTTTTTGTGGAGAAAACTGATATGAGGGCTAAAAGAATGGCAAGAAAAGCCGGAGCATTGGTACCAATGAGCCTACTTCTTTTGTTTACATCTATTTGTAACCGGGATCACTCTATGGAGTTAAATAATTCTGGGGTTCATACATATCCATTTTATATCAGGTAATATTTGTGGTTGATGCAAGTGGGAGCATGGCATTGAACCGAATGCAAAACGCTAAAGGAGCTGCACTTAAGTTACTGGCTGAGAGTTATACAAGTAGAGATCAGGTAAACAAAAGAAACATTTGTTCCGTGTTTTCGAGCATACAAACCTTGCTAGTTGTTAATTCATTTTAGGAGCTTGGTAATGCTGAATAGGTCTCCATTATACCTTTCCGTGGAGATGCTGCGGAAGTCCTGTTACCTCCTTCTAGATCGATTGCAATGGCTCGAAAACGTCTTGAGAGACTTCCATGTGGTGGTGGCTCTCCCCTAGCTCATGGTTTAAGCATGGTATGTCTTGAAATTCCACGTTAACTCCAACAGGACTGAGTCCACGAGGTCAAAACTCTTTTGTGTATGCTATCTGTGATTATGACTTGTAGTTAATGACTTCTACTCATAGCTTTTGTAGTATTGTTGCTTCGAAAATGTTGGTAAATTTTTTATCTTTTGTAATATTTTTATAAAAATATAATCAGGCAGTCAGGGTTGGACTAAATGCAGAGAAAAGTGGTGATGTAGGACGTGTAATGATCGTTGCAATAACCGATGGAAGAGCCAACATATCACTAAAACGATCTACTGATCCTGAAGCTGCTGCTTCTGATGCCCCTAGACCCTCAGCACAAGAGTTGAAGGTAAGTTATTGCATTATATCTATTCCGAACCCTTCATATACAATGGTTTCAGGGTTTGACCAAACGGTTTTCTTACGATTCGTGTGTATAAATAAACATTGCAGGATGAGATTCTTGAAGTGTCCGGGAAAATATACAAAGCAGGGATGTCCCTTCTTGTTATTGACACCGAAAACAAGTTCGTTTCAACCGGTTTTGCTAAGGAAATCGCTCGAGTAGCTCAAGGTGCGTCTGCATAAACATCTATTTGTTTTTACACATACGGAACATAACGATATCTCGTCATTGATTTAATCTTACAGGGAAGTATTATTACTTGCCAAATGCTTCAGATGCTGTCATCTCAGCTACGACAAAGGAAGCATTATCGGCTTTGAAAAGTTCGTAATTTTGAAGCAAGCATTATTGGCTTTCACCGATCCATAACGCATATGAATCATATCATGTCTGCAATTTTTTGTGTTTCTCTAACATAAAACACAGTTTCGAGTATATGAAAAATGAAACCAAAATATATTTCATATTCGATATTCATGTCTGGGACATATTTAAATACGATAAAATGAAACAAAATATTAAATAGTAACAAGAAATCTTTGGTTAAATTAATCTCTGCTCCCTTTAACTTTCACGCAATAATGCATTGTATTCATTTCTCAAGCTGTGATATTTCTCACACAGTTCATTGAAAGCTTCTCTTCTCTCATCTCTGCTAATGTTTTTCTTCGTTTTCGTCTTCGCCAAACGAAGCTTCAACGCTTCGATTTGTCTCTTGAGGTCTCGGATCCTTATTGTTTTCTCCTCGTGTTGTTTCTGAAGTGTTTCGATCTCTGATAGTTGCACTAAAGTTATTTCAAGTGTTTAGTGTTTCAGATAATCAAAAACCAAGAAACAGGTACGTGTACCAGAATATGAATCTTCAAATATATGATCAAACATAAATATTTTATTAAAAACAAGGGCTTATTTGAAAATATATAAATTAAAAGTTGACAGATATTTATAAACAAGGCCTTTAAACTTCAAAGTTAAGAGAGTGAGCGATGAGAGTTTTGTAAAAGTTTCGAAAAAACTTCAAAACCAATTTGGAATGACATGTTATTTAACGGTTAAATTAATTGTTTTGATAATAGAAGGACCTTATTGATAAAATCTCGAAACTAATTAAAAAATAGCAAGAAGTTGATACCTGGATGATTGTAAAAGATGCCATTGCCATCTTCCATGATGGTTACAAAGTCCTGAAGAATTTTTATTACATATTTAATTATTAATTGTTTAGTGAAATAAAGGTAAATTACATTCAAAGTCACTAAACTATTAGTAAGTTTACGTTTTAGTCACTCAACTTCAAAAAAGTTACAAAATAGTCATTGAACTATTCCAAAGTTTTCAAAATCAAAACAACTTTTTTCTCCAATCTTTGATATATCCGTTAGATTGACTTAAACGAAAACTTCTGAATTGAGAAACCAAAATATAAACTTTCAATAGCTCAATAACCTTTACTCATGAAATAAACAAAGATATAAACAATTGAAAGAAGGAAAAGTCATAAAAATTACCTCGAAAACTATAAGCACGAGAAAATAATAATAATTCCGAGTGTCGAATATGAATATATATTCAATAAGATGTGTGTAATTCTTTTAGATTTTTTTCCATATATATAGAGAATACTATTTTAATATAGATTGGACATGAAATCCACTAATGCATGTCATCAACGTGTCAAAGTGCATTTTAAAAAATTATCTTTTTTGACAGTAAAACACAACTCAAACTGTCTTGTAATGAAAATCCCAGAAACAGCAGGCTGTTGCAATGTTCTTCTTTGGTGGGCCGCCGCCCACAGTGTAAACACTTGAAGAACTTTGACCACAAACATGGAAAGTGACACCAAACATGATAAAGAAAGTAAATGCTTTTAAAGACTTTTGGTCAAAATTCTACTTTTACTTCACATTCTCTGAATTTCTTTTTGTTGTATTCTTCGATCCAATTAATTTTAATCTAATAGTCAGTGTCATACCAGTGAATATCTCAATTTTTTATCGATATTGATACGTACTGATATTGATTTCTTTTAATATATCGTTTCAGATTTACTAAATATGGACAAGTATTTAATAATGAGATTAAATAAGAAAAATAATTGGGTAAATTACATTTATAGTCACCTAACTATTGATAAGTTTCTTTTTTTTGCCACTCAGCTATAAGAAATTACAAAATAATCACTTCATTATTCTAGCCGTTAGATATGGCTGACGGAAAGATGACATGATAACTTTTGAAATTGGGACAATAGTAATTTAACCCTCAATAATTATACATTGTGTTGATTTAGTCTTGATTCTAAAAAATTTGATCCTCAATGTTTACACATTGTGTAATTTGGTCATTTTTTTAATTTTGTTTTTCTTTGTGACCCTTTTCACGTAAAAAGCTATAAAAAAACAAATTTATCAACTAAATTTGATTGGAAATATACCAAATATGGAAACACCCAAAAATCCAAATTAATAATTTTCGTCTTTTCTCATTCGTTTAAAATTAACCCTCAATGTCACAAATAAAAGTAGAATTGCAAAAAAAAAAAGACCAAATTATACAAAGTGTAAATGTTGAGGATTAATTTCTTTGGAACCAAGACTAAATTGACACAATGTATAAATGTTGAGAGTTAAAGTTGTTATATTATACCAATTTTAGAAGTTGCCAAGTAGTTAGTAATTTAACGGTTAGTGATCAAAAAAGAAAACTTGAAATAGTTAGGCGACAAATTTGTAACTTTTCATAGTTGGGTGAACAAAAAGAACAGTCCATAATTCAAAACAAATACTAAAAAATTAAATTTAAACTTACTTTTTGCACCAATCAGTAAAATCAACCGGTATGCACGGACACAACCGATACCAACTAAAATTTGCACCAAAACAAGACTTAGAATTCGTTGTTTCGGATTACTATTGGAATGGAGCATTCCAACCATTACAAGCAATACCGGAATGAAACTGACTGCCTTGCTCTACCCTTTTCGAATTTTAAAATTCCAGTCCGTATTTACTTTTTTTTATATCACGTTGGTATTGGTATTTCTTTTATTTTATATAAAATTTGAGATGTTTGCAAGTTGCATGCTATATTTCTGAACCATGTTGTATTTGGTATACTTATTTAAAATGATTCAATTTTAAAATTTTATTTATTTATTAATTAATATCATGTTTGTGTCATTTTCTGTGTGCAATATATATATGTTTGACTTAAAATTTGACCTTTTTTTGCATTTTATTTTTCATAATAACATGTTTGAATCATTTTCCATTTTTTTATGCTTTGATTCATTTACTTTCCAAAAACATTTGAATAATTATTTGCACAGAAGTTGTGTTACGTGTCAATGTACCACTTGACTTAGAGTTTCGGGTTTCAACTTTGAACTTAAATTTTAATCACTTACTTTTACCATAGATACCTAAAGTGAAAAAGTTGCATGGTTTAACTACTTGTCTTTTATCCGAATTTAGACCAATTTTAAAAGCTAAGTAAAAATAATTATAAAATATAACTTTTCACCGTATCTGGTTTTTTTTAGACAACCTCCTCAACCTATAAATAGGAGGATAATACACTTCAGTACACTTGAGCCTATGTCATCTTACATTGACAACAATATCTACGTCAATTAAGCTAAAACTCAATCAACGCAGTTATCAAATAAATTCCCACAAATTAGTTTCACAATCAGAAATTTTTGGGCCCGAAAATTGATCTATGAAAACTTCCACTTACAACTCACGATAATCAATGTTGTGTGTTATATTGGGATTTATTATTATTTTTACTAATTATAAATTTATGATTTATACATTATAAAATATTATATTTATATTTTTTTCCCTAGTATAAAATTTTTGCATCAAATCTAGTAGAAAAAGGTTGGGTACTTCATTTTAAGATGGTAAAGGCTTTGCCCAAATTAATTTATACACTGTTTCACTTTTTATATTAAATTTTGGTAAATTATACTATTAGTCACCAGATTATTAGTGTGTTTCTGTTTTGGTCACCAAGCTATAAAAATTTTCAATTTTGGGCTTTTTTTATCCCAATAATACAAAAAAATAATAACTTAAATTGTATGTCCATGAGATTATTTACCAAATTGGGCTACAGTGTTCTATTAGTGCCGCCAAGACTAAAATATCCAGAGACCTAATATGTAAATTTCTCATTTTGATTGAAAAGCTTTAATGGTACCGTCTGATAGTGTGGCTGCGCCAAACTTTAAATATGATAAATTACTTCATAAACTTTCCTTATTTATTATTTTCTTTTATTCTTCTTCAGCACCAAAAATAGAGAGGCCTCTTACGAATTAGTCCAAAAAGTATTTTTCAAAAAAAAACAATTTTTGTTCAAATATTCTTTTTGTAAAATTATTTTTCGTACCCTCAAAGCTTTTCAATCAAAATGAAAATTTTACATATTAGGTCCTTGAACATTTTAAGTCATCACATTTCAGTCTGGTGCCGCCAATTTGTTAGGCGGCACCGAAAGAACACTGTAGCAAACGTACCATTTTGATAAATAATCACACGGGCATACCATTTGAGTTATTACTTCTTCTTTCTGTGTTATTGGGGTAAAAAAGCCTCAATTTCATCACTAATGTTTTAGATCGTTTCTGTTTCAGTCACCCTTCATTAAACAGTTAACGGAAATAATAACATGACCTTTTTCTAACTAGTATAATAACATATTTAGTCTTTAATATTTACACATTCCTTAAATGATTATTATATATTATGAAAAAATATAAAATGTAAAATTCTTTTTATATATATTGAGGAAATTGTACCCAAACTAGAAGTAAATAATATAATATTATATTATATTATATTTTCTAGCTCATTTTTTCTATAAAAAAATCCAAAGAATCATTTAAGAAAATTGACCAAGAACCCTGATTTATCACCAAAATCATAGCTGAAATCACAAAAAGAGATCCACAAACAAAACAAAAATACCCATCCACAGATCAATTCAAAGCTCCAAACTCTGACCAAAATCATTAAAACTTAGCACTTTAAAAAGAACCAACATTAATAATCCATTAACCCCAAAAATGAAAAGAAGAAGAAGGTTCTTTGGTACAAAACAAGAAATGGTTATGGCCATGAGAAGTTGATAAATGTTTTTGATGTGCATGTTGCCCATTCTTTAGCTTCCTTATATGTTGGCTACTGTCCATTGGTTGTTGTTGTATAATGACGTATTGGAGAAGTATGATGTTCTGTCATTTTTTCGTCATTTCTAAGAAGCCTACAAGAAGCAATATTGGAAGAAGAAGGTTAAACCTCCTTCCTTTTTTTTCCACAAGACCATGGGGGAGAATATCTAAGTACGATGTTCTGTCATTTTTTGTCATTTCTAAGAAGCCTACAAGAAGTAATATTGGAAGAAGAAGAAGAAGGAGAGTTAAATTTATTAAATTATTTAAAATTAGGATCAAATTGATAGAACATGTAAGTATTGAGGACAAAATGTGTTATTATATTCGCTAGAAAAAGGTCACAACAACATTTCCATTAACCATTTAACTAGAGGGACCAAAAGAGAAATGATCTAAAATATTAGTGATGAAATTGAAATTTTTTATAGTTTAGTGATAAAAATAGAAACGAACTAATAGTTGGGTGACTAATTGTATAATTTAATCCTTAAAAGTTTTGGCTTAACTATGAAATTGACCCTTAAATTATATTCGTTTTTCAACTTAGTACCTAAAATATTTTTCTTGTCAAAAGTAATACTTAAACCATTAATTTTGTTTCATTTTTTTCCCCACAACCAATAATTTTTGGTCAAAAGTGATTTTTTTTTTTGGTAAAGAAAACAAACATAATAAGCTAATTACAAAATGACTCTTTGGGCAATGCTGCCACTAGTTTGATTAGTAGAAGAAAGTGCAAACACTTCTTTTGGGATATGCGCAAATAACTTCAGCTCAAAGCTTGCATCAAAGGTGATTTTGGCTAGGTAATTGACAACTTTATTAAAGTCTCTAGGAGAGTGTTGTATGGTCTAAGGTTCAATGTTCTTCAGAAGAAGATGAATATGTCTAACAAGGGCAAAGTTCGAACCAGTCAATAAAGGATCCTAAATG
Source organism: Gossypium hirsutum (assembly GCF_007990345.1). NCBI lineage: Eukaryota > Viridiplantae > Streptophyta > Magnoliopsida > Malvales > Malvaceae > Gossypium > Gossypium hirsutum. The sequence continues at coordinate 1,267,704 of NC_053444.1, forward strand.
GCATTGAATCTTCACGCCCGCATAACGCATGTCTTAAATGATGGTCAACCCGTCAAGAATACCCTACAACTCAACATCAAAAATTGAGTAGTTGCCCAAGTGTCTATTATATCCTATAATCCACTTCTCATTTTTGTTTCTTATGACTACTCTGCTGCAGCATTTCCAGTATTGACCTGAACCGCTTCATCCATGTAAAAACTAATGTTCAACATTTTTTTTGAGCCGAAATAATTGAATGAATAATAATAATAAATTGTTTTAGTTTGATAGTTCGATGGATTCTATGTTTGAAAAACATCTCTTAAACAACACTAAACTCTTAATTAAAATTAGTTAAATTCATTTATAATATAAGCTAATAACAAGGAAGGGTTGTTTGTATATACACCAAAAAGGGCCTCTTATTTCGCCATTTTCCATTTCAGTCAAACAAAGCTGAAAACAAGCTCTAACCCACACTGTAGTCTCTTCTTCCTTTCATCTAACCCCCCATTTTTCTTTCTCATTTTTTCAGAAGAAATGGCAAATGAAAAGAAAACCCAAACTGGGGTTTGGCCAAAAATCAAACCTTTTGTTAATGGTGGTACCTCTGGTATGTTAGCCACATGTGTCATTCAACCCATTGATATGATCAAGGTTAGATCACACCCCAATGATGGGTTTTTGTTTTTAAGATCTGGGTTTTGCTTGGATTTCAATTTTGTTTAATGGTGATTTGTGAGTTTTGGTTTTCGGTTTGGTGTAGGTGAGGATTCAATTGGGTCAGGGATCAGCTGCTACTGTCACCAAGACCATGCTTAGAAATGAGGGTATTGGTGCCTTTTACAAGGTTCTTTTTTTTCTTGATTTCAAAATTTTTTGTTTTTGTTTTTTTAAATCATTTGATTGCATGATTGATCTAATGTTGAGATCTGTTTTAGAAGCTGGATCTTTTTAATAAGGATGTTCAAAGTTCATTGATATTTTTGAACATTTTTGTGTAATTGTATTATATGGCATTGTTTTATTGGTTTGGTTTGTCAAAAATATTGGAATTTAGTACTGTTTCATTGGATCTACTATTAGAATTTGCTGATCAGTGGTTTAGACATGGAGTTTTTGTTGGTAAAACTACTACAGAGACTCTTGTACTAAAAGTCGAATTGCATTTTCTCAAATTAATTTTTATAAGTTAGATCAAAGAGCAACCTGATCATTTGTTTAAAAATTTCATCTATTTATTCAGTTAAAAACAACAACCACCTGATCATTTATTTGCTGATCAGCATGAAGTACACGTGACATAGGAACTAATCTGCTCATTTTTTTAGTGGAAGGGGCAAAATGCAATCTAACTTCTAATACAGGGACTTCCATGATACTTTTGCCAGTTTTTTTGTTAGATTTTCTCAGTTGAACTAAGAAGATATTCGTTATGTTACTAGGACTTGGGTGTTAATGTTGAGTATCGGTGTATATGTACATTTTTTTATGTTTTCCCATGTATTTGGAGAACCCTTCGAGTGTGATATTCTTATACTGATGTCCTAATATATGTATATCTAACTCAGACCAACATAGGATATTTCTGTTGCTCGACGAGCCTATCTCACCTGTATTATTTTTGTGCAGGGGCTATCAGCTGGATTGCTCCGGCAAGCTACATACACTACTGCCCGACTCGGATCATTCAAGTGAGTCTCTATGCATAGGATAGAATTTTTGTTGTTGTTGTCGTTGCTCTGAGGCTTCAATTTGCTTGTGACATTAAACTCGGATTATTTACGTCGATTCCGATTTAGCTTTTGATTGCATTTCGATTGTTTTTTTTCAGAATGTTGACAACCAAAGCAATCGAAGCCAACGATGGGAAACCCCTACCTCTATATCAGAAAGCATTATGTGGTCTTACAGCCGGTGCTATTGGAGCCTGTTTCGGCAGCCCGGCCGATTTAGCACTTATCCGTATGCAAGCTGATGCTACTCTGCCTGCTGCTCAGCGCCGGAACTACTCAAACGCATTCCATGCACTCTATCGTATCGTTGGGGATGAAGGGGTTCTCGCACTTTGGAAAGGTGCTGGTCCGACCGTTGTCCGAGCCATGGCATTGAACATGGGAATGCTTGCCTCTTATGACCAAAGTGTAGAGTTCTTCAAGGATTCCCTTGGCTTAGGTGAAGCTGCAACAGTCATAGGTAGTCTCTAAACTCTTTCTCGGTTTTGTTATCGGTGAATGAGGATGTAACCTTCGATGATTCTTTTTTTTTCTCTGTCTTAGGTGCAAGTGCGGTTTCAGGTTTCTTTGCTTCAGCTTGTAGTTTACCATTTGATTATGTGAAAACACAAATCCAGAAAATGCAACCCGATGCCGAGGGGAAATATCCATACAACGGTTCTCTAGACTGCGCTATGAAAACCCTCAAGTCCGGCGGACCGTTGAAATTTTACACCGGATTCCCTGTATATTGTGTTAGAATTGCTCCTCACGTCATGGTACATATGTTATATACTGTTTTCAAAAGCTCCGGTTCGGAATTATCCCCGATGACACTAAATCCAGAATGTTTTCTCTTTATGCAGATGACTTGGATTTTCCTCAACCAGATTCAGAAAGCACAGAAAAATATGGGGTTGTAGATATCTCAACAATGGGGGACCAATGCATCAAATAAAAGTTGGATTTTTTTTCGGGTTTTGGCAATTTCATACACCCTCAAAAGTTTCTTCTTTTATTTTCTTCAAAGTTCATATTTTTTTAGTGAAATAAATGAAGCAGGCATTTGGGATAATTCTTTTTTCATTTCATAATCAAATTCAATGATTTAAACAAATATTAAGTTGTTGGGTTCAATTATTTGTCTAATTTGATGACTTGGTCCAAATAATTAGATAAACTTGGATTTATTCTATTTAAAAATTTTATAGTTAATTTTAATTAAAAATATATAATTTTTTTTACACAAATTGCTTGGAACTACTCTTAGTCTCTCTAAAACCCTTCAATAAGAAGATTAATGCATTTCAGCAAGTTTCGAACTCACATTATTCTGCATAGGCAACATTAAACTAGGATCCAATCAGAAAAAAAAATGCTTTTAGACATTGGGTAATTTTATTCATTAATTTACGAATATGTTTTCAGTGGTTATGTGATAATAAATATAAAATTTTACTTTTGGCCTTTGAAGTTTTACAAAATTTTAATTTAGTAAGGTAAAATAAACTTAAAATGATAAAGATATAAGTTATTAAAATTTTCCATTTATATTTTAGCTCTCATACAAATATACAATTTAATTTTGCCCAAAAAGAAATTCCGACTTCACCTTGTAAGAAGACATCATATTCTTAGCTTGCAAAAAGTTTTTTTTATTGATTTCTCAATCTGTTTATTTTATACAATTTTTTACAAACTCAGTTTTCTTTTTTTTTTCTTTTTTCTTTTTTCTTTTCTAAGTTTGTAATTTTTTTTCTCATTGTTATACAGTTGTATATGGTACAACACATGGCATGACATAAGACAACTTTAGACGACTTTTCGCTGGAAGCAGTTTGCGTACAACTCTACGTTAGGGATTGTCCGTGGCGACCATTCACACACTACACCAGAACAGGTTTTTAGCGGCATTTTTTTAGGTCTTTAGCGGCGCTTTTTAGTGCCACTAAAAGCGCCACAAAAAATGCCGCTAACGACAACGTCGCTAACTTTTGCAGCGTTTACAGAAAAAAAAGCCCGCTGAAGATCATGTTCTTTAACTATACTATCACTTGACTGACTACACTAGCTTAGAAATACCATTGTGCACCCTCCGCCGAGACCACATACTACCCACCCTTAATGAGGATCATTGAGACATAACAACTTCGTACTGCTTTAAAGAAAATAAGGTTATAGTACATTATATGACAACAATTAATCTATAACTATCCTATCACTTGACTGACTACACGATCATACAAATCCTTTGTACTGTCGATTACATGGCCTTATAAAACAATGATAATCCCCTTAAATATGTGCATGGGAAAGCAAGGATCAACTTCTTTTTCCCCCTGAAAACCCTAGATAACAATCTTAGCTCCGACTCTCCGCCTATAACATTTTTTTTTATATTTTTTCTCACATGTAACATATTTTATATTATTTTCATAATTTTTTTTACAAAATTGAGTCAAGTCCACAAGAACAGGAGAATATACCTGCCTTATATTGAAACATTCAAACTAAACCCCAATTTTTTATTAAAAAATTAATTTACAATATTTTTGTTTTTTTTAATATCTATAATAAAATTAACCCCAAAGTAAATTATATTGGTTTGAACCGGTTCAACCCCTTGTTCTTTTTAATTTTTTTTATAAAAATTACTGCATTTTCACACTAATTTGGAGTTATAATATATATTTTTTATATTATAAAAATAAAAACTAATAAAATATAAACCTAATTTAATTTTTTAATTTATAAATTAAAAACTGAACTAACCACATATATTTAATTATTATTAAACCGAAATCAAATCCATCCATGCTATGAAAATTAAACCGAACCAAATACTAAAGTTCGAGTTTTTTTTTGTTAATCAATTTTAGACAAATAGAGGTTTTAATTTTTTTTAATGTTATAATTAAAAATAGAAAATATAGTGAACGAAAAAAAAGCAAAATTTGAGGTCCTTAAAATGGAAATTGAGGAAATTGATTATATAAATAGCCATAGCCATGAACTTAAGAAAATTCGTATAGATCCCCCTCAAAATAAAAACCCAATTATTCATCCTAATTTTTTTTATGAAAAAGAAAAAATAAAACAAAAATACAACAGGGAACAAGCAATGGCTGTATTGATGTTAACCTTGTTCTTATGTCTCATGACAGGTTCGGTTTTTGTGGTCGAAGGCGGCGATCCGACTATATTTTTCACTTGGAATGTCACTTACGATATCATTTCTCCTCTGGGTGTTCCTCAACAAGGCATTCTTATTAACGGCGAATTTTCTGGACCTAACATCAACTCAACCACCAATAGCAATGTTGTCGTCAATGTCTTCAACAACCTCGACGAACCCTTCCTCATCACTTGGTAAACAAACAAACAAAAAAAACCCAAAATTGAATTATAAAATTAGGTTCAGAAATTAGAAGTGTTCATGGCTGAGTCAAGCTAAGTTCAAGCTTAAAAGTGATATTAACGCACTTTATACTTACCTAATCCGACCTAAAATATAGGCTTAAAAATTTATCCAAACCTACCCATATTTGTAATTGGCTAACCCAAACTTATTTTAAACCCACTGATATATTTTTTTAAATATCATATTTATTTTATTTTATTTTAATAATTTAATAATTATTTATTTATTAAAATTATATATTTTTAATTATTTTTAATGTTGACATTTTAGTAGTATTATATATTACTATAGATTTAATTTTTACGTGTTATAAATTATATAATATACAACATTACAAACTTTAGAAAAAAACTGATTGAGTCGGGCCAAGCTCATAAGGGTGAAGCCAAAAAAAAATTTAAGAGGAACCGAGATTAATATATATATATTTATTAGAACTAAAACGCAATTTTACCCTTGTATTGGTTAGTTTTCAAAATGACTAAATTGAAATTCTAGTATTTTTGGGGAACCAAACTATGATTTTATCATATATTAACTTAATATTTTATAAATTTTGAGGGATTAAAGCTGAAAATTTCCATTCTAGGGTCTACCCCTCTCTTCACCCCTACGGGCTCGGACTTGAATATCCTTTATGGACAGCGGGACTATTTTTTGCCCAATGTCATTCAAACCCTCCTATTTTCTGAAAGGATTAAAAGTGTAATTTTATTATTTTTGTTGCAGGAATGGGATACAACAAAGGAAAAATCCATGGCAAGATGGAACAGCAGGGACTAATTGTCCAATTCTCCCAGGAAAAAATTACACATATCATATCCAAGTAAAAGATCAAATAGGTTCATACATGTACCATGCATAAAGCTTCCGGTGGTTTCGGCAGCCTTCGTGTAAACAGTCGTTTACTTATTCCGGTACCAGACCCTGATCCGGCCGACGACTACACACTCCTCGTTGGCGATTTTTTCAATAAAGGTCATAAAAGCTTAAAAAAGATATTGGATAGTGGTCGTAACCTTGGTAGATGTGATGGTGTTCATCTTAATGGTAAAGTAGCTAAAGGTGATGGTAAAGATGAACCCCTTTTCACCATGGAAGCCGGCAAAACATATAAATACAGAATCTGTAATGTCGGACTTAAGACAGCAATTAATGTTCGGTTCCAAAATCATCAAATGAAGCTTGTTGAAATGGAAGGTTCACATACAATGCAAAATGAATATAAATCACTTGATGTTCATGTTGGTCAATGTTTTGCTGTTCTTGTTAAAGCCGACCAAGATCCTGAAGATTACTATGTTGTTGCTTCAACTAGGTTTACACGCCGGCAGGTCACTGCTACCGGTATAATACGGTATAAAAACGGGAAAGGACCAGCTTCGTCGGAGTTACCACCACCGCCGGTTGGTTGGGCTTGGTCACTTAAATCAGTTTCGTACTTTCCGATGGAACTTAACAGCTAGTGCTGCTAGACCTAATCCACAAGGTTCATATAAATACGGTGCTATTAATATTACACGTACTATTAAATTGGCTAATACCGCCGGTGAAGTTGACGGTAAACTCCGATATGCTCTTCATGGTGTATCACATGATAATGAGTTTAAAACACCATTGAAATTAGCTGAATATTTCAATGTTGCTAAGAAAGAATTCGAGTACGATACGATCCCCGATAATCCTCCAGAGAAAACCGAGACGATCCAAGTAAAACCCATTGTTCTTAACATAACGCATCGGCACTTCGTCGAGATCATCTTCGAAAATCACAAAACCGCTATCCAATCGTACCATTTATCCGGCTACTCCTTCTTCGCCGCCGCGTAAGTTATCATTTCAATTGACTGACAAGGTGTTTTTCTGGTGTTGCTTTGTTGATTTGGGTTCTTTCTGTAGCATCGGCCATCGAGACCGGAACATGGAGTCCGGAGAAAAGGAAGAATTACAACTTACTCGACGCAGTTAGCCGACACACGATTCAAATGTTTCCTAAATCGTGGGCGGCAATTCTCTTGACGTTCGACAACTGTGGGATGTGGAACATTAGGTCGGAGGTATGGGATAGGTTCTACCTCGGACAACAACTCTACGATAGGTTCTACCTCGGACAACAACTCTACGTTAGTGTTCTTTCTCCGAACCTTTCGACAAAGGACGAGTACAATATGCCGGAGGACGCACAGCTTTGCGGCGATGTCATCGGCTTACCCAAACCGAAACCATACACTTAGAAACAGTTAATCACTAACAGAAATAACCGTTTCGTATATATTTAATTTAAATATTTTTTCCCCAAGCATATGGTAAAATTGAGCTTTAGGACATTGAGGATCTAAAATTAATTAATTTAAAAAAAAAACCCAAAGTAGTGAAGAATTTGTATGTTTGGATTATTTGAGATGAAAATAAAATTACTTTTTCTTTTACTATTTTTGTTCCATACTTTTTAAAAATTTAAAATTTAGTCCATTTACTTTTATTTTTAAGAATTTAGTTTATCTACTTTTTCAAATTTTAAAATTTAGGTATAATTGTTAACATTTTTTTTTTAAATTTAGGTTTATTGCAATACTTTTTTTCAATTACGTGGTCACTACGTGAGTTTTTTTTTTCAAAATGTCACACCAATAAATTTAACAAAAAAATTGATATCGTTTAACAATTGGACCTGAATTTTGAAATCTGAAAAGTGGAGAGATTAAATTCTTGTAAATAAAAGTAAATGACATACTTTAACCTTTCATTTATTATATTTACCTTATATCCGAAATTTATATTATATATATATAGGGTAGTGGAGTTTTTAGATTTCACAAGCACGGTGAAGAGGTTGACAAATGTCTTATAAGGATATAGTATGATATTAAAATAAAAAATATTTTTAAAAAATGAAACTCATGACAATATTTTATAATTGTTTGTGGAATAAAAAAAATTACATCGGATTATTATCCTATACAGTGGAGTAAAAAAAAACTTCATAAACTGGTCTATGTTGATGCCATTTGTTTTTAATATGGTTGAGTTATTTCGGATTTTGAAAATTTTGACTTACTTTTATTTGGATTAATTTTGGGATAAAGTCTTTTTTTTTTTGTTTGTATCAATTACGGGTTTGGATTGTTTCGGATTCATATGATTCGAGTTTAACGTTAAAGATTTTTTTAGTTGAGTCATTATAACTTCAAATCATCTTGAGTTCAAACTGAACATGTTTGAATCAAATTAGACTCTAAATAAACTTCGTCGAGTTAATTAAATCGAGTTGATAAAAATTTAAATTAACATTGATTGAGTCAATATCATAGTTGTGTACTAATAATTAATCTCTCTAATTTTACATCAATATGAGTTTCTTTTTATGAAAAATTCTGTAATATTTAATATGCAAATTACCATAACAAGTGGAATCAATTAGGTAAATGTATTAAACATGATTAATTGAATTTTCACGTGAAATTAACTATATATCCGAATTAACAATAAAATAAAGACGAAATTATAGAAGATTAAAGAAATTAAATCTCAAATTTTAACATAGTAAAAGGACCAAAACCGGAATTATACCATAAACATTTTCAAAGTCTATATATGAATACACACTTATGACAAAAAAACAACAAACATATGATGAACTGATAATGACATAAATTGTAATAAAAAAAAACAATACAAGAATACATCAACCAATTACATTTTCTAACATAATCAAAGCAATATGAATCAATTAAACAACCTGTTCAACATGTATTAATTCCATCTTTGCAATCTTTAGTCAGATTATAAAAGGTTTCAACACGAGTTTTCGCTCGATAAAGTACCTCGGTATCCACAACAGCTCTCATGTAACCATCGAACTCGACCGGTTTCCCGCCGTTAAGCAACGTCGTCTCGTTGTACCACTCGCTCCCCACGTTCCACAATTCCTTATAATCATCAAGCAAATGAACCTTGTAATGTGACCTCAAGTTATCGAAGTAATTGTAGAACGGCTCGTTTGTCGCAATGTAAAGGTTCCTCCACGGTTGAACCATTTGTTGAAGCTTGGTTAAGATTGCGTTAGGGGAGGTCTCAGAATCCAGATTCGGCCAAAGTTGTTTGTTTTGTGCTTTTTCACCACGGATGACGTGAATAGCGTCGAAATCCCAATCCATACGACCGCTTATCTCGGTTACGATGTTCATCAATCGTTTCGATTTCCATATTGTATGCCACGGTCTGTGAATGTACTTAGCAGCTTGCCCTTCACATACTCTATACCAATAATTATCAGGCTCTGGTCCATCAAATTGTCTCCATATGATTGTGGTTTTATCCTTTTTGAGTTGCATTGGTGTAGTTTTATAGCTCTTTATCTTCTTCAATGGTACTTTTCTTTTATGACCTCTATCCCATTTCTTCCAATCTCGTAAAAACTCAATTTCTTCCACAACGGACGCAGTTTCTTTAAGATGCTCGAAGTCGAAATAAAACCGGAAATCTTTGCCTTCTTCGTCTTTATGACTCGAACTATGAGTTGCCGATAAACACATGTTTAAATCCATCACAAATGTTCTATTCAAATAAATAGCTTCCCCTAAACCACATAAGAAACTCCATAAGTAATGGTTCATTCCCTTACAATAATCTCCTCCTCTTGCATAATACAAATACTTCCCTTTCCTAAAGTTTGTTTCCAGTAAAGCCGGGATTGTATCGTTTATCTCTTCATCACGTATCGGTCGAGTGAACTTCGGGTTAGGCCGAATCCAAGGTCGTCGAGCGTTGATTCCCGAATGCCAACGGCCTGTATGGATCACTCTGTAAGTACAATTCACTCCGATCCCAAACTCAAACCTTCTAAAATCTCTGTACTTTCTCCAAGATCTTTCCTTTTTGTTCCGAAACCTCCAAGCAACATCGCATTCATCCGGTTTCGAGCCGTTGACCGGTGTTTGATACTCTAAAATCACAATGGACTTGAAAGTTTTTGAATTGAATTTCTTGATTGCGAGTAAAACCCGTGGATCTGAACAATTCACATGTTTTAACTCCTCACAATCGGATTTCGGGGTTTTTGCTTCGGTTTCAACAATGGGAGTGGGAGCCAAAGCAGGGGACGTCGCCGGAGCTGGAGCCAGACCGGTTCTGACCACCGAATCGTTGGTTTTAGTAACAGGATTGGGTGCTAAAGCAGGGGACATTGCCGGAGCTGGTGAAGACTTGCTTTCTTCACCGGATTTAACAACCGAATCATTGGTTTTAGTAACCGGATTGGGTGCTACAACAGGGGACACAGCTGGAGCCAGCGAAGAAACCGAATCCTTACTGGTTTTTACAACAGAATCATTGGTTGCTAAAACAGGGGACATTGCCGGAACCGGCGAAGAAACCGAATCCTCACCGGTTTTTACAACGGAATCATTGGTTGCTAATGCAGGGGGAATTGCCGGAGCCGGCGAAGAAACCGAATCCTCACCGGTTTTAACAATGGAATCATCGGTTTCAGTAATGGGATTAGGTGCTAAAGCAGGGGGAATCGCCGGAACCGGCGAAGAAACCAAATCTTCACCGGTTTTAACAATGGAATCATCGATTTTAAAAGTGGCATTTTCAGTTTGAGTGAAGAGCTTGGTTAAAGAAGGAGCTGATTCCAGCCATGGATCTGGTGGTTGATAAGTGATAGCAATGGCTGTAAATATAAGAACCGACAACACAAAAACAGAGAAACAGAGATTACTAATCAATTTGATCAGATTTTGACCGATTGGCTCAGTGTTTAACTCTGATTCTTTTGTGGGTTTCCTCATTTTTCAAAACCCAATTTCAAAAACTAATCAGATCTCAAAATAAATCAACCAAACAAACAGAATTTGATCACTAAATAATGGGGTTTTGCTAGTTTTTGAAAACCCAGTAGTAGAAACTAAATAGATCTTATGACAGTAAATGAATTAGAGAAAAAAAAAAGAAGGAGAAGCTTACATGTGAATGTTGAATGGGGTTTAGCTTTGCTTGAAACCCAAATTAAAGAAGTAACCAGTTGCTGTCTTTTGAAGAAGAAAAATGGTGTTTGGCAAGAGAGAAAATGAGAGAAAAAAATGGCAACCGACAGTGGGGGGAGGGGGGGACAATGATTTTAAGCTGAAAATGTGGTGTGGGTTCGTTGTCAAAAAGACTTTGAGTTGAAGCTAAATGATGATATGCTGTTGCAGAATCAGTTGTTTATACTTCACTTTCTTACATAATCACAACAAAAACAAGAACTTATTTTTTGGACATGTTTGATGATCTGCAAAATGTTTTTTTAATTGTAATTTTCAACAAGCAAAAAAGATTCTTTTAACATAAAAATTTGTTTTTTTTTAAAGTTACTTGTTTGAATAATTCAATTTGTCGGTAGGGTTCAACTAGCCTTTAACCTTGCATCAAAATTATAAAAATTATACAAAAGCATGATTATAATCATGATAATGGAAATTTTTGTAGATGAACTGAGCCAACCATTTTGAAGCTGCAAAACAAATGATAGCCATTGATACCATTGTTGATTTAGCCACCATTGATATCATGTTCTGCTTTGTCACAGCAACGATCCCAATCGAAATAACCGACATGGTTTGTAGCATTACTTCAAGTGTCTTAAGACCTTTATGTGCTGCACTGCAACTCTTACAACTCACCACATGAGTCCAATACCTGCACAAATAATGTTAGTATCGAAGACCCATACTTCAAGAAAAGTTAAAAGCCGGAAAAAGTTATTGTTGGGAGGGAGAACCCTTCACAATGTTATGGTATTATCCTCAAATTGTATCGGGGTTTTCTCAACAATGTCAATGTATTATTTCAAAGCGCTCTCCCTTCGTGAACCGTGAACTGCTCTTGACGGAGGCTAGAGACAGCTCGAGGACAAGCGTTAGGCCAATTGCCCTGACACTTTAAAAACTTCTCCCTAAAGAGTCGGTTCCCCTCATTACCTGTCCATCAGTTGCTCTCTAGGAGGAGATGGAGGAAGAGCTCCGCTAAACTTCCCTTTCCAATCAACCGTGCCACCGCCATACTTGTTCAACCACCTTCGGAAGCCAACCACAAAGGCATCTGACTTTGTAGGCACAAAACAAGCTTCTTGCCAATTGGTAGCTTCAAGTTCCATTACCTTATGCTCCTATAAGAAGAAATAAGGTGTCAACTTGCATAAACATGCGTGCGTTGATATCTCTATTCTTATGTCCAAATATGCATCATGTACAGGTACTTATTAAAAGAAAAGGACAAAGATAAAGAATCACCTGAACATGAAGAAGATACAAATCAGAATCCAAAATCAAGTTTTGTCCAATGTGAAACATCCATCTTGGAACAATCTTGTCAATCCAAACACCAAAGTTCTTTGGGAAAGACCAAATAAGTCTACTTTTACCCGGACTAACCGGAATACACATAAAAACTAAACAAAGTCTTCGATTTGACTGCAAAATTATAGTATCTAAGTAAAAACCAATTCGACCTACCGATCGAGTCTGAATAAATAGCAATATAGTAAAATGAACGTCGAACCTTTTCGGTTTCGCATATTGCAGATCCATTTTGTTGATCAACATCAATAAAAGCATGATAGATGCAAGGTGCAATAAAGTAAGAACAACCCCAATCTTGTTTTCCATTGAAACCATTTTTATCCAATTTCTCAACTTCCATACCAAGTGGACTACCCCCTTCTCTATCTACCTTCACTGTGAATCAAAATGTTACAAATTTTAGATACACGAATTCGATATCTCAAAATAACATCAATAACTTCTTACCTTTAGGGGTCGGATTGGATATTAATCCGTAATGTGCATACGGAAGATGAGCAGGATCCATAAGATTTTCAATCAACACCTCGTACCTGAAAACACAATTAGTTTCTCGAACACATTTCAATTTGTGTACGCTATATTACTCTAACGCTTAGTTTTTCTTGAAGTACCCGAAAGGAAATTCTCTGTTTCCCGTTGGCCCTGAAAATGAAGGATCATCCAAGACAGGGATGTAAGGAGGTTTTTTCTTCATTATAATATCTTTGTATTGAGGATCAGCATTAGGCCAAACCCACACAATATCATGTTGCACAGTGCTTGGATAAACAGTCACACATGCTTCCTTGAATGTATGGACCTGCAAATTTGAAAACCAAAGTTAAATAAGAGTAACATTTTTAGGTAAAAGTATTATGAATGTCTTTGTATTAGGAATAAGATTACATTCCGTCTTTTCTATTAAAAAAATGAGCAAACTAATCCCTATACGTTAAAATGTCATCTACTTGTACTATTAAAAACTGGGTGATTGATAGAATGACCAAATGGTGAAATGTGACATGTTACATGTACCTTGTGTTGATGTACAATGACGAGTTTTTAACGGTAGAATTGGATGGAATTTTTAATAAAAAAGACTAGTTTACTCTTTGATGTAACGTATAAAGACTAATTTATCCATTTTTGAGTAGAGAAGACAAAATGCAATCAAATTCTCTAGTACAATAGCCTCCATGGTACTTTTATCACTTTTTATACAATATTATTACAAAATCAAAAAAAGGTTACCGGTGGTCCATCTAGGGGGGCTTGAGGGATGAGTTTACAATCACCATTTCCATTGAAACACCAACCATGGTACACACATTGTAATCTCCCCCACTGATCAATTCTTCCATCAGATAAAGGAGCTAATCTATGGGGACAAGTATCATCAAACACTTTCCATTCATTCTCATTCCTATCCCACCACACCACTAGGTCAAGTCCCAATACTTTCTTAGCATGGGGCACCCTCTTATCCAAATCACATATTGGCATCACCGGGTACCAATGTGAGTACCAATCGAATCTCTTTTTCTCGCGACCATCAGCCTCAAGTTCCGGCATAGGTGGCTCAATGGACTCCGTTGTTGATGCCGGGGATGATGATAACGTCATAAACAACCTCGATTTCGATCCATTTCTTTCAAACAATGTGAAAGATGAATCGAACACAATTAATTTTAACCTTAAATGGTGAAAGATGGGTTTAGGAAATTGGGTTTTGTTTCTTCTTCTTGTTGTTGAAATGTATGGTGAATGAACAAGGGTAGAAGAAGAAGCTCTAAGAACATCCATGGCTGACTATCTTCCTTTTTTTCCTTCGGCTTTCAACACTCACTGGTTCTTCAAAGCTTAATATCCATATATCATTCATTATATATACTAGCTAGTTCCATGCATGCATACTTCAACTTATGGTAATTAACAATATACATATGGTAAACATATACATATTAACCAAATATGTGTATACATATATAAATATTAACCTAATATATATTACGGTAATTATGGTAACAATATCTATATAATGCTATATATTAGGATAATTAATTACGGTACTTATAGTAATTATGGTAATTATAGTAAAGGTTATATCATGGTAATTATGGTAACAATATCTAACACCCAATTTTTTCCATTTTACAAAGTTTTATATAAAAAAATAAACACATTATAGTTTTTAACACGTATTACTTTTCATTTAAAGAACTTATTTTTGTTGATTGAGTCTTAGCTCGTTCGACATGAATATTGTTAACAATACAAGAAGACATGGGTTTAAATGTGTTAAAATAGATTATCTTATTGTGAAACGTATTTTGTTAACCACCTCATTTTACGAATCGAGGTTGAATGAGTAAATTGTTTTCTTATTATTTTATTTTGTTCAACTGAATTAATTGTGTATACTCTTTATATTTATCGCTTTATTAATGGTTAACTGGTATTAATAAATTATGTAGTTTGTGAGTTGAGTCAATTGGTTGAAGCCATTCGCATGCTTTCCGGTGAGTTCAATACCTAAAATATTTTATAACGGATTTATTTCATTATAATTATTACATCACAATGATATTAATCACATAAAATTGTCATCGTGATCACTCTTTTCATCAGCTTCTTGATGATTTTTTTTTTACATAATCTTGTTCTACCAAAAACTTTGTAAGCCTTTCATACTAAGCCCATAAGGTTTGCTTCAAGCCATATAAGGCCTTAGTGAGCTTATAAATACTTATAACTTGAAATACATTCTAAACATCAAACCTAAATATCTTCTTACCTTTTCATCAACGGAAAAGAGAATGGATGGGCAAGGATTGATGTTATAAATGACATTCGCTTTCACACTTATTCAAAGTGTCATCCACCAAGCAATCGATCAAACCCCCAACAACTGAAGGTATTGTTCCATGTTGAGGTTTTTTCCCCAGCTTCACTCAGAGCAATGTACAGTTCATGAAGGGAGAAGCTTTGGTTGGTGGAGATACAACCTATAATAGCTCATGAGACAGGTGTTTGTATTGTGCGTAACATTAATAATAGAGAATGCGTGCGGGAGAATTCAAACCACCAACAACTTAAAGAGAACATTCGATTGGTGCAAGCGATCCGATTAGAGAAGGCTATACAACAATGATTTTAACAGCTCAATGATTTTATAACTCTTTTTTAATAAAATTTCTAATCATTGTTGGTATAGGAAAAAAAAAGAAGTGTTGAACTAGATTTAACCCTGCATACAAAGTAAAGGGTGTCATATTCTCATCAAATAACACAAAATCTTTCAATGAAAGGCATGGTTATAACCATGGTAATGGAAGTTCTTGTAGATGAAATGAGCCAACCATTTGGAAGCTGCAAAGCAAATGATAGCCATTGATACCATTGTTGTTTTAGCCACCATTGACATCATCTTCTGCTTTGTTACAACAATGATGCCAATCAAGATAACCGACATGATTTGCAGCATTACTTCGAGTGCCTTGAGACCTTTATATGCACTATTACAACTCTTACAATTCACTACATGACTCCAATACCTACACACCAAAAAAAAGCTTCTTGTTAAATCATGTTACTCATGGTGGCTTGCACATGGAAGTCAAGATTGTAGGGATTAACGTACATATTCAATACATGAATGCTCATTCTTTTTACATGTAGTTCATATGTTAGGAATATTGCACCTATACTTATGTCTGAATATGTATGGGGCACAGGTACTCCAAAAGAAATGAAGAGCGATGGGTATAAGTATATGTCCAAATTTTCATGTTCGGAATGTTTGGATATATACTCGTATACTTGAAGAAAAATGAAGAGTCGAAAGTTATTAAATTTACCTGTCCATCAGTTGTTCTCTAGGAAGGGATGGAGGAAGAGCTCCACTATACTTCCCTTTCCAGTCAATCTCACTGCCGGCATACTTGTTGAACCACCTCCGGAAGCCAACCACCATAGCATCTGACTTTGTAGGCAAAAAACAAGCTTTTTGCCAATTGGTAGCCCCAATTTCCATTATCTTACGCTCCTACAAGGAGAAATAGGTTGTCAACTTGCATAAACATGATTAAAAACAGTTTCCAGTTCGTTAACATATACCATAGGTCTCTGTACTCTTCACAGATTCGAGTACTTAGTAATAAAAAAATAAAAAATTCAAAGCATCAAAGAGCCAGAGATATAGGAATCACCTCAACATGAAGAAGATACAAATCAGAATCAAGAACCAAGTTTACTCCAATGTGAAACATCCATCTTGGAACAATTTGGTCAATCCAAACGCCAAATTTTCTTGGGAAAATCCAAATCAATCTGCTATTACCTGGACTAACTGGAACACACATAAAAATCAACATAAGTCTGTGATTTTCTTCATCAACCTCAGCATCAGCAAAAGTATGGATGATACAAGGAGCAATAAAGTTAGAATTGCCCCATTCTTGTTCAACAAAACCATTTATATCCAACTTCTTGACTTTCATATCAAGTGGTCTACCCCCTTCTCTATCAACCTTCACTGTGAACAAAAAATTACAATTTTAGATATGGTAAAAAAAACCCTCTCGATTTTGATATTGAGCAATTCAATCCCTCTCAAAAAAATCGGAGCAATTTAATCTCTGTCAATTTCGAAAGTGAGCAAATAAGGATAATTAATCACAAGATTAATGTTTTTCGTCAATTTTACATAAATTTGACTAGTATAATAAAAAATTTAGCTCTCATAATTTACACGTTCTATCAATTCGATCATTGATTTAACAAATTTAGCCCATATATATATATATTTGTAAATGTGTAAATATTGAGGCTAAATTTGTTGAATTTTTTAAAATCAAGACAAAATTAACAAAATATGTAAACGTTGAGGGCCAATCAAAATTATACACAATTGACGAAATACATTAACCCGTGATTGCTCTATTATTTTTCAAAGTGACTAACTTGTTCAATTTCGAATTTGAGAGAGACTAGAGAAATCTTTTTACCTATACGTGAATTTCATATCTCAAAATACATTAAGAACTTCTTACCCTTAGGGGTCGGAGTGCGGATTATTCCGTAATGTGCATATGGAAGATGAGCAAAATCCATAAGATTTTCAATCAAGAACTCATACCTGAAACCACAAAATTAGATTCTCGAACAAATTTCAGTTTCCGTAAATTATATTACTCTTAACTCTTTATTTTTCTTGAAGTACCCGAAAGGAAGATCTCTATTTCCCATCGGCCTTGAAAACGAAGGATCATCCAACTCAGGTATGTAAGGAGGCTTTTTCTTTGTTATAATATCTTTGTATTGAGGATCAGCATTTGGCCAAACCCATACAATATCATGTTGCACAACACTTGGATAAACAGCCACACATGCTTTCTTGAATGTATGGACCTGCAATTTTGAAAACCAAAGTTACCCCCTTTTGCCAACAATGCCACACACATTGCTCAAAATGAACCATGGTTACAATATCAACATTGTAAGAAGAGGATCAGATATATCTATATACATAGAGATGTTCATGGGCCGCGTCGAGTTGGGTTCGGACTTGACGTACGTATGATATTAATACATTTTATATTTGTCCAGGTCTAGTCCAACCTGAAATATGAACTTAAAATACTTATATTTGTAAATAGTTAACCCAAGTTCATTTTAAATTCAATCATATTATTTTTTAAAAAAATTAAAAAATACCTTTATATTATTTTTAATTTATATCTAATAATTTTATATGTAATCATCTTAACATTTTTAATCTCTACATTATAGTAATATTATATTTTTATGTGTTATAAATTATATAATATAAAACATTACAAATTTCCTTGAATATTCAAGCCTAAGTTCACCCTATTTTTTATCCTAATACTTTTGCTCGGGCCCCAAATTTCGAACGAACCTTTAGATTTGAGTGGATAACTTGACCCATAAACAGATCTAAATATACGCATATATATGCTTTATAGAAAGTAACTCAGGTGATCCAATATCATATGTCCAACATAAATATGCTTATAAATATGACACACAAGTACAAGACTATGGCTCCTGGATACTCAGCATGCTTGTGCCAGATACATACATGTATCCAACATCACACCCGAGTTTCAAGTAATATAATCATCCATACCTTTGTAACAGTCCTAACATTAGAACAGCAAAAAGAACATAATTAAACATGATGATAAGAACTAAAAAAAAGGGTTACCGGGGGTCCATCTAAGGGAGCTTGAGGAATGATTTTGCAATCACCATTGCCATTAAAGCACCAACCATGGTACACACACTGTAATCTCCCCCATTGATCAATTCTTCCCTCAGATAAAGGAGCTAATCTATGAGGACAAGTATCATCAAACACTTTCCATTCGTTCTCATTCTTATCCCACCACACCACTAGATCAAGTCCCAATACCTTCTTACCATGTGGCACCCTCTTATCCAAATCACATACTGGCATCACCGGGTACCACTGTGAGTACCAATCGAATCTCTCTTTCTCGCGACCGTCAGCCTCAAGTTCCGGCATAGGTGGCTCGATGGACTCCATTGTTGATGATGGGGTCGATGATAAGGTCATAAACAACCTGGATTTCGATCCATTTCTTGTAAGAGCTGGTAATTTTAAGTTTAAATTGTGAAAGATGGATTTAGGAAACTGGGTTTTGTTTCTTGTTGCTGTTGTTAGAATGCATGGTAAAGGACCAATAGCAGAAGCAGCTCTAAGAACATCCATGGCTGACTATATCTTCTTTTATTTTCTTCGTCTTTTAAAACACTCTATTGGTTCTTCAAAGCTTAAGCAAAGAGGAGAAAGAAAGAACTTGAGGCTGTGAGGAAATGAAACTGAGTGATGTGATGTGATCTTAGTGAGGCTAAAAATGAATTAAATGGTAATCAATGAACACACCCAAAGCAAAGACTTTGAAGGTTTGCATTTTGCAAAAGTCAACATGACTTTGTAGGATTACAATTCACTAGACTTCTCCGTCTCGAAAATGAACCCTAAAAATGGGATGGTATGAATAAAAATATATATCAAAAAATAGATTTAGGCAAAAAAAGAAGGTTGATTTTCTAAACAGATCGTATCTCGAGTAAGTTTTTTTGGCCTAAGTCCGGCTTGGCTCGGATACCCTTAACAAAGTATCGATACATTTTTCAAAAGTATCGACACCCTGCTTGAGAATCAATACCTTAGGGAAGGTATCGATATCTCATAATAAGTATCGATACATTCCCTATTGTATCAATATTATAGGCTTTAATATGGGCTGAAAAGGATCAGGCCCAAGTTTAGCATCTATAACCTAGGTTGGATTTGGGCAAAAATTTAGGTCAATTTTTCGAACCGAGCCCGAGCCTATTAATTGAAACTAAAATTTTATTAGGGCTTAACCCGAACCAACCCATGAACAACTCTACGAGGGAGGAACCAATAAAATAAATGTGTTGAAATTACGCTCAACTTATACTACTTTAAATAATAACTTTTTTAAATTCAGAAGAATCTTGATCACCAAAATTAACATTGAAAATTAAAATTAACTTATACAACAAAAAAAAAGTTAAATGTTCAATTTGTATTAAATATTTTAATTATTTAAGCATTAACTATTTTACCAAATTAATATTTAAATACTACTTTGTATTAGTTTATCAAATTAAACTAAAAATATTATTAAATTTATCATAAAAATTTATAATTCTATAAAAGAAATCAAGTTAAAAGAAACTCTGGAAAACTTTGGGGGTGGAACACAAATTTACCCTATTTTTAAGCATTAATTATAAGGTCAATAAAAAATTTTAAAATTTAAATGGGTTGAATTGAAATTTTATAAAATTTAGACGGCATCCCTAGTGGTAAGATGAAAAGTCATCGTATCAGGTGGATAAAAAGATAAGAGAGAGTGGTTAAAAGGAAGAGAAAGAAAGTAGGAAAAATGTTCTCTTGTATTGTTTTTATAGTCTCTTCAGTGCAATGATAAGTCGTATATATGGCATCTCACATGTCATGACCTCACTAGCAAAAAAGTCACGTCTTGTCTTCTCACAGGCGCGGCAATGCGAATTCATAGGTGAGTAATGCAACGTCTTAAGATGGTTAAACAATTAATGGGTGTAATTTTACATGTACTCTTAACGAAGCTAGTCTATAATGAAGGTTCGTTCACCTTACAATAGAGCCACTCGATGTTATGAGTTCAACCAATAGGATTAGATTTTTTAAAACCTTGTTCATGGCATGTAATCTAGAACATTTAAAAGTAGAGTTGAAAACACATAAAATATGTATATTTAACTTCTAATCATTGTTGGTATAGGAAAAGAAAAAGAAAAAGATAGTTCAACTAGCTTTTAACCTTACATACAAAGTAAAGGGTGCCATATTCACATAAACTTACACAAAAGCATGGTTATAGTCATGGTAATGAAAATTCTTGTAAATGAAATGAGCCAACCATTTTGAAGCTGCAAAACAAACGATAGCCATTGATACCATTGTTGTTTTAACCACCATTGATATCATGTTTTGCTTTGTTACAGCAACGATGCCAATCAAACCAACAGACATGATTTGTAGTATTACTTCGAGTGCCTTGAGACCTTTATGTGCAGTATTACAACTCTTACAATTCACCACATGACTCCAATACCTGCAAAACAAGAACAAAGGTTATAAGGTATGTTACCCGGGTTCAGAGCGTTGGATTCACGTACATATTCGATACAGGTATGTTCATATGTTAGGATACAAGCTCCCATATTTCGAGAAAAGTGAAGAGTCAGAGCAATATAAGGACAAAGTTACTAAATTTACCTGTCCATTAGTTGTTCTCTAGGAGGGGACGGAGGAAGAGCTCCACTATACTTCCCTTTCCAATCAATCTCACCGCCGGCATACTTGTTGAACCACCTTCGGAAACCGACTACTAAGGCATCCGACTTTGTAGGCACGAAACAAGCTTTTTGCCAACTGGTAGCCCCGATTTCCATTATTTTACGCTCCTACATGGAGAAATAAGGTGTAAAACAAAACGAAGTTTACTAGGCAAGAATATTTGCATATAGCTATGTGTTAAACATGAGTTCTTCATATATTTAGAGGGTCCTTAAAAGTTGATTGTCCAAATAAGCATGGAATATGATTGTCAGATACTGAGTACTCATAAAAAAAGTGAATGTACCTAAGAGGCCTCTCTGTTATAGGGATTTGATCAAATTAGTCCTTCAACTATTAAATAGATCAATTTAGTCCCTTTACTATTAAAAAGAATCAAATAAGACCAAATTAGAATAGAGTTAAAATTTACTATTTTAAAAAGTTAATATTTTTAAAGTTTTTACGATTTTGTAAATAAAATCTTTTGTTTAGATTTGAGTTGCAATTGAAAAATAATAATTTTCAATACATTTTTAGATAGTGAATGTTAACTCTATTACAATTTGGACTTATTTGATTCTTTTTAATACTATAAGGACTAAATTAATCCATTTAATAATAGAGGGGACTAATTTGATCCAGTACCTATACAGGTACTTTAACCCATAAACAAATGAAAAGTCGAAGCAATATAGATTTTTTGAATGAAACTCATCAAAGAGCCAGAGATATAGGAATCACCTCAACATGAAGAAGATACAAATCGGAATCAAGAATCAAGTTTAGTCCAATGTGAATTATCCATCTTGGAACAATTTTGTCAATCCAAACACCGAAGTTTCTCGGGAAAGTCCAAATCAATCTACTATTACCTGGACTAACCGGAACACACATAAAAATCAAAGAAAATCTTCGATTCGGTGGCAGTGCCTGCAAAAAAATACTTCTTTATTGGTAAACAACACTCAGAAAACAAATAATATCTGGACCTGACAGTCCACCGGTTCAACCAGTTCAACCTGCTGATAAATAGCAATATATAGTGAAGTGAATGCAGAACCTTTACAGATGTTGCAGATCCATTTTCTTGATCAACTTCGACATCAGTAAAAGCATGAAAGATGCAAGGTGCAATAAAGTTAGAACTATCCAAATCTTGCTTTCCAAGAAAACCATTTATGTCCAACTTCTTAACTTTCATATCAAGTGGTCTACCCCCTTCTCTATCAACCTTCACTGTGAACCAAAATGTGCAATTTTAGATGCAAGAATTCGATATCGCGAAAATACATACATCAAGAACCTCTTACCGGTTGGGGTCCGAGTGCACATTATACCATAATGTGCATATGGAACATGAGCAGGATCCATAAGATTTTCAACCAGTACCCCGTACCTGAAAATGCAAACTTAGTTTCTTCAACAAATTTCAGCAACTATTGATGATTTACATCCACTATATTACTCTCTTCATTTTTCTTAGAGTACTCGCATAATTTGCATACCCATAAGGGATATCTCTGTTTACCATCGACTTTGAAAATGAAGGATCATCTAATACAGGAAAGTAAGGAGGCTTTTTCTTTGTTATAATATCTTTGTATTGAGGATCAGCATTTGGCCAAACCCATACAATATCATGTTGCACAACACTTGGCTAAACAGCCACACATGCTTTCTTGAATGTATGGACCTGCAAATTTGAAAACCAAAGTTAAAATAAGAGAACCCTTTTTGCCAATAATGCCACACATTACAAGCAATTGCTTATTACTGTTGAGGGGAGGCCGGACTCTTTATTAGGAGAAGTTTTCAAAGTATCATGAGCAGACGAACCCCTCAATGGTTGAGGTATTGTGCTCAAGGTGTCTATGCTCGGTTTGTCTCTCGACTCCGCAGGGAGCCCTGACAGGTCCATAAAGTGAGAACACCTTGCCCACCAAGGAAATAAGAGCATTTGGCCTTGGTGGGTTTGAAACCATGCCCTTATATGGCATTAGTAGGTAAGAATAGTACCACTTGAGCTAGTGACCTCCCCTCAACAATTATAATATCAACACTTTAAAAGAGGATCAGTATGTAAATACACTATACTAATTGAAGTTAGGAGATTAGTGAAGAATACTATACGTCCACACATTCATTTTTCTTAAAATAGTCGTGTCTGACATTCAATCCAACACACAAATTCGTAGATATGATCCCGAGTCGTATCTTCAAATATATACATGTATTCAATACTCATACCCGAGTCAGAGTAAACATCCATACCTATGTCCTTACATGTATAGATATATCATACATGTAGGAGAATTAAACCCCAGAAAGTTCCAAATTATCCTAACATTAGAACAGCAAAAACAGAACATAATTAAACATGATGATATGAACTAAAAGAAAAAGGTTACCGGGGGTCCATCTACGGGAGCTTGAGGAATGATTTTGCAGTCAGTTGCCACCAAAACACCAACCATGGTACACACATTGTAACCTCCCCCATTGATCAATTCTTCCCTCAGATAAAGGAGCTAATCTATGAGGACAAGTATCATCGAACACTTTCCATTCATTCTCGTTCTTATCCCACCAAACCACTAGATCAAGTCCTAATACTTTCTTACCATGTGGCACCCTCTTATCCAAATCACATACAGGCATCACCGGATACCACTGTGAGTACCAATCGAATCTCTCTTTACCGACCTCAGCCTCAACTTCCGGCATAGGTGGCTCAATAGACTCCGTTGTTGATATTGGGGACGATGATAAGGTCGTAAACAACCTGGATTTCGATCCATTTCTTGTAAAACATGGTAATTGTAAGTTCAAATTGTGAAAGATGGGTTTAGAAAACTGGGTTTTGTTTCTTGTTGTTGTTGGAATGTATGGTGAATAAACTATGGTAGGAGAAGCTTTGAGAACATCCATGGAGGATTATATATGTTGGTTTATTTTTCTTTTGTATTTTAACGATTATGGCGTTCTTAAAAAGCTTAAAAGCAAAGAGAAAACGAAGAAGAGTGAAAGAACTTGAGGCTGAAAGAGGATGAGCGTGTGAGTAAATGAAACGCGTGATGGAGGTAGACTGTGTGAGTAAAGAACTTGAGGCTGTGAGGAAATGAAACTGAGTGATGTGATGTGATGTGATGTGATCTTAGTGAGGCTAAAAATGATTTACAAAACAGTGCTTATTGAAAAGTCGAGGAAATAAAACAACAAATAGTAATCAATGAACACTCCCAAAGCAAAGACTTTGAAATGTTTGCATTTTGCAAAAGTCAACATGACTTTGTAGGATTACAATGGTAGGATTACAATTGACTAGACTTCTCTGCCTCGAAAGTGAGCTAAAAAATGAGAAAGTTTGGGTAAAAATATATATTAAAAAGTAAATTTAGGTAAAAAATAAGGTTCATTTTTTAAACAGATCGTATCTCGGATAAGTTTTTTTTGACCTAAGCCCGGCCTGGCTCGGATACCCTTAACAAAGTATCGATACCTTTCCCAAAAGTATCGACACCCTGCTTGAGAATCAATACCTTAGGGAAGGTATCGATATCTCATAATAAGTATCGATACATTTCCTATTGTATCAATATTATAGGCTTTAATATGGGCCGAAAAGGATCGGACCCAAGTTTAGCATCTATAATCTAGGTTGAGTTTGGGCAAAAATTTAGGCCTATTTTTTGAATCGAGCCCGGGCTTATTAATTGGACCTAAAATTTTATTAGGGCTTAACCCGAACCAGCCCATGAACAACTCTACGAGGGAGGAACCAATAAAATAAATGTGTTGAAATTAGGCTCAATTTATACTACTTTAAATAATAGCTTTTTTAAATTCGGAATAATCTTGATCGCCAAAATTAACATGTGAAAATTAAAATTAACTTTTAGAAAGAAAAAAAAAGTTAAATATTCAATTTGTATTAAATATTTTAATTATTTAAGCATTAAATATTTTACCAAATTAATATTTAAATCCTACTTTGTATTAGTTTATCAAATTAAACTAAAAATATTATTAAATTTATCATAAAAATTTATAATTCTATAAAAAAATCAAGTTAAAAGAAACTCTAGAAAACTTTGGGGGTGGAACACAAATTTACCCTATTTTTAAGCATTAATTATAAGGTTAATAAAAAAATTTAAAACTTAAATGGGTTGAATTGAAATTTTATAAAATTTAGGGGCATCCTGTAATGCCCCTTACCCGTATTCAACGCCGAAACAGGGTTCGAGGCATTACCGGACTTAAACACAAGAAATCATACGATTCCGAGTCATGAGAATTAATCTACATTAAAACCATTCAAAAACAATATGCTCAACATTCAATAACATAATTCAACTTGCATGCATGATACAAGACTTTATCACTTCACTTACTCCTTTGCAACTTTACCACATTTCAATCACGTACCGAACACATTACTCATGAGTATACACATATATATATCTGCACTTATCACCACATAGTCACACATAATTTCACTTAGTCGATTTTCCCGATGAACACTTCGGAATAATAACAGATACACGGTGGTTCCGCACATAGCACCACCCTTATGATCAATGCTATCCGGTATACATAGTAGCCTACACTTAGTACTACACATATGACCAATACCATCCGATACACGTAGTAGCCTGCACATAGTACTACACACGTGACCAAAGCTATCCAGTACACATAGTAGCCTGCACTTAATATTACATATGTGACCATAACTATCTTATACTCATAGTAGCCTACACATAGTACTACACATGATTTCTCATGATGTCTTTCGTATCCTTTTCTATTCTGAAAGTTCAACCGGGAAATTTGTCACTTATTCTCACTTTGTCAATTTCATCCATAGTCAATCTCAATTCATAATTTACATCAAATAATCATTCAATATACAACCACATCTCATGTAATATAACAAAATATTATAACATAAGTAAAAACGATATATTATTTACATACAAACTAGAGGTGATCATGGGTTGGGCTACCCAGCCCGGCCCGACGGCCCGCCCGAAAAATGGGAGGGTTCGGGTAAAAATATAGACCCGAAATATAGGTTTGGGCAAAAAAACGAGGCCCCTTGGGTAAAATTATTTTGGTCCAAGCCCGGCCTGAATTATATATTAAATATTTATTTTTTATTTTTAATCAATTATATATATTTAATATGGGTCGGGCCGGGCCAGGCTCAGCAATTTTTTTCGGGCCGGGCTTGGACAAATTTTTAGGCCCATATTTCGGGCCAAGCAGGGCCCGAGCCTAGAAAATGGGCCTAAAATTTTATCTGGGCCAGGCCCAAACTCGGCCTAGCCCGCCCCATGATCACCTCTAATACAAACTTACCTCGACACCAAAAGGGCAAAAAGGGACATAACCGTCAATTCTCGTTTTTCCCCCGTTCTAGGTCCGAACCTCATTTTCTTTGATCTATAATATCATATTTAGCCTAATTATTAGTCACATTATTCAAATCAGTCCACAATTCATATGTTGGTAAAATTATTGTTTTGCCCCTAAACTTTCACATATTTACAAATTAGTCCCTAGGCTCGTAAAACGAAATTTATGGAATTTCATCCATATCAAAGACTAACCGAATTATTTAGGTGCTCATAGCAGCCCATATAATCCCCAATTTCACTCATATAACTCAAAATCTTCATACTTTACAAATTAACCCCTAATAGCATTTTACAACAAAAATCACTTAACAAGAAATGTTCAACACACAACAAGGTTTCATTTTACTCCATTAAACTTCACAATCAACTATCATGCTTTCATTTCCCAAAACCCTAGCCTTTCAATCATCTTGCAAATTAGTCCCCTATTTAGCTAGCTTAAGCTTCAATGGTTCCAAAAACATATAAATCAACAAAAACAAACATAAATTTCACTTACATGCAAGGGTTTAAATTTGCTAAAAATTTGAGTTCTCCAATGGCTATTCTCTTGGTAAAAAACGGTGGAAGAAGATGAGCAAATGAATAAAAATAATATTTTTATTTCTTTTTGTTTATTTTATCATATTTCGTTATGTATAGATGATGAGATTCCATTGATACAGAGCCAATTCCAATAGACTTATTGGAGGGTCCCATTGGCGTGCATCCAGTAGGAATTGAACCTACGAATTCGCCAATTATGAGTTGGGCGCTTTAACCATTCAGCCATGGATGCTTAGCGAGGATCCTCGTACATGGTGAATAACCAAATTCCAATTGGATTGAAATCTTTAGGATAAATCAATGCAATTTTGGAGGAATCAATGAAAGGACATCAATTCAAATCCTGGATTTTCGAATTGAGAGAGATCAAGAATTCTCACTATTTCTTAGATTCATGGACTCAATTCAATTCAATGGGATCTTTCATTCACATTTCTTTCCACCAAAAATGTTTTATAAAACTCTTGGACCCCCGAATTTGGAGTATCCTACTTTCACGCAATTCACACCAACCTAACCCATCCAACATCATAATTACACTCCATGTGCATCCACTTTCTCTTTTAATGGTCTAATTACTCAATAAGGACCTCAAATTTTAAGTTCTATAGCTAATTAACACATTTAACTAATAGAACATAACTTTAGCACTTTACGCGATTTAGTCCTTTTGACTAAATTGAGTGCCCAAAAGTCGAAATTTTCAAACGATATTTCACGAAATTATTCCGTAAAATTGTAGACTATAAAAATATAGTAAAATAAAATTTCTTACGTCGGATTTAGGGTCCCAAAATTACTATTCCGACTAGGCCCAAAATCGGGTTGTTACACATCCCTAGTGGTAAGGTGAAAAGTCATCGTGTGGATAAAAAGATAGAGAGAGTGGTTAAAAGAAAGAGAAAGAAAGTAGGAAAAATGTTCTCTTGTATTGTTTTTATAGTCTCTTCCGTGCAATGATAAGTCGTATATATGACATCTCACAATGTTCTCTTGTATTGTTTTTATAGTCTCTTCAGTACAATGATAAATCATATATATGACATCTCACATGTCATGACATCACTAGCAAAAAGGTCACGTCTTGTCTGCTCATAGGTGCGGGAATGCGAATTCATAGGTGGGTAATGCAACGTCTTAATATGGTTAAACAATTAACGGGTGTAAGGTTACATATACTCTTAACGAAGTTAGTCTATAATGAAGGTTCGTTCACCTTACCATAGAGCCACTCGATGTTATGAGTTCAATCAATAGAATTAGATTTTTTAAAACCTTGTTCATGGCATGTAATCTAGAACATTTAAATGTAGAGTTGAAAACACATAAAATATGTATATTTAATTTCTAATCATTGTTGGTATAGAAAAAAAAAAAGATGTTCAACTAGCTTTTAACCTTACATACAAAGTAAAGGGTGTCATATTCACATAAACTTACACAAAAGCATGGTTATAGTCATGGTAATGAAAATTCTTGTAAATGAAATGAGCCAACCATTTTGAAGCTGCAAAACAAACGATAGCCATTGATACCATTGTTGTTTTAACCACCATTGATATCATGTTTTGCTTTGTTACAGCAACGATGCCAATCAAACCAACAGACATGATTTGTAGTATTACTTCGAGTGCCTTGAGACCTTTATGTGCAGTATTACAACTCTTACAATTCACCACATGACTCCAATACCTGCAAAACAAGAACAAAGGTTATAAGGTATGTTACCCGGGTTCAGAGCGTTGGATTCACGTACATATTCGATACAGGTATGTTCATATGTTAGGATACAAGCTCCCATATTTCGAGAAAAGTGAAGAGTCAGAGCAATATAAGGACAAAGTTACTAAATTTACCTGTCCATTAGTTGTTCTCTAGGAGGGGACGGAGGAAGAGCTCCACTATACTTCCCTTTCCAATCAATCTCACCGCCGGCATACTTGTTGAACCACCTTCGGAAACCGACTACTAAGGCATCCGACTTTGTAGGCACGAAACAAGCTTTTTGCCAACTGGTAGCCCCGATTTCCATTATTTTACGCTCCTACATGGAGAAATAAGGTGTAAAACAAAACGAAGTTTACCAGGCAAGAATATTTGCATATAGCTATGTGTTAAACATGAGTTCTTCATATATTTAGAGGGTCCTTAAAAGTTGATTGTCCAAATAAGCATGGAATATGATTGTCAGATACTGAGTACTCATAAAAAAAGTGAATGTACCTAAGAGGCCTCTCTGTTATAGGGATTTGATCAAATTAGTCCTTCAACTATTAAATAGATCAATTTAGTCCCTTTACTATTAAAAAGAATCAAATAAGACCAAATTAGAATAGAGTTAAAATTTACTATTTTAAAAAGTTAATATTTTTAAAGTTTTTACGATTTTGTAAATAAAATCTTTTGTTTAGATTTGAGTTGCAATTGAAAAATAATAATTTTCAATACATTTTTTAGATAGTGAATGTTAACTCTATTACAATTTGGACTTATTTGATTCTTTTTAATACTATAAGGACTAAATTAATCCATTTAATAATAGAGGGGACTAATTTGATCCAGTACCTATACAGGTACTTTAACCCATAAACAAATGAAAAGTCGAAGCAATATAGATTTTTTGAATGAAACTCATCAAAGAGCCAGAGATATAGGAATCACCTCAACATGAAGAAGATACAAATCGGAATCAAGAATCAAGTTTTGTCCAATGTGAAATATCCATCTTGGAACAATTTTGTCAATCCAAACACCGAAGTTTCTCGGGAAAGTCCAAATCAATCTACTATTACCTGGACTAACCGGAACACACATAAAAATCAAAGAAAGTCTTCGATTCGGTGGCGGTGCCTGCAAAAAAATACTTCTTTATTGGTAAACAACACTCGGAAAACAAATAATATACTGGACCTGACAGTCCACCGGTTCAACCAGTTCAACCTGCAGATAAATAGCAATATATAGTGAAGTGAATGTAGAACCTTTACAATTTCGGAAGATGTTGCAGATCCATTTTCTTGATCAACTTCGACATCGGCAAAAGCATGAAAGATGCAAGGTGCAATAAAGTTAGAACTACCCCAATCTTGCTTTCCAAGAAAACCATTTATGTCCAACTTCTTAACTTTCATATCAAGTGGTCTACCCCCTTCTCTATCAACCTTCACTGTGAACCAAAATGTACAATTTTAGATGCAATAATTCGATATCGCGAAAATACATACATCAAGAACTTCTTACCGGTTGGGGTCCGAGTGCGCATTAGACCATAATGTGCATATGGAACATGAGCAGGATCCATAAGATTTTCAACCAGTACCTCGTACCTGAAAATGCAAACTTAGTTTCTTCAACAAATTTCAGCAACTATTGACGATATACGTCCACTACATTACTCTCTTCATTTTTCTTAGAGTACTCGCATAATTTGCATACCCATAAGGGATATCTCTGTTTCCCATCAACTTTGAAAATGAAGGATCATCTAATACGGGAATGTAAGGAGGCTTTTTCTTTGTTATAATATCTTTGTATTGAGGATCAGCATTTGGCCAAACCCATACAATATCATGTTGCACAACACTTGGATAAACAGCCACACATGCTTTCTTGAATGTATGGACCTGCAAATTTGAAAACCAAAGTTAAAATAAGAGAACCCTTTTTGCCAATAATGCCACACATTACATGAAATTGCTGATTACTGTTGAGGGGAGGCCGGACTCTTTATTAGGAGAAGTTTTCAAAGTATCATGAGCAGACGAACCCCTCAATGGTTGAGGTATTGTGCTCAAGGTGTCTATGCTCGGTTTGTCTCTTTGTCTCTCGGGGAGGCCTGACGGGTCCATAAAGTGAGAACACCTTGCCCACCAAGGAAATATGAGCATTTGGCCTTGGTGGGTTTGAAACCATGCCCTTATATGGCATTAGTAGGTAAGAATAGTACCACTTGAGCTAGTGACCTCCCCTCAACAATTATAATATCAACACTTTAAAAGAGGATCAGTACGTATATACACTATACTAATTGAAGTTGGGAGATCAGTGAAGAATACTATATGTCCACACATTCATTTTTCTTAAAATAGTCGTGTCTGACATTCAATCCAACACACAAATACGAAGATATGATCCCGAGTCATATCTTAAAATATATACATGTATTCAATACTCATACCCGAGTCAGAGTAAACACCCATACCTATGTCCTTACATGTATAGATATATCATACAAGTAGGAGAATTAAACCCCAGAAAGTTCCAAATAATCCTAACATTAGAACAGCAAAAACGGAACATAATTAAACATGATGATATGAACTAAAAGAAAAGGGTTACCGGGGGTCCATCTACGGGAGCTTGGGGAATGATTTTGCAGTCACCATTGCCACCAAAACACCAACCATGGTACACACATTGTAACCTCCCCCATTGATCAATTCTTCCCTCAGATAGAGGAGCTAATCTATGAGGACAAGTATCATCGAACACTTTCCATTCATTCTCGTTCTTATCCCACCACACCACTAGATCAAGTCCTAATACTTTCTTACCATGTGGCACCCTCTTATCCAAATCACATACAGGCATCACCGGATACCACTGTGAGTACCAATCGAATCTCTCTTTACCGACCTCAGCCTCAACTTCCGGCATAGGTGGCTCAATAGACTCCGTTGTTGATATTGGGGACGATGATAAGGTCGTAAACAACCTGGATTTCGATCCATTTCTTGTAAAACATGGTAATTGTAAGTTCAAATTGTGAAAGATGGGTTTAGAAAACTGGGATTTGTTTCTTGTTGTTGTTGGAATGTATGGTGAATAAACAATGGTAGGAGAAGCTTTGAGAACATCCATGGAGGATTATATATGTTGGTTTATTTTTCTTTTGTATTTTAACGATTATGGCGTTCTTAAAAAGCTTAAAAGCAAAGAGGAAAACGAAGAAGAGTGAAAGAACATGAGGCTGAAAGAGGATGAGCGTGTGAGTAAATGAAACGCGTGATGGAGGTAGACTGTGGAGAACCAAAAGCTGTGAACTTCGTGTGGCTCAAAACGAATGACAATAGGTGTTATGAATTTTGGTAAAAATATCATCGAGGGACTTATACTAAGTGTTAGATTATATTTTGCTCCTTTATCAAAGGAAAAGCCTAGAAATTTTTTCGGAAGGTCGAAACTATATTGTATATTTTTAAATGATTAAATCAAAATTTTATCATTTTGAGTGTCAAAGTACAATTTTACCATGTATTAACATAAATTTTCATAAATTTTAAAGGGCCAAAATGAGATTTCCTATTATAAGGAACCAAGGCCCTTACCATACCCTAGCACCGCCCCTACCTTTTACTCAAAAAATGGATAAATTAACTTTTTACATATTATGTCAAAGAGCAAATTGGTCATTTACGTACAAATTTCACTGATTTTTACACTAAGAAGTGGACATGACCCCACTCCATTCAAGTTTTTTAAGTCTTTTTCAAGTCATAAAGTATGACAATGGCATTTTAAAAGTATTCTTACATCTGTCAATTGGATCTTAGTTCGATTGGCATGAGTATTATTGTCAATAGAGGAAAATGTGGGTTCGAGTATGCTGTGAAGCGTATTATCTTCCTATTTATGGATTGGGGAAGCACTATGCCTAATTCTAGGCATTCATTTAAAAAGAACAAATATGATCAAAACATATACTACTTTAAAATATTTTATAACTATATATATGACTCTTCCAAAAGTTTTTAATTTAAAACGTAGAAGTATTCCTTTTTTATATATAAATTTTCATGAATTAAAACTTTGTATTATGTAAATTTTTATATATTTGTATATTAATATTATATTAATACTTTTTTAAATTATATTTTTTTTACCAAAAAAATTTAACAAACCTTTTATTTTATATTGATTTTGATGCTTAGTTCTATCGTCATTTCAGGCTTTGACATCATTGACACATGGCGTTTAACTAGTCGAACTTTTGGTTGAATATTGTGAAAAGATATGTTTATTTTCAGCCTAAAGGTTTTTGTTTGTTTCATGGTGGTTAAGAACAGTTGGCCACCATCCCCCATGTCACCCCTAGTCTAGTCTCGATGCTAGACTCAAGCCATTTTTTCAATAGAAATGGGATTAGCCTTTAGAAGAATACTTTTTCTCTAGTCCAAGGGTTCAGTCATGCTTTGGTGTTTGTGGTGGCTTTTGTGACACTCGAGTCCTGTGGTGACTCATTTTCTCTAAGTACTTAGTGGCTTTGGTCTATTGAGTTTTTGCAGGGACTCGTTTTTGTCTGGGGTTCTATTGCATCTATTATTTCTAGTCGGAAATGTTTCCACTGTCACAGGAGGAAAGAATTGTATAGAGACTCACCCACCGCATTAAAGTTATGTTTATCTTGAAGGCTAATAGTATCATTGAACTGAAAAAGTCGTGAGAACGAACCAATATCTCTCTTTGTTCTCAATTTAGGTAAAGAGGCTTGATTCAAGCAATGAAAACTTATTTTCTCCAACATAAAGTTCAAATTTTTCTTGTCTTTCAAGGCTTTATCTAGTTTGGGACCAAGATCCTCGATCACTTTCTTCATTCGGTATAATTAGATCTATAACACTATTAACTTTTGTCTAATTTTATCCTCAGTTTGCATATAATCTTTTATATAATAAAAAATGAATTAAAACATAAAAATAAATAGATGAAATTCCATACTTTTATTGAAATTTAAATTATATTTCCTTTTTCAAAAAAAAAACTTACAATTGTGATGTCAACTTAAAATACAACATGAACAAATCAAAAAATTGTATGCATGATCGAAAAGAATGATAAAGAATTCATATATCATCTTCTCTATTCACATCAAAAGAATCAACTACTTGTAAAATGTACTTAATATCAACTCTAAATTCTCATTACCCTTTCATTTTTTCCCCTCCATGTATCAATTTTAGTATCAGAGCACGTCTCGAAAATCAAACTCCGACACCCTTTACAAAGAGGAAGCTTTTCTGCAATAAGTTCTCTTTCTTGAGAAGAGGTAAACTTTGTGTTCTCATCTCTTCTCTCATAGTCGTTACCGGTTCAGACAATTTTGGATTCAAGCCGCTAGTAAACCGAGGAGAAAAGTTAAATTTCGTATAGCCATCACTTTTCGGAGATAAATTCACTTGTTCCAACGCTCGAAATTGAAGTTCCGAAGGGAAATCTCGAACGCAACCGATCCGAGGTCCTGCCCCTGTAGTCCATTTACATGACAATTGCTTGCCCAATTGAAATGATTTCATCCCTTTCTTAGAGTTAATCCTTTGAAGAATCGATTCTTTAGCTATGGATTCAACATTATGATCATTTTCATTCATCGTCTCATCTTGAACCGTCGAATTTGAACCCTGGTTGTAAGCAACAGCAACCTCAAACAATTCGGTTTTCATCGGTATTTCAAGATGACTCAAGTTGAAGAACCTGCTTGACATTGTGCATTCAAGGCCTTCACTGCTTCCTTCTTCGGTCAAATCACCGAGCTTCTCGATCGAACCTTTGACACTGTTTTCTTCAAGCTCTAAGCTATTTTCTTCAGATGAATTGCATCTAAGATGGTGACCGGTTCCATGGAAACTCTCTTCTCCATCAACTGGTGCCATCTGAATGTAACAAAATGAAAGCATTTCATGTCAACCATTCATTTCCATTTCCAGCAAAAAAAATACTCAAAATCATTAAAAACACATTTTCATTGGTAAAAGTACCATGGATATCCCTGTCCTATGATTCAGGTTGCATTTTGCTCTCTACTAAAAAATGGACAAATTGGTCCCTATACGTTAAATCAATGAGCAAATTAATTTTTTTGCTAAAACTTCATCCATTTGTACTATTAAAAACTAGTGTGGCTGATGAAACAACAAGTGTATCTCATGTTGATGTACAAAAACCAGTTTTTAACAATAGAAGAATCAATTTGCTCTTTGATCTAATATATAGAGACTAATTTACCCATTTTTTGAGTAGATGGACAAAATGCAATCCAATTCTTAGTACAGAGGCCTCCATGGTACTTTTACCCATTTTCATCAATTTTTTTTACCTTAACATCTGTAAGATCAACATTGTTCTCCCTCAAAAATGAAATGAAATCGTTAAAGTTTTCTTCTGTAGGACGATAATGACCGCTATGAGGCCAAACCGCCTGTTTGAACACAATAATAGTAAATTAATTACTTACTTCGAGAAAGAAAAACGAAGAATTGGGATAACATATACGAAAAAGATACCTTAAGGACACCATTGTCAACAACTAATCTACCAGCAGCAATAGTAGCACCACCAGCCAAGAAACTAGAATGTTGAAAAGTACCCTTCTTTTTCTTGCCAACATACAAGATCTTTGATGTACTAAGTACAAAAATCCACTTAGAATCACTGGTTTCTTCTGTAGTTTGAAGAAGTTTCCCTGTTTGCTTGTATTTGAATTTCCCATCTACCACAACAATCTCATAGGGCTTCCTTTCCATCTATATAATGAAAAAACAAAATGTGAAATCGATATGATGTCGGATATGTATTGGGATATATGTATGTTCATTTCTTTGAATGGAAGAAAAATAAGGAGTTCGAACAACTCGTATCTATGTTGAGATATGACTTTTTAAAACCCTATAAATACATAAAAATTAAAAAAATTCATGTCAGACACATAGTGAACTGAGTGAATAACAGAAATAAAGACTCACCGGACCAAGATATTTGATGCATTGTTGTTGAAGCTTTAATCTAGGACATTTTTCTATATTTACTTCTTTGCCTTCTCCAATATCCAGCCTGCATATTCAAAACAAATATATTTTTCATTAGAAATCAAAAAAAAAAAATTGTTGAGGGGGTCGACTCTTTCGAGAAAAATATTCAAAGTGCCATTTGCCGGGCAACGAGCCAAAGCCCCTACAATTGAAGGTATTGCCCCCGGGTTGCGTTGGGGGCTCTTACCCTCCATGAACTGTACATAGCTTTCGGTAGAGGAAAGAGAACAACAAGTTGACCAGCAGACAACACTTTGAAAACTTGTTCTAAAAAAATCATCCCCTCAACACTTTCCAATGAATAAAAAAATCCAGTTTTAAAGAAAATTACCAGTAAAAAAAGGGTTCTTGACACTGAGAATGGAGCCATTGATTATAATAAAAATGCAAGTTATGTCCATACCTATGCCTTGGATCAATCTGCATAAAAACACAACAATGGTGAAACCCTGTTCATTTTTTTTTTCTGCTTGTAATAACTAAAGCATCCTCGTATCTGTTTTACGGTCCATAAAAATTAATTATTTCAGGGTACATTGAACTTACAGCTTCAAGCCAGTGTTGTAAAGCAAGCTTTTGAGCTTTATCGTTCTTGAATAAACCTTTGCCAACTTTAGCTGCTCTTGTTCTTGCTCTTGACCAGCGAGAAATAGCTGTCTCATGTTTATCCATGTCGAAAAATGATATAGAACTCCTTTTCAATTCAGCAAAATCCAACAGCTTCCACCTACATCACAACATAATATATTCATGTTAGTCGAATTCGAGATAAATGTCAAATTTTGTATCTTTGGAGCAAAGTAAGAAAAGTACTTTAAAGGATCAAAGATAAATAATAAACTTTTAAGAGGTCAAAATATAATTTTATTAAAATACTAACTTGTAATTTTATAAACTTCAAAAGAAATAAACGACATATTTATCATTTTTTGGCCCCAAACAGGCCAAAGTCATTGCCTGCTCCTTTATACACGCCCCCTATATCTATTCTATCCGAGTGAAAAATAAAGTAGGCAGTTCAACTCATCCGTACCAATTTTTCGGGCTAACTATTTTTTTGGACTAATATCTCAAATGATTTTTTATCCGATCAGACCGATCAGGTTGAATCAAGACTATCACATTCCTATACTCAGAACATGTGCTGGCTAAAGAATGAAAACAAAAAAGCATATAATTAAAAGAGAAAAAGATAATACGAACCAGCTTTGCTCAACAAGAACAGCACAATCTGCTAGCTTTCTCCTTGTACGGAAGCTCTTATAAACCTTTTGCAATCTTATCGCAGCCTCCATTTGTGGATTATTAAGATCTGAAACCCTCGATTCTTTTGAAGATTCCAATGAAAAATCTGGGTTTAAAGATTCAACAGCATCCATTGCTTTGCTCTTCGAGCTTGCTACAGCTTCATCAATGGCGGAAGTCATTGTTTCCTCCAAATCTCTGCCTTTAAAACTAACAGATCCTTCCAATATCATCTTCCCAGAACCACATGATTTTAAAATAGTTGGCTCTGAATCTGAGATTTTGAAACTGATGGATCTAAGTGGTGTTTTAGCTCTTTCTTCATCTCCAAAACTAATGGATTTCACAGTCATTGAATCCAAGCTGCCATTGTCCATTTCAGTACTGCATTCACCAAATGGCCATGAAAAAGCATTACCCATTTTCTGTCAAACAAACTTGATATTTTCAGGTAGGCATTTTATTATACACAGAGCAAACATTTAAAAAAAAAAAGCACATATTACCTCAAACGCTTGAACTGTATAAGAACTGGAAAAAGAAAGGAAAATGGAAAATTGGGTGTTGGGTTGATTCTTGAATCTTGATATCAGTTCTCTTTTTTCCTTCACTTTCCCTCTGGTTTTTTTTTTCTCGGGAAAATGATCAACTGTGTATCTCAAGTGTTACCATTGATAACATCGATCTTGGATTTGCTTATATAATGGTAGTTAATCAACTTAATTATATGTAATCTAGAGAGATGGAAAAATTAAAGACACAAAACAGCGTTGTTTTGTGTAAACAATTGATAAAAAGTGGTTGAAACTTCCATGCATGAGTTGCTTTTCTTCATGGGGAATATGACCCACAAGTTGACATGGAAATCCTAGAAAAAGGTTTCAATCTTGTTGGATTAATTAAAATATTTATTAATGTTAAAAAAATACATTTTTAAAAAGTTTATAATTACATGAAATATATAGATCCCAATTACACCGGTTCATGAGTCGGATTATTCGTCTTGCCTCGAAAGCCTGCCTGAAATTCGGAAGGGTTTAGACAAAAATATTAGGTTCAAAAAATAAATCTGAAAAAAATTTGTAAAATATGGATTGGGTTTGGGCTTGAACATTCAAGGCCCAAACCCAACTCAACCTGACCCGTTTTAAGTTTATAATATTTTATATTATGTTATTTTTATATATTATGTGACTCGATAATTACTTGCATTTGGTAAAAATAAAAAACCGAGACAAAAAAATTTATTTAATTATTGTTGGTTCGGCAATTGAACCAATCGAACCGGTTGAATCGAGAATCGAAACTACCAATTCAATTATTAAAACACTGAATGTGACACTTTAAGATTAAACTACAACTTCACCTAAAAATTTATATAATTTATTTTAATGTTTAAGTGATGATGTGGCATGATCTCAAAGTGCCATGTCATCAAACTTTTATATATTTTAAGTTCAATGATCAAAATAAACTTAACTATCGAGTTCAAGTGCTAACGTGGATCAAAAAATACAAGTATTATATTATCCATTTTGTAAATTTTGAAAGGATTAATTTTGTAAATTAATATATTATTTACTTTAATTTTTCCTATAAATTATTTTCTTTAAATTTTTCAAACTTTTGGAAGGAAAAAATAAATAAAATGTAAATTTAAAATGTTAAAATATTTCAAGACCTATTAAATTATTGATTAGTTAGACATAATGAGATTTGGCTCTAAGATTAGATTCTTCTAATCCGAACCAAGTCTCTTATTTACTCAATAAAAAATATTTTATTTAAATTACAATTTTTATATGAAAAATTTTTAATATATTAAAATCAATAATTCGATTCAACCTGATTTGATTCATGAATAATCTTTATTTCAAAAACAACCAACAAAAGTCGATTGAGTCTTAGCTCGATTGGTATGGGCATTGTTTTCAATGCAGAAGGACGTTGATTCGAGTGCGCTGAAGCATATCATCCTCCTATTTATGGATTGGAGAGGGATGATAGGTAGTTCTAGGCATTATGTCACCAGATATGATCAAAATTTATAATGAAATTAATAAAAAAAACAATAATGTCGAAATATGCCTTTCAAATTAAGTTCCGAATTAGTGGATACTGTTACCAAAGGAAATGGCAATGCCATGCGCAAAAAGGAAGAGACTCATAGAATGGCAGAGGCAAATAGAGCTTTTGCATATTTTCGCTAGTCCATGAAACATAGATTCATAAATCCATACATCTCGACCAGAAAAGAATCAATAGAAAAAAAAAGAATCGGAATTGATGATATATTTCTCGAAACAGACGAAAAGGAAACGAAAATTGACATGTAATATTTATCAATTTTAATTAATAATTTAAAACTTATATAAAAATATTAATTAATTGCATTTATAATTTTGGGATTAAGGCACCGTCGAAATTGTGTACGTACTTTACACTTCATTACTATACTTTTTTGTGTCTAATTAATATTAATTAATTAATTAATTAATTATAAGCTTAATTATTAAATCAATATATATATATGTATATATACGCACGCGTAGCCGAAAAATCCCACACTTTATACTTGTGTCGGAAAGTAGCATATGGTATACAGCCAACGTAGATGATTAATTCAACATTTTGTACTATAAACCCTTTAAAATAATATATATTTTATGACAAATGGATAACACTTTTTTAAAAAATTTGAAATAAATATATAAGCTGTATACAAATTTAATTATATATTATATCGAGGTATTGAATATTGGATAAATTTGACATTGCGATCAAGGTTTTATCTCTTGATTTTGTTGAAAATTTCGATGAGTTTAAGGTGAGAGCATTGTGTCATGTCCTTTAAATGTTTTATATGCTATAAGTCATGGGGTCGAGCTAGATCATATCCAAACTCTTTAGCTTTCATGACAATTTGTTCAAGTACTCCGAGATGCTCTCGTCCTATTAACTCCCCGAGTCTCATGGGAGAGACTTGTAAGGACAACAATGCTAAGGGGGCAAGTACGGGCAAGTAGGGGCAATATTGTTAGAATTGGTTGGACCAGTTGAATCAAGATCCTACTGGTGTATCCATCCAAATAGGGGTGTTGAATCGAATTTTGAATGAATTGTTCAAAACCAACATTGAAACCAAGAATCAAAATTGGTTGAATCGATTTTTTACCTCTTTTTTTAAAGCTATTTTTTAGTCTTAAATCCATAAAATTTGACCCAAATCGGTAAAACCTAACTAAAATAAAAAAAAATATGGCTCAAATAAATAAAATCCAACCTGAAAAACAAATAAAAGCTAAATATATTAAAATTGTTATTTACTTGTGTTTATAATTTTTTATACAATTTTTATTATTCTTTAAATTTTTTTTTAGCAATTGAACCGGTGATTTGATTGGTATGATTATCAGTTTTGTCAGGGGCAAAGTCAGAATTTCTATTTTTTAATGGAGTCGGAATTAAATTATAAATTTTTGTAAGAGTTAACATACAATTTCACCACTGTATTAGCTAATATCTTTATAATTTTTAAAGGACTAAGCCCTAGATTGATAAACCATTAAAAAATTTAAATCCATTTTCAATGATTTAATATTTTACACATGTTTGATAATCCAAAAATAAAACGTCTTGATAAAAAAAATTCTATAAAAATGTGTGAAAAATAATAAGTAGATAAGAACTACTTATCATTTAATGGAGAATATTTTTCAATTAATTTAATTTAATATTAAATTTTGATTTTTTTTATTTAGAATAAGGTAAAATTTTAAAAATTAAGGATAAAATGTAAAATATATTCTTAACAACTAATCTAACTATATTCCGTACTTAATTTTTCAACGCTTGTTTTTTAATTTTAATTTTTCAGTTTATCAAATAATATCTAAATTAAAATCTTACCATTTGGGGAGCTAAAATGCTCGCCCCCTCTCGCCGCTCTTGGCCCATAAAAATGATAAAATTATACTTAAATACATTCAAAAATTTATGAAATTATAATGCAATATAAAGAGAAAATCACACTTTATCCCTTCTAAATTTTTTTTTTAATTTAATTTCAACCATTTAAAAATTTTCTAATTTCATCACTATAACCAAAGCTCATCAACAAATAAATTTCATCAAATTAAGTTCAAAAAAAAATATTAGTTTATAATTCTTTAATTTTCAATTAAACCAGTACAACTAATAAACCTAAATCTTCATATGAGATGTCAATGTCCCCCATGTTATCTGGCAATTTATAATTGCATATCAATGGTTTGCAATGTAAATGTTGGTAAAAAGCTAATCCCCACTTTTATTTCAACATGGTTTAGAAAAAAAAGTCAAAATTAAGTAGTTATGGTTGAGTAAAATGTAATCAGAATCACTAATAACATTATCGATTAGCATCGATATATTGCATACATAAATAATTATATTAATCTAATATGAAAATAAATGTATAACTGAATCAAAATTAAAGTTTTATGTTCATATGTGAATCAAAATTTAAGTTTCATGTGTATAATTGCATCAAATTAAAATTCATATACCAGATTACACATTAGACCAAAATTTATGTGTAAATTCGATACTTATCGCTAAATAAATTTAAATTTAAAAGAAGTATTTTATAATATATTAGTTAGTTTAATTATAAAAAAAATAAAATAAAATGAAAAGTGAGTCAAAAGTCTAGAGTGACAATATTTGTTAAAATATTAGCCCACAGTACAGCGCAGCAGAGCAGAGCAGAGCATTGGCCTCAACAACACTGAAGAAAAAATTGGTGTCTCAGCGTTGTAGTAAATTAAAAAGAACAATAATAACGCGTTTTGCTTACAAGTCGCAGTCGCAGTCGCAGTCGGAGTCGCAGCAGCAGCAGCACCGACGACATTGAATGCCGAGCCTGCGTGACGGTAAATTTAGTGTGTATGTATAATTCGGGGTCGGTATGATATTAATATTATTTAATTTTATATTTTTATTTTTATTTTTATTTTTACTAATAGGCTTTATTCATCATTTGGTTCCTGAATTATACCCATTTTTCATATTGGTACTTAAATTGTTTTTTTTTCTCATTTGATACTTGAATTATAGTTTCGTTGCACTTTTTGGCCCCCTTGCAATTAACAGTGTTAAAAAAAATCAGCAACCAATCATAACATGCCACATGTCCCCATTGATCGTTGATGTGGTCAAGCGTGAAGCCAAAAAATCTTTTATAGGGGGTCGAAATTGAATTGTAATTTTTATGATAGTAAAAATTTTATTTTTATCATTTTAATAGTCTATATATTTATAATTTTTAAAGAATTAAATTAATTTTTTATTATTTTTAAGGGGCTAAAGTGTAATTTTACTTTTACTAATTTAAAATTTTAAAAATTTTAAAAGGCTTAAATTGAAGATTTTTCATTTTAGGGGGTCGGGCCCCTGCCAACCTCCCTAGCTACGCTCCTGGATGTGGTTGATGACGTGATCGTTGATCGGGTTTTGACCATGTTGACTATGCATTGACCACATTGACCAAACAAAAAATTGTAAAAATATATATTTAAAATTATGTGTTCAGTTGTTGAAGGAAATGAGAAAGTTGATAGATGGCCACAACATGGAGAAATGGGATTGGTTGTTCGAGTTGATGAAGCAAGACAAGTTGTTCAACTCGAAGGTGAGGAGAGGGAAGGGAAGGTGTTCGTTTTGCCGAACTATAACCAATCGATGGAGCAACAACGGGAGATGACTTTGAAACGAACCAAGTATTTGCAAGAGAGGGGTTTTAAAGGATGGTTAATGGCGGGGGAGGGAAAATGTAATCCCCCAACTCTGGCGGACACGTCGTTGTCCGTCAGAATAAGTGACCCTCTCGAGTTCAACCCGTTTAGCTTCACTTTCACTTTGAAGGACAGACAGAGATTTTCCCACCCCGTCAATATGATCAATTCCCTTTTCACTAAGCTTAGTGTTCACTTCCCATGTGGTGCGTTATATTTC
Organism: Gossypium hirsutum; assembly: GCF_007990345.1. Taxonomy (NCBI): domain Eukaryota; kingdom Viridiplantae; phylum Streptophyta; class Magnoliopsida; order Malvales; family Malvaceae; genus Gossypium; species Gossypium hirsutum. The sequence goes on from NC_053444.1 coordinate 1,311,067, forward strand.
TTTTTTAATTTTCTTTATTTTTTTTAGAATTAATTTAAAAGTATTGTACTTTTATATTATTATTGTATTTGCTTTTCTCAAATGGATGGAATTTAATATATTTTCATCATGGGTTGGATGAACTAATGAATCTTGTCTTTAGTTTTATCATTGAGTTTTGTTTCCTAAACATTACCGAAAGAAGCAAGTCCACCTACTAAGGATATCTTTAATAATGTCATATAAAGGTATAAAGATTGAAATTTTCTTAGTATATGAAACCGCTCCCCCCTCTATGAAACCCGCATGACTCTCAACAAAGCGAGAGACAAAATTCGAGATAAAATCCAACATAGACATTAATGGTTCAATACTAAATTTATTAAGAGAGTCCGATATATATTTTGTTAACTATAATATATGCTTCTTCTTTTTTTGTAGATAAAGATAACCTAAAGCGAAAATTAAATAATACACTAGTTTCTCAAAGAAGTAACATAATTCGCCTTAATTAAGCTTCTAGCTGATTGTAGGGGTTCTTCAAACCAATGAATTTCTGTGAAATTTGTCACCATACACTTGGCCATATGATCAGCAACAGTATTTTGGGACCTTGGAATATGACGAACAAAGATCTACCAATTTCGACTAAACAAACGATGAACAAGACATAATTCAGCCAATTGACTATCTGCAGCTCCGCCAATTAAGATCAACTCTACCAATAAAGTATTATCACATTCCACTTCCAACTGTCGATAACCTTTTCTCTATTATAGGAGTAGACCCTCAAGTAATGCTCTTACCTCAATCTTAAAAATTGAATCATTTCCTAACTATATCGAAAAACTACCTAAATTATATAATTATATAAAATAAAAAAACCCAAAATCTAAATTATTTTTAATTAAACAAATATTTTTATCCAAATTTATTTATTTTAGTCAAACTCTTTAAAAAATATCAAAAGAATCCTTGATTTGGTCAAATAACCCCACAAGTTATGAATAAATTTAAAATTAAAGGTGTGAGGTGCGTTGTGGGGTGATATTGCTGCTAGGCACCGCCCAATCTCCGTACCAAGGCGCTGTAAAAAAGGTACTAAAAAGAAGAGAAACAAAATAGTCAGCGTCTGATTATGTTGACGTTTGGTTTGGCTTTTACTTTTGCTTGCTGGATTTCTTGGTTTGTCTGTCTGCTGGATGACACCAATTGGTGCAAACTTTTACAACGCACCACGTGTTTGATGAAATACCAGACTGAGGTGAAATGAAAGACGGTGTGACTGTGACTCACAACTTCAACAAATATCATTAAATTAGTAAGTATCCCAACATTCTACCACATAGGATGAGGAAATTCTACAATGAATTTCGGTATTAATATAATTATTGGTAAAAAAAATATTCGGTCTCTATTAATTTTGATATTGAATAAATTAGTCGCTCTCAGAAATAGTTGAAGTAATTTAATCTCTATCAATTTTAAAATTAAACAATTAATGACAATTGATCACAGTTTCATCAATATTATAATAATAAATTCAGCCCTCGATGTTTACATATTTTGTTAATTTAATCTTTATTCTAAAAATTCCAATACATTTAACATCAACATTTACACAAATGTTGCGGGTTAAATTTGTTAAACCATGATCAAATTGATAGTGTGTGTAAATTATGAGAGTTAAATTTGTTATTATACCAAATAAATTTATGTAAAATTGATGAAAATTATTAATGTCGTAATTAATTGTCCTTGTATTTATAAACGTATTGGGGACAAAAAGGTGGTGTTTATTGTCCTATATGTCGATGACATTCTACTAATTGGAAATCGTGCAAGGATGTCGGTATCGGTTAAACTGTAGTTAACTCAACAGTTTAGTATAAAGCACTTGAGAGAAACTAAATTTGTTCTAGATAAAAGGATCGTAAGAACAAAAGGATAGCATTATCACAAGCTTTTAAAACATTATGCAATGACCAATTCAAAGAAGGGAACTTAGGCCTTCGTATCAGGCTTTCTATGAAAGTCGAATATGTGGTTGCTTCTGAGACAACAAAAGAAGCAATATAGCTTTGAAAGTTCCTTACAAATCTTGACGTCGTTCCTGATATGGAAAAAATATCACATTGTATTGTGATAACAATGCGGCAATAGTTAATATCAAGGAAATCAGAAACCGCAAAAGGACGAAGCACATTAATAAAAAAGTACCACATCATAAAGGAGGCAATAATAAATAATTTTAACAGTTCAATCAATTTTTCATCCAAAACAAAGAAATTTGACAAATTTTTGAAGATTGTGAGCCAAAGTGATCCAGAAAAAAGAATGAGGGCCAAAATGAATAAATGTTATAGGTTAAATTTAATATTATGCCATTAGATTATTGATTTAAGATACGGTAATGATTAATTTTTAAATTTGATAAATTCCCTAAACTTAGTAATTTTTTTAGTTTTGCTCTATCTGACATTCTATTAGAATGTCACATCATTATATTTTTTTTATAAGAAAAATATACAAGTTTTAGATGATGACACGAGATTATATCTAAATGTTACGTTATCACATGAATCAAAACGGAAAAAAGTTGCCAAACTATATGACTAATATGAATCAAAAGATATGTAGGGATTAATTTGAAAAAAATGACAAGTTCAAGAACTAAACGTTGCTTTTATTATTATATTTTTTTATCATTTTCTCCATCAACTATCAAAATTTAGTCAAATTTATTTTGTTTTCGATGGAACAAGTAATTAAACAGTTACATTTGAATGGAATTGACATGGCAATCAGTGTGATTATTTACATGTACTTTACTATCGACATGGATAATAAATTTTGAATGGATTCAATTATGGTTAAAGTTGTTTTTGAGTAAACTACACAAATAGTCACTTAATTATTAGTATTCTTTTTGCTACTCAATTATTCGAATCTTCTTTTGATCATCTAACTATTAAAAATTTTCTTTTTTGATCATCAATCGTTAAATTATCAAAAAGAAGATAACTTGACAACAACTTTTAAAATTCTCGTAAAAATAACTTTAGCTCTCAACGTTTATACATTGTGTCAATTTAGTCTTGATTCCAAAAAAAATAACCCTCGATATTTACACTCCTGTAATTTCTTCTTCTTTTTTCAATTTTACTTTTATTTGTGACATTAATGGTTATTTTTAAAAACTGAGAAAAAAATAAAAATTATTATCTTAGATTTTCGGGTGTTTTCATTTTTGGTATATTCTCGATCAAATTTAGTTGATAGATTTGTTTTTTTAACTTTTTAGGTAAAAGTGTCGCAAAGAAAAACAAAATTGAAAAAAAAAAGGAGAGAGATAAAATTACAAGATGTGTAAACGTCGAGAATTAATTTTTTTAGAATCAAGACTATAACACAATGTATAAATATTGAGGGTTAAAGTTGCTATTATGCCAATTTTAAAAGTTGTCACTTTTTTTCGTCAATCGTTTAACCGATGTTGACCAAAAAAGAAAATTTTGAATAATTGAGTGATGATTTTGTAACTTTTCATAATTAGGTGACAAAAAAAACATACCAATAACTTGGTGACTACAAGTATAATCTACCCCAATTATTTTATCTATTTTTTAGCTGGATTTAATATGATAAAATAACAAAAAGATAAGGAAAATGAGGAAGGTACAGTTGTTTCTCTTTATATTTTCATTAATTGAGTAGTACAAATGGTGTTTTCGGGTAAATTATACTCATGGTCACTCAATTATCAGTAAATTTATATTTTGATCACTAAATTATGAAAAGTTATAATTTGGTCACTCAATTATTTGAAATAGATCATTTAGGGTTTCAGCAACTTACTAATTGACGTTAATGTGGGTCGTTAAGTCACTATTACTCAAATATATTTACGTAAAGTTACATCGTTAGTCACCTAATTGTTCGTAAATTTTTGCTTTGGTCAATCAATTATGAAATGCTACAATATGATCACTAACAACTAATCGTCTGACCCATTAACGTATAGGCTTAATAGCTAATTTGGTCCCTGAAATAGTACTTCTAGAATATTTTTATAGTAAATCTAAAAAAAAAACTAAAATTATTAGGAAGTTCTAAAAAATCTAAAAATTTATAATTTATTTTTCTAAAATTATAAAAACATTTTTTTTTCAAAAATTACCATTATGCAAAAAATATTAAAAATTCTAAAAGAATACCCAAAATCCAAGTTCTTTTTCCACTTATCTTTTCTGTTAATAACGACCCATGTTAACATCCGTTAACAAAAAAGTGATTTAAAATATTGATTTTGAATAATTAAATGACTAAAATATAAATTTACTAATAGTTAAGTGACCATGAGTGCAATTAACCCAATTATTCAATTATGTTCTGTCCTGTACCGTACTGGATGTATAGAAATTTAGACAGGGACTAGATGGTACTACGGAAATTCTTAGATCTCTCATTTATTTGATATAATTATAATATGATCCAAATGCATACATAAGCACATGGAATTGCATGATTTTTCCAGCATTATTCCAATCACATTATTAGCTGTCTTTTGCCTTTTTTCCCTTTTACCACTGCCTCCAAGACATTTCATGTTTTTAAATGGGATAATTATGAATTTAACTCTCAATATTTATATTCTTTTATCAATTTAGTCCCCAACTTTTCAAAAAGAACTAAACTTAACTATTAGTTTTCTCAAAAAGAGTCGAATTGTTGCTTTTTAATAGAAAGACTGCCTAAAACAGGGGTGAAGGGAAGGGGTAGCCCTTCAAGTTTTATCAAATTTTAAGTCCATAAATGGTACAATTGTAGTTTAACCCTCCCAAAATGATAAAATATTGATTTAATTATTCTGAAAACAATAAAGATATATGTCAATAAATGGTGAAATCGCATTCTAACTTTCATACAAATATTCACGTATATTTCATGCTATTTTTATAAATTTTTTTTATCTTTTTTGAATATTTTTATAATTTTTAAATTGTTTGTTTTTGTAACATGTAAGACGAATAGTATCATGTCAGCATGAAATACATGTACATTGCTACACGGATTGTAGGGGTGAGCATTCGATTGAATCGAACCGAATCGAAAATTTTCGAGTCTCATTTTATCATCCTAACTTTATTTGAAATTTTATCGAATCGAATCGAATTATTTGTTCGAGTTAAGTTTAAAAATAAAATAAAATTATTGTTGTTTATTTTTATGTAATTTTTCAAAAAATAATATTCTTTAAAGTTTTTAAACATAATCATACAACAAAAAATTGAAGTAAATAAGTGAATAAATAAGAGTAACACAACATCAACCCAAATAAACAACATGATTCCAAATAAATAACAAAAATAATGCAAAAAGATTATAGCATGAGTCGAAATAAACAACATTATAATAAATAAAAAAACAAAAACAAAACATAAGCATCAAGCTTACTTGTCTTCAATAATCAATTGTTTGAAATTTACTAAGAAGTCATCCAAAACTGCCATTTCATACTTCACAGTTTTATTGAACATATAAACCAACCAAAACTTTGGGGGTTCATATCAGCTGCAATCAACCTCAGTATTTATAGTATTTTTGTGTGTGTATGCTCAAGTGAATTGGATGAGTCAAAGAGAGACAGAAATAAGGTATATAAATGCCCAAACATCAAAAGAACAATGAGATTGAATGAAAAATTGTCTATAGTCACAATCATCAAATGCAAGTTCAACAAATAGTTCCATCCTAAACATCAGTAAAATCAGACACAGATCCATAAAGTTAGACCACAAATACAATTTTGAGAGTTCATGCTACAATATGTAGGACAACTAGGGATTACTAGATACTGTTAAGTTGACCAGTTGAACTATATTGTGAGAAAAACAAGGGAATAGGGATTTAACCGTGTAACATTTTATCCTTTCAGTATGTTAGGAAGCCAGTCGACTTGAATCATAGAAAAAAGATGGCTCTTTCACATTCCATATACCTAGCCTCCCTTTACAAGATCTGAATCCAAATCCTCCCAAGTTCTAAAAACTATAGTGTTCCTTTATTTACTTGAAATAAGGCTCACCTACATGCTGGATGAGACACAAGGTGAGGGTGTTTTTAGCTTTGAATCCTGTTATTTCCACCTAATTTCATCTTTCTAAGTTTGTTGAATCCTTTATGAAACATATCAACAGCATGCACGCTAAGGTTACATTGAAGGTAGCTATTTTATGAATTATGAAGTTACATTTAATATGCTTCTTCCATTAGGATTTAAATCCCGGTGGGAGTGTAATTCCATCAAGAAATTCTATGTTAAACAGTTACAACTAATATGTAAGCCTTTTACAAGAGTAATTAGCTGTGTATATTGCATTAACCGAATTAACCGAATTACCCGAATTAACCAAATTGAATCACTACATAATTAAATTATTTTTAGACTTTTAGACTTTAGTTTTAGTCTTAGTTTTAGAATTTTATTTTTATTTATTAAATTATTTGTAATTTTTATGATTAGGTTGGGTTAGGTTGAATACTTGGGTTTAGATTGGGTTTAGGTGAATAGTGGGCCTATTTATATATTATAATTTTATTTACTAATTTTTTCAGTTGACCGAAAAAATTCGATTAACCGACCGGTTTCGAACTGAATTAACTGTTAACCGAAAAATCAAAAAATAATTAACTGACCCTCGGCCGAAAAAATTCGGTTAACCGACCGATTAACCGAATTCGGTCGGTTAACTGAATTTTTTCGGTTTTACCCGAATTTTGCACACCCCTAGCTGTGTGTCCCTACTTCGAATGTCCACACGGCCTGAGACACGGGCGCGTGTCTCAGCCATGTGACCCCTGCAGTGTGAAAAATTCTATCTTTTTCCATGAAGTTCTAAATGTTTCTAACTTAGTCCTGAATTGTTTTTAAAGTGTTCCTAAGGCCTCGAGGGCTCAAATAAGGGAGTTATGCATGGGTTTGATTGAATTATGCCATGATTTACAAAATGGTTGAAATTGAATGTTTTAAGTTAAAATTTTTCGGCAATGCTCCGTAACCCTATTCTGATAACAGATACGAATTAGGGGTGTTACATAAACACCTTGTGTGCATTCCTTTTTTGTGAAATTTCAGTTCGATTTGAGTGCAAAGCTGACTTGGATGAATTTAACGCAACAAATTCGCTTAAAACTGCAAAATTTGTCGGCTTAAAATTCGATACCATCAGCTAAATACGATGAGAGCAATGGTTTGTGAAGGATCAAGGCTGTTGTTACAAGTGGCTCAAACAAGACCGAGTTTGAATACATTTGTCGCTGGCTAGTTATGGGCAGCAGTGAAAATGTCGCATGTGTGATGACCGATATTGAAAGAGTGTATGAGTTTGGTGGTGATGCTACCCATGCTTGTGATTGCAAGTCCAGTGAAAATGTCAAGGTTTTTTAAGTTAAGTTCTAAATTTTCATATCAAATATGACATTAAAATGCCATTGTTTTTAATGGGAATAACATAAAAAAGTTTTAAAATTCGATCACCAAAACCTAATCTTTGGTTAATCGTAACATCATTAACATTTTTAATATTTTGTTAAAAAAGTCTACTTGAAAAAAAATATAAAATGCTTAGGTTGATTAAATAATAATAAATTAAAAATATTATATTATATCATTTTAATATGAAACATCTTATAATGCTTTCTAAAAATAATATTTTAATAAATTATTATCTTACTAAAATAAAAATATGATTTTATAATAAAGGGTAAAATTGTCATTTTTGTTTATTCTTTGCATATTCTGTAACCCAAACAATGTATTACTCTATTCCTCATCTATTACATTCCACCCAACCACATTGCATAATATCTCTATTCAATTCCCACCGAATACCATTCCATTCCTTCTCTATTTCATTAGAGCGAATTTAACAGAAACTAGAAAGACTAACTTGTAAGGTTGATCAGATTCTTCTTCTATTGTCCACTCGTGTTTTCTTGGGTGTAGGTCCGGCTTGCAAATGTTCAGTGCTTGATTGAATCTAAAGCAAGAGATTGTAGAGTATAGGTTAAAAAACAAAGTCATATTACTATGAAAATATAACATAACTAAAAATATTTCTCTAAAGACAAGACAATCATGCAGTTCAGAGATTTATCACCTTATTGAGTTTGTCCCTAACCGTTTTAACCGTCTGATTCATTGACCGGGAAGGGAAGTAGTCCTGAAAGCAGTCCCCATATCAGCATAGAGCAAATATTTATCACACAAATTCCACAACCATGTATACTATTCTTATATTACTATAGCAACCAAGGCATTAATAAAGAACTCTAGCAAAAGCAAAGAAAGCAATGGTGAAAAACAAAGCAACAGTTAACCGACAAACACCTATATTAAACTTTCTCCAATCATAAAACACCTAATTCATTTCTAGTTATTCGGCTGCGTATGCATTGATTCGAGTCATAATATTTTATATAATAGCACTTATAGCGCCAATATGAGTTACTAAATATTTTAAAACCAATTCAAAATCTCAGTATGCAGTTTCCATATAAGTGGCATATATAAATATAAAATGCATATTCGTAACTATATTCATGTAAAAATGATAAAAATATAAAAAGTACTCGACTGACAGAACCTATTCTTGGTAAGAAGTGAAACAACATTTCAGCAACCCCATCAAACGCTTGAGCATTCTAACACCCACAAATTTAAAAGAACATCTAGATCAAAATGCTTTAAGCATGTTTGGCTCAATTGTTTCAAAGAGGAGTGAAACTTCTAGATCTTTAGGCGTACGTCTACATTCAAATCTGAGCAATAATTAAGAAAAAGGAAAGAAAATAATGGAAGGTAACAACAAACTTTCCTTTAGAAGAAGTTCCAACAATTTATTGTTTGTTTCCACCAGTAAGTCTAAAACAAGGACCAAAATGTGAAACTCAAACACCCAAAGATTAGCAAGGCTTTTTTCTCTCTTTAACACCCTTTCTGACATTTCATTTATGTTAGGGTGACGGGAGAATGCTACAATCAGCACCTAAATGTAATCCCAATAAATCCATTTTGACCAGTAACAAAACCCAATCCATCTCAGTCACAACAAAATGGATTACACAAACAAAGCCCTAAATTAAAGCATTATAATACACAGCCAGATGCACAATAAAAGAAGATTATACATACTCAGAAATGACATGTACTCTGTCCTAATTCAATCAACTGGACCTAACTTAATTCAACTGGGGTCAGCAGCTGAAAGGCATTTCCAAACTTAGCCTTACAACATGCTTCATCTAAGTCATAAACAACTACTAGAATACCATGTAGTGCCAGTGAACTTCACTGGTCAAATTGTAATAAAGAAGAAGAAGAAAGAAATAAAATGAGTTAATTTTTACTTTCAGACAGTAAACAAGTTAAAGGATTAAAATCTGGGATGATGTTGTTAGAAAGTACTCCACACCTTGTCAGATGACACTCTTGTTATTCGAGCATTATTACTGTGAGACCTGAACCCTGCATCCCCAACATCCCTAAGGAGAGGAAAAACCATAGTTTATTTAGAGAAAGAATGCAAAAAGGAAATAATGATGACAGTAGCAACATGAATTTGAACAGCGTACTACCTCAGTCGATTATTAATCTGGTTAGGAATATGATGAGATGAAGCAGGAAGTGATGGAGCCTCATTGGAAGAGAGCACGCGATGAACTGGATGCCCTTTAGATCTTTGAGCTGATATCACAGCATAACAACATAACATGCATGAGAATATATAATCACAACTAGAAAGCAGTTCCTATTTGAAACATGGACATTCTTTTTTCCAATTATATGTAAAACATAGGTATGTCAAAAAGCTAAATTTTTAGAGTAATGTATTAAGCATACAATTCAATCTTGCAAAGATTTCTTTCCTTCTGCCTTCTAACTTATCTTTGGTGTCATCAAGGCTTTCAAATTGAGGAGCATATGAGACCAGCAAATGATTCCCCAAGAACACAAACTCGTCCAATTTTCTCTTCGCAAACCTAATGGATTAAATGGTTAACAAAATATATATTCAGTTTTTAACCAATTTCCATGGTTGCATATTGAAATTAGCTTTCCAACAGAGGTATATTATTGACTAAGTACATGAAACAGTGTGACAGTTATTGGAGGAAAATGTTAGAAAAGGGTGAAGTTCAATGACCTGGCATTGCTAATGAGTCGAAATTTGATCCAATAAACATCAGTAAATTGCTCACAATCTTCTGCATCCATTGGTTTACATCTGAAAGGCAAAACAAAATGTGAGCATAAGCATCATCAAAAGTTTTCTTCAAATAATTAAAAATGGAAAGGAAAAAATAAAAAAGGAGAGAGAACTTACTTACTCTTCAACGTCTCCGTAATTAGCAAAGAGTTTCAGCAAATCATCGCCACATCCCAACGCGGGAACGTTCCTCACAATCAAATATCTGTCAACCAACAATTCAATTTCATTTTTGGTTGTGTTTGTGGCAAGATAGATTTTAGCTTCAACAGTTTCAATTGTAAGACTTTTTGATGATTTGTTGGTGAAATAAAATGAACTTGAATTCTTCAACTGGAAACAATTGGTAAGTAAACAAGGATAGGATTGACCTGGATTCGTCGCAGACTGTATAGACGCGAACCGCTGGCGGATCTTCTTTGTAACGAGGCATGTTGAAAATTGTTGGCTTTTTACCTCCAAAACTCACCACGCACTCCCCGCGCCAACGCTGACCCTTTTGTCGATTGCCTGCAAATATCGATGTATCGTTTTAGGGTAAACCAACTGGACTGTTTTTTTTTTCTTTCAACTAACTATCACTTTTTTAAATAATAAATTTAATTATATATACATATTATATTATATTGATTTACATATAATTTTAAAAAATAAAATTTACAGATTTACAAATAATTTCAATTTATTTCTAATTCTAAAATTTTAAAAAATATAAAACCACATAAATATTTTCAAAAATATAATAATAAATTTTAAAATATATAAAAAATGTTGAAAATAATAATATATAAAATTTTAAAATATATAAGAATTAGGGGTGAGCATTCGATCGAATCGAATCGAAAATTTTCGAGTTAATCGAGTTTTCGAATCCCATTTTATCATCCTAACTTTATTTGAAATTTTATCGAATCGAATCGAGTGAGATAGAAATCGAATCGAATCGAATTATTTGTTCGAGTTAAGTTTAAAAATAAAATAAAATTATTGTTGTTTATTTTTATGTAATTTTTCAAAAAATAATTTTCTTTAAAGTTTTTAAACATAATCATACAACAAAAAATTGAAGTAAATAAGTGAATAAATAAAAGTAACACAACATCAACCCAAATAAACAACATGATTCCAAATAAATAACAAAAAGAATACAAAAAGATTATAATAAAAAACATAAGTAAAAGTCCAAGTAAATATCATGAGTCGAAATAAACAACATTATAATAAAAAAACAAAACATAAGCATCAAGCTTACTTGTCTTCAATAATCAATTGTTTGAAATTTACTAAAAAGTCATCCAAAACTGCCATTTCATACTTCACAGTTTTATTGAACATATAAACCAACCAAAACTTGGGGGTTCATATCAACTGCAATCAACTTTGTTGTAATTACAATCAACCTCAGTATTTATAGTATTTTTGTGTGTGTATATTCAAGTGAATTGGATGAGTAAAAGAGAGACAGAAATAAGGTATATAAATGCCCAAACATCAAAAGAACAATGAGATTAATGAAAAATAGTCTATAGTCACAATCATCAAATGCAAGTTCAACAAATAGTTCCATCCTAAACATAAGTAAAATCCTAAAACTGAAATCAGATGCTTCTGAACCTAGTTCACAAGCTGGAAGAACACAGATCCATAAAGTTAGACCACAAATACAATATTGAAAGTTCATGCTACAATATGTAGGACAACTAGGGATTATTAGATACTGTTAAGTTGACCAGTTGAACTATATTGTGACAAAAACAAGGGAATAGGGATTTAACCGTGTAACATTTTATCCTTTCAGTATGTTAGGAAGCCAGTCGACTTGAATCATAGAAAAAAGATGGCTCTTTCACATTCCATATACCTAGCCTCCCTTTACAAGATCTGAATCCAAATCCTCCAAGTTGAAGTCCCAAGTTCTAAAAATTATAGTGTTCCTTTATTTACTTGAAATAAGGTTCACCTACATGTTGGAGACACAAGGTGAGGGTGTTTTTAGCTTTGAATCTTGTACCTTTCACCCTGTTATTTCCACCTAATTTCATCTTCCTAAGTTTGTTGAATCCTTTATGAAACATATCAACAGCATGCATGCTAAGGTTACATTAAAGGTAGCTATTTTATGAATTATGAAGTTACAATTAATATGCTTCTTCCATTAGGATTTAAATACCGGTGGGAGTGTAATAGTGTTGAATTTAAAACAGTTAAACATTCCATCAAGAAATTCTATGTTAAACAGTTACAACTAATATGTAAGCCTTTTACAAGAGTAATTAGCTAAAGGCAAATGCGTATACTGCATCACAGAAAAAAGAACACAATACAATTATGAAGACCAAAAAGCAGCAAAAGAGAAAAGGAATAAATCAAATTTGGATACAATTAAACAAATATGCAAGGACAGACAGGCAGACACATAAACATATTGCTTACTTGTACAAGTGAAGGCTTATATCGCAACTTCAGTTTGGGAAAGGCATGCCCGTTAAACGCTGGAGATGTCTGAACTAGATGTCTGAACTAGTATATCTGAAAATCTGTCATCTTCTTTTAACCATTCAACATATGCAAAAGAATGTTTTGAGGGCCCACTATACTGCAAAATGAAGGGGTACAGAAGAAATTATTAGTGGCAAAACATGAACTACTCCTGCAAAGAATCTGATAGGCATTATGCACTGCAAACCAAGCTATGCAACTTTCTAGCACTGCCATCAATATCAATCATTTACTTGCATTCAAGAAATACTCTGCCCTTGTTTTTCCAAACAACATACGACTTGAGTACTTTAAAAGGAAAGGAGGAATGGGAGGGAAAGAAAGAGAACAAAAAAGACCAAACTATACTATCTTCTACAATTAATCAATATGCTGGAAGGAACTAAGCACCAAGAGAGTGCAGAATGAAGATAGGAAAAATATGCCTGTACATACATGGAAAAGCATACGAGAACTATATGCATTTTCAATTACTAAAATTTCTGTAGTTTAAATTTGAAAATAACTGTACAAGGTCAAAAATGAAGCAAGCACTAGCATTTGCAACCTAATATTTCATTTTCGTTAGCAAAAAAAAGGGATAAAAAACACCCTTTTGTTTAGTCGAGCATGAAAAATCAAATGAGCAGAAAAACAATGTCGATTCATCACCAAATTATGGAGTGGTTGAATATGACAGTAATGACAATGCTCAAATCGCCTTGAATAATGGAATGTAACTATTTGTTCAATTATTAATTAATAAAAAACGCAAGGGGCGACTGACAAAGTACCTGTGCGTTAATCCCTTGTTCGTTTATATAGATTCGGCCATGTATGTCCAAACCCTGAAAATAAAATTGAAAAAATAAATAAATGAAACGCCTGGTAGAGCAGAAGAAAGGAGTTTGGTTATCGACGATTTGAGTTTGGATTTGGTCCTCAAAGCTTGGATTTGAGTTTGGTTTATGTACCGAAAACTATATCTGAGTTTCAGAAAGAAGTTTCGAAGATCAAAAATGGGTTTCAAAGGTTATCCAAGATTACGGATTATCTTCAAAGATTGGAAGATGAGATGAAGAAAATTGATGGATCAGTGTAACGAGGAAGAAATACAGTGTAAAGAAATACAGTGTAAGGAAAGGAATAAAAGTTAACATACCTTTGAAATTCAAAGGTAGAAGACGTAGAACGGTAGAAGCACTGCTCTAACCTCTGATTCTGGAATTGGGTGGAGCCGTGTGGAGGACCGGAGGTGGATTGGGAAAAAAAAGGGAAGAGGAAGAGGGCACGGGCTGCTTAGGGATTTTAGAAGTGACTTTTGTTTTAAATGTAGTGTATTTTTAAAATAAAAAATATATTTTAAAAATAAAAAAATATGGTTTATATTCGAATTCGAAAATTCAACTCGACTCGAACTCAAAATTCAAAAACAAAATTCGAATTGATTCGATTAACTCGATTCGTTTAACTCGAAATTCGAATTTTTTTCAATTTTTTCGAATCGAATCGAGTTTTACTCACCCTATTAACACTAACATCATTAAAAAGATAATATTTTATTACCAAATCTATCATTTTATCTTTTTTAATTTCTTTTTTATATTTACCGATTAAATATTAACACAATTAAATATTAAAGACTACTCCGCAATGAAAAACTAATAATTTATACCATAAATATTCTTGCTTTACTTCTATTTTAATCCAAAACAATTCAACACAAATATAAACTATTAAATCTTTAATATTAATTCCTATACTATGTATAAAATGGTTAATTTCTACTATTAATTCCTATACTATGAATTATGTGGATTCCTTCACTAACTTCAATTTAGTAAAATTTAGTCCTTATATTTTTCGAATTTCAAATTTTAAAATTTTAACCTAGTCAAACAATAGTCATTAAATTCATTAAAATAAATTCTTCTATTTTAAAAAAAAAATTATGATGCAACTATTATTAATAAGTCAAAACTGAAGTTTTGAAATTTAAAAAATTAATTTAAAAAATATAGAAATTAAAATTGATCAAATCAAAATACAATGTAGAGACCAAATCTATAACTTACTCGGAATACAGGGACTAATAGTAGAATTTGATCAATATAAATAAGTCCAAAACAGTATTAGTGGAGGAACTACCATTAAGCAAAAATAGTACACATTGCATATGCTGTAGCTCTTTGCGGTTCAATAAGCAAGTCCATTGAACATTTTGAAAAGAAGAGGCAAAACATTATGACCGCATATATACAGGTTCTCCGATCATTAAAACCTGATGAATTTCTGAAGCTGTTGACAATCTTTGAAAGCATATCGGAAAAGCCGTTGACGTCACATTGAATCATCAGAGTCATCAGAATCTGATCCATCAGGTTCCCCGGCATTGCCTCCTGTATCGGGAACTTCAGGCTTTGCAGCAGCAGCTGCAGGCGGAGCTTTCTTATTCACATTTCGAGCGTTCTCATCACCTTGTCCATTGACATCAGCATGTAAACCATGATTAAGGCATAAAAACAACCATATCAAAAAGACAAATCATACAATCAAGAAGTCAAGATAGCTATCAAGGAAAATGATTTATGGTTCGATCAAATGAATTATGGAAACATTTTAGTAACGACCGGACCAAATTATAATATTTGCAACAAATTCAAGACTTAAAAAATTCAGTAGTTGCCGGTAAAATTACCATGAAGGCTCTTATACTAAGAGTCAGATTGTATTTTGTCCCCTCTACTAAAAGAATGAGCAAATTAGTCAATGTACGTTAAATCAAAAAACAAATTGATCCTTTCGTTAAAATTTTTATCCATTTCTACGGTTAAAAACTGGATGCCATGTGGAGCTGTCTGATTATTCTATCAACCACGCCAGTTTTTAACATTAAAAATGGCTGAAATTTTTAACTAAAAGGACTAGTTTGCTCTTTGATTTAAACAAGGACTAATTTATTCATTTTTTTTAGTAAATGAGGCAAAATACAATCTGACTCGTATTACCTCCATGATACTTTCACCAGCAGTTGCCAAAGATAATAACTAAAGAAACAATACTGAAATTTGTATCAAGGATATCGAGATTTTCAACTGTTCCTCCAGACATGATGTTCACCAAATCTTTTTCTACACGTTGTACAAGCTCTGGCTGCAAAAATAACATAAACGGCATCAGTAAAACTACTAAATGAAAAACAAAGAAACGGTTACACTGAAACCAAGTCACTCGGCACAAACAAGATAGACGAGCTCAAAGCTTAGTCACTTCTTAGTTCTTAGCAAAAACATGGTGGCTACACATAAGAGATTCGGATGTAGCTCCTTTTACATTTGACAATTCCCCCTTTAAAGAATTACATGAATAATGAATCATTGAAATTATCATATATAGTCATAATACGAAAAGTTATGTCTATATTTTAATACTTCCACCTATGTTGCTCTAAATCTTCATTTTGATTGAAGCACCCATGTCCTAAGCATATTTGGACGTATGTACTGAGATATGACTCTCTATGTATATTTGGACATATGTACCAAGATATGACTCTCTGAGAACTCTTCAGATAAGTGGAAAACCTATGTATCGGACACTCCTAATCCCACACACACCCATATACAAAAAGATTGTGTGAAAAAAGCAAGTATATCGATACATTTAGATCTGGCTCCCTTCGAAATCTTCGCTTCCGAGCATCCCTCATTGGAGGAGTTAGACCATGTCTGTATTCCACCACATCTGGAGAAGCTTCTCCAGACTCTCTGACCAAAATCATCTATAACAATGACAACAGTTAATATGATCGTATTGGAAGTAAAGCAACCATGCATCATTGTGTAAAAATAAATAATAATATCAAGTACCATACTTGACCGACATCAGCTGTTTTAACCAATGCACTATCATCGTAAGTTTTGTATGACTCAACAACACAAGGTAGATCAAGGACAGATGCAGGGAAACGATCATTGCCAATGACAAATGTGCCGGTCCGTCCATCCTCTGCAAAGTACAGAGAAGTTTAATGTTCACAAATATCCCATAACACTGACAAACAACATTGGTGACGTGATTAATAGATACAGAGTCTGTACTTCTTGGAAGCATTCATCACTTAATGCATCTCAATCTTACAAGATAAACACTAAGCCCTAAACTGTAATCAGGGGCAAACTCAGAAATTTTATTTGAGGGGGCTGAGATAAAATTATAAAATTTTGGAGAGGCCAAAGTTAAAAATTGTGTTAAAATGCTTAAATTACATTGTTCATTTTTTTTGGAGGGGCCAAAAATGCAAAATTTTCATTTATTCAAAAGCTAAAAGACTTAATTTGAATGATTTATATCTTGGAAGGGGCTAAATGGAAAATTTCCCATTTAACTAAGAAAGCCAAGGCCCCTGCCCTGCCTCCTCCCCCCCTCCCCCCAAGCTTTGCCACTGCCTACAACCCCTAAACAATATCAACTGTTTTCCTATTTTCTCCAAGGAAAGTAATAAGTTTGTGTGAGGAATACACTCTTTAGGCCACTACGAGACACTTTATTAGGCAATGGGGTCGTTTATGGTTCAGTTAATATATAAATAAAAAAGAAAGCCAAATAGAGATTATGGTAGCAGCATAAGTACAAGTTATCTACCCACATAGATGTTTAGATAAATTAAACTATAGAAACCACAAGCTTCTTAGCAATGAGTTTCACGGCAAACTTGGTATAAGTTCAGAAAGAAAATAAAATGTTATGACATAGACAACAGCAACAGTTAATCAGACATTTGTATGTAAAATTGAGTGAAATCCTCACCAGAAAATTCCAAATCCAGTGATTTGTCCTCGGAAGATGAAGCGTTTTCACTTAAAAGACGATTTATGCGTTCAGCGACAGAAGGTGGAACTCTAAGAATGAATTGCTCATCCATGCCTACTAAATGAAATGACATATAGGAAATATGAAAGATTTAACATATTTCAAGTCCATCAATCTTGAAACTAATGCAATACCTCAAAACACAAATCCCTGCAGTTTATATATCATACAATCATAACAAACTATGGCCGAGCTAATCATGCAACTCCAAAACCAATATCATTTGGGAAGTTCTATAAATTAAAACAATGGATTTTGAACAATTCTTAAAATCATAGACCGCATTCCTTCACTTTTCAAAAAGACACTACAAAATCTGAAATGACAGACAAAAATTTCTGTAAGTCCATTTGCTTCCTTCGCCAATGAAGGTCATTAATCATCCATTTTAGTATCATCTTTAAATCAAGAAACGGAAACTGCTCTAACCCTCGACTCGAGTCTTAAACCTGAGTTTTATATCTTGGGTTTGTCTATGGCATAAGCCTATCTAGGGTAAAAATACCAGCCCTAGTACTAGAAGTCAGATTGCATTTTGCCCCTATAGTCAAAAAATGAGAAAATTAATCCTAGTCAACTAGATAAAAAAGCAAACTGATACTTTTGTTAAAAATTCCTTTCATTCTACATTTAAAAACTAGTACTTGTATGTTCTAAATGAGGTACATGTGGCACGCCACTTATAACTTTTTGATTTTTCTGTCAGCCATGCTAGTTTTTAACAGTAAAAATAAATGAATTTTTTAATAGAAATGATCAGTTTGCTCTTTAGTCTAATGTACAAGGGCTAATTTGCTAGTTTTTTGAGTAAGCGGGGCAAAATGCAATCTGATTGTAAGCTACGATGGTAGCTTAACCGCCTACCTAGAGACTTTACATAGACAAACAAACCCTAAAACAACCAAACTAGGATTAATTATATCAGCTGAAATGCAAAATAAACATTCCATATTGGGTACTACTCAACAAAAATAAGCCTCTCTATGAGAAACTATGAATTAGTTACCAGATTACAAACATAAAATCAAATAAAAAATTCTAATTTTTCTGCTCATAGTTCCACAACAATATCAGGCATTTCCAATGACGAAAAAAGCACCAAAACTGCATTCTTCAATGCAAATTGTCTAATTGATTGAGGCAAATAGTTATGGGAAACCACTTGAATATCAAATTATAAACAGTTTACACGAACAATAAAGTATACAACAGGCAATTGATGATTAACTTATAAGCACCAAAAATCATAAAGATTAAAGCAAAGTGAGAAATATCTAATCAATCAAAGAGAATGGTGAAGCTTGTACAAGCAATTTCTCACCACCTGTTCGATGAAAACACCCAAAGAGAGAAACGTTTTTATATGATTAATATTCTAAAAAAACCCCCCAAAAAGCCTCTGAATTTAACAGAAACGAGCAATACCCAGAAGCGAAATCTTAAATTTTAGCGACGAATGGTTGAAAATCCAGTAAGCAAGACGGGATTCAGGAACCTATAAATTTAAAGAAATATGGTTTTGAATTTAAGAGAAAGCTAAAAAAAAAACCTTAAAGAAACAGCAAGAAGAATTGCGAAACCAGTATTTATAGAAATTTGATTATGTTACTAACTTTTTAAATAAATTTAAATAGTTTGATATAAATAAATATGGGTAAACTATAAATAAAGTCACTAAACTATTCATAAATTTACGTTTTGGTCATTTAACTTTAAAAAGTTACAAAATGGTAATTGAATTATTCGAAAGTTTTCATTTAAGTCGTTAGAATATTAAAATTATTGTTGCATTACTTTATCTGTTCACATTTCCTACACCAATCGAAAACTATTATCCCTTTCTCTTCTACAATTAAGTTTCTTTTTCATGAAAGAACTTTGAACATTATGAATCTACGAATCAAAATTCAAATATTTTTTTTCACCAATCTCCAACACTTACCATCAAATCGACTTGGATCTCTACTCATTAATGAAACTGATCTACTTTATCAATTGTCAAATTGTCATTTGGAGCTGGCAAACCAGACTTATTTTTATAAAAATAAAATAAAACTTGACGACCCAATATTTAAATAAAAACATTTGAATAGTATTGTAATAACTTGAATGAAAGTTTTTGAATAACTCAGTGATTATTTTATAGTTTTTTAAAATTAAGTTATCAAAGCATAAATTTATTAATAATTTAATGACATTGAGTATCAAAATTTAAAGCTTAGTGACCAAATCGTAAAGGTAAATTAACAAAACTTTGGAATACTTCGAGAACTGAATTAAAATGTTTTAAAGTTTAAAATTTATAGAATCAAATCAGACCGATCAAATCAAAAATCAGTCGACAGAATGATCGAGAGAAAGATATTGAACCAATTCAATCACGAATCTATATAAACTAATTCAATATATTTTCTTAATTTATAATTAATTTTTAATAATTTATTTAATTAAATTAGACCAATCAATCAAACCCAAAGTCAATAACCCGACCCATCCAACCATGGCTTCAGTTAAAAAACGTTGATTAAAACTTATCAAATAATTTTGACAACGATCGAGCTTTGCGTAAAATAGGGCTGGAAATTACGAAATCCAAATTGGGCTTGCAAAGCAAAATCATGGTGGTTGATGATTATTGGAGTTAGGCCTAGTTCAAATCATGCCTAATCCAACCGCAATAGGCCCACGGTCGATACGCTGCGCTGATAAAGTTTTCTGGTTTGGGAAGAAAGTTGGGGGGGGGAGACACGCTGGTAATGGCCATGGAGTCGGTTTCCGTAACTCACACAATCTCTGCAACGAATCAAAAGAATCCTTTTAGAATTACACCAATAATTCATTCAAGAAGATTGTTTCACTTGCAAGCTGCTGCTCGTTTTCGCTTTGGGTTCA
The DNA here is from genome assembly GCF_007990345.1 of Gossypium hirsutum. Lineage (NCBI taxonomy): Eukaryota > Viridiplantae > Streptophyta > Magnoliopsida > Malvales > Malvaceae > Gossypium > Gossypium hirsutum. The sequence continues at coordinate 1,331,559 of NC_053444.1, forward strand.
TCTCTTCCTACAAGAAATCTGATTTTCAAGGTACTTTCTTTTAACTTATCTGCTCTTTATATATATATATATATATATAAGTTTGTATAGGATTAACAAAACAGTTTTTAGCTTTAGCCATATAATTTCACTCTTCATGTACTTAAAACTTTTCTATTGATTCTATTGCGAAGAGTCTGAATTTTTTTCGAAGAAATTTTCGAAGCGTCGTTCATTTAAAATACCTTAACATGTTAGTATTATCTTCGAGTCGAGTTGAGGTTTTATCTATCATCTTCATTGAGGGCCGGAGCACCTCGTGATATCGGCCTTGCCTGACAGGTCACCTACCACTTGGACATGACTTGATTTGATGAGACTCTCTCGCTCTGTGAACCCCACCTTAAGCTTGTTCAATAGATGTAATCGGGAGAAAAAATTCCTATTTGATCTGTTGAGGGGGCTCCAAACAGCTCCGTATTGTCTTTAGGTCAAGCCGGGGTTTTATCTACCAACTTCGTTGAGTGTCTTGTTGTATCAGGCCGTGGGTGCCTGTCACCTACCACTTGGCACGGCCAGACTCAAGGATAGGGGTCTGTCAGTTCCAAGCAGACAACAGTTGAAAGACTTTTCCGAATAAAGTCTGGCCTCCTCTAACAGATTCAATGTTTCTATCATATGTATTTAACCATTGAATGTTTTTTAAAATAAATAGTTAAACATGAATGATTCACATGAATAGAACATGATCAAATTAAATACATATAAATTGTATAAAAAGTTGTGTAAATTTGTAAAACTAAAGTTAATCTTATAGTAGTGTAAGCGAATCTCTCCTCGTGTGTATTTTAGGCGCTTAGAATATTACCATAAGAAGATAAATTGATTGAGATTTATTGGAGAGTTTGATGTAGTACTCATATCTCTACACCAGATTTTCAGGGTTTTGCAAAACCTTCACGGCTTTTTCCGTCCACGGAACCGAAAACCTTTACCGGAGCCTTGAACGAAAATATCTTTCCATCAACCGGCTTGGATGGAGCTCGGACTTTGTTCAAAGTTAGGTTGCAAACGAGTAACATGTACGGCTCGAGTTTGAGTAATATAAATGCCGGAATACTCTTGTGTTTGATTGATGAGAAAGGAGACTCAATATTAAAGAGAATACCGGCATATTTGTTAAGTGAACATTCTACGGAATTGGAGAACACGGTGGTGCCTGAGACTCTCCATTTCCAAAGAGGTTCCGTTGATGAATTTGTCTTCGAGGGGTCGGAATTGGGGAAAGTTCAAGCTCTTTGGATCGGTATTGAATCAGGTTAGCGTTGAATAAGAATTGTTAGTTTTAAGACCTTGATTCATGCAAGTGCAATCGGAAAATTTAAATGCTCGTCTTTCTTGTTTCTCAGGACAATGGAGATTAGGAGGTGTCAGCCTGGTCATCCTTAATCCATCTCGATCTTCCTCAGGGGGAAACTTTGAACATATTGGTGCTAAATACGACTTTGAAGTTGACGATATGTTGCTCGGAGAGGGGGGTGACGAGTCCATGGTAGAACTAAGACCTTGTCTCGTTTCCAAGTTATCAGAAAACGAGGACTTTTCTCAACCAACTTCACCCTTGAGTGACAAGGTATCTAAAGAACAAAGTATGAAGGAATATGCAGATTTGAAGTTCTCTTTGTTACTTTATGATGCCGTTCTTATACTTTCCGGTACATCATTTGCATCTTTCTCGATCGGGGAAAGTTCTGCTTTTGCATTCTTACTTGGTGGGATCATCGGTTTTCTATATTTGTTGCTATTACAACGGTCCGTTGACGGTTTACCAGCTTCGGAATTAATATCCAACAACCCAAAAGATGAAATGGTTCGGTTTAAGGGTCCGGTATCAAGTCTTGCACTGGCTATAGCAGTTTCTTCATTAGTAATCAAATACAGCATGGGAGAAGGTCCATTTGTGTTGACTCCAAAAGAACTTTTGGTCGGAATGATGGGATTTCTTGCATGTAAACTGGCTGTCATTTTGGCTGCATTTAAGCCCTTGCGTGTGAGTATTGAAAAGAGAAAATGAGTCCCGAAAAAATTCCATAGAAACCCTTGTATTAAAAGACAAATTACTTTTTACTCCATCTACTTAAAAAATAAAAAATTAATCCTTGTACGTAAAATTAAAAAATAAGTTAATTTTTTTATTAAAAACTAATCCCTCTAATTTTTAAAAACACAAATATATATAAAATGCAATTGCTCGGATTAGTGTCCGATATTACGAACTGTTCAATAGTCGAAAAAAAAAGCATTAATTATAGGGCAAATGTTCTCGGCATCTTTCTTCTACAGATCTTCCCAAGCCTCAAAAAAACAAAAATTAAAATCAATGGAAAATAAATAAATTGTCTCATTGTTTGCTGGAAATGGTACATATGCTTGTGTTACCAGCTCTTGCGGTGATCCTTTTTTCTGCCATGGATTCTCATCAGTGTGATCAGCCTCATACGATGGCTTTGCTGCCACCCAACCGCCCGGAAAAGCCCATTGACAGGGACCAATCGCTGGAGACTCGTTGATTCAATGCCAGTTTGTTTTTATAGGAAGTAGTCGGGTGTCCTCCGGGTCACATCTGGCTCTCCTCTCCTTGGAGCCGGCTCAAACTGTATGAACAGAATAGTTCTTAAATGATTATATATGTATATACTAAAAGAGTATATATGGTAATGTACCTGAGAGGTCCCTCTATTACAGGAACCTAATCAAATTAGTCCCCCTACCATTAAATGGATTAATTTAATCCCTCTACTATTAAAAAAAAAACCAAATAAGCACAAATTGTAATTAACACTTATTGTTTAAAAAATATCATTTACTGTGTAAATAAAATCTTTTCTTTGAAATTGAACTGCAATTGAAAAAAAAAATTTAAGACATTTTTTATAAGGTTAAAAGGTTAACTTTATTACAATTTGGACTTATTTGATTATTTTCAATGGTATAGAGACAAAATTGATCCATTTAATAATAGAGGAACTATTTTGATCCGGTCCCTATAGTACTTTGATCCGGTCCCTATAGTACTTTAACCATTTAACTATTTAATAATAGCTCACCTGAATGAATGTATGACCCTGGCAATCATCTACTTCCAAGATGGAGGCCATGTTTCCACATCGATAGCAATAATTTGGCGCACTAAATATAGTAACGACCTTTTGTTCCTGTGAAAGAAACGACATCAGTTGCACGAATCTCATATCAGAACTCGGATTTTCTGGCCAAAGCATCTAAATAGGGTAAGTACTAACATGACCCCAATTGTATCCTTCCATGACCAGCTGATGAGCCCTAGCAATCAGCTTCAAACTGTTTGTATGGTTAAATTGCTCAGATATGTCCTGAAGATGACATATAGGTTACCTTTGACCATTTTCGAGAAATAGAGGAACAAAAACTCAAAAAAAGGAAAGCAAAAAAAAAATACATACTTGGCCAAAGGTATATCCGGCACCCCTAGGTGAAATGCCCCATCCGCACCGATCATCAGGGTCGGACCACAAAAGATCACACATAGGTCCCTCATGAGGAACTTCTTGAACACGGTCAAAGTTTCGTATGTTATCCAGTGTTTCAATGGATGGAGATAACCCACCATGGAGACAGAAAATTTCAGATTCAACCTTCAAAACAACAGAAAGTCAGCAGCTAAGAACCATTAACAAAAACGATGAGGGTCGGACCTCCGTGCCGGACAAAGGTACTTCATCGAGAATGATGCATAACAAAGAATCACTGTTTAAAATTTGTGCACCTCATTGAAAACATTGTGGAAGTAAAACAATCAACCGGTGATGGAACGTGGTACTGAGTGTATAATTACTGAAAGCACATCCTAATATCCTAATTTTGAGCAGCCAACAACATAGAACTTTACAGAAAGGTCATTCGAAACAACATCAAACGGTAAATAATTAAATTATACTAACCAATGCTGTTAGTGGAAAATAATCAAACAGATCAGTGAAGATCTTCCAAACGTTGGCACTGCCGTACCTGAAGATGGAAAAGCAAAAATTATCCTCAAAGAAAGACCAAAAAAATTAACTAAATAGAAGCTTACTAATCCAAACAGTCAATAGAAAACAATTTACATATGTAATAGGACCAGTGTATATATATACCCTAGTGTAACAGAGAATGTAGTCCCAGGCTATTTTAACTATGTAATTGTTTTTAAACTAGTTCATTGCCCATTTGTGTCATCAAGAAATATACACAACATGCCACCCTAACAAAGCTTACGTGAAAAGTTGTTTGTGTTAAAAAAGAAAAATCTGGCAGCTATTGAAAAAATGGCATACATCTAAATCAAACTACTAATTTAAAAAAATCCACATCAACCTGTCCCTATCCTATCTGTTTGCCAGAAAAGGATCATGCATCAAAGCTGCAAACGAACAACAAAACATGACCTTCAGAACCCTTGTATTATTGATGAAAAGATAGAACAGGGAGGAAAGATCACCAGCAATAATAGTTTATAGTCGAAATAAAGAAAGTCCAACCGCAATCTAAACTTTCAAAATGAATGCATTTCTGCATTGGCAATAAGCTTATATAGAGATTATAAGATACTCACTTCCTTAGGCACTCATCATAAAACCCATACACTTGAGTAATCTGCATTTTCAACATAAAACAATCATCGGAAAATTAAAACGAAAAAAAAAATCAACTGGATAAATAAGTTGCAAAGAAAAATGAAAAATGATGGCGATAATTCATGTTTTTCCTATATGCATTACAGCTTATAACAAGAACACTGACAAATTATTCCTGCTTAGAAAGCTCTAACAAGCAAAGTTCAGGACTGAAACATACATCATGAAGAATCATTTAGGAACAAAGCATACCTGACGGCTCTCATGATTTCCCCTCAGAATAGTTATCCGTTGGGGGTAACGCACTTTGAGAGCTACCAAGAGCTGAACAAAAGTCAATCACAAGCAAATCATGAGTTGCAACCACAACTGAACATAATTGCAACTAATTAAGGTGAATATGAACATAACCAGGAAAAAGGTTGAAATGTTCAGGTTTCATATATAGAACTATTATTAGTAAAAAGAACATAACCAGGAAAAAGAAAAACTAAAACAGTCCAGGTGAAACATCTAAAAAGCTGAAAATGAAAGATAGAAACGCATACTTACTGTTACAGTTTCAACTGAATAGTAACCACGATCAACATAATCTCCCATGAACAAGTAATTTGTATCTGGACACTGAAAAGAAAATTTGCAGCAAAAACTAAATATTAAAAATAAACAAATAAAAAATAAAAGAAACATAGTGATATTCCATCTAACCCCATCCCACAAACATGAAAATCTACTGCACAGAATAATAACTGGATGTGCATGATAGCTGCGATTGTGATTTATGAATGTTTGCTGAAGACTAGACAGAGAACAAAATACTGCATGCATCTCAAAGAGTTCACCACAGTCAACATCACATTTGAAACAGAAAACTGCAACCTGAACAAGAAAAATTACCTTCCCCCCAATTCGAAAAAGCTCAGCAAGATCATGAAATTGCCCATGAATATCACCACATATTGTAACAGGACTTTTCACAGGCTGTGTTGCACCAAACACAAAAACATTCAAGTCATAATCAGTCCATCAACCATGGACTAATGGAAACAAAATAGAAATGTGTTGACAGAGGTGGTAATGGATGATAAGGCACACCTGAACATTGCTTTCATCCATCAGTATCTCCTTAGCCTTATCACATAATACCCTAACCTAATTCATAAAGAACGAGATCAGGTAACAATAACTTCAAAAGTCTATGAAAAAATCAAAAAGAAAATTGATTATCATTTAAAAGGAGGGATGAACAACTACGAGTCCTAGCAAGCCATAAATAATCACATTGACAGGTATAAAGAATGTAAACAAAATTAGGCAACTTGAAGATGCAAGGCACACTCAAACTTAGGGATAAAGAAAACACCTGTCCCTTGCAAAAAAAGGTTGCTAATTTCTATAAAATTTTAAAAATATAAACTAAAATAAATAAATAAACATGACGATTTCAAAGAAATAGTCTTAATGACTTCAAAACCAATAATTCTCGTAGCAAACTTTGAATTGTTAATTCCACTTCATTGCCAAATATATTAAGAAGACCAAGCATTATTAACATTATTACACTCTAGCATGAAGTTTCCTACATTTCCATCACCATGGGGAGTTATAAAAAGACAGTAAGTTGATCTTGAAAAGGACACATTAGTTTTTTATTTTCTTGATTGAAAATGCATCTGACACAAAGATAAACAAAAAAAAAAGCCTACAAGCATATGTCTGTTGACTGTCAAAGTATATGCATAGGCAGAACAAGAATGTAGGTCAGGAAAGGTTTGCTTTTGCTAGATCAGTTCAGTGCCCTGCCCCTAAACATGCAACTTAACTCTTCAAAACAATAAATAGACTTACAACAATTCAAATTGTTGCTCCTAGGGTACTTTTGGGGATAGATAACCAAAGGCTTTTGTGTAAAATACTTAAAAAAAGAAGCACAACTTGTGGTAACCAAGTACATCAAAAGAGACGGCTAAACACCACTAACTTCGCCAAGCTTAGAAAGAAATTTAAGAACATTTCTACACTCTAACAATATTGCCCTGAAGCTATCAATTCTCAAGTCTCAAAATCAATATCTTTAGCCAAATTGTCAATGGCTATTGCTACTACTAAACGTCCAAACCTCCAATTTCCAGGATGAATATATTCCCAGGGAAATGAAAGCGAGCAAGAAAAATCAACTTACTATCACTACTACTAAACCTCCAAATTCATGTACTTCCGTTTATGAAAATGAAACCAAGCAATAAAATGCACAAACATGATGGATCAAATTTTTTCTTAAAGCAAATCAAAATTTGAATCCATAAATATCATATCTTCCTTGTCCTTAAAAAGGCTCCAGCAAATAAACTAGATCTGATCCAATATCCAGAAAAAATACACAAGAAAAAAAAATTGGATCGGTGGAAAAAGCAAAGGCCCAGATCAAGCCTTAAATCTATAAACTCCAAACAGATCCGTTTTCAACTAATTAAGAATTGAAAAAATTTGAAAAAAAAATTAAAAATACCTCTTGCTCCGCTAAGGGCTTGCACTGCATCAACTGCGAAATCTGCTCGTCTAGGTTTCCATGTGAGTTTGAATCCACCGAAGACGTCATGTTTTTTTTTTCTTTTTTATTTAAAAATCCTAGCCCTAGATTACGAAAATTTCCCCCAAAATTATAAAATTTCAAAGAGATTTTTTAGTTTCGTGGAGAGAAAAAAAGTTTAAAAAAGGGAAATGAAATGAAAACGAAGCGTTGGTGAAGAGCCCAATGCTTTGGTGAAGAGAGAGATGAAGCCTTTTCTCTCCTTTTTGTTTATTACAATACTTTTATCATAGAGCTTAATTATTATTGTTGTTGTTTCTATACATTATTCATATAAATCATAGGACAAAACCAAAAAATTATCTTTCAAGGGTTAAAATTAAATTTTACAATTTTAAAAGGGTTTAAACTGTAATTTTATCTTTGTATAGGTTTATTATTTTAGACTTTTAAAGAGATTATATCGAAAATTTTTCATCTTTAACAACAATAGTGTATTTTTACCATTAAATTAATTTAGGGTTTGGATGGGCGATACGTTTATTTACTGTTAGTACAAAAACAAAAACAAAAAGTAAGCTAAACGCACTGCATTGCACATCCAAATCCAAATAATAATTTTTCATTTTAGAGCGGCCAAGACTCCTATGTACCTCTTTAATGTTATCCTTATAGATCATGCATGTCAAATTTAACATAAATTAATTTTTTTAACTATTTATTTTATATAAAAATCTTCAACCATTTAATAAATATTAATATATACAATATTTTAGATATACATGATAGAGATATTGAATCGGTTCGAAATTTTACATGCATGACAAGTATAATTATATTATAAATTCAACAGTTTGATCATTAAAATATTAATCGTACAAAAATATACAAAAGGGTGTAAATTACTGTGTATAAAAAATAATAACATCCTGGCAGTAAAAATATAACGATGTGGGTGGAAATGTTTTTGTTGTAAATTTATTTAAAATTTATATTAAAATCAAAATAAAGCTTAAGTGGTAAATTTGATGTTTTGTATATAAAAGGGTATTTTAATTCTTTCTCTAATCGAGTTGATGCTCGGTTAACTTATAACACTAACTTAAAGTTAATAGAGATAATTAATATATATTTATGTATATATTTTAAAATAAAAAAATTGTATATAGAAGGGTATTTCAATTATTTTTCCAATCAAGTTGGTGTTCGGTTAACTCATGACACTGACTTGCTCAACTAGAAATTTAAAGCTGGTAAAGATAATTAAATGATAATGGATAAATTTAATTTAAAGTTAGTAGACATAATTAAATAATAATAGAGAATAAATAATTAAATAATATATATATGTTTTGAATAATTTAATTATATAATTATTTCACTTAACAATTTTATAGGGTTTTCTTTTTTAATGTTCACGTTCATTCTACGATTTATATTCTAGGTTCGTGACGGTCTCTTCAATATTATCGTCTCTCTAATATTTGAATTTGCGTTCTCTCTTTAGGAATATAATATCATAGGAGATATGAAGAGACATTAAGGGTGATAATGGTTGACACCATAGGTAGGGACGGAGCTAGAATAATGTTTAAGAGGGACCAAAGTTTAGTAATAAATCTTTGAGTGCCAACAGATAATTTTACAATCGTATTTATTTTAAAATTCGTTGATTTTAAAAATACTAAACAAAAAAAAACAAATTTACAACGTTGGGGGCTAAGGTTACTATCTACCATCTAGCCTCTGCCCTGCTCATAAGATGTACAAACAACTACTAAAGATGATGATGGTTAGACTTGATTATATGTCGGGTCGGGTTCGGGTTGAGCCAAAGCAAAATTTTAGGTTTGTTTTCTAAGCTATTAGAAATTAGGGTTGTTACTTGTTAAGGATTTAGAAATTGGTTTTATGGAGGAGAGGGTTGATTCAACAGAGAAAAAAGAAAGATAAAGTATAGGTGTGTATTCAGGTCAGGTCGGGCTAGGCTAAAAATTTCTACTCGAGACTCGACCCGTTTAAAAAACGAGTATTATTTTTTATCCAAACTCTTTCATTTTTCGGACAGATCTAAGTAAGTGACCCAACTCATGATCAGGTTTTATGATGATTCACGTCGCATAAATAAAACAAAATTTTGATGACATAATAGAATTTCCAACACCAACTAATTCGAAAATAAAACGAAATTCGATAATGAATATCGAACTATCCATGTTGAAATCCATCTTAAATATTACACAATAAAATACACAAATTTTTTTTTGGTAAAACTATATAAATTTTGTCAAAATTTATATAAAACCATATAGAATTTGATATAAAACCAATACAAGATTTAAAAAATGCATGGGTAAAACCTTGGCATTCGTCGAAATGAATGGAAATAAGAAAGCATCGTGCCCAAGGGAGTTTATACGAGGGATCCAAGGTTTAGATAATATCATGATTTACTTTGCTTTTTCGTATAGTAGATTCGAATTCAGATAATAGATATTCGAAACGACTTCACTGTTGTAGTTAATGAACTCTTGTTCGGTTTTAAATTCATTTCAAAAAGTTTATTATTATTGAATGCATATATTTTATGTATTTAAATATACCATACGAGTTAATTGATTTTGATTTAGATAATAATACCCAGATTTAATACGAAATTAAATAGTGGGTCCTATGGCAACCATTCGGGATAACAAATGAGGATCGGTAGTTGAGGCTTATCAACATAAATCTAATCAGGGATAAATTAATTTTTTTTTAAATGGGCCAAAATTAAATTATAAAATTTTGAGATGTCAAATTAGATTTTACCGTGTATTGATTTATGATTTTTTGAAACGACTAAATATATTTTATTTTTCTTCTAGAGAGAGGGGCAAAGCATAAATTTCCCTATATTAATTTATAATTTGATTATTTATAAGGTATTATAATTGCAATTTTTCCAATTTCGGAGCACACATTCAGTAAGGATGATCGATATGTTGATATGCTTGCTAGATGAGGGACCAATTTTCAAATCCCTCTAATGTGGACTTTTCTTGTTGTAGTTATTTGTTTGTTAATTATCAACGACCACCTTGTTTCCATTATACATGCTATGGCTGCAAGGTTTTTAGAACCAAACATGTAGTCTGACTAGTCAGATCATTGGTTTTTAATTCATCAGATTTAATCGGTGTAACCTGTTTAATTAACTAAATAGTTTTAAAGAATAAAAAAAATTGGTTCAATTTTCGATTTGACAGGTTAGCCTGTTAGCCTATTAACCGGTTTACTCTTTATTTCGAACCGATATTCTAGCCAGTTCAATCTAATTATGAAAATAATGTAAGGTTACTAAGGAAATTACGTATTGCGTCGTATTTGCTTTCATGATAAAAAAAGAATATAGACTTTGTTGACTCATAGCAAACGCGAACTCATATATCCATTATTAGAATCCACTGTACATTTATAGATAGGAAATTCATATAATCAATACCCAAATTCACTTTACTTTTGCAGATAACGAATTTGGGTTTAGATTCGAATTCATTGTCTATTTTACTATTTAAATTTTATTTTAAAAAAATAATTTTTACTAAATGCAGATATTTTGCACATATCTGACATATAAATTAATTAAATTGGATTCAGATAATAATATATAATTTTAATGTGAACGATAAACGAAATTGAATTCAACTTTTAGAAAAGTTACAAATATTTGACTCATTGTCGTACTTTACACGAGTGAAAACAAATTAAGAACAAGTTAATACATCTTCTAAGTCTCTGTACTTTTCATATATTTGGAATTTAATCATTCTACTTCCGAATTTAAAAATACAAGTTCAATTATCAATGCCATCAAAATTCTTCTCCTAAAATCAAATCAATTTTATTTTTTATTTCAAAATATGAAAAATTTCAATTTTCAATATCCTTATACTTTCAAGGGTAAACGACACACCCAATGTCACTAAATTAATAGCAAGCTTACGTTTTGATCACTCAATTTTAAAAAAGTTACAAAATAGTCACCGAGCTACTTGAACATTTTCATTTAAGTCATCGAACTATTTGAAAGTTTTTATTTAAATTATTGGGTTGTTAAGTTTTCTAAAGTCAATCCAACAGCCACTAACGAAAATTGAAGGAATAAATTGTTCAAATTCGTGACGTTCAAAGTTGATTCATGAAATAAAAAAACTGAACTGTAGAAGAAAAACGAAAAGAGATATCTCGATTGATGCAAGCAATGTGAACAGAAAAATACCATACGACAATAGTTTTAGCAACTCAATAACTTAAATGAAAACTTTAAATTTATCAAATAATCATTTTATAATTTTTTAAAATCGAATAATCAAATCATAAAACTTTTACGTCTTAAAAATCAAACAAATAGTTTTGGCGGACAGAAACACCCGCCACAAAACTGTTAGTTGAAATTTTTAAGGACCTTTGAATTTGACCCGACCGAACCAATTTATCCCTGTGGGTCCCATTCATTTCCTTTAAAGTTGCGACAAATTGCACGGATAAAAGAAAGTGCCCCACTCACCTTATAAAAAAATACAAACGGTTTATTTCTCAACTCCATCCCTCAAATTTACCAATTTTGAAAATTTAGCCCATTTACTTTAGTTTATCATTTTTACTTTATGAAAAATGAGAAATTAGTTCAATTATTGGTAAATAAATCAACTTGAAGTGTCGATTTTCGCTGTTTTATTGTATATAAATTGTTTTAGATAATTACTTTTTGTTAATTTTTTTTGGATATAAATTGTTAAATTGTTGATTTTTTCATGTTAACAATAAGGTTTAACAATGTTATACAATTAGATTTTTTTTAATTTTTATAAAATGTATTGGTATCTGACATTTTTTTCTAATGTGGTACCTGTATTTATTTTTGTTCAACGTGGTATTTAAATTTGGCAAAAGTTATACATTATGGTACTTCAAAGCAATTGTGTTAATTTTTTAGTGTTTAATTCGGGTTTAAGAGTTGATTTTGATGAAAATTCATAATTTATTAATAATATTAGCAATTAACTTCCATAAAATAAACTCTAAAACTTGGGAAAAAAATCACAATCTTTGTACTGCATTTAACAAATTAAATAAATTTATACTTAATACTAATCTTATTCTATTAACAAAATCATGAAAACCAAAACCTAATAATATTAGTAATCAACTTTGATGAAATCAAACTAAAACCTTAATTAAACAAGATAAAGTTAATATCGTTACTTAAAGATGCCAAAATGTATAACTTTTGCCCAAGGATGTTCAAACGGTTAATCGAATCGAACTAGTATTAATCGAATTAACCAAACTTTTTAATCATTTAATCGTTAACGAATCAAAATTTAAAAAAAAATTAATTGAATCGAAATATTTCGGTTAATTCGGTCGGTTAACCGAAATTTATATGCTTTTATCTTTTTGGTTAAAACAAATATAAAACATATAAAAAAATAAATTGATAAACATATAAATTGTATTATTAATTATTAAATTCAATTAATTTTGTTAATTACCCGATTTTGAACCGAATTAACCAATAACTAAACTTCCAAATAATCATTAACCAACTTCCGACCGAATTAGATCGTTTAACCATCAATTCGGTTGGTTAATTCAATTTTGACTGAAATTTAAATACCCCTACTTTTGCCCAATACAAGTACCAAATTTGATAAAGAAAAAATACGATATTAGAAAAGGATTGTTAAACTCTTATATTAAATGATATATTACGTATTCTTAAAATGAAAAGACAGAAATCTAACAAATTAAAGGGACTAACATATCAATTTTTATAAAATAGAAGGATGAAATTCGTAATTAAACTAAATTAAAATCCATAAGTTCATCTTCTTCATGGACCACTGTTTACCAAATATAATAATAGCAGTTGGTCGTAAATTCCAGTACTGTATTACACACCAAAGTTAAGAAGAAGCATAGTGAAAACCCATAAAGAAGCTCCCAAAGCCATTTCATTTCCTTTTCCTCCCCCACTCTTCTCTGCACCATTGCCTGTGGACTTCCCTGCACATACAGCCACGAACTCTCCACATTAAATTTTCTGAGTTAACGAAAACTTTCAGGGATTTAATGAGAATTTATAAAAATTTAAGGGCTTAATTGAAAATTTTTGAGAGGCCAAGGCTTTCTGGCCCTAATCACCATCCGCTCCTGTAGATACATATAAAATGAAGTTGCTAAGTAAAAGTATCACGGTCACCTTGTATTAGAAATTGGATTTCATTTTACCCCCTACTAAAAAAAATGTTAGATCAAAAAATAAATTTGTCATCTATTTACATTTTTAAAAATTAACGTCGTTGACAAAATAACCAGCAGTGACACATGGGGTGTCACGCGTACCTCATGTTAACGTATAGAGACTAGTTTTTAACAATATAAATGGATAAAAATTTTAACAGAATGACCTATTTGCTCTTCAATCTAATAAACAAAACTAAATTGTTCATTTTTTAAAATAGAATGAGCAAAATATAATTTAACTTCTAGTACAGGAACCTCCATGATACTTTTACCGAAGTTACTATACAATTTTCATATTCATTTTCGATCACATTATAGATCGTGATCTATAATTTTACTCATAAATTTATTTGTATATGTCATCTGTGTATTTAGATTAAAACTTCCAAATAAGATTATACGAAGTAACACCCATAAAAAATAATGCTACGATAAAAAGAGTGAAGTAAAGCAAAAGTACCATGAAGGCTCCTGTATTAATAGTTAGATTGTATTTTGTCTTATTTAGTTGATAACATGGATAAATTAGTCTCTTTATGTTAGATTAAAGAGCAAATTACCCATTTATATTAAAAATTGGCGTGATTAACGAAATAACCAAATAGTATGTCACATGTACATCATGCTAACATACAAGGACCGGTTTTTAACAATAGATACGAATGGAAATTTTAACCGAATGACTAGTTTTCTCTTTTGATCTAACGTACAATGACTAATTTATTTATTTTTTAATAAAAGAAACAAAATACAAACTGAATCTTAATATAAAGGTTTCCATGATAAATTTACCAATAAATAATTTTAACTCGTATAAATCATACATGAAGTAATAAAAATAACTCATGATATAAAATTTTCAAAGTAAATATTTTTACAATTACTTCAATTCTAGTCGAGCTTATTTCTAATATTTTCATTAATTATGGTGAATAATATATATATATATATATATAAAGAAGGGTATAAAGAGGTGATGTAAATGTTACCGGTGGTAGATGGGGTGGTAGTGGCCATTATGGGGTTCCTTTCTGTCAGCTTTTGATATCCTTCAAATAACTTCGCTTCCTGGGAATTTGGTGCCAAATGGAGAAGGGCTGAATTCACATTCACAAATTAATCTTTTTAATATATATATACTAATAAAAGTACAGTAGAAGAGCACTCTAATAGGAGTAGATTGTGTTTTGTGTATTTAAAAAAATGACAAATTAAAATTTTATATTAAATTAAATAATAAATTAATTCTTTTTATTAAAAATTTTATTAATTTTTACTGTTTAAAACGGGAATTAATAAAAAAATCAGAAATAATTAATAAAACCCTCAAAATTATTTTTAATTTTATCATTTTATCAAGAGAAATAAAACCCTCAAATTTTTTAGATAAATATCTCATAAATATATATTATAAGTGGGTTGATTTAATTATGAAAATTTAAAATTAATAACTGATATTATTATTATTATTATTATTATTACAGTAATTAAAGGGATAGGAATTCGAGCCTGATTATTTGAAAAGAATAGTATGAAAAGAAAACAACACTTACAAATGCAATCAGTCATGTTAACTTTGGCACGGCAAGCGGAGGGAAGAGCGGCGGCGAGTGTGGCGTTGATCTTAAGCCCGGCGCTGGATTCATCCCTATCTCTGATCACCACACAGAGACACTTCTTGCTCTTACCCAACACCTGTTTAAGCCCACCACAGCAATCCACGGTGGGGGTTTTAGCCTCACCGTCGACGAACGACAAACACGGAGCCAACCCCATCAAATGGTTCTTGCACTCGGCTTTGTCTTGGTTCACGTCGGAGCTCGCTAAACCGAACAGTACCGTAATAAGTAATATGCATGGGAGTATTGAAGACGCCATTGTTTTTCACTTGAGAAGAAAAGAAAGAAAAGAGATGAAGAAGAAACGACTGTTGGAGAGGCTTTTAATGAAGGTAGTCAATGAAATCGTACCGTCCTCTCTTTTTTTCTCTGTTTCCAAATTAAATACATATCCGAACCAAAATTAATTCAACTCGGTAAATTTTAAAATTATATTTTTTTTTGGTTTGATATGTATTTTAATATACAAATTTTGATTTGATGTAATTATATATATAAAATTTTGATCGTGGTTCAAATGTATACTTAAACTTTTAATTTTGATTCAATTATACATGTTTAAAGTTGTTGAGTTGGAATCCGATTCTAATTAAAGATTCTTGTGGTTTTGGGATCCTACTACAGGAGAACCAGGAACGGCGGAGAGCTTTCCCCCATTCGACTATTTGGTCTTAAGAATGTTGGTTTTAAGAATGAGTGACTGTCTTTCTCCGACCATTACTACCCAACCTGAGAGCGGATAGCTAATGCATTCCACTTGTTGAATAGGGTTTTATGGTCGATTTATAAACCCTGGATACTAAAGGCGTCCATGGGGTGATTTCGTAGTTCCTACAGGTGGAAACGATGGGGTTAGTCAATGGATTTTCTTTCCTTTTGTCGCATTTCGCTCAAAGGGTTGAAAGGAGATAGTGCATCAAGTTGTTCACAATGGTCAATTTGATCCTCTTCCCCAAGGGTCCCAGATGTGGGAACTTAGGGGAGTCGTCGACTCCAACTACCATCCATGTACAATTCATATTAGATCTGACCAACTGCTCATCCTATCTTTTTCTACGTTATTGACAACCCATCTTTGTCTTGGTAGAGTATTTCAGTGACATTTTTGGTAAATTCTAATTTGGGAAGACTTGAGCAGAAAATAGGCCTATAGTTGAAAAACTTTTTGGAACCCTGCAGATAGGTCTAAGTAAATAACACTTTTTTAACTTTTTAAAACTTGTATATTTTCATATATTTTTTAAATTGTTTACTTACTTTTAAAGGGTGGTGACCAAATTGACACAAAATTATAAATAATATAAGCTAAAAGAGTTACTTCACATTTTTTTATATCATCCAAATTAACCATTTTAACAACAACACTGATGGAGGGACCAATATCTTTAAAAAAAGTACAAGGACTCAATGTCTTAAATTTAAAGTATAGAGACTAAATTTTAAATTTCAGAAGAGTACAATGACCTTTGGCATATTTAATCCATACAACTTTTGTAAAAGCCTTGAAAGCCTCAAAATTAAGATTTCTAAAACATCCATTTTTACAATATTCATTTTTCATTGAAATTTTCATTTTAAATCGTGTCACATAAGAATAGACATGTCATTTAACAGTTAAATTAATGATTTTAGTAACATAATGACCTAATTGATATAATTTTAATAATAGTTTGAGAATGTAATTAGAAATATTTTAAATATAAAGACCATTTTAAAACGAGGGTTATAGTTTGGGCATGTTTGATCCAATTAACTAAAATAAAAACATGAAAAAATATAAATCCAATTTAACTGGTTTAACAATTGGTTTAGTTTTCAAATTTTTACCTATTTCCAGCTATTCATTCAAAGATCGATTCAACCCTTTATATCCGAACTGATAAATTATTAGATTGATCAGTCAGTTCAATTCGGTTTAAATAACAAGAGTTTTTAATTTATTGTATTTTCAAAAAAAAATATATTTTTAGATATCAAAGTGAATATGAAAAGTAATTGAATCAAATTGAACTGAATCTCATCAATCTGATTGATTAGTTCATCCGTTTTTTCAAAATGGGTCAACTACACCTAGGTCACTAAATATTAGTAAGTTTACAATTTGATTATTCAATTTAAAAAAGTTACAAATTGGTCACAAAATTATTCAAAAAATTTCATTTAAGTCACTTTCAAATAGTTCAGTGACCATTTTGTAACATTTTAAAGTTAAGTGACTAAAACGTAAACTTATTAATAGTTTAATGACATTGGGTATAATTTACCCTTTCAAAATTTGGGCTAGGTGGGACCAAATTACAGAACACTTCAAATTTCAATCCCTATTCAGATAGGCCCATGGGCTATAAAAATTAGAAAGGACAAATTTCATAACCTAATTGTAGTAAAATTGGGCAATTTTTCGGCCCATTTTTTTATCATCATCTTCAGCCATAACCGATCACCTTTGCTGACGATGATCGCTGGGTAATCAAAATTCACAACGTTATTCCATTTTTATGCTCCGACACCTTGCTTGTCTCGCTCCGCTGGGTTCAACTCGAAAGCCCATAGGGTTAAACTCAGTTCCTCCGCCGTTAAACCCTAGGTACGCTTCATACCTTTGCCTTTATCTAATTTTGCACTGTTAAGTTCCATTTTTTTACGTTTTGGGATTCTCATTTCCTATTCACTGTTTTGATTGATATCTGAGTAAATGTAAATTAAAAAAAGAAGAAGGAAAATTTGCGAATTTGTTTTTGGGAAAGAAAATAATACTGATATTTCGAGGAATTATGATTACTATGTAATCGTGGCATGGTCATTTCCATGTTATTTGTTTTTTTTTTTGTTTTTTCTACTCAATGATTTGGTTTTGGTCAGTAAATTTGATATTTGAAGAAGGAATTTAATCAATTTATGAGTAAATCTGCTTTGGTTTACACTGCTTGCTATTGGTTCCTGGTCTGAATCAATTTGGAGTCTCCAATAAATAGTTTGAATTACAAAGAAAACCCGGTTGCTTGGACTTTCTAAAGTAATTTTTGTAGGAATGGAGTTATGAGTAAACCCGCTTGCTGTTGCTTGTTTGTAATCAGTAGAATTTTTATCAAGAACATGTTGCCAATAGTAGGTGCTTGTATCCGGCTCGGAGAGCTAGCTCAATGCACCCTTTCCCATTCAAAAGGGGAAAAGAGAAATAGAGAAAAAAACTATTTTGGCTTCCAGCAAGTTAATGAGTCTGATTAAAGTATTTGGATTAAGGGTTATGGGCTTATAGCATACTGTTCAAACCTCGAACAGCTGTTGAGTGATAGCAACTGATATACTCATATATATTTGGGTATCTTTCATATTCTTTTTATGCTCCATGTTCGGGGTTTATGGCTGCCCCTCCCAACAATGTCGTTTTCAAGGTTCAAATTTGCGTTCTCTCCTTGGGAGTGTAATGTGCCTTACTGTTGCACCCAACACTTGTTGGTCATATATATATATTAGCATTTGAAACAATAAGATTGGTGCAGTTACCTTTTTCTGTGGCAATTATATCGGTAATATAGATAAGCTCTTTTCTTCTAGAAGTTTTTTTCTTTTTCATGTTACAAATTCTCTTGCATTTAGCTCTCTTTTGTCAAGCTCAAGGTCTAGCGGTGAAAGATTTAAGAGAATACATGCATTAAATGATGAATTTTTTATCTTAAGTAGTACCCCTACTTTGGCTTGAAGTCTTGGAGCTATTGAATCATACTTTAAGATTTTACATTAAGATTAAATGAATAATTGACTGCTAAACAAAATCTTTTATCTGATTCCTTTTATCATCATTAGTTGGTGCTTGGCAGTTTTTTTACCCCCTTTTTTTCCTTTGACAATTGACCATATCAATGGATAT
The DNA here is from genome assembly GCF_007990345.1 of Gossypium hirsutum. Lineage (NCBI taxonomy): Eukaryota > Viridiplantae > Streptophyta > Magnoliopsida > Malvales > Malvaceae > Gossypium > Gossypium hirsutum. Next base: position 1,350,504 of record NC_053444.1, read on the forward strand.
CTCCCCAACTCTACTAATTTTATATGCCACGTGCATATGTCAGGGGCAGTAGGAACTTGTTGAGCAGACAGGATGAGTACAAAGGTTGACCAGATATCTGCTGTTGGACCTTACATTACCAATATGTCTGCAACAACTACTTCATCCACTGCATCAACTACAGGCCCAAAGGTCTCAAGGTTTGCTGCGAAGACTGGCTTTGTTATACCTAAAAATAAATTGTCAGGTTCACTGGTCCCTATTTTCCGAGGAGGTAAAAAACCCGGAGGAAATGCTACTGCCAATGAAGATAATATGGACCAGATTCAGAGGAAAACAAAATGGGGCCCTGATCCAACACAGGATGCTGCTGTTAGAAGGGGTAGGGCCTTAGCTTATCAGGTATTTAAGCCATCCTTTACAAGTGCATTTTGGAGTCATTTTGCAAATGCATATTGAACTTTTAAGTGTTAAATTTTAGAAGTTCTTTCAATATGTTTAAACTCTCCTGAGGAGTTGGAGGCATTTGTAGCCCTGGATTGTATTCCATATTGCTCATCTGATGGCAATCGAATATTTCCTTTATTTTTCCATTGGGTGATAAATGCCAATGTCCACTTTGCGATTCCCTAGCATCAAAACTCCACATTCCAGGTGCCATTAAGTGATATTAGGTCCTCTATGCTGATCCATATTTTGAGCAGACTCGGGTGGACCAGATTACGCAACAGCTGAAGTCAGGAAATCTGGATGCCAGGGATACTGAAGACTCACCATTCATGTCTCAGAATATGGTTAAAAGCACTTCTGATACTCAACTTGAAAGTGAGGTAGAAAGACGGTTAATATTGCACCTTCTGTTAATATCTTTTTATTCTATTGACTTATTGAGGATTTTATATTTCTAACTAACATAGAATTTGTGAATGCAGAAATTAGAACTCTTGGAGATTGAAAGACGGGAGGCTATTGGTAACTCTGACAACTTTTGCTAGATGATAATTTTTTCTCTTTCTCAAATTTATTCAGTTTTTCACCATTTTGTTATTGACTTCTAGGTGAAATACTAAAATTGAATCCAAGTTACAAAGCACCGGCAGATTATAAACCATTATTGAAAGATGCAACAGTTCCCATTCCTGTAAGCCCATTTTTATACTGACATATTACCGCATATAATTTTCCTATGTCATCCTTTTCCTGCATTTTTTTTATTGTACTGCTGAAAGAAGTTAATGGCAATCTTGCTGATCAAAGTTGTATGAAAATTTTTTGAGTTACATATTTGATATTTTTCAGCATTTGTAGTGCCTAACAATGTTCTCATTTAATTTTTCTGCCTTTTGATTCTATACATGCATTCCCTTTGATCTAAATATATGCATCATGTTTATCTTGTTGCCCGCCCAAAGTGAAAATTATGGCTTTGACCCTCACTGCACTTGTATTTGTATTTTCCTTTTGGAAAGTTGCATTGTGAGACACTTTCAACCTAAATAACCTAGCGATAGTATCAAAAAGTGTAGTTCATATGTTGGTTAAGAAGGCTGCAATGCTTATGATTCATATCTTATCACCAGATAAGCCGTGGTGTTTGTGTCAATTGTGTTCCAAATATAGACAAATTTGACCAGTTAATGGCTATACTGTTTTGTTATGGGAACCTTCAAATTTGTTCCAACTTTCATAACAAAGCTACTCTCTCTCTAATATTAATAATTTTCTTTCATTCTTTGCCTATGTGCATTCAACACTTGAATATTATGATACTATATTAGCTTTGCAGGTGAAGGAATATCCTGGATGCAATTTTGTTGGACTAATATTTGGTCCCGGAAGTGATACTAAGAAGCGACTAGAAAAGGTACGTATTATGGTTTCTGTGCAGATCCATACAGTCATTCATGTAATACATGTATGTACATATGCATGATGTTCTTCTTGAGGGCAAATTTATAATTTACCATTCATCTTAAAAATCAGGAAACTGGAGCTATAGTACAAGTTTACGGCATTAAAGCAAATACTGGAGAGAAGGTAATTCTTTGGGCTGGGAGAATATAATGTTGTCTAGTTAATTGAGCTGAAGCCTTTTATTTTTTTATTTTTGGTATTCTCTCTGTCTGTTTCACGGTTCATGTTCGGGGCTCGGTGCTGCCCCTCACAACAATGCCATCTCTAAAGTCTGAACCCGTGTTCTTTCGTTGAGAGTACAATGTGCTTTACCACTACACCCGATACTTGTTGGTAGCTGAAGCCTTTTATATTTCTTACTTAACTTGCCTTAGATAGAAGCTTTATGAAGCTTGAATCACTATTGACTTATAGCTAGTATTTCTTCCTCAGGTTGAAATTTCTACTCCCGATGGTAATGAAACCCAGGATGCTTATGAAGAGCTGTATGTTCATCTATCAGCTGACACTTTTGAGAAAGTTGATGGAGCGGTGGCGCTGATTGAGTTGCTAGTTAGTTCAATATCAGTGAGTTCATCCTTCTGAACATCAAGAAAAATTCTCCAAAAAGAAGAAGATTAACAAGTGATATTTATTATTCATATATTTTCTGCAGGGAAATTTAGGTACTGGTTCAGTGCCTGCGATATCTTGTAATGATGTGAATGTTCTAAGTCAAATCCCTGACACAGCTGTATCATGTGTGACTGATGCTGCTTTAAATCAGCAAGTGCCACAACTTACACTAGCATCTCCACAAGGTCAGTTTCAATATCAGAATTCATGGTTCCCTACCAGCTCTATGCCGCTGAATTTTTCAGCACCAGTTATCAATAGTTCTGTACCTGCACAGTCCTCACCTTCAAACCCGTCTTCACTCTTTGGGCCACGGCCACCTCCTGCAGCTGGATACAACTCAATTGTTCAAAACTCATCCCTTGTTTCATCTGGTCCACAACTTCCAAGACAAGTACAACCACAGCCATATATGCCTCCGATGCATCCTCTAAGTCATACTGGTCCTCAAAATTTTCTTATCCCGAATCCCAATCCTCCATCTTCTCAACCTGGCAATTTTTCTTCACTACCTTTTACTGGAAACCAGCCCCATGCTCTGGGGCCACTCCCTGGCCCTAGACCGTCGATGCCTTTGTTTCCCCAAACTGCATCTAGTGTTTCATCGGGACTGCTAAAAGAGCAGCCAGCAGTACCTGCAGGAAGCTCCTCAGGCTGGTCAGCCAACTCTGCATCCCCAGGTCTGAGCAATGTAGGGCAACTGGCTCCACCTGCAATTCTATCCCAGGTGCCTCATCCTGTAGTTCCACGGCCGGTTGTTGCGTTGAGTTCTTCTGCCCCTCCAAACATGTCAGCTTCTTTTGCAACTGGGCAATCTGGTCCTCGGTTAACCAGTGCACCTGTCAACCATCCATCCTTGCCTTTTCGTCCTGGTCCTCCACTAGTGCCTGCACCACCACCAATGCAATCCTCTTTACCTACCATTTCCATGGCACAACCGCCAAATCCATCTCTAAATCCAGCAATGTTATCTAGACCAATTATCTCACAAGTACCATCCACGTCCTTGCCACCATCTCTGCCAAGAGGAAGTTCTGGTTCTATTCCTGGAAACATGGCAAATTTTGCTCCCATAAATCAACCTTCAGCAATAGCTGCTAGATCACAACAGTCAAGTTCAGGGGATTTTACATTTCAACCTCACCAAACACAGGGCCCAGCCTATCCAATGGTTCCAAGACCAGTCAGTCAGGCTGCAAATCAACATAGTCTGGCCCCCAGATCAGCAGTTCACCTCCAACCACCACAAGCTCCACCTTTCCAGTTTGGTGTGCCCAATTCCACTCCCCAATCAGGAATGCAAGTGTTTCCTAGGCCACAGAGTGGCAACCAGATGGGTTTGCCACAAACTCACATGTCTTCTTCACAGCTCGCTGCTCATGCCATGTCTGCCAGACCTCCAGCATTCCCGGGCACCGGTCCTAATCCAGTTCCACAAATGGGATTGAGAAACTTTGTTCCACCTCCCCAAGCACCCAATATTGCCGGTTCCTTTCCTTCTAGGCCAGGGCACTCTTTGCAACATCAACAGCATTACCCACCTCTGCCACCTAGGCCGGGAAATTTCGCACCTCCAAACCCCCTATTTTCCAGCGGTGGTTTCCCACAGTCCACTAGGTCTACATTGGGCCATTCTGCCGGACAGCAAGTTTATGATCCATTCTCTCCCACTTCTGTTCCTGGGGCATCTCAACACCAGGGAGGTGGTAAAGCAAATGCAAGGAAACAGGACAGTGATCCCGAGTATGAAGATTTGATGGCTTCAGTCGGAGTAAAGTAGGTAATCATTTTGACTAATTTGTTTTAAGACGGCCATAATCAGGAGATTATATTTCAATGATTTAGACTTTCTGTTTGAAGATGTTAAATATAGGAAAAAAAAGTAGAATAGAAAAGAAATTATTTTCTTCAAATTTGCTGATTTTAGATGCATTTATTGACTCTGCTTACTCATTCCCTAGCTGAATATCTCTGCTTGGACCATATCCGTTTGAATCATTTCGAGTTTGGGCCATTCAGATTTGAGGCTTTAGTTTTTCTGGAGTTACTGCGAATTTAGGTAATTTCTTGTTATGGTTATTTCAGGTTTTTATGGTTTTGGGATTGAACCATTTTGAGTTCTGGTCAGTTAGGGTTTAGGGTTAATTTGGGTTCGGATTGAGTTTTTGGATTTGGATAAAAAGGGATGCATTTTTTAGAGATGCAACTTGGGATTTAAATTACAGAAATGAACATGGTTTCGGTCCTATAATGTTTATTGTTATTACATAGGGATGGCAAAAAAACCCGATGGGTTTTGACCTGAATCGGTTCAACGGGGTCGGATTTTTTTTTCCAAAATCGTGTTTTGAGACTAGTTTGATTCGAGAATTATTCGGGTTGGGTTGAGTTTAGAGAAAGGTCATTAAAAATGTATGACAACAAAATTATACCTATAAAACAATTAATAGTATCATTTAAAATGATGTAGCATCATAAAAAGTCTTGAACTTTGACTTACATACGTACGTACACAAATATGAGACAAAAGTCTTATTTTATTTTGAGAGAAAACTATTGTTGTATTTTGATAAAAATAAATAAATAAATATTGTGGCATATCTTTAATTTTGCAAGTCGGATTTGGACAAATGAATTAATATTTAATTCATAATTAAAATATAAATACTATCGATCCGGTTTTAAAAACATTGATGCTCCATCTAATTGACTTGAAAGTCACCATAAAGTTCTCACTTTGAGAGTGCAGGCTTTAGTTGTTGGACGCGGTTAGGTGACCAAACCAACTTTTTGTTGGTCATCTGCTTCCTTGTCTGCAAGCATTACAAAGCTAAAATTATTTCTAGGCATTCTTATTATTTGCAGCAACCAAAAAAAAAAGAAAAAAAGTAAGCAAATAGTAATGGAAGGGTGGTGTTATTTGAACCATATCGGATCGGTTAGTATATCGATTTAGATATACAGGTTGAATCAGTTTTTAAGTGAATTGCTTAGAAACAGTAAAAAAAAGCAAAAAATTAGAATAAAAATTGATGGTTGAATCGATTTCTATAACTTTTATGTAATTTTAATTATTGTTTGGTTGATGGTTGAATCGGTCAGATTAATTAAACTGAAAATTGATGATTAAACTGATTTAACAATTCATAAATTATTAAAAAAAATTGTGAAAGGTTTCCAAAGAAAAAAATAGAGAGAAATTTAACATTATTATGATGAAGGATTGTAGAGAAAATTAATTTATTTAAAAAGTTTATAAATGGTAAATGGGAAAAATGAAATGTTAAAATACAATCTTAATTTATTTTTAATTGACAATGTATTAAATTATGTTAAAAATAAAAATATAAAATTTATTTTGATGGGTCTATTTTATTTTATTTAACATATATAAATTTATATAGTAATTACATGATTGCTTTTGAATTTTGTAAATATTTGTATTTTTTTTTATCAATTTTAATATATCAATTTGATAATTAATTCTATTTTGATATTGAATTTGGATTTCGTAAAAGTACGATGACATGAAACTCTAAGTTTGTGCCGCGTCATCACTTAAAACTCAAAAAATTTATAAATATTTTATATTATATATTTTTAATTTTCAGGTGATGACATGACATCCTGAGTCTGTGCCACGTTATCACACATTTATAGAATCTAAGTTTAGATACTAAAATGAACATAATTGTAAATTTCAAATATCAGAGTGGATAAAAATATAAATACTAAAATAGATCTAATTGTTAAATTTATAAAAATATTTGGTCAAGTGAAGGACTTAAGATTGAAAAAAAGACTAATTGAGAGAAAGTTCATGGCTTAGATGAATTGAATAAATTGAAAATTCCGTGCCGTATAGTCGATTAGGACCTCAACAAATTGAGTGACAGAGATTGAGAGGGTGTTATGGTCACCCATGTCTAGGATGTATAAGGTCAATGTAGGGTAATGAAATTAGTGGTGGCTCTTTTGTATTTAGGAAAGTGTTCTCATTTCAAACGTTTTTCTTATAGAGTTGCTCAAATGACCCAATCAGGGATGACGCCAGTGAGGTGACAGAAGTCTTGATCCCTTAAAATGAAAAATTTAATATTTATGTCAATTGAATCTTAATTCGATTGGCATGTGTATTATTGTCGATGCAGGAAGATGTAAGTTTGAGTGCACTGAAGCACGTTACTTCCTATTTATAGGTTGGGAATGGACTATAGATAGTTCTAGATGTTATGTCTAAAAGAGCAGATATAATCGAAACTTATAATGAGTTTCTTTAAAAAAGAATTAATATTCATAACTTTGACTTTATTCCTAACAGTTGACTACCAGCAATGGCTTGTGGCCTACATTTAATATTCATTATTATTATCCTTAAATCTAACTTGTCAATTGCAAGTTGTAACTTATTTATCATCATCGTATACTAATGGGTTAAAATATGCAATAAGTTCTTGTACTATTTAAAAATTTAGGTTTTAGTTTTTATATTTATATATTTATGATTTTAATCTCTTTACTTTTTCAGATTTTAAAATTCAAGTTCAACTATTAAAATTATTTTGTTAAATTCAGGTTAATTACAATGTCATTTTTTTAGTTACACTGCTACTAAATAAGTACCTTTTTAATTTTAAAATACCACACCAACAAATTTAACAAAAAAGAAAATTAACAATGTTAACAATTGAATCTGAATTCTGAAATCTGAAAAGTAAAGGGACTAAATTCTAAATTTGTGAAGAGTACATGGATTTATGGCATACTTAAACCTTATTTATTAATTAAAAATAAACAATAACACTTTATTTATACTAGATTATGATACACTCATAATGTGGGTGAAAAACTAATTATATAACAAATATATTTTATAAAAAAATGATGTAAATAACAAATAAAGTTTCGGTTAAATGTTAAAATATATAAAGGCTTGAGTTCAAATACTGTTATGTGCTTATATTTTTATATATGAAATATATAAAATGATAATAACACTCACAAAATAATACAGTTTACTTTGTAAAATAAGAGAATTTTCGTTATTATACAACTGAGTTGATATCCAGTTGACTTACAATACTAACTCAATCAAATGTTCAATATATAGTATATAGATTAATATTAATATATATTTTTGGGAGAATATTTGATGTACTGTTAGTGTATGAGTCTTGCAGACCGCCAAAGAACTTTAACACGATTCCTTATCATCGATGAAATAAAAAATAGTGAAGGACTTACAAATAAATATTAATAACTTTATTTAAACATAAACCCAAAACCCAAAGTTAGATATAAACTCCAAACTCTAAACTTAAAAGCTTAAATTTGATACAAACCCTAAATCTTCCATTATTTCTTTGTTAAAACAATGATGAGGTATCATGTTGTTATCCATTGATAGTGTCCGAAACTTATACACGGATGATACATCACATATTATTTCTATTTGGCTTAAGTATGCCATCAATCTCTGTACTTTTCTCAAATTTTGAATTTAGTCCCTCTACTTTTTAGATTTCAAATTTCTAGTCCAATTGTTAACATCGTTAAAATTTGTCATTAAATTTGTTGGTGCAACATTTTTGAATAAAAAAGTATTCACTTAGTACCCTCGTAACTAAAAAACTAGTGTTATAATGAATTTGAATTTAACAAAATAATTTTAATAGTATTAACAATTAGACTTAAATTTCAAAATTTAAAAACTAAATAAACTAAATTCTTAAAAATAAAAGTATCGCGGGACAAGGTTGTGATGTATCTCATCAAAAAGCAAAATTACTTGGAAAATTTTTAATTTTTTTTTGTGAATTACAAGAGGAGGCACAACCCTAACAATAATGCGACTAATGTGATTCAAACCAAGGCCACATCAAGGGTAGTGAACACCCTAACCATCAAGCCAGTACACGGGTTAAAAATTTCCCAAATTTTGAGTTAAAGCAAGGTGGCAAAATCTCAATTTTTTTTTTGTGAATTACAAGAGGAGGGCACAACTCTAACAACAACGCAATTAATATGGGCGATAAACACCCTAATCGACCATCAAGCCCAGGGGTAAGCAAAACTCGATTCAACTCAAAAAAATCGAAAAAAAATTCGAATTTCGAGTTAAACGAATCGAGTTATTCGAATCAACTCAAATTTTTTTCGAATTTCGAGTTCGAATCGAGTTGAGTTTTCGAATTCGAATAATTCGAATAATTCAAATATCAAACTATAATATTTTACATTTTTACCCCAAACTCCCAAACCTTTTTACTTTTCCCTCAAAACTTTTACTCCTTCCCACTTCCCCCCAAAACTTTTACTCCTCTCCCCTTCCAACCCCCCAATCTACCCAAAATCCATTTCCCACCAAAATTTTACTCTCCCATTTATTTTTTCTCAAAATTTTACTCCCAAAAACCCTCAAAACATTTTATTTTCCCCCAAAATTTTTACTCCCTCCCATTTTTCCCCTAAAACTTTTATTCCCTTCCCATCTCACCTCTCATCTATCCCAAACCCTCCCCCCTCCAATTTTTTGTAATATTTTCCCTCCAAAATTTTACTCCACCTATTTACTTTCCCTCAAACTGTTATTCCCAAAACTTTTTTATTTTTCCCCTAAACTTTTATTTCTTACCCTTTACTCTCAAATAAAAAATCAAAATTATCCAAAAAAAATCACTAAACATAAATAGCAATAATTTTATTTATATCTACTATTTATATTATTAAATTAAATTTCACATTTTATATTATTTATATTATTGAATTGTTTAGTCATATTGAATATTTATATTAATTATGCCATAAAATATTCGTGTTAAAATTTTATATTGGTATCAATTTCACATTTTATTTTTAAAATAACTTTTATTAAAAAATCATATTTTTACATTTAATATATTTTTTAATTCTAAAATACATAGTGACAAGAATCTGAAGATAATTGAAACAACTAAGCAAACAAAGAAGCTAACCAATATATAAAAAATTAATAAATAAATTATGAAGTAATGAAAGTTAATAAAAAATTTGATTAAGGTGGACAAATTTTATTACGATGGGTGACAATGGTTACAAGGACCCAAAATTATTTTTTAAAATTTAACTCGAACAAATATATTCGATTCGATTCGATTCGATTCGAATTCCATCTCACTCGACTCGATTCGAGAAAACTTCAAATAAAGTTAGGATGATAAAATGAGATTCGAAAACTCGATTAACTCGAAAATTTTTGATTCGATTCGATCGAATGCTCACCCCTAATCAAGCCAGCACACAAGTTAAAAAAATCCCAAAATTTGAGTTAAAGCAAGGTGGCAAAATCAAAATCCTTTTCTTGTAAGAAAACAAAAAGAAATTAGAAAAATAAATTTGGGGTTGTTAATTTCTTGCTTGTGTAAGTATCTATAAACCTACTTTTTTTTTTTTACAAACAAACAAAAAAGAGAAAACACAAAGATTCTCCATCAAATTCTTCATTAAAGTTAAGCCTTAATCAATAATAACTATGTTGAATTCATTGCATGCATTCAGCATTCTTGTTATGGTCGATGATTACTTTGAATGTGACGTTGTTTTTGTTATATATAAATAACAAAAACATAAATTTATTAAGATTTAGCTCTTTCAAAATGGTAAAATTATAGTTTAACCTCTTTAAAAATTACTTGTGGTGTTTTAAAACTTTAGAGGCACGATTTAGAGAATGCCACGTATCTTTTTAGAGTACTACAAAAATTAAATTTAATTTTTTTCGAAAAAAAATGAGAATGTGACATTATATGTTAATACCTTTAATATATTAGATAATTTTTTAGAAAAATAATTATTTTTAAAATTATTTATTTCAATTGAATTAATATAAAATTAACTCATCACATCAAATTTATTCGAAAATTTTGATTTAAAATTAAGATAGATTATTTTCGTAAGAAAAAGACTAAACCCCAAGTAAAGCAAAAGAAATCTTTTAGTCATTGCTTGCAAGATAATATACATACATACATATATATGTTCTTTTTGTTTACTTTGTGTATACATACAATCACAATGAAATCAACCCCTCCTAACCCCAAACCCCATAAATTCAAACCAAACAATATTTCCCTACCACCACCAACACACTTTTGTTTTCTTTTCAATTTTATCCCCCAAACCCTCCCTACAAGACATTTTTTCTTGTTGTCAATTAAGCCCCCAAAATTATTGCAAAGCTTAATCAAAGACAAAGGAACCCCCCCCCCCCCCCAAAAAAAAAACCTTTGTACACAAATATTCACCTAATTGACACATCTAAAAAAATACCCCCTTTCACCTCTAATAATAATAATAATAACCCCTTTACCTTTCAATGTCCATAATTGCATACCCTTTTCCCATGTGAATAAACCCTTTGGTGGGTTCACCTTGTTTATTGCTTCCCTTTTGAGATTCAACGTCTTCTTCTTCTTCTTCTTCTTCACCAAGTTCAAAGTGATCATTTTCATGGCTTTTCAATGTTGAATACTCAACTTTTTGACCATATAATTTGACCAAAACAAGATAAAAGCTCATAGCAAAAATGGTAACACCAATCAAAGCCCAACTAAATTCTATATTGACTAATGACTTAGCTCTATGAAGTGCTTCATCGCTTGAACATTTAACCACTTGGTGCCCCACTTCTAAATGGATGAAACAACCTTTAGGGATCAAGTTTGGGGTCCAAAGCATAAACCCCATGGCCATAAGCCATAACCCTTGGTACAAAATGCTAAGAGACCTAATGAAACTAACCATAAAGCTCTTTGGGTACCCAATTCCCATTAAAGTTGTGACTAAAGACACAACTATAGCGCTTTGTAATAACAAATGGTATTGGCCTTCAACTCCCATATGATCAGCTGAGTGAAGATGGAACAGAAACAGCTGTTGGGCAAAGGCAATTGCTCCAAGGAATTGTGTTAAGCTATGCTTAAACATAAGGTCGATATTGATGCTAGTTTTGTCAAGGACTATGGCAAAAGCAGCATATATGAAGAAAGTCATTGATATAGCTGAGTGTTCAAAGTTATGAAGATGGTTAGATGGGATGGTTCCATCAGTGTCAAAAGGTTGATGCTTTTCTGGACCAATGAAAAGCTCCATTGATATGGAGATTGATGAACCAACCATGATCAAAACCAGCTCCAAGTACCTAAATTTCAAGGTTGGGAACCATGGGAAAGATGTGTATGAATTTGGGTTTAAAGCATGAAGCTTGATATGATTGAAAAGATGCCAAAACCCAAGTGCAAAAAATGCAAAACCCGGTGCAACATGTCCCACTAAAGTACCCATTTTTTTTTCCAAGGCAAAACAAAAGGAAGGACTTGTTTGGAGGGAGAGCAAAGGAGGGAAAAAGAAGGTTTTTTGATGAAGGAAATTTGATGGTGTGATGAAGGGAGGGGGTTTAGTTTTTAAGGGGGATGGGTTGAGTTGAATTTCTAAGGGCTCCAGAGGGTTCCATTGAGAAGGGCTTTCAAAGTTTTGAACTTTAGTATATGAAAATTTTGGATAAGGAATGTGAAGATTAAACAAAGTTGACCATCTCTAAGTTTCTTAATTTTTAGCTGTGATGGCCTCTTGTTTATCTAGAATACATAATTTTCATACCAACAATCAAAACCCCCTTTTTGAAATGACTAGAATTAGCCTATTTTGAGTTCAAAAGGGTCACACTATTTGTATGATTTGATAGATTAGGTTTATCAGGGTGGAGGTAAAAATATAACTTTCTGGAGATAAGGATGAAATTAGAACTTTCTTTTAAGGTTTAAAATTGATTTACAAAATTTTGAAGATTGATGTCTAATTTTATTAAATATTAATTTATAATTACATGATTTTTAAATGGACTATATTGAAATTTCACCATATTTTAGAGGGGTGATGGCCCTCGCATGCCCTCTCTAGTGATGTCCCTGGACGGAGAACCAAAAGTTTAAAAAGAAAAAAAAAAGAGTTAAATTGAAGTATATATTTTCTTTAAGGATTAAAATTGCATTTTTATTATTTTATTTATAGGGGCCAAGATTACTTTCTATCTCTTTCGAAATTATAGTGAATTTAATATAATCTATATATTATTTTTTAGGTATAATATTTGATGCACGTGTGTGTAAATATTAACGGGATAAATTCAATATTTTTAGATTTTATATAATTTAACCTTAAAAAAACCCTTCAATATTTATATTTTTGGCATTTTGGACTTAATTCTAAAAAAATTAATAAATTCAACCTAATCTGTTACATGTTTACACAAATATTATAAGATAAATTTGTTAAATTAAGACCAAATTGACAGAATGTGTAAAAATTGAGGGTTAAAATTGTTATTATACCAATCAAAACTACATGCAATTGAGGTAAAACATTATCGTTGTGATTAATGGTCCTTAGTTGTCAGTTTCGAACTTTGATTTTTTTTGAAAAGAACTAATTTGCTCAATTTTGAAATTGAGAGAGACTAGAGAGATCTTTTTACCTACTTTTTTTTTAAAACTCAATATGACTAATTTTTTTTAAACATTTAAGGCTCATTTGGAATTTTTTTTGAACAACGTGATTTAAAATTTTAAGTGTTTAATATTACTGTAAAAAATATTGTGAAAAGTTAAAATGTTCATTGAAGATGTAAAGAAAAAATAAATTAATTTAAATGAAATTTAATATTATGAAATTAATTTAAGTGTTAATATTATGATATATATATATATGAGATATCAATATTAATTGTAAAATTTAATTTCAATTTATAAGTCATATTTTAGATATTAAAAACCGGTATGATTTAATAAAAATTTCATTTTTATTTTTGATATAATGATTTATTCAATCCTTCAATTTTATAAAAAATGTAATTTTAACCCTCCATTTATTTTTTTCGTCTCTTTTAGTCATTAAACTTGCATTATTCACTTACATGTCAGTCCATGTGTATGCCACATTAGCAATTAATATTGTGTATGCCACATAAGCAAAGTTAATAAATATTAACTTTTCCATCCATTTTGGAGTGATTTAACAAACAATACAAATTTAAAAGCTAAAAGAGACGAAAAATTAAATAGAATGCTAAAATGATTTTTTTGTAAAGCTGAAGGACTAGATAAAACATTATACCTTTATTTTTCAAAAATCGCTTTTTTCTTTTTAAAATTTCTAACCCAACATGTTTTTTCTAATCTTTTCATTTTCCAAGAAAATAAAAACAAAAATGACATCTTTTTCCTACTTTTTAAGTTTTTAAAAAATTGAATAAATAACAAAATTCTTCCAATTTTCAATCCAAATATTTTTTTTAAAATATAGTAATTTAAAATATTTAAATATGAAAATTTAAAAATAAAAGATTAAATTGAGGAGAAGCATGTGTTTCATGCTTTGGTCATCAACAAAAGTTGAAACGTTACGAAAGAAACGTACAAGTTTGCTTTTGCTTTCATGTAGGCCACTATTTAGGTTGCTTCTCGTGGGGCATATTTATGAAATTTTAATTCCATAATAAATAATATTACGTGAAGCTCAAACAAAACCAATATATTTTTCCAATAATTTTAATATTTTTTTATTTTCAGGATAAAATTATTGGGTTTTTTTTAATAATAAAAAAATATTGAGTACGACTATGTTTTTCTTGGTTCCTTTAGAGTATTGTTCTATCCAAATAGAATTTTTGAGATGTTTAATTTCATTATTTTTGAAGGGCTTAAATAGAATTTTTTATTCTATTTTCTGGGGTCAATACTTAAATATGATCATTTATAAAGATTAGAACTGCAATAGCCCATTTTTGAGGTTTGTATTTGCCGTCGCTTAAAATTAATATTTTTAAAATCGAACTAGTAGTTGAACCAGTCAGACCACTTATTTGATTAATAAATTATTTTAAAAAATATAAAAACCTAGTACTGATTCACAAGTTATATAAGTGACTAAAAATTAATATCTACGACAAATTTGGAATAGATGTCAACAAAAAACCTCATATATCCATTACCTGAATCTACATTGTTTATTCATATAACAAATGCGGATTCAGATTCGAATATCTGAACCCGTTGATTATATAATGCTAATGTTTTTTTTTTTATTTTTTATATATTAAAAAGGAATTTTAGCAAAGTTGGATATATGAAAATGATTAGAAATTTTGAAATCGATTTTTTTTTTGTAGATTCAAACATCTAACTCACTGCTATTCTTATGAAAACTAAGATATTAGTAAGGGTGTTCAATCAGTTAATTGACCCGAACTATCATTAATTGAATTAACCGACCCTTTTAAACCCTTAACCCTTAATCGAATCGAACTTTTTCAGTTAATTCGGTCGGTTAATCGAATTAACCGAAATTTATATTTTTTTTGGTTAAAACAAGTATAAAACATATAAAAAAATTAATCGAATTCAATATAAGTAAAATGTATATAAAAAATATAAATTTTCGGTTAATTCAGTTAATTAACCGATTTCGAACCGAATTAACCGTTAACCGAACTTTCAAAAAATTATTAACCGAATTAATTCGGTTTTATCCGAAAGTTGTACACCCCTATATAGTAGTTCACGTCTCATCATATGTAATCCACGTGTGTGGGTTCTCTCTAAATTTTACTTTGTTTAAATCGATTTTATCCAGATTTATTTCGATATAAATTTAAATATATTTCGATTATCAATCTGAATATACGTTTTAACAACAAACTCTAACTATAATCATTAAGATATATTATATGCAATTATACTTACAAATTCCCCAAAGTCAAAAGGATTTATGCTTATCAATTAGGCCAACCTACCTTAATTATCTAGGATTACCTTACCCTATACGCATTATTTTAGCACCGTATTCGTCTAATTAATTCTTTAAAATTTCTCCTAAGAACCCCAAAAGTTTTCTTTATTTCTAATTTTCGGCCATAACCAAGCAAATAAGTTACAATTTGGTCTATATGCAATAAGAAAATTAGGAAAATATTCAAGTTTTTGGACTCCTTTTTCCCCCAAAGGAATTTTCCTCCTTAAGCTGCCATGTTGATTGACATAATTTTTTTGATGGAATAATTAATTAATTAATTAATATATTTTCTCACAAGTAATTTTTACAATTTTTATTTTTAGAATAAAAAAGGGTAAAATACAAAAACAATCACTTTTATTTGCCTCAAATTACATTTTAGTTACTTATGTTTGAAATGTTACGTTTTAGTCACTTACGTTATCGTTTTGTTACGAAGTGGTCACTTTACCGTTAAGCTTCGTTATCTCCTTAACGGTGGTCCTATATGGCAGTCTAAATGGGTTTTAAATGCCAACTTGGATGTCCTACGTGGCAGTCCAAATTAAGTTTATTTAATTAAAAACCTATTTCCATCCCAACAACTAGACACGCAAGTTGGCATTTAAAACCCATTTTGTAACAACCCGACCCGTGTCTATCGTCGAATTAGAGTTACGAGGCATTACCAATCAAAACCCAACCCGAATTTTTTTTTAAAAAAAATTATACTAACTCAACCACAAAATTTCCTCCCAAATATATATATATATATAAGCACATAATCAATTAAAATCAAACATGCATCATTAATCAAATTACATATATCAACTATGTTTCAAAATTCAACCATATCATTATCATTTACCTAATCAAAATTTGATATAATTCAAATTCTTAAAATATTTCCAAACCTATATGATTATATATCATAAATCAAGCATGTATCCAAACATTTATTTGTACACATTTATTTCATTTAAATTTACTAACTATACTACATATTACAATATAAATAATCTACCTTGTCTGGACAGCTCTTATACATCAATTTGGACAGCATTTATATACCAAATTAAACAACATTTATACACCAAAATTTGGACAGCTTATATACAACAAATGGGCAGCATATACATACCAAATTTAGCAGCATTTTTACACCAAAATTTAACAGCATATATACAACAAATGGGCAGCATATACGTACCAAATTGAGCAACATTTTTACACCAAAATTTAACAGCATATATACAACAAATGGGTTAGTACAAAGCAAAAGTAAGCAAGAAAGAAACAAAAAGAGCACCTATTCAGGTAACTACTAGGGGTTTGAAGTAGTTCTACCTAGGGTAGGCTCTTAAGGCTCATTATATGCGGTTCAGTTCTAAAGTAAGGGTACTTGAACCAGCAGATTCCTCAATCCTCACCCATTATAGGCTCATACGGACTGAGTTCAGTTCAGGGGAATACATTTCCTTATGGCCATGTGGAGATGAAAATCTCACTAAGACATAGGTACGGATGTATCCCGGAAGCGATTCACTATCCCATGCGGAGACCTCACAAAGGTGTAGTTTCTTACTCCTACTTAAAAGGGTGTGACCAACGGTCACGCAATGCAATGCGCAGAAATATATCCGAACTTAAACTAACACAACGATGATAAATGACAATAATGAAGATCGTAATAAAGATAAAAATGCAACAAATTTAAACATACGAATCCTTGAAAAATCACATGTCAGTATGAAATGGCAAAAAGGAGCATATCTGACAACGCACTAAAATTGAACAACTGCCCGATATCAGAATTTTAATACACATATATATATACACACTTTATATTTTTATAATTTTGTTCATATCTTTTATTTATTTATTTATGTTTTATTATTATTTTAAAGAATATTTTAATTTTATTCGCTTACTTGCTATTTTGCATGTTATTAATTTGTCCCTTTTATGCATTCATTTTTATTATTGTTGCTCATATAGTTTTGCATGTTCATTCTAAGGTTCGAAAAGATCGTGCCCTAACTTACAGGGTTTCGACATTTTCAACGAATTTAAACATACGAATCCTTTCAAACTTAAGTGTTTTAAACAATCTCAGAAATTATTAAAAGATCGTGTTCCAACTTACGGGACACAATTTCTTTTCAAAACCTGAGATAATCAAATATCTCTCAAAATAAATAATTTTTGGCGTTCATTCGCGCATCGGGAATTTAAGCCATTGTGTCCTAACTTACGGAATGCAATTCTCTTTCTCGATCAATGTGAAGTATGTCTTTTTTTTTCTTTTTCAAATATTTTTTCGTATTTCAATAAAAGATCGTATTTTAAATTTCTTCAAAGTTTTTAATTTTTGACACCAATACATTAAGTAATCAACTAGGTACCAATTTTGGGTGTTACGATGGTGATAATCCTTCCTCGTACGTAACTGACTCCCGAACCCGTTTTTCTGAATTTCGCAGACCAAAAGCATTGTTTTAATAAATCTAAATCGTTTATTAAAAACCACTGTTTTATGAGGTGACCTGATCACACCTCATCAAAAAAAAGATTGGTGGCGACTCCCACTTTCGTTTTCATTTTTCAAAACCCAAGTCGACCCCGTTTTATCAAAAAAATGGTGTCAACATATATGATGTACTATGTATATGCTGCCAATTTGTTGTATATATGCTGTTAAATTTTGGTGTAAAAATGTTGCTCAATTTGGTACGTATATGCTGCCCATTTGTTGTGTATATGCTGTTAAATTTTGGTGTAAAAATGATGCTAAATTTGGTATGTATATGCTGCCCATTTGTTGTATATAAGCTGTCCAAATTTTGGTGTATAAATGTTGTTTAATTTGGTATATAAATGCTGTCCAAATTGATGTATAAGAGCTGTCCAGACAAGGTAGATTATTTATATTGTAATATGTAGTATAGTTAGTAAATTTAAATGAAATAAATGTGTACAAATAAATGTTTGGATACATGCTTGATTTATGATATATAATCATATAGGTTTGGAAATGTTTTAAGAATTTGAATTATATCAAATTTTGATTAGGTAAATGATAATGATATGGTTGAATTTTGAAACATAGTTGATATATGTAATTTGATTAATGATGCATGTTTGATTTTAATTGATTATGTGCTTATATATATATATATTTGGGAGGAAATTTTATGGTTGAGTTAGTATAATTTTTTTTAAAAAATTCGGGCTGGGTTTTGATCAGTAATGTCTCGTAACTTTAATTCGACGATAGACTCGGGTCGGGTTGTTACACATTTGGACAGCCACGTAGGATTGTTGTTAGGGAGCTAATGGAGTTTAACAGTAGAGTGACCACTTTGTAACAAAATTATAAAGTAAGTGACTAAAATGTAACATTTCAAACATAAGTGACTATTTGTGTGATTTACCCTAAAAAATAGAGAGAAAATAGATACTATTCAGACTGTACGTTAAAGAAATTATTATTTTCTATTTATTTTATATGTTTCTAAAAAAGACTGCCAAATAGCCAACGGGGACATGGAAGTTTCTTTTATCTTTCAATAAAAGAACTTGAAAATGACAATTTTGGATATATGGCTATCATTGAGTAATTACTCGATGGTCTAATTTGTTTTAAGTCATTGTAATTTTTGGATTTTTAAAATTTAGTCTCTCTGTTTTTAATTTCATAGAATTTAGTCTCTCTATTTTGATCTTAAACTTAAATACATGTTTTCCATTGCACTTTTAACTTTTTAAACCAAACAAGTAGAGGAACAAAATTCTTGAAATTGTAAATATATGGATCAAATTTCAAACATCCAAAGAATATAGGGACTAAGAGCATAATTAAACCTTGTTTGATGTAATTATATAGTTAGATTTAATAATTGATTTATCAAGGTATTAATCATATAAAAAATATAAATATTGATTATATTAAATTTAATAAAATAAATAGTTTAATTTTTCAGTGAGTCAAATTCTAAGCAAAATCAGATTTTGCTGATTTGAATGATAAAATAGTTTTGAGTTGAATTTTGGATTAATTTGAGTCTAATGTCGAGTTGTGTTTGTAATTGTGTTATTTTGCTTAAGCTTGCATGCAATTTCCTTTCCTCATAGCCATCTTTATACAATTCCCTCACATGCCCCCCTTAACCTTAGCAAAAACTATAAAAGTTTTGAAAATAATATAAAATCCCTCTTTTTTTTTGCTATAAATTGATTTTAAAACAAAAATCGAAATTAAGTAGATATCTTATGTGCTCGTTTTTCGATGATAGTGAATTTTCCTGTATATGCACACAAATGTGATTGATTGGTATAGTTCTTTAGCGACATTAAAAGAGGAAAATATATTCACGTTATCAACATGATATGATCTAATAAAAAAATGGTGTGTTTATCGCTAAAGCATATTGTGCTAAAAATGCAAATGTATTATCTTTTTTGGGTGTTGTTGTGCTGAAGAGCAACACAACAACCGTTAAAAGAGCAACACATTCATAAAGTTTTGTCCCCTAATTTTGAAGAGAGCTTATTGGTACCCACTAATAATTCATCATCTTAGGGGCAATTGTTATTTGTAATCACTTTGTTAGGTGACCTCACCGAGTAAATCAGGTTGACTAGGGGAACAAGGACTAGCTGGTACAACTTAGAGCCAATGAGATACCTCACTTGACACCGCATGATCACGATGATCTAGCCATGTCCTTTATTGATACCTCTCTCTAGCATGTTCAAAATGTGGGCCTTTACCAAGTTACATCAAGGTCCACTTAGACAGCTCTATGACGAGTCCAGAGACCATTTAGGCAGTTCCAAGGCAAAATGACTACCTCCCCAATCATATCTACACCATAGCCAAGGGTGAATCTAAATTTTTTTAAGAGGAGTTAGAATTGAATTATAAATTTTTAAGAGATCATGATATAATTTTATTTTTTTTATTAGTTTATGATTTATAAATGAAAACCTTTCATTCCTCTCAAAACACACAAGAACCACTTAGGACTCTCGATATCTTCGAGTGGACCGTCCAGGACAACCCAAATCAAGTCCAGTATCAAAATGAATATATTAAAAATAGTTAAAAATTAATTTTATACAATATTCATATTCTCGTAATTAAATATATAAATATTTTTACTATTTAAAATCTTGAACGATTATTATAGTGATATTCTACATTGAGTATATTTAATTACAAATTAATTCCAATTATAGTACATATTTCTTAATTAATTAATTAATTACTAACTAATTGCTTTAAATATTTTAGACTTCAACACATGAACATGTCTCCAATTATGGTCCATCTTTCTTAATTACTAATAAATTGCTTGAAATCCAATTAGAATTAGTCATATGGTCCAAATTGTAAGAATTATTTTTTTCTCAATAATATTATATAAAAAAAATTTCAATTACTTTCGTAAGCCTCTCGCACTGAATATTAAATTGTTTACACTACACCATTTTTAAATTCCATCCCTCTACTTTATAAAAATTAAAAAACAAGTCATTTACTTTAATTTATTATAATTTACTCTAGGGGTGAGCGTTCGATCGAATTGAGTGAAAAAATTTCGAGTTAATCGAGTTCATGAGTCATATTTTATCATCCTAACTCAATTTAAAATTTTTTCGAACCGAGTCGAGTTAAATGAAATTCGAATCGATTCGAATATAGTGAAATTGCTTGAGTTAAATTAAAAAAATTAAACATGTCAAATAAAAATATTGTTACAGTATAACTAATTCCATGTTAGAATACATAAATTTGAAACCATATATATTTGAATTTTTTTTCAAAGCAAAAAGTTGAAAAAAAAAGAAAGATATTTGAGTATGATAAATTTGAATCATTAATTAGGTCCCAAAATTATTATTTTAGAAAAATTTTAAAAATTTAAAAATATTTTTTTTTGTAATTTTTGTTGTAAGAGAGACCAATTTGCTTATTTAATTTCAAAGTTGACAGTAACCAAAAGGGTATTTATAGTTATTCGAATTATTCGAGTTATTCGAATTGTGAAATTCAACTCGACTCGAACTCGAAACTTGAATCGAGCTATTCGAGTTGATTCGAATAATTCAAATAAATCTATTTGGTTAACTCAGAATTCGAATTTTTTTATTATTTTCGAATTGAATCAAGTTTTGTTCACCCCTCTTTTGATCACTATATTTTATGAAAATTGAGAAAGTAGTCTAGTTGGTGATAAATATAAGAACTTGAATTTGCTATTTTTACTAGTATGTTGCATATGCATTGCTAAAATTCTGATTTGTGTTAATTCTCTGCATATAAATTATTAAAATATTGATTTTTAGGTCAACGATTTAATGATAAGGTTTAATAGTGTTTGTCAATAATTGGATTAACTTCTTAATTTTTGTAAAGTAGAGAGATGAAATTCGGAATTAAACCATATTAGATTATAAAATTAGTGTATATATATATAACTCTTTAACAATTATTGCTAATGAGGCATTATAAAATACACATTTCCAACATGCATTTGGATATTAAAATATGAAACTAAATTATTTTATGAGATTGTAATTCATCCTTGAAAATCTCAGAGATTATGGGGCAAATCATGTTTTTAATTATTGTTTTCCTTTGATTATTGTTTTAATTATATCATTCACCCCGTGGTGATGATGTGGTATAATTTTAGAGTGCCATATTATTCTTTCTTAACAGAATTCAAACTTAAGGACTAAATAGGAAACGCTTGCCGAGTTTATAAACTAATGTGAACAAAAACAATTCAGGGACCAAGTTGGGTAAAATTAAAAAATTTAGGGACTAAATGTTGCTTTATCCCTTTATTTTTTAAAAAATAAACAAAACTACTAAAACCATCTTATTAATTGACGTGTCACTAGTTTGAGTGATATCAAATTCAATCAAAAACATTACATATAATTAAATTGCGGTACACGCACGATATGGATGAACAAAATTTATGTAACAAATCTATAAAAATTGATAATAAAACTAAATGTGGCTTTGATTAAAGTGGTAAAAATGTAAAACTCGTGATATTTTGAGTTCAAAACATATGATTCTTAACGTGTATGTATTCTTCTAAATTTATCAAAATATAAAAAAATATTCTCAAAATAATATTTGTTGCATTGTAAAAGGAATAGTTTGTTTCTAATTTCGTAATTGAGTTGAGACTTAGTTGATCGGTAATATCAACTCAGTCAAATACACTATAATAATGCCAGATTATGGTGTACTTGAAGTGAAAAATAGAATTATATAATAAATATATTTATAAAAATCGATATAGATAACAAATAAGGATTTGACTGAATGGTAAAGTACAAATGTTGAAAATTATAGGTACTTGAATTTAAATCTAATTATGTATATATATTTTATAAAAAAATATAAAATAACAAAAAGACCTCAAAATAATGTAATTTAGTTTTTATATAGTATAGGTATAGATATATAACAATTGTGTATATTTATTCTAATTAATTCCATTTTAGTCTTCATTTTTATATTTATTTATATTTATAAATTTTTTATATTAGCTAAAATTGAACTATTACTTTGAAATATTAAAGGGTTATAGTGTAAATTTGCCATCACATTGTAAGTGGATATTTAAATTTGTCACTATATTTTATTTTGGTTGATGTTATCTATTATACTTTAAGACTATGGATAAACGCTGAAAACTCAGGGTTCAAGGTTCGGGGTCTGAGTTTTGGGTTGGGTTATAGGTTTAGGGTTCAAAACAATGCAAAAATAAAAAAACCCCGAACATATATAATAATTATTTCTTTTAATACATTTACAATTAACTCCCATATTCTTAACAAAAACAAATCACTATTAAATTAAGGGTGGGTTTGGATGGGCGATTGGGTGCGGTGCGGTGCGTTTAGCTTACTTTTTGTCTCACACTACAGTATCTAATCTCACCGCCATCACCGTTTTTACAGTAACTGTAGGTAAACGCACCGCCCATCCAGACCCACCCTAAATATCATTTTTCCTGTGATTTGATGCAATTAGGTGAATTTTAAACTTACAAATGATCATATATGTTAAATTTATAAATATCATAATAATATTTAAATATGGCTGTCGTGTATATATATATTTAAATATATTATATGACTATCTTGCTTTCATCGTATTAATTAATTAATATATGTTCATCAAAGTTGACAACTGTTAATTGTATTAATTAAAATATTAAATTTCACATGTAATTCATTAATTGGTCCCCAAGAAACAAACTAAAATTGAAGTCACTGGTGACGTTGTTGGACCAACGTGTCAATTTAATATAATATTTGCCTTTATTGTCATATATATATATATATATATATATATTAATTTTTCAATGTATTTATTAGAGCGAGCTCGATAATTAATCCTCTATATTCTATAGGTTCATTAAGAGAATAGATGCTGATCATGAATTATAAACTTGTTCCATACTTAAAATGAGGATCGAGCTCTCAATTATTGGTAAATTGAATGCAACATATATATACACGACGTAATGAAATGAAAATATACTATTTTCTTAAAAATGGAAATCAGTTATTTTTTTTTTGCATTAACCAATTAAAAGATTATATTATTTTTTGGGGAAAATAAAAAAATATATTATCAATCATACCAAATAAAGCCAATTTTTAATTTTTTTTTTCTGGATTTTTCAAGTGTCCAGGACATTCCAAAGGTATCAAGGGGTCTAGTCAAAAGAGGGGACATCACTTTGGCGGCTAAATCCTAAATTTGATAATTTTTCAATTTAGTCCCTAAACTTTTTTAATCTATATTAATCCCTTAACTTGGTAACATTTTCCCGTTTGACACATGAGGTGATTTGGCATTCTAATATTGTGCTACGCTATGATAGAGATTAAAATTGAAAAAAGTTGTCAAATTTAGGGACTAATGTGGACATGGGAAAATTTGGAATTCCTTTTAGGGGCTAAAAATTAAATTATGAGTTCTTTAGAAGTCAAAATATACTTTTTTATCATGCATTAATTTATGATTTCTGTCACTTCTGAAGGGACTAAACAAAATTTTCATTTTTGAGGGGATAAAGCGCAATTTTACTACATGTTTACTTATAAATTGCCTATTTATAAGAGGATAAAATTGCAATTTTCCATTTTGGGTTTGCTCTTGAATAACCTATTCATGGGTCGATCGACTCGCCCGAAATTTGAGAAGGTTTGTATAAAAATATTAGGCTCATTTAAAATATAGGCTGGGCTCAAGCTTGAACATTCAAGGTCTGAGCTTGGCCCAACTCATTTTTAAGTTTATAATATATTATTTTTATATATTAGGTAATTTATAACACATTAAAAATATAAAAATATACTAAATAAATAATACTACTCTGATGTAAACATTAAAATAATGTTAAATGGCTGTCTAAAAATTTTTAATAAATAAAAAATTAAAAATATTAAATTAAAATAATATAAATATTTTTAAAAAATAATATGGACGAGCCTAAAATGGGCTTGAGTTAGTTTTTTTGCAAATATGAGCAGACTTGAGCAAAATTTTAGGCTCATATATCAGGTCTAGTCGGGCTTAGGCAAACATAAAATATGTTAATATTATACTTAGACTCTACTCTACTTGAACTCGACCTGACCCGTCCATGAATATGGGCAAATTTTTTTATTTTATTTTATCAAATTTAGTTGAATTATAATTAGGGTTGAAAATTCATTGAACTAAACATTTTGGTCAAAATATAATTCAAAGGTTCAACCCCTAGTTTTAATTCAAAACATTATGTATCAAAGTCAAATTTCCCCTTTTTTTATCCATTGCTCACATGAATTTTGATTCAATTTATTAAAAAAAGTTATTTTTATGTTTTGTAGTGTTTGATTTTAGTTTGGAGGTTCACATGCAATGTGGTCCACTAATAAATTTTGAATGAAAAAAATAAAATAATAATCAATTAACTGATGTATTTTTTTTTCTAGATCTTTGATATATTGGATTTCAGCTAAATTTGAAATTAAGTCGGGTTAAACCCAAATTTTATTTCTAGAAAATTAGTCTTTTATTTTTCAGATTTTAAAATTTAGGTCTAACTGTTAATTTTTTTGGGTTAAATTCATGTTCATTACAACATTATTTTTTAATTACATAGCTACCGAGTATTTTTTTTAAATTTTAAAATGTCAAACCAACAAAATGAACAAAAAAAAAGTTTTAATAGTTGGACCTGAATTTTAAAATCTGAAAAATAAAAGGACTAATTTTCTAAAAATAAAAGTGCGTTGATTAAATTTCAAATTTTCCAAGAATGCAGGGACTTGTGGCATAATTTAACATTTTTAATACATAAAACTTGAATAAATATTATCATATAATACTAATATTATGTACTAGAAAAGACTTTTTTTTTTTACGAAGTTACCCCTTAATTTCAATCACAAATAGTACCCAACAAAGATTTATAATCAAAACAAAATCATTATGATGAGCAAATAGACTGAAGTCGTAATTTATCTTGAGTTCAAGGACTAAGATCAAAATAAACCAAAGTATATTCCAGTTTAGGCTACAATAAAATTGGACCCATGCGGTCCCTTTAAAATTTATAAAATTCAATTTTAATTTATTTAAAAAGATTTAAGATTACAAACTAATATAGTAAAAAAAACATTTTAATCCTATTAAAAAATTATAATTTTATTTTCACCCTAAAAATATTTCCGAATTAATTCTCAATTCCCAAGTATTGGTTGCAATAGTAAGACATATTACACTCTTAAGAGAAGATTCAAATCCGAATTTTGAGTACAATATTATTGAAAAGAACAGTCAGAAACTCGAACAGAACCGTAAAACAAACATCAACGTATCATAAAATAAAAATAAAAAATAGGGAAAAAAAATCATGATGGTGTGTATTATTACCTAACATGTCGATATCAGAATCCTAGGTTGTCACTTTTAAGGTTCTTTAAATGAATCCATTCACACATTAACATGTTGCTGTTTCCCACAAATCTAAACTATTATCAATTGGGCATACATTCATTTAATTTTGTCTTTAAATATAATATTATTTTTTTAATATTAAATAAATCATTATACAACTATATAGTAACACATGTTTATAAGCAATATTTTTCAATAAAATGGGTCTAGATTTTTTTTTAAAATTACAATAAAATAGACGTGAATTGAAGAATTGAATTTTTGTTTGAAAATATTTTTTAATGTTTAAATTGATTTAAAGAGATTGTAATGAAATACAGCAAAGAATGTAAGCTTGTAAGGAAAAAAAAAAGAAAAAAAGGTAAAAATATAATGGAGGCTCTTATACTAAGAATTAAATTACAATTTTGCGGGTAAATTAGTCATTGTATGTTAGTTAAAAGAGCATATTGGTCCTTTTGATTAAAAATTTCATTTGTATTGTTAAAAACTGACGTGACTAATGGAATTACTAAACAATGATACGTGGCATGTCATGTTGATGTATAGAGACCAATTTTTAACAGTCCAATGGATGGGATTTTTAACAAAATGGCCAGTTTGCTCTTTGATTTAACATACAATGACTAATTTACCCATTTTTTTGAATAGAGGGGGCAAAATGCAATCTGACTTCTATTTAAATAGCTAACCTAAGCCCATTTTAGACTCACCCATATTATTTAAAAATACATTTAATGTTTACATTGTAGTAGTATTATATACTACTATAAATTTAATTTATATGTGTTATAAATTACATAATCTATATAAAATTATGATAATATAAAACATTAAAAACTTAAAAAAGGGGTTGGGCTGGACTCAGTCCTTAAATGTTTAAGCCCGAGCTCAATCCATATTTTAAACGGGCCTCATTTGTTTGCTTTTGGCTTAATGTTTCATTCTTAAAAATCAAAGGGCTTAAATATCTATCTATCTATATATATAGGTCTGTTGGTTTTTATTACTTTGGTGAACAACATGGACTATCCTACATGCAACAATTAGAACACCCTATTGCAATACACACACATTCTATTCCGATTCAGACATTCAAGGATCAACTGTCTGCAAGCTTGCAATAAAAGCACAGTCGAAACCACGGGAGGGACGAGTCTGAGTGTAGGCAGTTTCCGGTTTTACGACGACGGTTCGAGTATTTTTTCCTCATTGTTTCTACCCCTAGGCATGCAATTAAAACCACTTGCTGCTACATCATTGAACCATACCAGATGGCTATGCTTATTTGCTGTGATTCTCCTACAGATATGTAGAATGGATTTTCCGAGCACTTTGCATACAACCAAAAAACCAGACATCTATGTTCCATGCCTGGACTTCGTTGATACATGTTCCAAGGATCTATATGCCCCTTTAACCATGGTGGGCTGGTCCATAATGTATAGAGTTTATGCCAAAGGAATACAAGAACAGCCCCAAAGATACCATTTATTATTTTGGTATTTGGCCCATTTTTGATGAATGAAGGACCAAATTGCCATTTTCATAAATACATAAATATTGGATTATTATCTGATAAACCGATAGTTGAGTTAAAAAGTTGTTATGTGTTTTTTATATCCATAATTTCACTTGATTAAATATCTCATTTGGGCCCTTTAAAATTTTTAAAGTTAGTAAATATAAAATTACACTTTGGCCCCCTAGAAATGATAAATTTTGATTTAATTTTTTAAAAATTATAAAGATATAGACTATTCAAATGATGAAATTATAATTTTAATATTGTAAAAATTAAAATTTAATTTCGACCATTCTAAAAAAAATTTCTACCTTCACCCAATAGAATTAATTTTAACTCTAAAATTATGATTTACTCTATCAGTAAATCATTTCATTATATATAAAATATAAAATAAATTTTATAATAAAAAAATTACTTGTTTATGTTTTTTCTCCTTTAAATATTGTCTTAACTATGCCAGCTAACCCACACGGTGCCATTGTCTTATATATAGTACACATTCTATAGGAATTCAATACCAAATCCCTCTATAATTTAGCACATCCTGTGCCAAAGTGCAGAAGATGGCTAGGATTCTTCTTCTCTTAGCTTCCAAATTCATCTTCTTATCCATTTTATCCTCCTCGGGCGTCATCCGATGCACCCGAGGCGAAAACAATGACGATCATGGCTTCATCCAGAGCCTCGACCGAGAGTCGATGGGCTTAAAGAAAGAAAAGCTAAGTCACTTTCGCATCTACTGGCACGACATCGTTAGCGGCCACAATGCTACGTCGATACAAGTGGTTCGACCTTCTAACGCATCGGCAACAGGGTTCGGAATAATCAACATGATCGACAATCCATTAACCTTAGGGCCGAACCTGAGCTCGAAACTAGTGGGAAGAGCACAAGGGTTCTACGCACTCTCGTCACAAGAAGAAGTGGGATTGTTGATGTCAATGAACTTTGCTTTCACGGAAGGGAAATACAATGGTAGCACGATCACGGTGTTGGGGAGAAACCCAGTTTTCA
Organism: Gossypium hirsutum; assembly: GCF_007990345.1. Lineage (NCBI taxonomy): Eukaryota > Viridiplantae > Streptophyta > Magnoliopsida > Malvales > Malvaceae > Gossypium > Gossypium hirsutum. The sequence continues at coordinate 1,379,345 of NC_053444.1, forward strand.
ACAAAGTGAGGGAAATGCCGGTGATCGGAGGAAGCGGACTTTTCCGGTTCGCCCGAGGCTATGTTCAAGCAAGAACTAATACATTTAACTTGACAAGCGGAGATGCCATCATTGAATACACTTGTTATGTGATGCATTATTGAATATTTGACCCATTTGCTTTGCATTATTATAAAGTTAAACTTCCTTTAATCATATTGTACTGCCCCACATTCAACTATCTTCTAAGTGGGTATGTTGGTTATGTTGAATATTGGCAATATCCCACATTAGGAAAAGATAGAAATGGAGGGGGTTTGGTTTGTTATATATAGAACCCCTCCCCCTTTGGTTGTATTATCCCAAAATCTTCTCCTTTGTAATATTTCTAGAGGAAATATTAATTTGGTAGTGTCCGAGGACGTAAGCTAAATTGGCCGAACCTCGTTAAAACTCTGGTATTTTATTTCTTATTTGTTTGCTTTTATTTAATAGCTTTATGTTGGTTATATTTATTTAGTTATTATTGCTATAAATATCTAAGTGAGTTCTGTCTAGTTGTTGGGTTTTAAGCGGGACCATTGTGACCCCTCCAATTTAACTGGGAATTTTCTTAGTATAATTGTTGGCATAATAATTATCTAAATATTTCTGATAATATTGTTATTAATATTATCGTCGCTTCCGCAACAATTGGTATCCGAGCCAAGGTTTTGTAGTATGCTCTGTGTTTGCAGCTTAGTCTGATCTTACACATCAGAAACATTTCCTAAAGCTTGTGGGTATTCTGCATTTGGTGGCTATTAAGTAGAAGCTATGGCAAAAATGACAGAAGAAAAACCATCCATATCAACAACTTCCACTTCGTACATTTTGCCGAGGATTGGAACTGCAAATACGAGATTTGTAGTGGAAATTTTTGATGGAACAAGTCATTTCGGCATGTGGCAAAGTGAGCTTCTAGATGCCCTCTTTCAACAGGGTCTAGATATTGCCATTGAGGAAGAAAAACCAGAAGGGGTTGATGATAAAGAATGGAAGACCATCAACCGATTGGCATGTGGTACAATTCGATCATGTCTTTCCAGAGAGCAGAAGTATACATTCAGTAAAGAGACTTCTGCAAGTAAATTGTGGAAAGCATTGGAGGAGAAATTTCTGAAGAAGAACAGTCAAAATAAGTTACATATGAAGAAAAGACTGTTTCGTTTCAGTTATGTTCCTGGTACCACGATGAACGAGCACATTACCAATTTTAATCAGCTGGTGGCTGATTTGTTGAATTTGGATGTGACTTTTGAAGACGAAGACTTGGCGTTAATGTTGTTGGGATCGCTTCCTGAGGAGTTTGAGTACCTTGAAACTACTCTACTTCATGGAAAATCGGAAGTAACTTTCAATGAAGTAACTGCTGCATTGTATAGCTATGAACTACGCCGAAAGGATAAGTTGAAAGGTTCAGGTGAAGCAGCAGTGGAAGCATTGGTAACAAGAGGTCGTCAGTAAAGTCAGTCTAAGGGGAAGAGAAGAAAGTCCAAAGGTCGAGCTGTTGCCAAAGATGAATGTTCTTTTTGCAAAGAAAAAGGACATTGGAAGAAAGATTGTCCAAAATTGAAGAAAAAAGGGAAGACTCCGCAAGATGCAAATGTTGCAGAATGCAATAGTGAAGCAGAGTCAGACTTTTCTCTTAGTATGACATCTTCAACATTATATGCAGATGAGTGGATCATGGATTCTGGTTGTTCCTATCATATGTGTCCCATTCGGGAATGGTTCTTTGAATTTCAAAAACTAGATGAAGGGGTTGTTTACATGGGTAATGATAACACATGTAAAATAGCCGGGATAGGTTCAATTAAACTGAGGAGTCATGATGGATCTACTAGAATTTTGCGGGATGTACGATATGTCCCAAAGTTGAAGAAGAATCTCATCTCTTTGGGGTCGTTAGAATCTAAAGGCCTAGTTGTGACAATACGAGATGGAGTTCTTAAAGCAACTTCAGGAGCATTGGTGATGTTGAAAGGCATAAGAAAGAACAATCTGTATTACTACCAAGGTAGTACAGTGGTCGGGACAACAGCAGCAGCAATTACGAGTACCAAGAAGGACGCTGAGGCAACACAGCTGTGGCATATGCGTTTGGGCCATGCTGGTGAAAAATCCTTGCAAACTCTAGCCAAGCAAGGATTATTGAAAGGTACAAAGACTTGCAAACTTGAATTTTGCGAGCATTGTGTTCTGGGAAAACAACGAAGGGTGAAATTTGGCACTGGGATTCACAATACTAAAGGTATTCTGGATTATGTGCATTCTGATGTATGGGGACCGTCCAAGACTCCATCACTTGGAGGAAGACGTTATTTTGTCACCTTTATTGATGATTTTTCCAGACGAGTTTGGGTGTTTCCTATGAAGAACAAAGATGAGGTGCTTGAAGTTTTCCTTAAGTGGAAAACTAAAGTTGAAAATCAGACAGGAAGGAAGATTAAGGTTCTCCGATCAGACAACGGTGGAGAATATAAAAGCGATCCTTTCCTGAAGATATGCCAAGATTGTGGCATAGTAAGGCACTTCACCGTAGGTGGAACACCGCAACAGAATGGGGTGGCAGAGCGTATGAATCGAACGCTTGTGGAGAAAGTTCGATGTATGTTATCTAATGCTGGATTAGATAGAAAGTTTTGGACTGAGGCTGTGACGTACGCTCAACATCTCATCAATCATTTACCATCATCTGCTATAAATGGCAAGACTCCTTTGGAGAAATGGTATGGAAAACCTGCTACTGATTATGACACCTTGCGCATTTTTGGTTCTATTGCATATTATCATGTGAAAGAATCAAAGTTAGATCCAAGAGCAAAGAAGGCTCTATTCATGGGCTTCAATGCTGGTGTTAAGGGATATCGTTTGTGGTGTCTAGAGGCAAAGAAGACGATAATCAGTAGGGATGTTACCTTTCATGAATCTGCCATGTTGAATAAGGTAAATCCAGAAGGAGTGAGTAGTACTTCGCAGCAGGTGGAGTGTACTCCGCAGCAGGTGGAGTTTGAGCAGAGTGTGGTAATTCCAGCAAAAGGTACCACTAGTGATTCTTCATTGGCAGATGCAGAGTCAGATGAGGAAGAGGTTTCTACCCAAGAACCTCAACAGCAATCAGAGCCAATTGCAGTCAGAAGGCAGAGACGAGAAATTCAGAAACCTGCTCGTTTCACTGACATGGTAGCTTATGCACTTCCAGTTGTTGATAATATTCCATCCACTTACACCGAAGCCATTCAGAGTTTAGAGAATTATAGATGGTTAGGTGCAATGGAAGAGGAAATGCAATCTCTAGAGAAAAACAAGATGTGGAAGCTGGCACAACTACCAAAAGGGAAGAAGGCGATTGGTTGCAAAATTGAAGACACTATTGAAGTTTGTGTTATGAGAAGATGTTCGAAGATGTGGAATATCGCCAAGGTGGAGATTTGTTGAATATTGGCAATATCCCACATTAGGAAAAGATAGAAATGGAGGGGGTTTGGTTTGTTATATATAGAACCCCTCCCCCTTTGGTTGTATTATCCCAAAATCTTCTCCTTTGTAATATTTCTAGAGGAAATATTAATTTGGTAGTGTCCGAGGACGTAAGCTAAATTGGCCGAACCTCGTTAAAACTCTGGTATTTTATTTCTTATTTGTTTGCTTTTATTTAATAGCTTTATGTTGGTTATATTTATTTAGTTATTATTGCTATAAATATCTAAGTGAGTTCTGTCTAGTTGTTGGGTTTTAAGCGGGACCATTGTGACCCCTCCAATTTAACTGGAAATTTTCTTAGTATAATTGTTGGCATAATAATTATCTAAATATTTCTGATAATATTGTTATTAATATTATCGTCGCTTCCGCAACAGGTTACACTATAATAAGTAAAACTTTTTAATTGGTGGATTAGATCGATTTTTAATTAATTTAAGTTTTAAAAATTTTCGATTTATTTTATTTTTATTAAAATTTATGTTCGAGGTTAAAGTTTAATTAAAAAATATATATATTTGTCTTACTCGCTTAGCAAGTTTCAAGCCGTTCACATTCATCTTCTCTGGAAGGCTCGAAATCGAAAAAGAAGAGGAGAGAGTCCGTCAGACAACTGTGTGACCATCTCAACCAAGATTTTAGCTGAGAACGATCCTCTGCAGCTAAGTTGATCCAATACCGAACCATTCAGCCAATAATCACGCTCTGATCACACAGCTACCAATCATCAACCAGACTTGGAATCCTATCTCCTTAGAGCTTAAGGATAAGGAGGTACGAGCCTATAGAACAGATCCTGTTCAAGTAAGGTCGTGCTCTATCATTTCCTGATTCTAACTTAAATAGCATTTCATCTTAGTGTTTCTTACCCGATGTGGGATCTAATCAGCTACCAACAAAAACAGTCCGTGTTTCATCATCCTACACGTGTCTTCCACAATATCTTGCTGCCAATCAATAATTGTGACACGAATAATTAAAGCTGTTTCATGATTTCTTTCTTAGTTTTTTAAGCCTTTAATTTTTTTTTAAAAAAAAGCTTTCTTTTGTCTATCGGTTAAACTAACAAATTAATTTATTTGGAGAAAATAATATGGCAAGCAAATATTATTTTCATGAAGTTTAAGAAGGGAAATTTGTAATATATATTATTAAATTTTAGTACTAAAAATTTTAGTATTAAATTTTAGCTTTTAAATAATTTTTATTAAATTTAATAATTTTTCGGATTAATACCTATTTTCTAAATTTTTAATATATTATGTTGGCTACATATAAAATTTTAATAAATGAAAAATATAAAAATATTAAATATTAAATTTAGAATAATATAAATATTTTTAAAAATTAAAAAATATAGACGGGTTTAAAACGAGTTTGGGTTAGTCATTTACAAATACGACGAGTTTGGACAAAATTTTAAACTATATTTCAAACCAAATTGAGCTTAAACAAGCATAAAATGCGTTAACATTATGTCTCGACCTATCTTGAGCAATGAACACCTACAATAAAAAATTAATTCAGAAAGCTCGATTTATCTTCTTCATCTTTTCTCTCCTTAAATTAATTTATTTTACTTTTTATTGATGCAATATATATATATAGATTATGTTTTCTCAACCTTTAATGAACTAAATCCATTTTTTTATATTTATTTAGAACATTAATAGGTTGAAATGCTTTCTTTATTACAAACAAGGATGATTAAATTATTCATATATATCTTATTTTTATAAAATTTAAGAAATTAGGTCTTTTTTTCATATATTTATCAGTATAGACTGTTTTTAGAGAGAGAAAATAGAAACACGTCCTACAGGGTGCGTTTTCACTAAAGATTAATAATTTTGTTCATTTAGTCAAATGGTTAAATGTTAGTGTTCTTTAATGGTTAAACACGTCCTACTCGAATCTGTATTTTTTTTTATTTCATGTTGTTTTATTTTTTTATTTTTAATTAATATTTTTAATATATTAGTTTTTTTGGTTAGATGGTTAAATAATTATAATTTCATCCTAAAGTCCTAGGTTGAATTCCTTTTATAAGCATATATTTTATTATTTAGTAATTATAAACATTAAAAAAAACTTGAAATAACATGAAATAAAAAAATATATATTAAAATGCTTATAAGAGGAATTGAACCCAAGTATCAAGAATGAAATCACAATTATCTAGCCATCTAACCAAAAAAGTTAATGTGTTAAAAATATTAATTAAAAATAAAAAAAGCTTGAAACAACATGAAAAAAAAAACACAAATGCAAATAGGGGAAGAATCGAACCTGATACTTAAGGACAAAAACACTAACACTTGACCACCTAACCAAAGGAGTTAAATTATCAATTTATAGCAAAAACGCATTTTAAGGATGCGTTTTCACCTTTTCTCTCCAAAAATGGCTTATACTAATAAATATAAAAAAACGACCTAATTTCTTAAATTTTATAAAAAAACAGTGCATATATCAATAATTTAACCAAATAGGTATACTGTGGAGGTGTTAATTGCTCTTTGAGTATTAATCTTTAAAAAAACCTTTATGCCTGATGCAAATTAGAGGTGATCATGGGTCAGGCCAGGCCCAAACAAAATTTTAGGCCTGTTTTCTAGGTTTGGGCCCGGCCCGACCCGAAATATGGGCTTAAAAATTTGTCTAAGCCTGACCCGAGAGAAAATTGCTAAGCTCCGCCCGACCCATATTAAATATATAGTTAATATATATAATACATATTTGATTAAAAATATATATTTGATTAAAAATAAAAATATATATATTTGATTAAGAATAAAAAATATATATTTAATATAAAATTCGAGCCGGGTTGGGCCTGGGCCAAAAAAGTTTTACTCGAGGCCCAGTCCGTTTTCTAAACGAGCCTCATTTTTTCCCAAACTCATATTTCGGGCTTATATTTTTACCCGAACCCTTCCATTTTTCGGGCGGGTCGTCAGGTTGGTCTGGTAACCTAACCCATGATTACCTCTAATGCAAATAATGAGTTTATGCATTAATATTGTCGAAAAACAATGTCATAGTCCATAATCCATATGTTAGCAAAGTATATAAAGAGACTAGAAAGGCCTTTTAATAATGGAAATGGCCACTAGTGTGGATAGAGGCCTTTCTATGTGAGGATGGAGGCCACCAAGGGTCTAGGAAGGCCCCTTTAAACACAATAGGCCGAAAACGATGTGTTGGAGAGAAAGAAAGGCTTAGAATGGTGTGTTTAGAATCTCGTGTGTTGACCTGATGGTTAGGATGTTCACCGTCTAAAGTGTAGCCTGAATTCGAGTCACGCTAATCACATTGCTGTTAAGGTTTTACTCTATTCTTATAATTCATAAAAAAAAAACATTTCAAAATATCTAGAATACTCTAAGGTATAGAACTATATAAAGTTATATAAAATATTTTAGAGATCAATATTGACTGTCCACTTACATTCATTATAACCATGGGATAAAAGGGGCTTGGCTTATAAATAATGAGACACCCCCTTATTTATAACTTAGCATCTTGAGTTACATAACACTCTTAGCATTTTCTCATATTCAGGTTTTTTATAAAATAATATAAAAAAATAATTAAATATAAAAAATGGTATGAGAAACAAATTATTACAAAATTGAGATGTTTCTACTGTGTATTTCAATGCTGCATTGTAAGTATATGATAAAACTATAGCTAGTAAGCTAGTAAATGATAATGACTAATTATTGCTTAACCTTTATTATTGTTTAATACATGTATTTATACTTAGCTATAGAAAATAAACTGCTACTAACTGAATGTTTAACAACTTACTAACAACTTGAACTTGCTAATTGATTTCACACAGGTGATGTACTCTAACATTCACCTATCTTCTCAACTGGTAAGACTCGAAGAAGTTGTCAAAAGCAAGCAAAATGTGACGCCACAAAGCCTTTGTGAGAATATCTACAATTTGATCACATGTCGGAACTTCATCGACAAGAAGAGAACCATCAGCTACTTTTTCCTGAACAAAGAATAAATTGAGTTCAACATGCTTAAATTTAGAATGCAAAATTGGATTAGTAGCCACTGCTACAGCACTAAAGTTGTCACACCAGACAATAGGAACATCAGTATAACAAAATTTCAATTCTTTCAATAATGAAACCAACCAAGTAACATCAGATGTTGCTGCAGCCAACCCTCTGTACTCAGTCTCAGCAGTGGAGCAAGACACAACCTGTTGTTTCTTAGAGCACCGGGAAATAAGATTGTCACCAAAATAAACACAATAACCAGTAGTCGTCCATTGATCATCAAAGTCTAAGCCCCAATTAGTATCATCATATCCAACCAATGACATTTTGTTAGAAGGTCGAAAAACCAACCTGTAATCTACAGTACCACATAAGTATCGTGAAATATGTTTTAGAGCAACAAGATGAGTATCGGTCGGTGCATGTATAAACTGACAAATACGATTGACTGCATAAGCAATGTCAGGTCGTGTGAGAAGCAAATATTGTAATGCTCCAGCAATACTCCTATACTCAGTAGGATCGTCAAGTAGAACTCCATCATTCTTAGACAACATGGAATAACTAACCATGAGAGTATGTACACCTTGGCATTCGCCAAACAACATCTGTCAAGGAGATCAAGAATATACTTACGTTGACACAAGTGAAGGCTCCCAGTAGCCGACCGAGTGACCTCAACTCTCAAGAAATAATGAAGAGCTTACATGTCTTTAAGAGAGAATTCAACGTGTAATTGTTGTACAAACGCATCAATACCTTCAGGTGTGTTTCCCGTAATGACGATATCATCCACATACACTAACAACATACATACTTGACTCATTAGTAATACGAACAAATAGTGAAGCATCAAACTTTGAGAGAACAAAATTTAATGAGAGAAGAAAAATTTTCAACTTATCAAACCATGCTTGTGGAGCTTGATGTAACCCATACAACGCTTGCGTCAACTGACACATAAAAGGTTCTCCATTCACACCATGTTGCACATACCTAAGAGGTTGTTGCATATATACTTCTTCAGTAAGGTCACCATTTAGAAACGCATTTTTAACATCGACCTATCGCAACTGCCATTTCTTGGACACATCAATAGACAAAATAGTTCAAATGGTAGCTGGTTTAACTACTGGATTAAATGTCTATTTAAAATCACACCTCAACACCTGAGAGCACCCTTTAGCCACTAATCAAGCCTTACGTCGAGCCACAGTACCATCGAGATTCTTTTTCACTTTGAACAACCACTTACAACCAATTGCCTTTCTTCCAGGTGGCAAAGGAACTAACTCCCAAGTGCAATTTTGAATTAACACATCATACTCAGCCTGAGCTGCTAACTTCCATTCTTCATGAGCAAAGGCTTCATCAATGGTACGTGGCTCACGCTCAACAATTTCAACAGCCAGGGCTTTGGGTTTAAAAATACTCGCTTTGGAACGTGTAATTAAAATTATAGTAATTAAAATTAAATAGTTTTAAAGATTTAAAAGAAGAAAATAATTTATATAGTAAAAAAGCCAAAATTTATATGATAAAAATCACCTTAATGAAATAAAGTTTCAGAAAATTTTTTTATATAAAATTTAGTTAATATATTTATTGTGACAAAATAATTGTAATTTAAAATGCATTGAGATTTTCTTTTCTTTTATTAAATTTTAGTATTAAAAAGATTAATTAAAATGTGATAAAGAATAATAATATTTTTTCTAAACTATTTTATCAAATACGTAAATAAAATTATTTATTAAGATTATTAAATAAAAATAACTCACATTTAGTATCTAGATATACAAATTAGTTACTCAGATTAAAAGGAAAATTGTATAAAATATTTTTAAAAATATATATTTAGTTTATTTCACAATTTCGAGTGAAATGGAAAATTTTCCCTAACAATGCTTATCTTATTCTTTAATTCATTGTTTTTCTTTAAGTCTCCTCGTTAGAACAATTGACCATTACAAGAATTTAGCGACCCACAGCCTTGCCATGAATTTTTAGTCTCACGGCCTTGCCTAAACATTACCTTTAGTAAACCCACGCAATTCGCAAAAGATATATTGAGAAAGGTTGTAACATTTCATACTCGATCCGATCATTGGGTCCAAGTAATAGGATATTACATTCGTTGTTGGAACAACTACGATCAATTACATTTAGTTTTTACCATTAAACATTTATTTACGAATAATATAAACATATGATACGATGAACAATTATTTTTGGTTCTTACACGAGTTTACGAAAACTCTAATGCTAACTCGAGGTCAAATTATGACCAAATTGTAAAAATTTCAAAGTCTTGAGTTGACGTCGCAACTTTGAAGATTTCTCGCCACGACGTGACCATCTGTTTCTAAATGGCACCAACATGCTTCACCTATAAAGCAATTTCATCACAATCATTCACCATTTTAACCATTTCAATTGTTCATTCCTAAAATATCTCATTACATATATATATTACCAAAGGTAGTTCACTTATGACAATTACCATTCATTTATTAAGGGTGAGTTTGGATGGGCGGTGCGTTTACCTGCGCTTAGTGTAAAAACAGCGGTGGCGGTGATATTAGATACTATAATAATACTGTAGCGTGAGACAAAAAGTAAGCTAAACGCACAACACCGCACCCAATCGCCCATCCAAACCCACCCTAAATTGACATATACATTCACATATAAGTCTCAAATATAACAACCTCTCATACAATGCAACTAACTAGGTACCAAATTCAATATGTGAAAATCAACCATTTGGCCATTACACTTCCATCCCAACGACTCTAGAAGAGAAAGCAATGGCTTGGACTGACATCTTTTGAAATTTTTATTAACATAAAATGTTTAATCGAATTGCTGTCATGAGTTAACCGAACATTAAGTCAACTAGAAAATAATTAAAAACCCATTCTATTTAAAAAATTAAAAAATATTATTATCAGAATATTTTTAGTTTTATTTTTATTTTTACATTTTTATATAAAATATATAAAAAATCAAATCCACAAATAATAGAATTTAAACATGGAATATCAACATCCCCAAATATTTAATTGTATCTTTCAATTCCTTTCACAAAGCCTAACTTAGCTTTTTTATTTGATCTCAATTATTGTTATCATCTTCCCATAGACAGTCCATGGTCGGTTGAAGGTGGCAACTTCCTATTCCTTCACACCTTTGAAATCTATGAATCTCAATCAAGAAATTAAATTAAAATTCTAACCCTCCAAATTTTCTTTATATTTTTCAAATTTTAAAATTTCAAATGATAGTAATTAAATTCAATACATAAATTATTATTTTAATCTCTATTCTTCAATTTATTTATTTTAATTTTTCATATTTTTCGAACTTTAAAATTTCAATCTGATTGAAATAATTATCTTTAAATCCATCAAATAAAATAATATAATATGTTTAATGATATATAAAAATAACATGTTAATATAATTTTACATATATAATAATATGTTTATTATATAAAATTTTAAAAATAATATAATTTAATTTAATAAACTTAACAGTTATTATTTGAAACAGTACTGAAATTTTAAAATTTAAAAAAATTCGAATACTATGCATAATATAAAATATCAATAGATGTCACTGTCATCTTTAATCTTATTTTAATACATCTGTTTTATGTTTATCAATTTAAATGATTGTGTTTTTGCATACCGTGATTACACCTTCCATTTGTAAGCAATGATGTTATGTTAATATCGATTGAGTATTAACGTGATTGGCATGAGTATTATTACTAATATAAAAATATGTGGGTTCGAGTGCATTATACTTTTATTTATGGGTTGTGGAGAAGCTATGAGTAGTACTAGACATTATGTCACAAACAACAGATATGATCAGAACCTATAATGAGATTGTTCAAAAAAAATGATGTTATGTTAATTTTATAAGTTAGTTCCATCAAACATCCTAAACTATGATTCTTATTCTAAATTGATCTTCAAACTTCAAAACATTCTAATTATATCCTCAAAATATTGATGTTATATCAATAAGGTCTTTCTATAACTAAAATCATTGATTTAACCGTTAAATAAGACCTCATATCTCATGTGACATAATTTAAAATTAAATTTTCAAAGAAAAATAAATATTGTAAAATTGGATGTGAGAATCTTGATTTTGTGGTTTTTGAAGTTTTTAAATAAATTATCGTTCACTCTCTCTCTTCTTTCGATTTTTAATTTTTTATTGATTCTGAGTAATTCAACTCTTATATCTAGACTGATATATTAATTGAATCCTAAATCATGGATTCGGATTCAAGTAGAGAATGTTTTAATAATAAAAGAGAGAGAAGAAAGTGAAAAGAAATAAATTCTATCTACTAGGGGCCCAACCCCCCTAAAATGGAAAAATATCCATTTAGTTCCCTTTAAAATTTATAAAAATTTAAATTAGTAAAGGTAAAATTGTACTTTGGTCCTAAAAATTATAAAAATTTAATTTAATCATTTAAAAATTACAAAGATATAGATTTTAAAATGGTGAAATTACGTTTTTACTAACGTAAAATTATACAATTTAATTTCGACTCTCCCTAAAATATTTGCTAGCTTCGCCCCTACCCTAACAGTTAAAAAATATTTTAATAATCAAATCGACAGTCAGACTAATCATTCAATTAATTTAATCATCGGTTTAATAAAAATAAAAAAATTTAAAATCAATTTAAGGTGGGTTTGGATGGGCGATTGGGTGCGGTGCGTTTAGTTTACTTTTTGTCTCACGCTACAATATCGCTACAGTGTCTAATGTCACCGCCACCGCTGTTTTTACACTAACCGCAGGTAAACGCATCGCCCATCCAAACTCACCCATAATCGATTTAACGTCGGTTTCACAGCCAATATTTTAAAGGAAAGAAAAGTGAAAAGAAAAAAAAATTCCATCCAGTAACTCATACTCCCTACATAAAAGAACACATCACCCCACCACCACTTTCTTTCCATCCAAACAAAACCAGTTGATTCTAGAGAAAATTCAACAGTGATTCCCTCTCATTTTCCTATATAAAACCCTTCATTTCAACCCCAAAATTTTACACCAACAATCAAACCCCATAAAACATATACATCCATGGCTAGAAACTACAACTATTCATCATATTCATTCATAGATCACTTATCTCCTCCACCTCTCCACTTATGTTTCTTCATCATAATCCTCTTCTTCATACTGGGTTTATCATGGTACATCAATTACGAATCCAAGCTCGAAGATCTCACCATTCAGCTCAAGCTTTTCCTCTTGTTAGTCCCTGTGGTGTTGCTGCTTTTGGTTCACTGTTTATCGGCGGAGAGTCTTGATTTCGTTGTACCGTTTCCCGATCAAGATTCGCTTCACAGAGCCGGTGGGTCGCCGTGGGGGGTGGCGCTTGTGTTGGTGGTGGTTATTTATATGATCTCTTATCAATCTTATTTTCATGAGCGTTGGTTTCCATTTGGTATTAAATGATGTGATCAGTTTGCCTTTTTATTCATATATATATATATATAAATTAGTCGTAAATTGATTTTTTTCTCTTAAATTTTATCTATTTTTACGGTTAAAAACCGATATCACTAACAAAATTATAAAAAAAAAAATACGGTAGGAATTAAAATAATACATTAAAAATTTTATTAATTTGTACTTATTTATCGCATTACCAAAACACTATGCTAAAAACAAAGGAAAAAAATCTTATCAATTGCTTGTTCTTCATTTGGGTAAAGAAGTAATGAAAAATTTTAAGTTTTGTTCGACAAAGAAGATAAAATTAATTAATTTAATTAATTGTAATAATTTTTTTTATTTTTACTTTTAACATAGCATGGAAGATTTAAGATTATATAATAAAAAAATTGAGTTTTGTAGACAATTATTAAAGATAAGCTATTTGAGTTTATATTAATTTTGAAACACAAAATTGTTATAATAAACGTTGATAATGGCGGTAGAACGATCACAAATCAATAAAAAAAGAAAATAAAAACATATAAATTTTACGTGGAAAACCCTTTTGAGAAAAGACCAGGTGCAGATTAGAGTAGTTTCAACTATATCTATTTAAGGGTTAAAACCCCTCGACCCTTCCTCATAGATCTCCTTATTTTGCCACTATTTATTTCTTCAATAAGTGACGAGATTCGGGTCACACAATCTCTAACAAAAATACAATTTTAAATTCTATAAGAAGATAAAATTAATTAATTTTAATATTGTAGTAACAATTCAATTGACATTTAAATTTTAATACTAAACAAAAAAAACAAAACTTTCGATAAGAGAATAAATAAGTACTTAATTTGAAAAAAAAATTAATGCTTTATTTTAGTTTCACTTTAACCTTTATTTTTTTAATCCAAAGTAATACTTAAAAAATAATAATTTTTGGTGACCAAAATAAAACTGATTTAGAAGTTGTGGCGTGTACAATCAACCGCCATTAGAAATTTAACGCTTAGATGATTAAAATGAAAACACCTTAAAATTAAGTGACGAAATTGCAAGATTTTATTTTGATTATCCAAAATGAAATCACTCAAAAATTAGGTTACGACACTATTTTTTTGTTAAATTATATGTAAATGACGTGATATTTTATTAAACTAAAAACAATTAATAAATTTTAAAAAAATTCATATAAATTTAAATTATGTTTTTCTAAATAATTAAAATTATTTCTACAGTGCTACAACAATAATAAATGTGGTTTTTTTATTTGTGGAAATATTTTAGATATATTTGTTTAAATTGTTTTGAACAAGTTCGGATTATATTTGTTCTTTTTTATACAATGTCTAAAGCTACCCATAACCCCTCTTCAACCCATAAATAAGAGGATAATGCGCTTCAACGCAGTCGAATCTATGTCCTCTTGCATTGGAAACAATAATAATTTTCATATGATTTGATAAAAAATAGTCACATATATAATGGTGAAATTGAACCAAAACAAAATTCGTGTATGATATTGCCTATTGAATCAAAGTTCATAATTTTTATTTTTCCTATTTTTTATTTTTCTTATATGTAAAAGTGTCGGACAAGATCCACAAATGATGGGATGTAAACGTAAAATAATCTTATAAAATATTTTGATTGGAGACCCAATATTATCGAATTCAAAAGGGATAAAATACCATTTAGTCCTTGAACTTGGTAATTTTTCTTACCGTGGTCTTTAAAAATATTTTGGTTCACATTAGTCTTGAAATTTAGAAGAATTTTTTAATTTAGTCCCTAAATGTGGATTCCATTAAAGTATGACAACGTGACATTCTAAGTTGCACCATGTCATCCGAAAATGTTTTATTATTTTTTAAAATTTGAAGTGTTCTTTATATTCTTTAGATTGCACATATATATTTTTTAAAATTTTACATGCCATAATCTTAGAATACCATATCATCACACTTTAATGGAATCCAAGTTTAGTGATCAAATTGAAAAAAATTGTCAAATTCCGAGACCAATGTGAACAAATAAGGACCAAGTTGGAAAATATACCAAATTCAAGCACTAAAAGTTGCTTTATCCCTACTCAAAAAGCATTCAAAACGGCACCGTTTTAAGTAGCCGAAACCGGATACAATAAAAGGGCCTGATTATTGAATCAAAGGACTTTAAAGAAAAAAGAAACACAGAGATTCAAATGAAAGGCACCGTGATTCAAATGAAAAGCAGCAACAAAATCCAAAGCCAAACGCAGTTAAAGAGCGAAAAGCCATTAAAGCCACCGTTTAGACCTGCAAAAGACGATACCAAGCCTCTTCTTCAAGACCCGGTAACCCTTTTTTCTTATAATCAATTTTTTTTTTCTAATGGGTTTTCTGTTTTCGGTTGAAGATATTTTGGGTTTAATTGTTTTACAGATACTGAGATCAGACCCCAATGAAACAGAGGAAGCTGTGCTGCGTTTGCCTCCTTTTCCTTCACTCAATTGAAAATTGATTTCCATGGATTTTGGCATTGTATTGTAAGACTTAAAATTGCTTTAATTGCTGTTAATTTGTGGTGTTTGTTTGTTTAATTGTGTTCGTAGATGAATGGGTTTTCGTGTTTCGATTCATTGGTGGAAACAACAAGTTGCAAGTTTAATCTTTAAATCCCATTCATTAGAAATTACAAAGTCTCGAGAGTTTTTGACAAAAAAAAAAGCCTACTATAAGATTATCTTGATGGGTTGTTTTCTCATTGTTCTTTGCGTGTCTATTGTGTTTCCATTGGTTTCGTAGTTGTAAATTTGTTTATAGGTTCAGGGGTTTCTTACCATTGAAGATTCAAGAGCACTAGAAGCTCTCACGCTTGGGTCTGCCCATATATATATATAAGGGTGCGTTTGGTTCGCTGTATTGGATTAGAGGTGTAATAGCAAATCAACTGTTTGGTTGAATCTAATGGAATAGAGGCGTAATAGTAATTTTGTGTTTGGTTGAATGGAATAGAGGTATAATAGCATAATGAAAAAAACTAAAATGACTAGAATACCTTTAGCATAAATTTGTTTTGATAAATGATTATTGTTATTGTTATTTAAATTTTAATAAGATTATTATTATCAATAATAAATAATTTAATCATATTTAAACATAAGTATTATTAAATATATTTTAATTAAAATATATAATTTAATAAAATTCTTAATAATTAGCAGAAATTTGTTTTGGTAAATTATTATTGTCATTGTTATTTAAATTTTAATAAGATTATTAATATCAACAATAAATAATTTAAAAGATAATTTAACATAATTATTATTAAATATAATTTAATAAAAATATATAATTTAATAAAATTTTTAATATTAAATATTCTTATATGAATTTAATAAAATTATAATATATAATACTATAAAATATAATTTAAAATAATTATTATTAAATATAATTTAATAGAAATATATAATTTAATAAAATTCTTAATATTTAAATATTCTTAAATGAATTTACTAAAATCATAATATATAATACTATAAAATATAATTTAAAATAATTATTATTAAATATAATTTAATAAAAATATATAATTTAATAAAATTCTTAATATTAAATATTCTTAAATAAATTTACTAAAATCATAATATACAATACTATAAAATATAATTTAAAATAATTATTATTAAAAATATAATTTAGTAAAAATATTTAATTTAATAAAATTCTTTAATATTAAATATTCTTAGAATTTACTAAAATCATAATATATAATACTATAAAATATAATTTAAATTAATTATTTTTAAATATAATTTAATAAAAATATATAATTTAATCAAAACATTATATTCCAATATAAATATCTTAGTCAAAATATGACTAATTTTCCGAAGCATGGGAAGAGGATTTATCTAGTAATTTTAAAATTTATCTCAAAAATGCTTAAATTAATAAATTGCAAAAAGAAAAAAGAAAAAATCGAGAGGTATTTGGGTCAGACTCAAGTTATTTCCAAAATGTGTTCGGATGCTTAAATTAATGAATGAAAAATCACATAAGTGATAAAGTGGCAAAACATTTGCATATTATACAGCTTTAAAGAAAGAATACACAACAAATGATGTTTGCATTCTAAAATATGGTAAAAAATATATTGCTTTAACGAAAATACAACAAAACAGATCCCAATACCATGCCCCATGGATCTAAATTTACCCACTCTTACTTCGACCAAGCGACCGTAACGATTTCAGCTTGTGCACTCCTATATAATTCCAGTCTCTTCGCAAGAGCGGATCGGCATTCCATGATTGCTGGATCATCATTCAGTAATGCCGATAATCGTTTTTGCTACAAAAGAAATTTCCCAGAAATCATTCACTGATCATCTGTTTCACCAAAATAAGTAATAGACGGTAAGTTGGTTAAGAGAGGACATTTCTCACCTTCAGTTTACCCAATTCCGTGTAGAAAAGGTCAAGCAGGCTTCTTTTAGCTTCACGGACTTGACAATAAACAATGGACTTTGGAATCGAGTGGCGCAAAGTAGCGCAGACCATATATACGTAAGACAAAACTGTACTTCCTGCTCATACATTGTTAGGATTTGCAGCAACAATGTTCAGCTGTCATTCTTGCACAAACTATAAAAAATGTACACTGCAAAGTTATTGGAAACAGAGGAAGTGGCAATTTGCAGCAACAATCTACAATACACTTTTCCTAGGATTTTCGAAGAAAGTCACATAAAATACGCGTTATCCTAAAATATTGTTGGCAGTAACATCGTTGTAAATCTTATTTAAGTAAATTTTACTAGAAGGAGCACACAATAAAGATCAAATGCATTTTACCTTCTCAATGTAAGAGCGAACCATGGTCTCAATATCTTGCACAATGCTCTCGGGCTGACCCTCTACATCTAGCAAGATAATCAATCAATTTCAGATAGTATCATACAAATTAATCAAGAATTTCACTGATCATGTTGCAGCGGAAAAGCTAAAAGGATAGGGTTTAAAGTGATAAAATGGTATGGCTACTATATTTGAATTTAAAATGAGAAAGACAATTGCACTTTGAATATTGCACTTCTTTTTTAGGTCACCGTGGAAATATATTGCAGACAACGAATAACAGTAATATAAGGCTTCAAATTTTCTAGGTGTAAATTTACTAGGCATTACAATATTAGACACCTTTAAGCCTTAGTGCTAGAAGTTTAAATGTTTCAAGTCCAGAAGTTATTACAATACTAAGAAACGAGATACTAACTTCAAGAACTAGAAAAAGGCTATGTCAGATTTTTAATGCAGCCAACTAAGGAAAGATGCAGTTAGGGGCAAAGGGAATTGCATACAAGTTATGCTGCTCATATTTGTTCTTACTTACATGGTCGAGAAGTGGAGACATAGCAACAGCATTGACTGGACGTTCAGCAACATAGGTCTTGATAAGAGTCAACGTTCTTGTGTCCCATAGCTAAACATTTACAGAAAAACGTAAGAAGAATCAGGCAGAGGAAATTTTAGCCAAAGAATAAAGAATCTGGGGTTATTTCAGAAAATAGCCACAAATGCTCAAAAAACTTGTGAGGTTAATAAGATGCATCACCTTGGCAGATTTATCTAAGGAACCAGTAAGGAAGTGTGAACCGTCTGCAGATTTTGTAAGTGATGTTATTGTCTTTTTGTGACCCGATTCCTTGTCAGCCTCCCTAAGTAGTTTTCCAGTCTAGAAGACAACATCGACAAATCCAACCCGAAAGATAAGATCATTTCCAATGTACAGATTAATAAAGGAACATGACAGAGGATATTGAAGAAAGATAATTAAAAAATAAGAAAAGATCTAGTTTGAAGAATATCAAGAAGTGAAAACAAATTATTACATCAGAATATTTTCAATGTTGAAGACAAACCGATCAATTGTGCAACATTATAGAACAAAAATAGCTTCCGTGCTCACAAAAAGAACTATTCATATCTGACAGCAATTTACCTTAGAATCCCATATACGAATTACGGCATCTTCTCCAGCACTAACGATAGTCCTATTGAGGGGTCCCCAAACAGCTCTGTTTATTCTACCTTACAGAGAATAAATCCATATCTGACTATTACAGCTAGTTTATCCCCTACAGAGAAATCCACCGACCTCGCAGGAGAACCGAAATTGAAAGTATATAATTGAGCTCCCGTCTGAACATTCCACAGCTTCACAGTTTGATCGGCACTTCCCGTAATAAGCCTCATCGAATCCCCTACAAGTTTTGAGGGAGGGGACTAAAAATTGGAACTTCAAGTTTAAAAACTAAAAAATAAAATAAATAAAGAACAAAAAGAACTTACTTGAGACGTCGCAAGACCAAACGGCGCCATTATGGCCACAATAAGTGCCGAGACGCTCGCCATTGTCGGCGAACCAAACGGTAGGGGTATGGTCCTTAGCGCATGAAAACAAAAGATCTCCATCTCTGTTGTACTTGAGAAACGTCAATGGCCTTTCATGACCTTTCATCAAAATCGGCCTCATCTTCTTCTTTTCTTCTTTTCTCGCCAAAAATTTAAAGAAAAGAAGAACTTGCCGCTTCTGTCGATGCTGTGAGGGAGAGGGTGGGTGGAGATGAATTTCAGTGATGACTGCTTGGGAGAGGCTTGGGAGGGTAAAAGAATACTGATTAGGTAATCCTTTCTTTTGGAAGGGATTTGCAAATCGGCGCTGCATAAGGAAAAATAGGGAATCTGTCTGCAATGTAATAGGCCCGTATTAGGGAAATACAGCCAACCAAACAAGGTAATTATTGCCCAACCAAACAAGGTAATCAGTGGGGCCACAAATTAGGGGTGTAATGCTTAATCCATTACACCCAACCAAACATGGTGTAAAGGTTAAATCCTTGTGCTTGCGAAAATTGTGGATTTAATATCTTACATAACTAAAAATTAAAATTAAAATTCACAACTTATTTACCTTTTAAAATTTTAATCACAATATGTTAACTCTTAAATTCATTGAGTTTTGTTATTATTAAATCTAGTACGGAAAATATATTATCACATCTTAAATTGTTATTTTCATATTTTATTAACTAAAAGTCCAATTAATGATTAACTTTTATAATTTAATAATTCTAAAATTAGAGTATAGATCAAATTTAAAACTGTGCAGATAATATAAGACTAATAATTAATTTAACTAAATGAATTTAATTATTACTATTTTAGTCAAGATTAAAATTTGAAAAATATAAAGAAAAATTGATCAAGTTAACATATAAAATTAAATTCATAACTTTTACAATAGAATGGAAAGGGTTAGAGCAAGATCACTAATGCTTTTTTGTAATTGGAAATATATATATTTTCAAAATAATTCCACAACATTGAAAAGAACATCATTTTAATTCCACATCATTACTTTATATCAAGAAAATATTACACATAAGTAATATTTAAAAGGAGCAAAGGGTGTGAACACTTATACATTTTTAAAATACAAAAACTAAATAGCAAGGGCTTGAGGTATATTTAGACATCCCTAGTGTACTCCCCTCCTCTAAACATTTAACATGGAACATCGAGAGAAAGCAAATAACAGATAAAATTAGGGGAAGAAAACAAAATCCACCCTTTTATCCCTCAGTAAAATTGTCACCAATGACATGGATTTCATGATACAGTCCTTCCATAGCATAGACAAGCAAGATAGAGATTTTTTGCCCATTTTTCCTACACAATAACAAAATTCACATGAAAATATAATACATACATACATACATACATACATACATACATTTACAAATCACCATATAGATTTAATCATACAAGGAATTAACATGTTAATACAGAGCTATCAAGAAGTAATTCCTGTAAGGATAATTGGATTAGGTCGATGAGGAGTGATGACGATTCGGTTCTAAATGCCTATAGGCAGTAGGAGTGATAACGATTTGGTTCTGATTGGGGTTTTGGACAAAATTTGTGGTTATCTCGTACCATTGTGGTTCTTTAAGAAACCTAACAGAACTGAATTCCATCAATTCCGATCAACTGGAATCTGTTTTTGGTTTTTGGTTTTTCGGTTTTCTTGCTCATCCCTAGTAGGCACTGGTTAAGGATTAATGATTACCATTTTAGCTTCTTTTTTTAAAAAAAATTTAATGCATTACTTCTACTAAATTTAAGAAAAACATAAAGCATTAATTTACATTTTACTTTCCCTAAATCATTTTCATTTATGATATTAACTTCTCAAAATAGCAAGTTTTAGATGTATATAAAGTACACATTATAAAGAAGCAATAGAATTGTTACCTTAACATGAATGCTGGGAAACTGAGATGTGCGTAAAGTTTCTTGAGTTTCATCACCGGGTTTGCGCTTAGGGATGCTCAAGATTAGAGCAGCTTGATCCAAAGTTGCAGCTGTCGATGTGATTCTATAACCACTATCCCAACGTCTGTGGATTCCTTCACTTGGATAGAGAAAATCAAGTTCCACAACCTATAAAACCGGTAGAAAGGATGGAATGAATTCAAACTAAACAAGTTCAGGGCATTAATTTTGTGAACTCATGATGAGTTAAATACATTTATAGCTTTTTAATATATCTAATAAAATTAATAATATTAAGTTCCGTCTGAATAACCTTCTAGAAGTTATGGTTAACCCTAACAATTGTTTTTTTTACATCAATCCCCAATTAAATGGACAATATTATTAACTTCCAAGTTAATACGAATTCAAACAAACAAAGAAAACCATTGATCAATTATCAAATTGCTATGGAGAACCCAAATAATGTTAGTGCAACTGAGATGAAACCTGATCACTGAAGCCTGCATTGCGAGACATAACAACACCCCATCGGCTTCCAGCAGTTGTCATCGAGGTGACATAAAAACCCTCTCTCCACTTTTTGTTTATCCACTTAAAGGGGAAAGAGTCACTTACTTTATAAGATTGTTGAGTGTATTGGGTACCTACACAAATTATCATGATTCAGAAATCTTGAGCCATAAAAGTAAATGAAAAAGGAAAAAAAGTAGAAGCAGTTTTGCCTAGATATTGTTTGTCCGAAGTGCAAACTTTGATAAAAACTAACATGTTCGTCTACCTACTTAAGTAATTCAGTTCTCATCTAATCAATCCCCTTGGTTTCTAGTAAGTCCTAAGATTACAAGATTTAAATCAAAGGAGAAAAATGAACAAAAGAAACAAAGCTACAATTGAGAGTTGGAAGGAACATCTATGTCAAAGAAAAGATGTCACACCATCACCTGGATCCTCGATATACCATATTCCCCTCCCAAACCCATCTTAAGCGATTTTGATTTTAGGTTCATTTATTCCATTAAAACCAAAATTTCATCAGACTTTTACACAAACCAGAATACAAACTGACCTTTGGACATAACAACAAGGGAATTTCCACTGTTTGAACCAGCAATAGAACTGATGTAATAGTTTTTCTCCCACTGATCCATGATCCACTCCTGTATATTCAGAAGAATAAGCCATTCCTTAATATAAATATTTTACTTAAGCAATCATAACAATATGCAATAGGTCACCTTGTGTAAGAAGGAAGGTGATAGCTCATAAACTTGGCTTGTAAAACCAGTCCCTGCATCCATGATCAATGCCCAAAGATTGGTACAACATGCCACACAGCTTATTAGCAGACCATCTGCTATTCCTTTCTCCACATGTTGAGCCAACCTTGCATCTGCCACATTGTAATGATACCTAATTGCATGATAACCAAACAGTGAAGTTGAAACATCAAACACAGAAAGCTAGTACATATGAACATTTTTTCCCTTATTGCCTACAGGCCGATCATACTCCAGCTAAAGCAAAAGATAAAACGGGCAAGAGGAGGACTAAAGAGGTGTTTGATAGAGGACCACTAAAAAATATTTTCACCACAAGGTAAAAGGTTCTTTAACCACAAGTCAAAAGGAGACCAAACTAATTCAAATATATATATACTTAAAATTCTACTGTATGTTGCATTTGCTGCTTTCCTTTTGCTTCAAATGTTACGAAAATGAGAAATGAGCTAATAATTACAATCTAAATTTCCTTTTGAAAGTGAAATTATTAATTTCACAAATCACTTCTACTGTCTTTTAAAATGAAAAAGAAAATGAAGAGAAGAAAAGGTGCAGTGAAAATGAAGACTACTCCAAAATACCTCTGCTTCATTGGAAGTCTGGCATTGTAGACTGAAATCCACTGTGTAGCAGGCACACCAAGACGAACCTTCTTCTTGGGTTGATCATCATCTTCATCAATGTTCAACCTACCTCGCTTTTGGCCTACTTGATAAATAATCTACCAAAATTTCACAATTATCATTAATGTGTTTACAGATTTTCTAAAGTCTTAACTGGCAGATGACAGTGAGAGCATGGGGAACCCTTGGGCCCCTACCCCCAAGATCTTTGAACCCCTTAGTATGAATGCATATTTACATTAAATACATTTAAATTGGCCTCCGAAAATTAATATTACTATTTTTATTTTTTATATATATATTTTGCATGCAACCAAATTTTATGCATTGACAAAAGGAGTTAAAAGACCGGTATTCTATATAATTATTATTTCAAAATAATATAAAATTATCACATGCAACATGCGTGACAACAAATACTAGACCACTAGTACATATAAATACCTTTTGAGCACCATCTGTGTTTATTGGCCTTATAGCTGGATTTGGTCCTAACAAGCCCTCAAATAAAGATATTAGTTTGGAGTAGTTGGGCTCCTCGTCAAATTTCATATTCACCACAATCTCAAGAAATTGTTTTAGTGCAGGAGGACAGAAGCAGCAAAGCATTTCAGGGGATGTAGCCATTTTCTTTTTGCAGACTAAGAACGATTTGTTGTCACCCTTGATTTAGAAAGCAAAACAAAGAATGAGAAAACAATACAGTTATAGATGCTGAGGGCTAAAATGACTGATATGCAACTCACTATGATAATTATATCAGCCATACCTGATAGCCCTGCCACGGTAATCGACCTCGATGCAGGAATATGAGTGTGTATGCTAGAGACTCAAGATCATCTCTTCGGCTGGCAGTTCTTCCCAAATGCGCATGAGCACTAGCATATCGAACAGTTCCTCTGGTGAATACCAAAATTACAGAACACAATAGTGTCAGCAAAATAGTTGATCATACGCACCTATCTCCAACTAGAAAAAAATTATACACACCTGAACATATCGGGACGTTGATCATAATCAACATGCAGCCCACTGCTGCTATCTTTCCACTTTGTTGCTGAGATGTCATGATGCAGACAACATAAGAAAAGAATCAAAATGGAATCATTAAAGAGATACTGTAGGGATAAAGTGAAATTTACTCGCCTAATCCAAGGTCTACAAGAAATAATTTCTTCTCTTGTGGTGTAGATGGTTGACCAAGTAGAAAGTTCTCAGGCTTAACATCCCCATGCACATAACTGGTATCACACAGGATCAACATTCAAAGAAAAAGTTGGTAGAAATCAAAAAAGAGAAAAGAGTTGAAAACTAAGAAAGATACTAATATTATAAATTTATAGAGCTTGCAAGCCAACTAATATTCATACTAAAAATAATTAAGATCACCAACCCTTTGGAGTGCATCTTCTCTAATATTGATAGGGACTCAACTGCTATACATGCTACCATTTCTGCAGACATCCTGCATGTGAAATTGAGAACAAAAGTTTTAAATCAAAGATTAGTAGGCTTATTCCATCTTATCATCCATCAGTCTCAACGTCTACACAAAGGATTAGGAGGTGCCAAATGTTCCATAAAACGTGATAAAATTGGAAAAAAAAAACTTGCATAAAAATTCTTTTGCGGTGAAGGGTTAAGAAGAAAACCCCAAACATGTATTGATTCTAAGGATAAGGGCTTCCTAGAGTTGTGTATGAGTGTTCATGGCCTTTTAGCATTGGGTTTTGGGTTTGTTAGATGGATGGATTAGTTTGTTATTCTTAAAATAGCCACCACCCCACTCCTCCCAAAAAACAGGTGAAGAGAGTAAACATAGCTCCCCAACTGGCAACCACTAAATAACTTAGATAGCCCAAGCATGAACATATACTCTCAATATATTTCTAGTGGAAAGAAGAAATGGTAAACAGTAATGGAGTATTTTTGTTTCTTCGACCTGTCTACTGAACAAAACTAAAAACAATTGTAAATCTATCAAATAAGAATGAAGCAAAATTTCACTTAATAAAGTGCTTCCTCTTATGTTGTCTCTCATTTCTGAATAAGCAAACCATAAGAAAAAGGAAGCAGGGCAGGGATGGAGTGTTAACAAGGTAATAAGACATGTCACTCACGCTTGCCCTGAAGAGTTCCAAACATCCCATAAGCTGGGCCCTAGCATGTCCATAACCTGAAAATACACAAGTATAAGTCAAGCATGGATTTATGATAGGTACACAAATAGAAAACAAGCTGCAGATCATACCATCACATAATAGTCTCCTTGCTTCCCTTTGTAGTGTACTTTGGGAACTCCATGACTGCCACCAAGAGCACTGTTCACAACAAGATCAACAGTGTCAGATATAGTCATGACTTAGAAATGTTCCAAAGAAAAACTAGAAACGAGATAGAGCCACCTACTTGTAAACTTGCCATTCATATGGAGGACCATAATTACATCCTTTGCTGTTTCTATGCTCAAATTTCAGAGCAACCTAAAAGATGGCAAGAATGGTAACAGAACTAATATTAATATAAATAATTATGATCATATGAAACTTCCTATAGGCTTGAGACAGCAAACGATGGTTTACCTCCATGGCAGCAGAACCGGTTCCACGTTCATTTCCACCACTAACACGTCGTCCAACAAACACCTGACCAAATCCACCTTTACCTAGCTTTCTCTCTACTTTGTACACGGGAGATCCCCCAACATGAAGCTTGCAAAAGTTTAAAAGGAAAATAAATCCAAATATCCAATTATCCTAACTGACTAAAAAAATGATATTATAATGATAGGACACAAAGATTACTAGAAAGAGTGTATTAGGAGAAGGTTTTCTCACTTTCTCCTTCTAACTTTTCACTCATTCGATGGTAAAGAAATTAGAAGGCAGGGAAAATAGGTGGACCTTTAAAATTTCTCTCATTCCCTCACAATTCAACCCTTCCACAGGTGGGAGGATAGCATTCACGAAACTTAAAAAAACCGATCACATCATTTACATGTTTACTCAATTCTTTTCCATCATCTCATTTTCCATCTATTGTACCAAAATGAATAATAATAAAATCAATTTCAGTGCCCTTTCCTTTCCCTCATTTTCCTTTCTTTCTAACAATTACAGCGTCAGGTAGACAACAAGGCTCGAAGTAATTGGCTCTCAACACTTTACACACAGACACACACGCATAGACAACTATCAATAAGAGTTAAAGGCAAAAAACTGCTAAATCGAAAATATAGTGGCTCGGAACCATAACAAGAACAACTATCAACAAGCAAGTGCCAAAGAAATACAACACATAAATAATGGACAAGCCAAAACCAGAAGCATATAACCATACCCTCTCTGGAAAAGGTGCAGTATTCCCCTCCTCTTCCTGTCCAACGGCCCTGTTAGCACTCAACCCACCGCTATCGTCCCCCATCCCACCTTCCTTCCTTTTATCAACTTCCACCAACTCCTTCCTCTCGATATCGCTCCCTCTCTCAGAAATCGAAATCACCTGTTGGTTAAACTCACGATCCTCTCCACCGGTCGGAGCTACCACCCCCACCTGAACTTTATTCTCCTCCTTAAGTCTTTTAGCAGCCAATCTAGTCCTCGGCCTACCTACCTCTCCCTCAGCCGCACGTTTCCGACCTCGGTTGCTCCGCCTCGTCTGTTTTCCCCCTTGTTGCGGTTGAGCTAACGTGGCGCGACGTCTACTAACTCCTTTTCCAACCAGAGGCATTTCGTAAACCCCATAAAATTGAAACCAAACCCCAATAACCCAATCATTGTATAATTTCTTCAACAACACCAGCCATGTAAAAATTCAATAATTTAAAAAAGAAAGTTTGGGGAATTCACAACAAGAAATTGAAACGACTAATCAATTTTTGAAGGGACTTAAGGTTTAATTAGAGAGAGGAATCAAAAACGAGGAAGGATTAGGGTTAGGGTTTGGGGAGGAAAATTGGAAATTTGGTAGGGGAGGGGGGAATCAGAAAATAACAATAAAGGGAAATGGGAAAAAGAAGTAAAAGAGTGGCTTCCTTATGCCGATAGCCAACATACAGAGCCGAAATTGATATGCGAATGGAATTAGAGTTGAGGTGGGCCCCATGTTTTCCTCCACGTCAGCATGTTTATTTTTATTTTTTATTTACCTTTTCCCGCATTGTAAAGAAAAGACGATGCCTTTCGAATTTTACAAATGGATAACTTAAGAAGGGTTAACATATTGCTTGGTTGGTGCCTGATTTTAATTTTAATGTTCATTTTGATATCAGTGATTAGTTTTAATGTTCAATTTTCGTTTTCCGATCGAATGATATCATATAGTACCAATGAATTTTTGACACACGTACCCTAATAATAAAAGGTGCTTAATTGAGACAAAAAAATTTAAATACCAAATTAAGCAATAAAGTTAGACCGGTGTGTTCAATTTAAACAAAAAAAATTAAATATCAAATTGAAAAAACTCAAATACCAAATCTAATATTAAATCAAAACTAAAATACTAAATTAAACATTAAAATCAAACTCTTAAAATCATTTTTAATTTGCATAATTCAAATTCGAAGCTCAACTTTCAAATTATTTGAAGATGAGTTCATTTAAAATTAGTTGAGTTCAAATTCCAAGAATTTAAAAAAACTCTAATTAAAATATTTTCATATGCAAAATTACGCACTTTTAAGAAAATCTATTATTCTCTCCCAAATTTCGATTTATATATATATATCTAAATAACATTTTATGTTACATGTTAGGGCCACGTGTATGCCACATAGCACATATTTAACAGACACTAGCAAACATTGTTAACAGTTGTATTTTAAAATACAGAAATAAACAAAATTAGGACTAAATTGCAACATTTTAATAGTACAAGGACTTGGGAGATATTTTTAAGACATCCTAATGTCCGCTATAAACATTTAACATGGGGAACACATCAAAAGGAAACTGATGGAGATAACATGTAGGGAACCTCCCCCTTTTTTCCCTAGGAAAATTGTCACCACCATTGATACCCCATTTCATGATACAGTCCTCCCATAGCATAGACAAGCAAGATAGAGATTTTTTGCCCATTTTTCCTGCACAGAACAACAAAGCTCACATGAAAAATGGCATATATATATATAAATGAACTATATACTAGATTTTGTCACACTCACAACATTTTAAGTTCAAACCCCATTATGCGCAAATATTTTTCAAGATTTTATATGAAAAGACCAAATTACCTTCAAAATAATATCTACTGCTTATTAAAAGTGAGGGACTTTTGGTATATTCATTACTGAGTTAGTGACCCAATTGAAGGTGGCACCAATTCAATAAAACACTTAAATATAGTAATAGATTTATATATCATCATATAGATTTAAACATAGTTAGACAGCGATAACATAAGGAAGCAATGGTTAAGCCCCTTATTGGGGTCATCTCACAAATTAGGGTTCAAACCCAGTCATTGTTATCGCCTCCCCTATTTATAATTTGTACCAAAAAAATTAGACAAGAGATTCAGAGATGGATTTCATTTTAACGAAAACCCTTTACCATTACACCACGGACTCGGTTGACAAACATAGACAATGTGTTGATATAGATTGCAGATCATAAGCTATCAAAGATAGTTCTTAGGTTAAGTTAAACACCAATTAAGGATAGATTTCTTACCATTTTAGGGGATAAAATTGCATTTAATACAATGTTTTTATTGAATTTAAGAAAAAGTAATGCACATTAAATACAATTTTCTTTATAAAAGGGCTATTAATTGGAAGAAATGGAATGTCAAAATTCTTGTCATTCATAAATATAACTTCTTATTTCCCTAAAAAAATATTAACTTCTTAAAACTGGTAAAGTATACACTAAAAAGAAGCAATAGAACAATTACCTTAACATGTGTGCTGGGGAATTGAGATGTTCGTAAAGTTTCTTGAGTTTCATCACCGGGCTTGCGCTTAGGAATGCTCAAGATTAGTGCAGATTGATCTGAAGTTGCAGCTGTTGAAGTGATTCTATAACCATTATCCCAACGTCTGTGGATTCCTTCGCTTGGATAGAGAAAATCAAGTTCAACAACCTACAAAAACCGGTTGAAAATAGTTAATAAGATAGCAGGTGCATATAATCTGAATACTTCTAGTGCAACTGAGATCAAACCTGATCACTGAAACCAGCATTGCGAGACATAACAACACCCCATCGGCTTCCAGTAGTTGCCATTGAGGTTACGTAAAAGCCCTCTCTCCACTTTTTGTTTATCCACTTAAATGGGAAAGAGTCACTTACTTTATAAGATTGTTGAGTGTATTGGGTGCCTACAAACGTTATCATCATTCAGAAATCTTTATATAAGTGCAAATTTTGGTAAAAAAATCAACATCTTTGTCTACATGCTTGATTGAAGTACCATTCAGGTTTCTGTAAAAGGATTTAGCAATGTTTTTAAAACCGGATCAGTTCACTGGTCCGAACGATCTGATTAAAAAATTATTAGAAATAAAAACCCGGTTCAACTGGTCCATACCGGTTCCCGGTCTAACCAGTTCACAGCCACTCTCCAGACCCAGACCCTGGTCGATCCAGTCTGGTTCAAGCAACATTTGGATATAGAGCTAAGTTGGTACATGCATCAAGTAAAACATATTGAAAAAAAATGTCGTAGCAACTAAAACCACAATATTTCAAGTTTCAATTTCAGCCTTTATCTATCTATTTATTCCATCAAAACCACAATTTTATCAGACAATTTAGACAAACTAGAATATGAACAGACCTTTGGACATTACAACAAGGGAGCTGCCACCGCTAGAACCAGCAATAGAACTAATGTAATAGTTCTTCTCCCACTGATCCATGATCCACTCCTGTATAATTGAAAAAAATGAGTCATTCCTTGAACACCAGTCGTAATAGGAAAGAAAGTATTAACCATAACAATATGCAATAGGACACCTTGTGTAAGAAGGAAGGTGAAAGCTCATAAACTTGGCTTGTGAAACCAGTTCCAGCATCCATAATTAATGCCCAAAGATTGGTATAAGATGCCACACAGCTTATTAGCAGACCATCAGCCATTCCTTTCTCCACGTGTTGGGCCAACCTTGCATCTGCCACATTGTAATGATACCTAATTGCACGATAACCAAACAGTTAAATTGAAACATCAAACAAGGACAGCTAGTATATATTAACATTTTTACTCCTTAAGGTCTACACGTTCCAAAATACCTCTGCTTCATTGGCAGTCTTGCATTGTAGATTGAAATCCACTGTGTAGCAGGAACACCAAGACGAACCTTCTTCTTGGGTTGATCATCCTCTTCATCAATGGTCAACCTACCTCGCTTTTGGCCGACTTGATAAATAATCTACCAAACATTCCAGGATTGTTAATTTTCTACTACCTTTATTAACTTAAAATTATTAAATTTTATATATACTTTAAAAATAAAAAACATCACATGTATATTCATGACGACAAACACTAGTACATGTCAATACCTTTTGAGCACCATCTGTGTTTATCGGCCTTACAGCTGGATTTGGTCCTATCAACCCCTCAAATAACGATATTAGTTTGGAGTAGTTGGGTTCCTCATCAAATTTCATATTCACCACAATCTCAAGAAACTGTTTTAGTGGTGGAGGACAGAAGCAGCAAAGCATTTCAGGTGATGTAGCCATTTTCTTTTTGCAGACTAAGAATGACTTGTTGTCACCCTTGATTTGAAAGTA
Source organism: Gossypium hirsutum (assembly GCF_007990345.1). Lineage (NCBI taxonomy): Eukaryota > Viridiplantae > Streptophyta > Magnoliopsida > Malvales > Malvaceae > Gossypium > Gossypium hirsutum. Next base: position 1,410,323 of record NC_053444.1, read on the forward strand.
CAAGAAAGAATGAGAAAACAATATAAACAATGAATGCTAAAATAACTCTCTGATATACAACTCACTGTGATAATCAAATCAGTCATACCTGATACCCCTGCCATGGTAGCCGGCCTCGATGTAAAAATATGAGTGTATAAGCAAGAGACTCAAGATCATCTCTTCTGCTAGCAGTTCTTCCCAAATGCGCATGGACACTTGCATATCGAACAGTTCCTCTGGTGAAGATGAAAATTACAGAAAACAAGATTATCAGCAAAAGAGTTCATCATAAACAAGTCTCCAATTAGACAGACATTATACACACCTAAACATATCAGGTCGTTGATCATAATCAACATGCAGTCCACTGCTGCTATCTTTCCATTTTGTTGCTGAAACATCATGGTTTAGATCAAACATAAGAAAAGAACCTCAAATCAAAGCATAAAAAGGAACTGTGGGGCTAAAATAGAATTTACTTGCCTAATCCAAGGTCAACAAGAAACAACTTCTTCTCTTGTGGCGTGGATGGTTGACCAAGTAAAAAGTTCTCAGGTTTAACATCCCCATGCACATAACTGTATCACATAAGATCAACATTGAAATCAAAAGTTAGTAGAAACAAAGACAAAGAGGTGAAATATAGATTTAACATTTTAAAAAGATACCAATATTATAGATTTATAGAGCTTTCATGAAAACTAGCATTCAAACTAAACATAAATAAAATCACAAACCCTTTGGAGTGCATCTTCTCTAGTATAGATAGGGACTCAACAGCTATACAAGCTACCATTTCTGCAGACATCCTGCATGTGAAATTAAGAACAAAAATTAATATCCATGACTAGTGGGCTTGTTCCATGTTAGAGTCCATCTACCCCAATGTTTATACAAAGGATTACAACGCACAGATATTCCATAAGAAAGTTATAAATTTGGGAAAAAAAGAATGCATGCACTCCTTTTGCCAAGCAAGGTCAAGAAGACAACCCCTGCATTTCCCCTGGGAAATAAGCAGACCATCAATCCCACCCAACCCCACAAAAACACTCAGGATAACCAGAAGCTTAGATGCTCAATTCCACCCTACCAAGAGATCAACAATAAGAGGAGTGCATGCCCCTACTTCAATTGGACCTTTGGGTTACTACTTTATATAGAACGACCAGTAATGAAAAGAGGGCCAGCAGTCAGCCAGCTAAGCTAACATCTAATTGAGCATATATAGATTATATGGGCTAGTGTTTTTTCAGTTGTGTATAAGTTCATGTTGTCCTTTAGGACTGGGCGTTGGGTTTTTCATAGTTTTTCTTAAAACAATCCAAAAAAATACCCTAAGGGAGTACTATTATTTCTTCGAGTTGTGTCTGATGGGTGAAACTAAAAGTCTGTCAAACACAGATGGCAGTGCTGGATTTGGGTGTGCGTCCGAAACAGGCATGTTCATTTTTTCTGAGTTCAAGGTATTTTGACTGTCTGTGCACGATCATATCCCAATACCCATGTCCATTTAAGCGTTGGACGTGAATGTCAGACACCAGTACTTCATGAAAAAGGGGGTGGCGTGGAGAGATGGGAATCTGAACAAGGTCACAAAGACATGCCACTTACGTTTGCCCTGAAGAATTCCAAACATCCCATAAACTGGGCCCTAATATGTCCATAACCTGAAAATACAATAGCAGAAGTTAAGCCATGATTTAAGATAGATGCACAAACAGAAAGACAAGCTGCAGCCCATACCATCACATAATAGTCTCCTTGCTTTCCTTTGTAGTGCACTTTTGGAACTCCATGACTACCACCTAGAGCACTGTTTACCAAAAACCCAACACAATGTTATCACATGTAGTCATAAATTTAGAAATGTTCCAAAAAAAAAAACTATAAAGGAAATACAGCCACCTACTTGTAAACTTGCCATTCGCAAGGAGGACCATAACTACAACCTTTGCTGTTTCTATGCTCAAATTTTAGAGCTACCTAAAAGAATGCAAAAACAATAACAGAACTAATGTTAATATCAAGAAATAAGATTATATGGAACTTTCTATGGCTTAAGATAGTTGAAGATGGTTTACCTCCATGGCTGCAGAACCAGTTGCACGTTCATTTCCACCACTAACACGTCTTCCAACAAACACCTGGCCAAATCCACCTTTACCAAGCTTTCTTTCTATCCTGTACATAGGAGATCCCCCAACTTGAACCTAGCAAAGTTATTATAGCAAAACAAAAATCAAATCAACCAAACTAAACTGAAAATTAATGAAGAACCCAGAAAACAAGTTACCAGAAACAAAGAAAGAAAAGAGGAAAATTAATTAAATAGACAAACAATTACACAAGGAAAAATAATTAATTAGACTAAAAGGGAAAAGAGGACTGTCATTAAAAATATAAATGCTTTCAACAATAAAACAAAAGCATACCCTCTCAGGGAAAGGTGCAGTACTTCCCTCCTCTTCCTGTTCCGCAGCCTTATTAGCACTCAACCCACCGCTATCGTCCCCCATCACAGCTTCTTTTTCTTTATTGTCTTTTACCAACTCCTTCAAAATATCGCTCTCTCTCTCAGAAATCACAACGACCTGAGGGTGTTCCTCCTCCTCCTTTAGTCTCTTGGCGGCCAATCTCGTCCTTGGCCTACCTACCTCAATAACCGCCGCCGCCGCACGTTTCCGACCTTGATTCCTCGTTTGTTTCCGGGTTTCTTGTGGCTGCTGAGGCTGCGCTAACTTGGCACGGCCTCTACAAACACCTTTTCGCAACTCAGGCATTTCATAAACCCCATACAATTGAAACGAAACCCCAATAATTCAATCATTGTATGGTTTCTTCTACAACGGCGGCCATGGAAATTTCTCAAATTAAAAAAAAAAGGAATGGGGAAATTTTTACAATAAATTGAATTTATCAAAAATTGAAGGGGCTTTTAGTGTAATTAGAGAAAGGATTTGAACAAAGGGGGGGGAATTTTTAAGCGAATTTGAGGGTTAGGGTTAGGGTTTTGACAGAGGAAAATAAATAATAATAATAATAAAGGATATAGAAGGGGATGAAAAAAGGCGCAAGTTTTTGACGAAAATAGTTTGTGAGAGATGATGGAAATCGTGTCTCGAGTTGAAGTGGGTCCCATAGATATGACGCCACGTCAGCATTTATGAAATGGATAGCTACCGCGGGTGATATGCCAAAGTTTTTTTAACTGGACCGGATCAAACCAATTGATTAAATCGATTGAATTCATAATTGGTCATAATATTAATTTAGAGAGAGAAATTGAATCGGTTGATCAAAAATCAGTATGAATCAGTTGAATTGGATAAAAAAATTAGTTGAATAGGATTTTTAACATTTTTAATAATTTATTTAATCAAATCAAACTAATTAATTGGACCGACAAACTGATAGCCTGTCCGACTCAACCAACAATCTGATTCTGCAAATCTTGATGCTGACTGGGCAATTTAATTTTTTTATTAAATTAATATATCATTTGGAACTTAACTTTGCCTTAATATTCAATTTAATATAAAAAGTTTTTGTTGTCTTAATTTAATACCCAAGTTTAACTTTAATATTTAATTTATTAACCAAACCAAATAATACAATGTTATCTAATAAATATTTTATGCTTGTGCTCTAAGTAAAATAAAATATATATATACATAATTCAGAATTTGAGGACTAAATTAAATATTAAAACCAAACTGAAGAACTTAATTGAGACAAATAAATAACTTAAGGATCAAATTGAAAAAAAAAACTCAACTACCAAATTTAATATTAAAATAAAATTCAGATATCAATTTGAGATAAAAAAAATCTTAAAATTTTAACTGAATATTAAAATTAAACTCAACAACCTTCTTTATTTCCCTCATTCGTTTTTTAATTAATCTATTATTTGGTATTAATGTTGAATTTTCTAATACAAAAATTCTAGAATATATAATCTAAAAATTTTACTTAAATTTTTAAACATATAATTAAAATATTATCAAATAAAAAAAGTTTAAAAATAAAAATAGTTTAAATCTAAAAAACAAAAATTGATTGGTTTGACCAGCGCTGGTCGGTGGGTGGAATCTCATGTTGGTCGCATTTGTTTTACCAAAAATCAAATCAGTCTATAATATTTTAATTAAAAATATATATATTTTTTGAATTACAAAATCTAAAATTAAATTTTTGAATAAAATAATATAACAAGTGAATTTTTATACAATTTTAAGAATTATATTTATTTTTAAAAATTTTAAAAATATTAGCTACATTTTTTTTAATAACACATACTTTCGAATTTTAAATTTTAAATCTACTTTTTGAATTTTTGCGGCATTTAAAATTTTAAATTAAAATTAGTTTTAACCAATTCAAATGAGACAGGTGTCTTGCTTCCATTGGCTTATAATTAAACATTTAACATGTTTACCTTAAATACTAATTTGATTAATAACATTTAACTTAATTAAGACAAAAAAAAAATTGAATTTATATTCACATTTTTGTTTTTATATTATTTGACTTGCTTCCATAGAAAAAAGAAGCATTCAATCGGTTCAATTTTTATATAGCAACAACTGAATAAATTGAAAAGTTTATATAAATCGAATTAAGTTGAGAATAATAACTGAAATAAGACTTGCTCGATTTGGTTTATCGGTCTTCACTATTTTTTTCTCCGATTTAGTCATAACCACACAAGTAGTCCAAGAATTTCATTTGAATCATATGTCCCTTATCCATTTTTCAGTTATCAAACTAATAGACAGATTTTCCATGATAATAATTATGTAGCTTCAAGGGAAAAAAATGAGAAAAATAACTCTTGACACCTCTGTAGTAAAGGTGTTTATGAGTTGGATCGGGTTAGATACGGATTGGATCTAATCATGATATTAACATATTTTATGTTTATCCAAATTAGATCCGACCCGAAATATGAGCCTAAAATTTTGTCCAAATCTATCAATATTTACAAAGAGATTAACCCAAGCATATTTTAGGCCTGCCCATATTAATTTTAATTTTTTTTAAAATATTTATATTATATTATTTTAATATTTAATAAGTTTATACATTTATTTATTGAAAATTTTTGTATAGTCATCTTAACATTATTTTAATGTTTACGTTTGAATAGTATTATATATATGGTATAGATTTATAATTTTAATGTGTTCTAAATTGCATAATATATAAAAATAACCTAATATAAATTATTATAAACTTAAAAATAGGTCGAATAGGCCAGACATGGGCTTTGAATGTTGGATCTATTTTTTTCTCAAGCCATTATCTCAACCAAATATTTTTGTCTATACTTTCTCAAATTTTGGATGAATCTTCGAATTTGGATAAGTAACCCAACCGATAAATAGGTTTACTCTGTAGTGTTGTATTGAATTTTTTTCAAATCAATACGAAGATAAGGAAAAAACCAAATAAAGTAAATACTCAAACAATTATTTCGATATTGATTGGTGCGTCAAGCGTTGGCCAACGGGGCGGTCAGGCAGAAGAGAAAGACGATAGTGGTGCCGAAGGAACAACGGTGGTGGCATGGTGTACGCCAGAAAACGGTTGGCGCAACTGTGTAAACTGTGGTATTTGTGTCGGGGAGGATCTGTCAGCACCCAACAGTGCAATGTTTCGGCTCTTGGGAATTAGGAGTGAATCACGTTAAGGATTAGCCAATTTAGGCTTTTTACTTCTAGGGTTTTTTTTAATTACGTTATTTATGTACCATAAACTAAATTAATTATTAAATTGAGCTTGGATTTGATTTTACAGATTTACATCTGAGATGAGTTTATATAGATTTTTTGGATTGGGTATAAAACTATTTTTAATTTTAAAAAAATCAAATTCGATTTATCCAATTATTTTGGTTTAGATCCCAAAAATCAAAACCAAATCAAATTAATCGAGATAACGAATTAACCAAAAATCAAATTGAACAAATATTTTCATTTTATTCGATTTGATCTTATCGGTTTATCAGTTGAAGAGAGTTTATATATAATATTTGATTTATTAAGGATCATAAGTGACAAAATAAACAGATAAATTTACTAAACAAAATTTATTACAAAATTGATTATATATCACTACAAAAATAAATTTCCATTTAAAAACTATAAATATGTTTAAAACTATTCCCATTTTGAAAAAAAAAAGTCCTGTAAAATACACATTTTAAAATTATCAAATTTTCACCTTTTTACTGGGGATTAAATTCTAGTAATAATACATAACAATAAGATCCATTTGCTAAATTAAACTAAAAAAATGGTCAATGATGCAGTTAAAATATGAAACCATATCATTATTTTATATTTTACCAAATAAAAAATTTTATGAAACCATATTTTATACTAAACAAAAAAATAACGCCATACATGTTTTCTTTTTACATCCTAAGTAGTTAAATTGAAAAAAAAAACTAACACTTAAAATATTTTCAGTGTTGAATTTCTAAAGTTAATCTGAATAGAGAGGTGATTGAAAAACCAATATGGTGGAAATATATAGTAATCAAAAAGATCAAAGGTCAGTGTTGGGATTGTTACCAGCGAGGATAAGTGAAATTTCCAAACCTCTGCTGAAAGCTTGATTGAACATCAACCTTGTCTGGAAAGTCGAGACGAACGGGAACCATGAGAAAAATGCTATCGGAACGAATATAATCATTCCCATTCCAGCATCGTATAATCGTGCCATCGATCGCACTGATTTCCACAACCCCGTCTTTTTCACAAATGGTTTCCAAGCTGCAGCAATCTGCAATACATATATACATATATTGGAAAGCATGCCAAATAATGACCAAACATAATCGGAACCTCTGTGTGTGGTTGGGTGTTTAAAGGAATGCACTAGGAAAAAGGCGAAGAGGAACTTACGGACAGGATTCCCCATCCGGTGGGCACGAATGCTAAGATGGAAGCAAATATGTCAGGGATAGACAAGTCTGTTAACGCAACTGCAACGGCTAAACCAGCTATGGCGATCATGAAGGAGACTCCTTGGATGAAACGCAGTAGCAGCTGGAAATTAACTGACATCTTCTGGCTGAAGGTGAATACCTGTTTAAATCAAATGACATTCATCAGTTCCATAGTATCGATAATGATTATAAAATGTTTATTTTGTTAAAAAAAAAAATCATCTGTTACAAACCTTGAAGAGGATTATAAGAACGGCAAGTACGACCCAGGAAAAGCCATAAACCTACAGAGATACAGGCAATTCAAATTTTATGCAACCAATCCCAAAGCACAAGCATTTAGAACAATTACATTAAACAAAGCATTTAATTCATGATAAGTCCCGTCGGAAACTATAAATAAGATCGATCATTACTTCATTGCCAAGAGGGAAAGTGCTATCGGTGAATCAGGTGATAACACATCATCAAAAAATTTCTACAACTAAGCTTTATTTCTAATGATGAGGCATCATTTGATTTGTTATTATCGCATAGAATTATATATCGTATAGAATTATACAAAGTCAATGCATCAAATTTTAACCCTTTTTTTCACCTCAACTATTTCTCTAATCAATCACATTCTGAATATACCAACTTTAAGGGCACAATTTGTGCTTTCCAATTTAGAAGACACAAATAGGTTAAACTTCTCTGAGATTGATCTATTTCGGAGAAATGGCAACGAAGAGGGGTCGGTCAAGAAAATCACTAAGTGGCAAATAAACATTATTTAATAATCAAAACAAACTTTCAGCTAAACATACAGTGAAGACAGTATCGAATAATGAGTATATTTGTTACCGTCAACGACGTATTTGTTCCCTGCACATTTAGCTTGTAGACAACGCCATACTGGAACAGGAAAAATCTGAGACTTAAAATAGTCTCCAATATTCTTCCTCTCATGGTGCGAATGTGTGCCTGTAGATGCAACCAAAATAAGCTGTTACTCAAAAGTTGACTTCTGCTAGTCTATGCTAGTTGATTTTTTTCAACAGTAAATGTTAATTATGTCAAATTTAGCCTTATTTGATTCTTTTTAACAGTACAAGGACTAAATCCATTTAATAATAAAAGGGCTAATTTGATCTAATCCCTATAACAGATGGACCTGCCAAGTACTTCCACCAATTCCATGAGTATACTGCATTTTGTTATGTATCAATTGAATATTTAATCATTCTTGAGGAAACTAAAAAGGTTCACATTTATGAATAACTAACTCATATTTGCCAATCTCGCCATTGGTTTAGTGGCAAACTTGTGTGGGTCTCAAGTTGATTGGCATGAGGTCCAAGGTTCAATCCCTAAGTGTGTAAACCCTTTCCCCCTTCCCCCATTGTAATGTATAATTGTACACTTGTATCAAAAAGAAAACACGTATTTGTCTATGCATTAGAAATAACACAGGTAACTTATAGAACAAACAAATCAACTAAAGAGTTATTGTAGCTATAGGTATATTAAGAACAAAAAGAATACCAGTTCTTCATCCCACCAGGCTTCCCAGCTTTCCTCTCCCTTAACACCAATTCCGCCTCTGTAAAATAGCCAATTTGTCCAATCTCTGAAGTCCTCCACAATCCTGAAAATGAAAATGGCAAAAAAGATGCATAATTAGGTAGGATCCCACATTTAAAAATAAATAAATAAATAAAAGATTGCTTACTTTTGCCACTCAAATCCAGAAGGATTGAACAAATAGGGTGCGAAAAGCCATGAAAGAGCCATAAACCAACTGCTAATTGATAGAAGAATGTACGACAATGCACTATCATTATACCCATATGCAAGGTATACCACCAACAGAAGCACAACTTCTAGCCTGAATGCACCACAAGAGCTTAACTTAATATGGTTGGTTCAGTAAAAATAAACATATATAGACATATATGTAGAGAGAGAAATACCCTTTAACAAAATGACTGCGAGAATACAGTCTGTAGTTCTCAGAAAATTTAATATGGCGGACCACAAAACCTCTACCTGTAGCTTGATACTGTTAAGAAAAAAGTGTTAATACATAACACTCACCTAGATCCCAATTTCTTTTAAATAAAGAAACAGGGGAATCAGGTACAACGAGACAAAGCATACCCTTGCACCACCATGCAGGATTGTCCGACCAAAATAATGAGTTCTTGTACCCAGGGAGAATGTGAAGAAAACAGTACAAAGCTGTAACTGCATTGTAATAAAACTGACAATAGCCTGCAGAAGAAAGAAAAGTAAGAATTGGGGAAAAAACTAACTGGCTAATGTAAAATTTAACAATGAAGAAGTATTACACATATGTCAATAGAGATTGAAACAGATGATGATTATGATACTAGAAAATATTTTGTCAGGCTTTTGGAGGCTAATTTGGATCTAAAGCATTAAATATTTCAGATAAATGCCACTCATAGTAGAAACTAAAACAGTAATATTTTGTTAACGCAATGGTTTACATGGTGAGAACATGAGCTTTGTTTTAGTTATAAGAAAAGCGTGAAATAAACAAAACAGGCCTTGATCAGTATAATAAATCACCATCACGGCTTTCAACATAAGTATATAAATAAAGAAAAGCCAGAACACAACAACTGAATGACAAGCCCACCAATCACTCATGTTGAATTTTGTGCACAAATTCACATGAAACCAAGACAATCAAATTCAATGTGGAAAAATATCGAGATACATGCAGGATAACCAATTACCCTTAGGAAACCTTGCTCCAAGATGAAGCCCAAAACCATTGGCACAGCTGAAAAGATACCAATTTGAAACAGAAACTGAGTATTTAGAGCAGCTTCAAGAGCGGCGTTATCTGTTATCCGAGCTCTTACTTGCATTGTTTCACCAACTCCAGAAAGTGCCTGGAACAAAAATTTGGGTCAATATCCAGCTAAGCAACCATACATGTGTACATGCACCAATGCAAATACTCATGTATGTCTGAATAACCACACAATAATGAAGGACAACCCAAAAATAACAAATACAGTAAAGCCTAACGCTACAGTGAACTTAAATAGAAAAAAACAACTTTCAGACTGAAAAAAGGGCATGGGATAATGTTAGTAGAAAAGGAGAGACATTACTACTAGACATTTAGGTTCTACATTCAAGGAATCACCTAGTTTGCGTAAATTGTAGTTAAAACTTATAGATTTTAGTTGAACAGCAATGCCTATGGGTGTGATTGGGCTTTAAGTTTGTTAGCTCACAACACTTCATTTTTTATAACTGATGTTCTGAATATGCGAACAAATTTTTTTATAAAATGTGCATTGTAGAAATCAGGTGAATTATCCCAACACATAGATTAGCACCCCTCACCACAATATTTCTATTTGTCATCTTAAAATGTTATCTTCAAATGCAACCTAATGAGTTATTTATTGGTCTAATGAGTATAAAGCTAGCATTTTATACCACTCCAAGCAAATTGCCATTTACTTTCAGCCTTCTCCTATTTCCTAAATAAAAAGTATTAAATTTATCAATCATGGAAAATTTTCATGTTGGTTCAAGAAGTTTGATGCCAAACAGAAAAATAAATAAATAAAATATAAGATAGAAAACATGGAGACTGAAATGCAATAGACTTAAAATATCAAAAACTCTAACATCACAAACATATGCTATAATTCCAATTGTACAATATGAAATTGATCAGAAAATACATGTAAAACTCTAACTTACCAAATAAGCCCTTCCATAAAGGAAAATATATATAGTCAGCACGGTTAACTGTAAAAAAGAATAAATAAATTTGTTCAGCAATGGAAATAAAATTTTTGAATAATATAGATACATGCTGCTGCATAAAAGTATTAATTGCATTACATTTTCTAGCATGGAGGAAAACCCATCTATAACTGACATTTTGAAGAGAAGAAAAGCAAAGAAGAAAGAGTGCATCATAAATTAAAGGGCATCAAAACTGCATGAAACTCTTTGCCCATAACAGGCACATATTTCTGATTAATAACATCACTTTTTTTTTTCACAATAAGCCCAATTTGTAAACAACAAACATGTATATAATCAATATATAGAACTAAAAATATGATGAAGACAAACATTAATACTAGTACTACAACATGAACACTGAATCATAAAAATTTAGTAATATATATAAGTGTACTTATAATACACAAACACACGAGATATATGGCTCAATTCAGTTTCAGTCTACGCTTAGCATCAGTAAACAAGTAATATCAGTTACATAACAGTTGCATACCATGGTACAAAAATAGAATCCCACAGTGGTGAAGTAGAATGACATCATTCTGAAGAAGTCAAAGAGCTGCCCAAGCCTGTATACATCTCGACTAAGAACCTGTTCACCATTACCACCAGCAACCTTCCCTTCAAATAAAGCAATCTGATTGAGCCCAACATCTCGTCCTTTGCCAACCTATAAATTCAAGTTGTTAACTCATACCTCAATGGTGTGTAGACCTACACAAAGATATGCTATAGAACAAGTATTCTAAAACTCAAAACACCAAGAAAAAATTCAAATTCTACAATACAAAAACCAAATAATAAAATACCCAGAAAATATCAGTAAATCCTAAATCTAATCCCAAGTAAAGTAAGAGGCATACTTATAACTTGCGATAGAAACTAACAAGATGCAAAAGACAGAAATATAACACTAAAGCCCTAATACTTGGAAAAGAAGTAATACTAATTAATATGAAATAACCTAAATATTCTACAATATATATCTTGAATGAAAATAGCAGTTACAGCTAAAGCCATATAAAAAAATCCATAATTTAATTCTCCAACTGGCAAATCTAAATCCCCATAGAGACCAGGGTGAGGGGAAGCATTTACCTGAATATACTCATGATGAGTGATATTTCCTTGGCGTAAAGTTGAATTGAACCCTACAAATAAACATCCAAAGTTTATTAAATACAAAAGAACCAGAAATAATTCAAACTAACCTCAAAATAATTGACACAGGGTAATACAAGATGCTACCGCAACTATCTGACCTCAAAGTCAAACATCTTCATGTCTGATCTTTATCTAAGATACTTAATTGACTTTTCTTATGAAAATGTTTGATTTAAAGGCTTTAAAGATGTCTTATGATATTTAAGTTAATAAAAAAACTGACATAAAAAGGTCAGATAGACGACTTGACCAGAAAAAGTTATAACTGGACTAAAATTTGAAACATAATAGAATAAGAAGCAATGGTCAGTTTCAAATAGCCTCAATCAATGTGAAGAAGCAGAAATAGAGAGAAGAGAGATTGTTAAGGATTCAGTCAATCCATACCACACAAAACTATTCATTTCCCCTTCACAATAAGGACTTCAACAAATAGTGTCAAATACGCCGTTATCAATGGTGAGACTTAAATTTGATAGATTTCTAACCAGTTCACTATAATATCTCTTATCAGGTAAAACTTGTATACCGGCATAAATATCTTCGCTTATGTTTATAATACGAGAAGCCTTGCTGATACCACCCCTTGTTATATGGAATACCCTATCAAAAACATCTGGATGGCCATAATGCATCCGGACCCTGGAAATTAAATAGCATATCAACTCAATTAGTCCAAATTGGAAGTCTAAAATGTTATGCAACTAACCTTTATTCAGATATTCACTTACTTCAAAGGAGTTGCTAAAACACGCTGACCAAGAGTTACAAAGCTGCTTTCTTGGTTGGACATAAAAGAAGCTAAAGAAGAGACACTGTACATCCATTGTAAGGTAAAGATGTCAAGAGAATCATAATAAACACCAAACAAACAGAAAAGACTTAATATAAGCTTACCTTCCTGTAAATACATGTTCCCTGACACCAAGAATAGTAGGAGGACGTTTGCCATGATCACGGTCAAATTCTTCCAAAAGGTTTCTCACCTTCAAGGCTTCCTCAAAATAGTTGTCCTGGATCGAGATAATAAAAAAACATAAAATCAAAAAGATCTCAACAATTGCAAAAATATTTTCCCAATTTTTATGGCAAAATTTCACAAAAAAGTGTGGAAGTCATCAACGTATGAGTAGTAAGCATGCATAAGAGGAAACACGAGACATGAAGTACCAGAGTCATTAATCAAGTGAAGATTGTAAAGTAAAACACACATATCAGAGAACATAAGGCATTAGAAAGTAAACAACGAGAAAGATATTACAAAAGAATAAGGACAATGGTTTTAAAAGTTGACAGCAATTAATCCACATTGATTAAATGTATCATTTCATGTTCATGTATAATGGTGGGTAGTGAAAGTGGGCTGTATTGAGTGACAAATGCAGCTTACATCATATAGATTAATAGCTTAGGCCACTGAAAGGTGAACCAAACAAAACAAAAATAAACCAAATGACGGTACGGCACAATATGAACATGACTCACACGGTGAGAGAAACAACATTATTGATTATGTTATTTAGCATGAACTCACTAATGTAATTGACACCATGGCTTTTTGATAAATATAAAGAAATGCAAAGCATTACTTAATATGTGAATGATGCACAATCAAAATGTGTAAATTTAGATCCTATGGAAACACATAAAACCTCTACGGACATTCCGATTAAGATTAGAATTTACAATTTGGTTGTTTCACATTCAGCTAACTTGAAAGCTCTTAGATCAAAAAAATTGACTAGGATAACAACTATCTGTCACCTGATTCATGTCAATTGTCTGAACTGCATTTCCTCGAGTAAACACAATTGCATGGTTTTGATTCTCAGGTTTGCCTTCACCAAGTTTTGGATCTCCGGGCAATTTTATGGCATAGATTTCCTGCAAAACCAGAAAAAATCATGAGCAAATTACTGATAACAGTCAACTAATTCATTTCGAATTCACCATTATTTTCTCAACTAAATCTTCCAAGTTAACAAAGCATATAGACTACATTGACACAGAACGGCACATATTAGTAGAGTTTGAAAATATTTACCAATATAAGGCATCATTAAGAGGGAAAACAATATATCAACACTCCAAAGAGTCAGTGAAAGTGAGAGAGAAGAACAGTTTCAACAGAAACAGCACAATAATAATATGGTAGAGAAAGTTTTAACCTTAACCTTCCAAGTACGTAGAGAACTAAGGCTTAGGGTTTATCGAAATATGGAAATAAACTATCAACCAACAGGTGAAATGTTATGGTTTATTTTCAAATATATATTTAGGGTGCAATAGTAAATTAAAGTTAAAAGTATTAAAATTATATTATAAACAAAAAAGTTCAATTAGGCCTGCAAGCTGCTCAACTCTAACATTAAGATACTAGAATTCATCTCACTTGGTAATAGCGGAATTGAATTCAAGTTTTTTCTCAAGTAATGCTCGAGTAGCATACGAAGACAAGTGTCTCATTACACCCCTAGGAGGAATACCCTAAACCTCCACCTTTTAGTCCTAGGGTATGGTGTTTCTTGCCTCATTTCTATCAGCAAAACCATATCCCTAAGAAAACTCTCAAACCCACTAAACTAACCTCTACATGTCCATTAACCTCACCGCTTTGTCTAAGTCCTCCCAAAATTGTCACTTGTTCGTATCATCTAAGCCTACTCATGGTGCATAAGCAGTGACATGCTTAAAGACTTATTACCTAAATATTAGGTTAAGGACCTAAGATCCTATCTTATTCATATCTCTAACGACCCCATTCCTCTTCATATCTCTACCTGTATGTGATAATTTACGCCCCCATTCACCCACGGTTTAGCTTTCTTGTACGTCGAACGAGTATCTTGAAAGAATAAAATGTAGATATTCCTCCTCATAACCTCTGCTACCTCTACATATTTGCCTATAATAAACCCTAAGTTCCAAGTTTCTAAATGCAAAGAACTCATGATCATTTTCTACATATAATGATAATTTAGAAAACCCCAAAAAGAAAAACCAACCTTGTCTTTCCCATTGATATCAGCTTTCACAAGCTTCGAATAGTACTCAGTGTGCACTTTACCATCCTTCAGTGTCTCAACAACATCAATGAAAGCAACACGAAGGGCTTCATTTCTAACATCAAAGTTAAATAATTAGCTACCATAAGAGAGAAAATATAACCAAACATGAGAAGAATCTTCCGCAAAATGAACAGTAAAAACTAGACAAGAAAAGAGTAACTAATTGCAACACAAGAATGAGAAAACAAAGGTAAATAATACACGCTACAACCCACCTTTGCATCAGCAATGCAATATCAGCAGCTTCAGGCTTCTGCTCCTCCTTTTGTCTTCCATATATTTGACATGTGACAACGTATGTAAACTTAAGATCTGCCCGTGCACGAGCTTCGGGAGATAACTCATAACCTTGGGTATCTGTTGTCTCCAATCTAGAAAGTGCAGCCTCTGTATCTGATATTTCAAGTATAAATATATTAATGAAATACCAAAAATAAAACCTGTTATTATTGAAGAGACTAACCTCTAGCATTTTCTCTTTCCAAATAGGTTTGAAGCATAAGAGCCTTTCTATAATACATCATGCCACGAACTGCAGATCCCAAACAAATATAAGTTAAATGTATAGGACTGTAGGAACTTATGTTGATTCAAGAAAAGCATCTAGAAAAGAAAAAAACAAATAGGACTGATGGAACCAAGAAAAATATGGCTCAACTAAAGAATCAAATGCTGAAAAGGAATATTAAAAGGGATAGTTATGTCAAAAATTTTGAAAGTACAAAAATGACTTCTTAGTCAGGTAGTTGCCTAAGCAACAGAAACAGATACATTTAGTCATATACATCAAAGAAACTAAATGAAATGGCTATCAGCAATTAGAACAATCCATTATATTAAGTGCACCGGCAAATCTGCTAGAACAATCCAAAACTTCAATACTTTAATCTTTGTAATGGAAGAGTTAAAGAATCGAAATGTGAGCTTCAACAGGAATGATCTATCAGAAAACTCCTCTCAAAACCAGCAACTGCATTACTATGTTGTTTTTCCCACCCCACTCTATATAAGAAGGATTTCAAAAAAAGACCAAAAAACTTTTTCACATATAATATATAGGATTATAATTAAATACACTAGCAGTGGGTTTTTCATCATCGGAAGCGGGATGAAATGGCAGACAAGCATTCATTTACAATATATATTTTTTTTAAAAATCAATTGCTCAATTATTAAATAGACATATTGCAACCATAGAAGTCTGTTTGCAGATTTATAAGTAACTCCGCCTCCAAAATATTGGAGAACGATACTAATATTTGTGAGTCTATATGAAAACACATTCTCATTATTTTAAGTTGCCCGGAAATAGCATCAGCAAACAAGCTAGATACAAATGAGAAGGGGAAACTTTTACCAGTTCTTGCCAGTGTCTGTCCTCGATAAGAGGCCCAAAAACGAAGTTCAAGGATGTCACTAGGACTATCATAAAGTTCCGTTTCCGCTGCATTTTCATCACGGCCAATCCTAGCAAGAAAATTCTTCCACTCATCTGCAGTAAATAAGTGAGTTCATAAAACCAGCATAATCCAGAATAAGCTACAGTTTTGTCAAAAGTCCATCACTTTGACTACAAAATTTGGACAAATGAGTACAAGTATGATCTGACGATCAAATTGAAATGAACAAGTATGGAAGATGGAAGCAAAAGCAAAGAGTAAGAACAGAAAACCCTCGACCTTAATTGCATTAACCATCACTCAGCACAATCAATTTGCATAAAAAGAAAAATAGATACCAAATAATTAACAAACAATGTAAGAAATATATCCTAACTTCAGCCAAATGGTCGAATTAAGCATGAAGCAAAAGAAATAAACAGGACATACGCAAAAAGCATAGATACAAATAAAACATATTCTTGGATTGGTTGCCACTTTTGCTTTTCAAAGAAAGGCAAATACTATGTTAACATACAAATGCAAATAGTACTTAGTTTTATGTTTGGATTCAAGTTAGAAAGGGAAAGAATGGGTTTTAAACAAAAGGAAATTCATTCTTTTGCTGCCAATAGCATTGTTTTACTTAGACTACAGCACATTAAATCTCTTATTTTGCTGCCCCCTATTTTTCCATTTTCATTGTCAATTTCTTCCACTCTGCCTATTGAATTTTTCCATCAATCAAAGCTATAGTGGAAGTTTTTTCATTAGATCAGTTCTTCTCAAATCACGACCAAAAATCAAATAAAAATTTAAATTCCTCTAACCATCCAAGAGTCCATAATAGTCCAAGAATGTCAAATGAATAAAAGAAGTCTCAACAAATTCCACAACTAGAATTGTCAATTTCAGATTATTAGAATTTTAACCCATATGTATAGATCATGAATATTGTTAAATTCTGAATGAATTGTCAATTTCAGTTTATTACTTTGAAATTCGCTTCATCTTATTCTGTATGACTATAAAATTGATAACTTTGAAATTTTTCACATTTTCGTTTTCCTTAACCAATAAAAGAAACAAATGTTCAAAGTTTTCTTGAAAATTAGCTCCGTTAAAATCAACAATTAAGATGGGTTTAATTATTTGAATTGATTAAAAACACAGGTGATTAAGAATGAAAATTAAAGCCTAAAACAACATTAAAGGATTTAAGGAAAAATATAAGATGAACAATGTAGGTATTTAAGTTTGCTAGGGATTAGATGTTATAGTCTATATTTAAAAATTACAAAAATTTGGTCTTATGTTTTTGTAGGAGAGTGTAAGTAGGTTTTTAAAAGGCAATCGTGATAGAACTTTAACCCATATATATAGATCATGTATTTTGTTAAATTCTGAATGAATATAAAATTAACATGCAATTGAAACTCTCCACAATATATAAAATTTATTAAAAATATATTATTATTACAAATCTTAAAGGCAAAACAATAAATACAATAATCTTCAGCTTGTATCATAGAAAAGTGAGATGGAAAATACCTGGATATATCTTCTGGAGGTAAAACAAAATAGATATTCCATCTTCATTCTTCTTTAACAGTTCATTCATACTATAAAGCACAATCTCAGAATAGTATGGGGTAAAAACACTGCAAGTGATTATCGAAAATCCGGATGAGAACAAGGAATCAACCAAGAATATATACTAATACCTCAAAAGGCAAAATACAAAAAGGAGAAACTATAACCTGAAGGACAGCATCTCCTGCACAGGTCTTGCTGGGGGCATATCCATGAAAAGTGAATTTGTGAAGAACTCCAGTCTACGTCTCGCCTCGAGATTTTTGGGAACATTTGATGCTGAATCTTTGATCGTTAATAGAGAATACAATCTTTTCACTTGTGCTTTCTGCATATTAACAGACTTGGCATAATGTCACCAGAAGCAAAGCAACCAAAAAAAAGAGTTATCTTAACCCTAACATACCAACTCGGGATCTCTAGGCCAATTCAACTTTGCAAATAATCGACCTTCAGTCCTAGCTTTTAATATGCTCTGCCACTGATCAGAGTGTTCCCTGGAATGTGCAACAAAAGTTACATGTTAGTAGAAAGCACATAAAATCTTGGAAGCACATACACAGAAACAGGTACAAGGATGTGGCACGTCAATTTCAAAAAACACAGCTGGGTTATGAAAGCTATAATATAATATATATATGTGCATATATATTATGTGCTCTTATTGATTTTGAATGAATATATATGCAACAAGCCCTCAAATTTTAAACTTATTTGATAACTGTATTTTTTTTTTCTGATAAGGGGAGGGTGTAAGGGGCGTCCAAGGATCAAACCCAGGACTTGATGTCAACCAAGACTTCATTTCAACAGAAGTTTTTTGCCATTACTCCACGGGCAAAGTTGACATTTTTATAACTGAATTTAGTATTATAAAAAAATGGCCTGAAAATCTTGTAAACTTAAAAGTTATTATCCAATAAAATTTTAAGCCATCCAATAAAGAACCCAAGTTCCATCCACTTCAAATATTATTCTCT
Organism: Gossypium hirsutum; assembly: GCF_007990345.1. Classification (NCBI taxonomy): domain Eukaryota; kingdom Viridiplantae; phylum Streptophyta; class Magnoliopsida; order Malvales; family Malvaceae; genus Gossypium; species Gossypium hirsutum. Next base: position 1,429,233 of record NC_053444.1, read on the forward strand.
TGTTTCCTAACAATGTGGAAGCTGAAATCATCAGGTTGAGCAAAACAACAGCTCATCTCTTTTCACTTCTTCAAGTATTATCTTCTCCCCTGCATGGATCTAAGGCCCCCAAGAAAAAAGATGGCTTTGTTCTCAATGCTTCTTTATATTTTCTTAATTGAGGTGTTCCATTAATTTCTTGTGGAGCAGTAAGGTTCACTTTTGGAGAAAATTTAGGCAAAAAATCCATCATCCCATGCCATTCTGCATTTTTCCCATATCAAAGCGTGCATAGACCTTGTCCAGTTTTTCATTTGTTTGTTGTGTCCCTGAGTGTCCATTATGTATTCCAGACACTGATTCAACAATGATATGAGGAGAAGGAAGCTATGTCCATGCTTCATAGCATATTATATATCCCACACCTAAGCGCAGACTAAGATATTTGACTGACCTCAAATAAATGGCAAGGACATCATGTCGTACAACATCATATAAATCTTGAACAGCATTAACAGCACCTTTTTCATGCTCCGGCTTTTCAGCCTGATTCTGTTTAAGCCACAATCAAACCAAAGGACAGAAATAAATATAAGAAATCCAACAACCAATCCAAAGAAAACTGAAACATAAAGAAAATTATCCAATTTCATACTACCTATTCCTATATACAGATACAGAATTTTATGAGAAACATGGAAGGTAATATATAAAGATAACGAGAAAACCCCAAAGACATCTGTTCATATACATATTACACTCCTACCCTTGCCAACAACTTACTGTTTAACCTTTTCCTTTGAAATTTGTATAGAGAAAAATCATGATGCAGGCTTTTGTAAACAAGTCATTTTCCCTTTGAAATTAGTATATCAAAGATGAGCAGCTGAAAGACACATTTCCGCAAGGTATGTTAAATATAAAAGAACGAATAGGAGGTCAGACCAGCAGAGCTCCAATTTAGGGTTCAAGCACCTAAACCAGGCAATTCAATTTTTTTTTTTAACATTTAAACATTAGATTTAATATTAAAAGATATCAAACATTGTTTATAATAAACAAAAAAATATGCATTTAGTTACCCTAAGGTCTTTAATATAATTCTATGAGGCTATGGGTTTAAATTCCATAACTCACAAAAAGATTTTTGAAATAAATTATAAAAGATCAACTAAATTTTTTCCTGGTTTTTTACAGATTGAACCAGCTCTGGTTCAAGGAACCCTCAGTTCCTTAAATAGCACAGAACCAGACAAGTGATTGGTTGCCGGTTGAACCAATCTGACCAACCGCTCTAAAGTCAGTTTTTTCAACCATGCTTTTCCATCATAGTAGAGGACAGAAGCATACAGACAGAAGAACTACCAAAAATGACAATAAAAACTAAAGCAAATATACAACCAGAAATCGGAAGCATAAAAGACATAAAGCAAACCAAGACTAAACTACTATACTTCTGCTTTATAGCACAAGTGTATCAAACATAAAGGAAATAAAACCAACCAGAATTCCTAAGAGAGCAGTAACACGTGAAATAACCAGCTGCAGCTTGTTTAGTTGAAAATCATCACTGATAGTCTTCTTCGTTATACTGGCTTCAATGCCCTCATATATCCTCTCAACCCTGAGAGTACAGAAAATAGATATGTATATAAATATATTATAATAACATAAATTCTTTACCAAAACGCTAACTTATAAAAACTTACCACGTCCTTCCTTCAGCTTCCAGTATTGCTGTAAGTATATATCGGAGGGCATAATAGCATTCCTGAACTGCATACTTCATATACTCATCCCTTGAAATCCTTTCCCAGAGCTCATCTTGTGAATCTCTACTCTCAGCAGCAATATCTTTAGCCAAAAATATCTGCAATAGAACATTGAAGATGAAACCATTCACAGGTTTAAAATCATTTTAACACAAAGAATAAAATATAACATAAAAGAGTTGATATAGTGAACAAAATCTATGACCTTGCTGGCAAGCAGAAAAAGGGGCCACTGAACCAAGGGGAGTTTCCCAGTATTTTTAGGCATAAAAAGTAATTCCATTTCACTGAAACAAAGGGAAAAAAAAGTGAATAACCAGAAATAGCAACGATATGGACCCTCCAAATATGCAATCCATCAAAGAGCCAAACCAAATGAATAAACCAACAAGAAACAAACCAACAACACTCACAAGTTAGTTAAATAATCCTCTTCCCTAAGATTTTTTATAATTTCATTCCAAAATGGAGAGAAACGAGCAGCATCAAACTTGCTCTTCTCCACAACCTGTATAAACACAAATCAATCAGTTACCCGTGAATTAGCTAATGACTTATAATTAGAGATAATAAAACAAGGATGAATGCAGAGAACTTTGGTCCTTTAGATTAAAGGGAAACCATGATCAGAAGCAGCAACATCACCATAGTTAAAACACTTCTAGACCAACAATAACTATGAAAAGCATCCAATTTTCAAAAACTAATATTATATTGTTTTTTAGTCATAACCCCTACCTCACTAGAAGAGGATGCCGAAGCCCTGCAATTAAAAAAAAACCTGTCTTAAGACCAAGAGAGAGGGATGGAAAAAGGAACAGATATATAAATCATTTCAATAGAACCACAATTGCTGTACTATGTTTATGGGTCAGACCTAACAGGATGGAGTCTCTTCATAAAAGCATCTGGGAACTCCTCAAATAGCTTTTGGACAGCATCCAACGATCTAATCTGAAATGTCATGTTGAATATTCAGAGAACAAATCAAGTTATAGATCTTGGTTTGCACAGAATAGATCTTGAAAAGGTAAAGCATTCGTACAAAATAGATCTAGGTTGTTTGAAAACTACATACCTCCCCGAGACGATCCCTTGCCCCAAGCAAGAATCCCCACACAGCAGATAAGACAGTATAAAAAATGTAAATGTCTAACAGATACATCTGTGGAAAAAAGAAGTGGGGAAATACATAAATAACAATAATACAAAAGGGAACTATTGAAAGTAAAAAGGCTGAAATGTCTCCACTATATTTAAAAATGCATCCACATAATTTTAAGTGAATCCCATCAAAGTAAGCTATATCTCAAAATGACACCGTGAGCCATTCAGCCACATAAGCATCAAGAAGCTCAAAGTCTGAAATTGATCAACAGGTTTGGTCAGCCACCTTCAAATTTAATGAATTTAATCCATGCACTTACTAAAAGTAGGTTTGAAGACAATTGAAGACAGTGTTAAACTGATACCGCTATTTTGGAATGCATGGCATTTTGGTGAGGACAAAGCACGCAGTGATGTTTTGATCACATGATGAATACCAGTCCAAAAAGTACATATTTTATTTTAATTAAATAATAATCAATAATTTTTTAGATACCAGAAAACAATTTGCTGTATCTTTTATTAAAAATAAATGTTTCTTTGGGCTAACGTGAAGTACCTAGATAAAAGATTCAGGTTTGATGTGCCACATCACACAAAAAGACAAATGGTCAAAGCTAACGACACAATTTTCACACCATCATCAGATGTTCTTAAAGGGAAAATGAGGATCAAATTCATCAAAACTTAGATGAAGAGAATAAAATCACCAAATCCAATCTTAGCCCTACCAAGAAAACCAGGACTATCAGTATTCTACCTATCAGAAATCCAGATACAGACATTGACCTAGTAAATGGACCAAATTTACACTAGACCTATCAGGAAAAAACAAGGAATACCACTAGTATTTGATATATTCAGAGGCATCAGAATTTCCAACTTACAGCTATCACTGGAGCCCATAAACAAACCACTGTCACAGCATTATGGTTATCTGCAATCAAGGAGATATTCTATGAAAAAACCAACGTGCATTCAATTAAACTAACATAACACTTCTACAAGCACAAATAGAATGAGAACTACCAACAGAAAAGAAAAGGGGCAAAAAAGCACAGGAGGAAAAAGGACATACAGCAACTAATGATTCATTGGCTTTAAATATCTATATAGTCAAGTTTAGATTTATGAGCTTTTCTTCCATGGTAAGGGATATGAATCAGCACATTCAACATTAATACACTAGGAAAAGGAAGGAATTTTAGAAATGACTATATAGAATACAAATATATTTACTTTATCATAAAAATTTATGATGTGGACATGCAAATCATGTATTCAAGTAGGTAGAAATATCAGTCAGCACATTCGAACATATATACAAAAAAAGGCACTTGTTTCAGGCATTTCACCGTATAATAAAAATATACAATGCTTATAGAAGTTCATATCATGAACAAGCAAATCACGTACTTCTAGATACGAAATCATGCCAAGAATATTCTATGTTATCCATGGTTATGACTGTCCTTGTCGGCTTCACCAGTGGCTTGATCTGCAAAGTTAGGACAGACCATGAACAAGATAATTTAAACAAAAGATCAACGACCACGCTAAGTTTCTGTGGTAAATGACTCGTACCTGGAAAAAATAAGCAAATGCAAACTTCCCACTCAAGATGATCAGCCAGAAAATCATATATCTGGATAACAAGGACATCATAAAATATTAAATGAGTACTTCAAGCATTCAAAGGAAAGGGAAAATTGCTTCCAATGAGCACAAGGGTATGTAAATCAAGGAATCCCAAGGTCAGAGATTAGAGATTAGAGATTACTTAATAAAGTCAGTAGTCCTCTCATACATGCCACGTCCAACATAGTACCGTTCCTGTAAGAAAAATACAGCAAATAGTAAAATAATAAAGAGATGAATCTGCAAAAAAACTAATGCAATAACCAACAAAAATCACAAAAGTACAAAATATTAAAAAACAAAAACCTGACGCATCCACTTGATAAAGCGAATCAAAGACAAGTTATCACACAGTTCGGTCAAACGATGACATGCTGGTATCCGCATAAGGAAACTTATGAAAAAATGGATACCACCATAGATGCCTATAACAATCAAATACAATCTGAAAACAACTGAGTTTGAATTTGGTTTACTCTCTTCCTGCAAAGCTCTCCTGCATTAGTCATGGATATACACATCAAAGGAAAGTTAAGCTCGTGTATAAAACAAATATATGGACAAGTCAAACCATGAAATGATGTCAGAGAAGAATTATTCAGCAAATTGACTGAGAACATACACATAAAGGAAAGATACAAAGACTGATGCAATGCTAAACCAAATAAATCGAAGAAAAATTCTGGAAACAGCTAGGCGTCGTGTGGTCGAATATGCGCCATACATCATGATGACATCCAAAACACCTATATTATGAAACAAGAACTTTTAAGCAAAATATTTTAGCAGTAAGTACAAAATGAACTCATCAGTAATAGCAGAACAAAATTATATATATAAAATACGTACTTTCCGTAAACTTCATCACTACAAAAGTTGGACCAAGACTAAGAACTTCCCGTAAAGTCTTGGCATTCAGATGTCCATCATTGAATGCAATGATTGTAAGACCCTAAAAAGGAGAAGCAAGCAGCCCATAAAAATATTTAAGATGTAATGATAATCATGAATAATTTAGCTTTCATTTGAAAGAGAAAAATTCTACTCAAAGATGAGAGAAATCTAGAACTCTATTGTAGCACAAAACAGGAGTGAACATAGACAGATTCAAAGATCAGAGGAAGTGTGATAAAAGATGCTAAAACAAGAAACAAGGATCAGGTAGTTTCCAATTTTTCTCTGCAGATGGCAGAAGATAGATATTGACAAATGGGGCGGTTTGAAAGAACTATAGAATTAAATGAAAATTGAACTTTTGGACATTAGAAAAGTGGCTAGTATATGGCCAAAACTACCACCTAATAGAATAAACTAAATAAGCAGATAAAACTACGAGTACTAATAGCTCTTTCAGTTCCAAGTATTTCAGTACCTTGTCATTTCTCTAATGCATTTGTTCGGAAGGGATACTCTGGACTACATCAAAGGGAAAACAAAAATTTTGTTTTTGTACCTATTAGAGAAAGACTCAAGGATCCAAATTCTAACACCTAAATAAGGAGATTGCTAAGATGAGAGGGCAAGGGAGAGACGGATGGAGATGGATATGGAGATTATTGACTTCTATAAAAGAATATAATTAAAATAAGACCAGAATAGCAGAAAGGAAAATATATTCCACACATATATTAACAATATGTGACAGGAAAAGGAGAAGAGAAAAGTTACATTTTATTGGCAGGTGCTCTCTGTAGTTTTATGCACCAAATCAAAGAAGAAGAAGAAGAAGGAGGAGGAGAGAAAGAATAGACAGATAAATGAAAGAAATAGATAATTGTACATGGAAATAAACCATCATTTAGAATTACAAACCTGAAACATCATAACGAGAAATATCCACAACCGATGAAAACTATGGTAAAGATGAAAAAATGTCCGATGCTCAACAAATGAAGTTTTTCCTCGATGTTGACCTCCTCCCAATTTAAGTGGATTCTGCAAAAGAAAAGGAATAGAAAGAACATAAATGCCATTCACAGCATAAAGAAACAGTCAGGATACACAGGAACCAAAAGAAAACGAGGTATTGATTCAAACACAGGCTTGTCAAACAGAATCCCCAACAACACAGGGCTATTGATGTAAGAATGTAATTTACAGGAAACATAGTGATGAAGACGAAAGAACCACAATACTTATTGCAATGTTCCAGTCTCCATTTAAAGCTCATTGAAACACTAGATGCACAGTTCATGATTTAATATATATCAAAATCCACTTTAAACTCTTCTTTTTTCTTTCCAGAAAAAGGTTCTTACGTAAAATAAGTAAAACGGAATTGGAGAAAATGGGGATCAGGAAAAGGCACCTAAAACCAAACTTAAGCTAAAAATTCAAACAGATTATACATTAACATTCTCAAATGAATAAGATATGATATCAAGACCCATTAGCTTGAAAAATCGATAATTTCAAGAACAATTGTAAAAGCAGAAAACTGTTTAAAGAAACTGTGTAACCTTCAATTACACTTGAAATTTCTATCATGCTTGAGAAGGAAAGTAGGAAGAAAAGGGGCGGAGGGGGGAGGGCAACACATAGGCAAAATGTACTTTGATCATATGTTAGTTTAAAGATGATTCAGTTATGCTATTTGCTAAAAATATTAGGTTTATAATTGATTTCAATCAAGATTTTTGTATTTGAAAGATTCTTGAAGGATCATAACTCCATGCCCATGTCCGAATATGCATCAAAACATACGTGCTGGACATGGGTACTTTAAAAAACGTTAAGGGTTGGAGCAACATATAAGTAAGAGAACACACGTAATAAGAGATCACCCTTAAGCCATATGCTCTACTTGACAATGATTAGATAGATCCAAACCTTTGACCTTGGTTCTGGCTTCTGGAAAAATGAAGTTTTGCGCCAAGGCCAGCTAAGATCAAAACAATGAAGTGACCTGGAAAAGAGCAAGATGGTCAACCATCAAATCACATGAGTGAACTTCAAAAGAGTTCTAATATATACAAGATGGGCATGCAACCTAAAACCATTTAGCTATAGTTGGAGAGGCCCTTGTCATACTTATGTGCCCAAGATACCCCAAATTAACATGGGTTTACTTTTATCTCCACATCAATAGTCCCCCTCAGGTGTAGGGACATTGGACCTTTCACAAGGTATACTCTTCAATGGTAGGCATAAGGCCTGTTATGTGGTTTGGACATCACAAAGTATAGGCAAACCTATTATGCAGGTACTAATGCAACACTTGCTTTGGTACCATGAAAGAACAGATGATTTGAGTGAAAGAAAAGCTTGAATTAATTCTGTCATGTACATTGTATTTATATAAGTGTTGGGTGATAAGCCTAGCTTAGCATCTTAACACGAATAAATCCTAATCTAATATTACAACTAGCTTATCTAATTATTCCAACATTATAACGAACTTCCAATCATTGAAAATTTTATGCAGCTAAGTCATGGATAATGAGATGACTAAGTGAGAATTCCATAAAGAGTGCCGATGTTACCAAGATCTTACCAAAAGTATTCATTAAAATCATCATAATTTCTCCAAGCAGAATGTGGTGCTCGGCCATTCTCATTGTTTGCGGCTTCCTGTGTTCCAAATTTAAATGCATATGTCATAAAATAACAATGGTAGCATGAACTCCCATGAGGAAACAATTTTCAGTTTGGGTATCAAACAGCTGCAATCAAAATAGCCAAAGTACCCCAGGAATAGATCAAGCTTTCCTAAGAACAAAGGATATCATAGCAACTTGAAAATCAACTGTCAGACCTTAAAACATAAAGGGGATGAAATATCACTATCAACATTCTGAATCATTACCCAGAACTCCTTCAAAGAACATTAACCTAGAAAAGGCAAAGCAGACCGGCAGGATCCATACAACAGATCCAAACTATGCTCAGATAACTGAATTTTTGTCTAAGACTGTTCGAAATATGTGCAGTGGTTCTATTTTTCCATATGCAAATAGAGCTTTGCAGCTACTTCCACACTAGTTTCTCTTCATTTCTGCAATTATCACACATTGATATAAATCCACTACACGTACTGTCACTTTAGGCTCCAAAATACTAACCTGAAAGAGAGGCGGTCCTACATTAAACTAACACAGGGTCCTTAAGCATACAGCAACATGAGCAAATGTAAAATTCAGGAATAAGGGATTTACCATTAAGATAAATATAAGGTCACAATCCTAATAAGCTTATAGCCTGTACTGTAGCAGGACTACATGTAACTAAAAATGTTCATCAAAACTTTAGTAACTAATCAGGGTAGATGAGATCCCAACAGTGACAGCAAGGGTTCATAAGTAGCCACACCACAACCTCCACTGTACCTTAAAATTTCTGTAATTACTAGAATCAAGTTCCCTTTACATGTCGGAACTACAGAAAAAAGTATAAATCACACATTATCCATGGGAATTTGATCAAAACTCAATTTTCCCATGGTCATATGGTTTTACAAAATTTGAAAGGTTACACAGCTAGTTTATAATAAAATGACAAAGAATCCTTGTTTTAATTACATGAAAAGTAATATGTAAACAAGACAGTCAAATTCAGATATGGATTTCATATAACTTATTATTACCCTTACCCTAGTTGAATTAAGATTTTTCTTTTAAAATAGATGTAAGCATACAAAAGAACTCAACCTGTTAAAATAAGTACAACACATGTCCCAAACAGTCCAAACCAGAAGATTGTGGAGATTTTTAGCCCACAAAGGCCGTAGATATTCAACTAAACATAATGGAGGTAAAACATAATTTGCCTTCGATAAAACACTGCAAAGAAGTAAACAGGGGCAGATGGCACCTCCCTACTGAAATTGCACAAGTAGTTAAAAGACAATAGGACCAAGGAGCTAAGATGATTAATAGAGTCCATCAGAAAACAAAGTTGAAAACAAACAAGAACCATTAACCATAATCAAATAAGAAACTTAGGCAAACCAGTAACTAAATTGGCAATATAATAAAATAGGTATGAAGTTACTGCTGGGAGATTGTGACATACCGCAGCGACAACATCATAAAGCGGAGTGATAACTTGATCGAGGAATGATACTACACCATCTTTAGAACAACTATTGGCCGGCTGAGCAATGTGCTGCCTTAGAGCTTCATCCATTTCCCTCGCCATCTTTGAACCAACATTAAAATTCAGACAGATAAACAAGCTTATAAAAACATCACATCACATTGAAAAATACAGACAAACACACACATTTAAACTTCACAATCGGAAAAGGAAAGAAGGAAAGTATGCCCACAAGTAATAAAATTATACCAATATACACATCAAAATATAAATAGCGAAGCCTACAACAGGTTATGACCAAATCTGCCTATATCAATACATCAGTCTAGGGCTCACTTACATGATGAAATATGTAGCACAAGCATTCTGGAAGGAATCTAATGTTGGCAGCTTCACCCCAAATTAAGAAGTACAAAGAAACAAAGAGTATTTTTTTCTCCTTGTTAACAGCATCCAGACTGCATAGAATGAACAGTCAATAACTCAATCATCACTGTTTTAATGAAGAACACTAACAAAATAATCAAAAAGTACTTAAAGGACATGAAAATCCTCACTTGCTCCAAACAGGTTGAATGCACAAGTAGTTGCACCATTTGATGTAGTTATCAAGAGACTTCAGAAACACCTTCTGCACAGCAGCCTCGTCCAATTTCTGAATAAAAAACAAGGCAAATATATTGATCAAATTAGCTAAATGAAAATAACTGCATGGCATATATACCGGCCCTGAAACAAAAAGGATACGAGTAGTTGCAGGGGTAATAATTAAAATGTTAAAATAATCCAATATTTTATTTGATTAAAAAGAGGGATCCAATGAAAGCAAACAAAATCATTTGGCAGCCGTATAAGCACTTCAATAAAATCAAGGTTATACATCTGTCCTAATGTGCAAATGAGAATGCCCTAGTAGGTCAAAAAGTGGCACCAGCACCAGCTTTAGATTTACCTTGCCAACAGCTGTTCTTGGAAGGCAAAGAGAAAAGAAAGAAGGGGTAAAAAGATAGAAATAAAGCAATAAATGGAAAAGAGAGAGAGAGAGAGAGAAGGACAAATGTTTAAATGAGAAACGATTGCCATGTTTCAAGTTTGAGCACATGGACAAATATACCTTTCCAGCTTATAGCCAGTAGTGAGATTAACAGTGTCAGTGTGTGCACAATACATTCAAATTCTCATTGAAGATCAAAATTGATAATCAGAAATCTTCCTCGGTTGGTTTTATCTTCTGGATTAACAAATTCTATAATGTTTAGATCCCAATTTGGCCTTCAACCGGTTATTTCCCCTACTCTTCTCACCTTTGAACAGTGCCAAAATCAAGATTTACATCCAGAATTTAAGTTTTAACTTGAAGAACCATGAATCCAAGCTTATATTATTGTTCTTATTCTTTGTCAAACAATACAAAGTTCGAAGTGCAAGTTAAAGCTACTGACACACAGGGTAAGCCAATGAAGAGACATGTCACCTCCAATAAACCACTACTCTTGAACTTTGAAATGTAAAAAACTTGCATGACAAGAAAAGAAGACCAAACCACAGAATTAAAATTAAGAACATGGCACTAGATCATTGAACATAGGCAACAAGCAAATTTAACCAAAAGATGCCAAATAAAAAATCACCACAGGGAAAAAAACCATCTTGTATAGCAATGAGGTTTAACAGAAGCGAACTGCTGGAGGCATAAGAAAGATGTCTGAGAGTGAGTGCTACCACCTCTCCCAGCGTAGCAAAATCCAGGACCTCTTAAATGCCAATCAGGGAAGCATTCAACAAACATCAAAAAGGCAACAATAGAACAAAGAATAACACACCAAAATCATAACTTACTGGCTCAGGTTCCTCAGGAATACCATGTCTAGATTGTTCATTGGCGAGGAGGAGCACTACATGTTCACGTTGGTTAGAAACATTGTCTTTCTGAAAATGAAAAAGTATATGAATGAGGTATTAAACAACAAATAATAAATGCAACATAAAAAAATTAACACCCAAAAGACACATTTATAATGCATGATATGTTTAAAGAGCAATTACATGAGGAAGAGTAAGAAATTAGAAACAATACTCAACAAAATTAACTGAAACAAACAAGATAACCATGGACCAAGAAATTATATTTTAGTCAAACACATTGGCATAACAGACCAAATTTACTTTTCACATGTAAATGATCAAAGACAGCACAATGCTAACTCAAAGAATGAAGTACGTACAAGTCCTACACATTGCTCAAGTCTGTAGCCCCTTGGCTAATTAGTAAGAACAACCACAACAAGCAAAACAAAAGCCAAGACACTTTCACACCCAATATCAAACATGAGCTACAAGATCGCCTTATGGTTTACAGGCTGGTTATATTTGGACATATGAACCAAGGGACAGTAAGAGGCTGATAGTTTCCACATAACCTAAACATTCCAGGACATAATTAGGTTCCACAAGAAACAAGAGATAAGGAAGAAAGCAGACTAAGGCTTTTAAACTTAGAAATACCAGAAGTTTCTCAAATTGTAAATACATAGAGGAAACACAATGTAATCCATTTCATCATAGCAGTACAAACCTGAAATCCAAAAACATAATGCAGAAAATCCATAAGATCAGGGCTCCTTGTCTCGGGAATAGAAAAATCACTAGGCAATTTTGGCAAGCTACTATAGTGCTTTAATGCCGACACTGCTGCTCGTACCTGCCCATGCATTTTTAGTAGTTTAATTGAAATACAAAACTACTATGAGGTCTAAAAAAGGCAAAAATATCTGACCTCAGGGAATGACACAATAGCATTTGTTATGGTAGGAGCATCCAGTGGGAATGGGATAATGTTGTAAGCAATCAGGTCCTCAGTCATGGCTGCATCTGAATCAATGACCCGTTTCAACTGCTCAAAAGAAATTGCAGCTACTTGAGCAGGAACTAGAATCATAAGATTATATTACTGCTGAACAACATACTACAGAATATGAAGACATAATCTTCAACAAATAAAAGAGACTGCACTAATACAATGAAAACATATGGAAACAAGTAAAACCAAAGCCCAGAGTAAGTTAATTGCAAATAATATGAACAAAATGCCACCTAGAGGTCCTACCAATTAAGCGTTTAGGGTAAAATAAAGGCACATAGTATATTAGATGCTTTGAGTTACCAGGTTCAGAAATTACATTCCATAGTGAACATTAAATGAAGGCCCTCATACAACTAATTACACCAAGGGTATATGGTGACATTGGTCAAGCCTTAATTCATTAGATCAAAGGAACACAAGAAAAGAAGGTTAAAAGAAAGAATTATTATCAGGTAGACTGACAGTGGAGTTAAAAAACCACAAGCAGGGTTAGGAAGATCCCATGTGTCCTTTTCTTTGTTAGTTTTTATTTTTTTTAATATAGTGTAAGGACACATACAAGCTTCCACAAATGGTGATAGGAAGTGCTCATGTGTCATTTTCTTTGGTAGTTTTTGTTTAATAAAGTGTAAGGGCATATACTAGCTTCCTAACCCCATTTGTGGAGTTTTTTTAACTCCATTGGCAGTAGACATGATAATTTTCCTAAAAGAAAAGCCTTCTAATTCTCTACCACTATTTTCACTCTACTTTCATAAAAGCAACTGGCAACACGTAACAAAATTCAAACTCGAGATCTATCAACCTCCTAGTATATATGAACATCTATGGAAGTGCTCACATACTAATAAAGCAATACTATCCGCATAAGCTGTCAAACTGGCATTAAAAAGGAGATAAGTATGGTTAAACATAAATCTCTTGCTGTTGATGCTATGAGAGGTTAGCTTGTTATAAATGAACACAAGAAAGAAATCAGTTAAAATATTTTAAATAATAACTAAAGACTATACCACCAACCTCTACAGGTATTTCCTCTGTCAACTGCTCCAATACCATCCCCAATACTCTTAGCGTTCCAAAAACCCTTTTCCTTTTCAATGTCTTCCGCTCCAACCTAGATAAGAAAAACATGAAAGAATAAAACAATTTAAAAATAAAAAATAGAATCCCGCAAATAATAATAAATAGAAACAATGGAGATCAATCTGCAAAATCAACATGAAAGTTGAAAGTTAAAGATAGACTAACCTAATCCATTTAAAACAGATACTTAGAAAAAGACTAACACATCAATAGCAACAGAGTAATTTTGATAACAAAAACCTTGTCAAATTAAGAGAATTTAAGGTCATCAGCAATAATACATAAATGTCAAGTAAATGCATAACATAGCAAGCAACAATCAGATCATCCTTTGACCTTTTGTTAACACTTCTAGATGTGGTGAACCTGGAGCAGACAACAATTTCGATTCATATTCTTTAAACAGTGAAGCTAATGGAAATATTCTAAATATGCTAAACCACAGACCTACGTCATTTCACTTACAGAAACGTGTATGTGAAAAAGATACTTAAATATGGAACCGAGCCAACTGTAACATGAATGATTCAAGGCTCTCACACATAGGCAAACCAAGGTGCCCAACATACTTGCTTCAAGACTCCAGCAACCAAAAGGACAGAGAGACAAGAGGGAGAACAAATGGAAAGCACATCTAAAAGGAAGAGAAATTTAGAGAAATGGGGGAAGAAGGAAAGCAAAGAGTTGTGACTATATAGAACATATAGAGGAGAATCCATGGTTAAAAAAACATGGTTTCTATTTAAGATACATACTCCCCAAGGTTGCCACTGAAAACACCTGATTCCCTCAACATCATTTCTTCTTCACGTAGCTTGTCAACGTTGTTCTTCTCTCTATAAAGCCTATAGAACTCCAGCAAGCGAGCAACATCTTGGCTCCTATCTATGGTCCCAACCTCTCTTTTCGCTAGCTTTTGCTGAAAATTTGAAGTATGTGTCAGGAATTGCAAGTTACATTACAAAGAAACATTAAGAGGATAAAATCTTTTATATAAAATATCCTTAGAAAAAATGCATTAAATATTCAAACATTCATAAGCCAGCCACATTTCCAACCTAGCTTTCTCCAACAAATACCAACATGCAAACCTAATAAGCACCAACAGAAACCAAGATGCATACATGTTCAGGCATGAAATATTTCATCATATTAAGTGGACATAAATTAAATCTCACAACTATTAATTGGAGTCATAGTAGCACATAAATTTAATAAAGGCCTTAATAACTATTACCAATTCATTTTATGTTGGATGCCCATGTTAAAATTTAACATGGCATCAAAGCCGAGCATTGCCTCCATTGATGCGTAGTTGATACAGCATGAGAGGCCCACTGTGCACACATGTGAAGCTCATGCTACATGATAGGACTTTTGCCTCTACATGTAAGGCTGAGAATAAGGCTGAGAATTGAGGTAAAGATAAAGTAGATTCCACATCCGTTAAATGGGGGGTTAACTAGGGAACATAAATACAAAGTGAGCCTCTCCACCTATTGTCCATTGGTTTTAGGTTAGATGCCCATTTTAATATTGAACACAACATAAAATAATCATTTCAATTGTTCTAGGACTTTTTAGCCAACCCTATTTGATGGATGTGCTGTCAGCATCTAAACTTGCATAAGGGAGTCCAAACGCCAACTACATCCAAGGAAACAAGTAACAACCAAGAAGCACATGCTCGTCTATATGTACACACACAAAAATTGCATACTGAAGAAACTACTCATTCTCATTCTTGCAATAGAAGTTCTTGCTTTGCGCTACTAGCATTTTTCATAGATTTGATATATACCTTGATCACAGACATTAGACCAGTCTTGAATTGTAAAACACCTCTGCCTTCACTATTAGGATCCAGATTTTGAGCAAGTGAATAGGCATGCTCACATACTGCAAGAAAGCAAACAAATTTAGCAAGTCAAAAACATTAAACAGCTTTGCCAAAGACCTATGATACTTCTCTAAAGCAAAAATGATAGCTTCAAAGTTGTAAAAACTAATATGCAGCCTAAATCATTCTTGTCAGTCACATAACTGAAATAGAGAACTTGCTTATCATAATTGTACTTTCAATACCAAAGTCAGTCTCTTATCATTCTAGCAACAAGCATCAAATTAACGAAAAGAGAACTGCTCCTTCGTAGAGAAAAAAAAAGAAAGAAACATCTCACAGACATATAGATACTCATACGCAAACATACGTGCAGAGAAACAGATAGAGAAACAGTTTTAGCTGTTTTATATTAGCATTGTCTAAGTGTCTTCAA
Organism: Gossypium hirsutum; assembly: GCF_007990345.1. Classification (NCBI taxonomy): domain Eukaryota; kingdom Viridiplantae; phylum Streptophyta; class Magnoliopsida; order Malvales; family Malvaceae; genus Gossypium; species Gossypium hirsutum. The sequence continues at coordinate 1,444,988 of NC_053444.1, forward strand.
TTTTTTATGCTCAACATGTAAACTATCATCAGTCGGACTCGTGTGCACAAGTACAGACTACATACTAAACAACAAGCATAACACCTATAACCTGAACCACTAAAGCATTGTCTATTAACTGTAAGAAATATATCATTCTGCAAGGGTTCAAGTCATATGTGTTAACATTAACCAATCCTTAATCTTCCAACCATAACTCAAAACCCTCTAAGGCCATAATTCATTCACCAAAAATTTACTAAGTAACAAAAAATAAAACATCCGCAAGGGTACTTAAAACTCCCACTAGAATTGAGGAGCTTGTCTTCTCATCACACAAGCTCATACTAGGTGTATGAGATATGACTTCATTAACCATGCAACTTGAAAATAATGCCACCAATAAAAGTGACATACAACCATTTCATAAATATGCAATATTCTTAAGACATAACTTTGGAACTTTCTACTTATCATAACAAATTTTGAAAATTTAGACATGTCTTCCAATACCCATGATTTACAATTAGCAACATAAATAAGCAATAAAAATCAGAAGAAATGATGGATTGGTTGATAGAATAACAAAAGATTCATACATAGCTATGTTGCAAACCAAAGGAAAAGAAATAAACATACAAATTCTAGCTACGTTAGGTTCTTCATCCTGAATTTCATCTGCAACTCTCAGAATTGTATCTATATCTCTATTATTAAGAGATGAAGGAACGTATCCAGCAATTCCACCAGCAGCATGTCCTACTGAACCCATCCCAAATCTTTCCCTTCTTAACGCCGCCCGTACTAACCGCTCCCATAGCTCCTCCGCTCGAGACATTTCGGTATAGATAAGTCACACAAATTCTACAACAACAGATTATAGAAATTCAAACATCAGACTCATAAAAGCTTACGTATAAAAGTAAATATCAACGTATGCAAGTTAAGAGCTACAACAGCTGAAATATGTCATGTGCTAATCATACAACAAACAAAGCATCATAACAGCAAAGTACATTAGCTGCCTCGCTGCAGTGCCTTGTAGCCAGAACAGTCAAGATTGATACTTAAGATTTTTAGGAACACTAAAATGCGGATAAACAGTAAGTTAACTAATTAACACAGGCTATAGAACATTTTTTTTCTAAAAATGAAAATCAAAAACAAATATAATTAGAGCACCCCGCGAATTGATTTTAAGCCCATAATAATACTAAATCCTATCTCACATGCCTTCAGCTGCGACTAACAGACGAATTCAAACTTTAAAAAATTAACATTGTTTATTCAATATTTACATAAAAGAACACACATATGAACAATATCCGAAATTGCTTTCTACGTTTTATGAGATCTTTTTCTTCCTCAATTTCCGGACACACAAACAGATCACTGGAAGTTTACATCAGATGCTGAAAATTAAAAAAGGAAATGGCGTACCAGATAACTGTAAGGAAAAACCCTAGCATCCGAGTTGAAACGAGTTCAATCGATGAGAACTCGGGAGGTTTTTGAATAAAAGTAACCGCTGAAATAGAAAGGAATGGTGGTTTTGATTTAATTTTAAAACAGCAAAAAGAGACGAGATCAATGAAAAAGAAAAGTAGCAAAGGTAAAAAGAAACCAGTTTTACCGGCAACAGCCGGTTGCACACGCCTTTAAATTGTATATGAATGACGCGGTGAAGCAAGCTCCGTCTCACGTGCCAACTAATGACTTTGCACGCTGAAATAGACCGCTGAAATAGACAATCCCAACCCAACTGATTTTAACTTTTCCATATGAAAAAATGCACTTTTTTAAGTTATATTTTTTTCGCAATCCTTTTGAGTAAATAGTACTTTTTAGGGAAAAACACTTCTCAAAAGCACAACTGAAGAGGCCATAAATTAAGTTCGAATGATACCAAATTCCAAGCTCGATGATTAAACTCAAGTGTGTTGGAGCATGATTTGAGTTTAAACTAACTCGAGACATAATTAAATTATTTGAGCTTGAATTCGATAAATCAATACGAGAAGATTTAATTAAATTTGTAACATGTTTGAATTAAATATTACAATATATAAATTTGGCTTAATCGATAGCTCGAGCTACAAAAGTTAGAGCTTAATTCGATAATATTGAATCGAACTTGAATTTTTTTGGTTGCTATTGTTATGATATCATTATTAGGTCCAAATTTGGTACTTTTAATTTTAATAATATCATCATTAGGTCCAAAATGATACCATTGGTTGTTATTGTTAAAGTGATGACGTATAAATTTTTAATAACTTTTATTCGATTATACAACTAAGGACGCATGAAATACAGTCAACCGTGTTTAGCTGATAATAATTTTACATAGTATCTGAATGTTTAAAGTTGTTTTAAAACAATCCTATATTATCACTTTAGTAGCAACAAACGATGTTAACAATTTGGACCAACTGATAATATTATATAAACTTACAGAGACTAAATTGTGCCAATTTAAAGCATAGAAGTAATTTCTAATTTTCAATATAATATAGGGACTAAAGCAGAACTAGACTAATAAAAAAATGTTTAAATAATGACTTTTTAAATGCTGTATATATGTTATGTTTCAATTTATATTTTTACCTTTGTATGAAGAGTCAGATTATATTTTGCCCCCTCTACTCGAAAAAATAGGTAAATTAGGCTTCATATATTAGATCAAAGAGTAAATCGGTCCATTATGTTAAAATTTCCATCCATTTGTACTGTTAAATTTTGACATAATTGATGGAATAACCAGATAGTGACACATGACGTGTCACATGTACCTCACATACCAACTTTAAACAATAGAAATTTATTGAAATTTATTCCACGGACAGCATGTGTCTCTCTTTTTTTTTAAATATTAATTTTTTAAAGTTTTACTATAACCGAACACTTGTCAGCCCTCTAACTTTAATCGTAAAGTCTAGAAACTATAACTATAAATCTGGACAAAATTGGAAACCTATACCAACTAAAAGCGTCCCAATTTGAATGGATTGCTTATACTTTTTTATTTTATTTTGGCCAGTAAATGGATTGCTTATACTTAGTAGTTAAGTTAATAATCTGGACAAAATTAGAAATCTATGCCAACAATGAAAGCCGTCCCAATTTGAATGGGTTGCTTAATTAGATATAGATGATTTGTTCTTTTGTTGAGGACACATTAATTGAGTAATTAAAATTAAATTTAAGGTTATTTAATGTATATCATATAATTTTATTTTATTATAAATTCTTATCATATCTGTTTTTTTATACAATTTTTAGAATTATTTATAGCCCCTCTCAACTCTTAAATAGAAGATTAATGCGCTTCAGCACACTCGAACCCACGTCTTCATACATTGGTAACAATACCGATATTAATCGAGTTAAAACTCAATCGGCACGTGCATCATATAATTAAAACTTAATTATTATTTTGATGGTGGTATTAGGGTTTAATTAGATATAAAACGACTAAAAAAATGGCATAGAATTTTCACAACTCAAAATTTAATAATATAATTAATTTTTATTTTATATTAATATTTATATATTCATTATTAATTGATTTAAAAATAAATAGAATTTGTATCATTGGTTGAGTCAAGCAGAATATATGTTTTATATGTAATAAATTTAGTAGGAATTGATACCTCAAGTCATTCGAGCTCTCTGTAGAGTTAGGAGAAAAATTCTAAATTCGTCTTCTTTTAAAGGGAGGTTGACTACTTATATAGAAGTTTTTAAAGTGTTATTTGTTTAGAGTTAATAGACCCTTCAATGAGTTGATATTGTGCCTGAGTTTTGTCTATAAACTTTATGAAAAGCTCAAGTGCATTGAAAAGACGCCCAATAAGGTGATAGATTTACAAAGCAATAGTGTTCCATCATATCAAATCATGCATGGCACACGCCCACATACCAAGAGAACATGCACATTCGTGCTCGGTGGCTTAAACCCTTGACCTATAGCATATGTGTCACAAGAGAGGATGCAAGTGTCTATATTTCTTTTTGGTAAATGATTGTGCGCCACACACAATCCAATCTGATGAAATGTTCCTACTCAATGAATCTGTCGCTTATTTAGACAGCCATAGGCACTTGGGCTCTTTACAAAGTTTAAAGTCAAAACCCTGACTTTTTTTTTTGTTAAGGGAAAGCCAATTCATTTTAAACAAGTCTTCAAAGTGTTGTCTATTCAGAACCAACAAACCCTCCAATGGGTTGATATTGTCATTGGGTTTAGTTAGGGTTTTGAATTCTAACTTTACGGGGAACTGAGTACCTTGATAGGCTACCTAACAATAGTACTGACTCTTTAAGGGTTCATCAACTCCATACAGATGATGCTTGAGGAGAAAATAATCCAACTTGATGTAGTTATAAAATAATCCACACATAATATTACAATAAATCTCAAACTTTAAAACTTCATTTACAAAGCCATAACTTCACTATTAACTTAAGGCCTTATCTTCTTCACATTTTAAATAGATTATGATTTTGGTGAGAACATGTACATATTATCCTCAACATAATATTTAAGTTAATTTCATACATTAATTGCGATTTAAAACTCTAAACGTAGTATTAACTCAGTTGATATTAACATAGTTGAAAGTTATTTTAGGATTCCAATAACCAATTTTTTTAAAAAAATTCTCATAAACCCCTCAAAATTTTGAAAATCTTATTAGCCCCCAAAACTTAAACCCCATTGCCAATAACCCCAAGTTAGGAATTCTAGTTATAAAACTAGTATTTATTTAGTTAAAATACAGATAATTTTCACTCCAATTTGTTGCAACAGCAACCAATATGAAACAGTACTGAACAATTTGGCATTTTCAGTTGAACAAAAAAAAAAAAAAAATCAAATCACTCACAATTTGTTCTTCAATAACTAATTAATCCATTGATAATGACATTGTTTTTTTTATTTCACAAAGTTTTTTGTTTTATTTTTTTCCAAAATTAAAAAGGAAAAAAGAATCCGTTTCCTAACCTATTACTTTCATGGAAAATTTAACATTTTTGCTGGAAAATGGAAGTTAATATGGTGTTTTAACTTGGTTGTTATTTTTTTACATACAACAATAATCTGTGTTTGTTTGCAGAATTTTCTCCCTCCAATTCTCCCTTTTTTTTAAATTTAATTTTATTTCTTCATTAAATCAATCATTAATGAAGAAGATGAATCAAGCAAGATTTTGATTATGGCGGCAACTAAAACCTCACGATCCGGCGGCGGAAGCGGTGGCGACGACTATATGTTTCGCGCCAGCAAACGTTTAAAAACCGAAACTAGCGGCGGATTAGCAAGGTTCAAAGGTATCGTGCCGCAACAAAATGGGCATTGGGGCGCTCAAATCTACGCCAACCATCAAAGGATTTGGCTCGGTACATTCAAATCGGAGAACGAAGCAGCGCTGGCGTATGACAGTGCGGCGATCGGACTTCGTATTGGAGATCCCCATCGGAATTTTCCCTGGTCCTATGACAACATCCAAGAACCTAATTTCCAAAATCTTCACACCACTCGAGATATACTGAACATGATCAAATCCGGTTCTTACCAATCCAAATACGCCGATTATACTAAATCAAACGCAAATCACAACAAAAACACGATCCACAACGACACAAAATTCGCATGGCAACAACTTTTTCAGAAGGAATTAACTCCAAGTGACGTCGGAAAGCTTAACCGTCTCGTCATCCCTAAAAAACATGCCGTCAAACACTTCCCGCACATCGAAAACGATCACCAAACCTTCACCACCGCCAATGGCGGTTGCGAAGACGTCGAGCTTGTTTTCTACGATACGTCGATGAAAATGTGGAGATTTCGGTACTGCTACTGTAAGAGCAGCCAAAGCTTTGTGTTTACGAGGGGATGGAACCGATTCGTGAAGGATAAAAAGCTGAAGGAAAAGGACGCCATCGCGTTTTACACATGCGAATGCACCGGCGAGATCGAACATGGCCGGGGTTTCTTCTTGATCGATGTGAATTATAATGGTGGTGATGACGAAAATGGTGGTCGCATCGATGTGTTTAAGAGATTGGGGTCGTCATCGGTTCTTCATCATCATCAAGGTGAGTTGCATGTGGGATTGGAATTGAATTTGGGGACGAATTTTTACTGCAATTTGGATGAAAAACACAATGAAAATGGTGAAGAACAGGGTCTCAGTGGATTAAAATCGTCATCCTCCCATAGTGTGAAGGAGAAGAGGATTACTTTATTTGGAGCACGGATTAACTGATAATTACAGTATTATATATATTTTGGACTTTTTTTACCAAGCATTATGCTGGGGTTGGATGAGCGGTATTTTAATTGTGATTAGTGTAAAATCAGTGATAGCGGTGAAATTAAATTCGATAACGATACTATAACATGAGACAAAAAGTAAACTACACGCATCACACCCCACCGCCCATCCAAACCCAATCTTAATTATGTTTTCGATGTTTTTGTAATTAGATTGGGGTAACATTGATTAGATATCAATGCAAATGGTTGGTCCAATAATTAGATAAATTATTAAAGTTTTATAAAAAATAAATATATTTTTTTAAAAAAATTGGTTCAATAATTTTTAGCTCAATTTGATCCGTTCATATTAGTTTAGGGAACAATCAATTTAACTTCTTTCTCCAAATTAGTATATCTGTCACTGGGTGGAGTCAAGGGGTTGGCAAGCCAGACCCAGCCTAAAATGGAAATTTAACTATTAAATCCTTTATAATTTATAAAAACTTTAAATTAGTATAAGGTAAAATTATTTTTTAAAAAATTGGTTCAATAATTTTTAGCTCAATTTGATCCGTTCATATTAGTTTAGGGAACAATCAATTTAACTTCTTTCTCCAAATTAGTATATCTGTCACTGGGTGGAGTCAAGGGGTTGGCAAGCCAGACCCAGCCTAAAATGGAAATTTAACTATTAAATCCTTTATAATTTATAAAAACTTTAAATTAGTATAAGGTAAAATTATAAAATTTTGATTTAGTATTATAAAAATTATAAAGATGTGGCTATTTAAATAGTTAAATTGCTTCTTTTTTTTTACTTATGTAAAAATAAACAACTTAATTCTGGCCCCAAAAAAAATCTAGCTTTACCCTTGTTGGTTTGTTGGATTGGTTCGGTTCGATTTCAACAACCTTTCATGATTGAAGATTTTCATAAAACAATTTTTACTATAATGTTTTGAACCTTTAAATCAAATGATAACATTTCTTGATAAAAATATATCTCTAGTCCTTCTCGATTTCGAATGTGAGTAACTAAGGACGATTAATCACAACACTAATATATTTTCCTATACGTGATTTTGATTGGTATAGTAACAAAATTAGCTTCAAATGTTACACATTTTGTCAATTTGGTATTAAGTTAACAATTTAATCCCACAACATTTGTGTAAATTGAGGCTGAATTTGTTGAACTTTTTAGAATTAAGGCCAAAATGAAAAAAATGTAAAAATCAAAGGCTACATTTGTTATTATACTAATCAAAATTATCTACGATTGACGAAAGTTATTATTGTTGTAATTAATTGCCCTTAGTTGCTCAATTTTTAAATTAGTATGGATTAAATTACTCCAATTTTTTGAGAGGGACCAATTTGCTCTATTTCAATTTTGTAGGAGATTGAAGAGGTCTTTTTACCATATTTATTCTGATGTATTACATTCTCCTAGTTGTAACAATAACGATGCCAATCAAACTAATACTCAATTCATAGTGAAAACTGTAAATTGAAGACTTCGTATACTTGTTGTAACGACAACGATGCCAATTAAACTAAGACTCAATTCATATAATGGTTTAGTTAACTACTAATTCAAACCGTAGTGTTGGGTTCCAAATAGCATTTTAGACTTTTATATGCTGATCTTTTCATTTATAAATAGATTAAGCTCTTAATATTTTTTTTCAAACTTTTAAGAGTTTATTCCATTAAAAAATCATCATAAGAGAGCTTTTAGTCAAACTATTCAAAATGCAAGAAAGAAAAAAATAAAAGAAACAAAGAAGTAAGAAAAAATAGTCAAAATAACTAAATTCGGCACCAATTAAAGGTGTTTATGGCCCGAGCAGGGCCTGACCAAAACATTAGGCCCGTTTGCTAGGTTCGGTCTAAGAAAATGGGCCTACAATTTTGCCCAAGCTCAACCCAGATAAAAATATTAAAACTCGAGCCTGATCTGGTCGTATTTAATTTTTATTAAAAATATATCATACATAAAAAATGCTAAAAACATCAAAATAAATATTTTCCAACAAATTTAAAAAAATATGAATACTTAAATAACACTAAAATATGTACAACTTAACAAACAAATACCTCTAAAATAGTAACAAAATTAACAATAAAATAAGAGTTATATAATATCCAAACAATGATAACAAAATAGTAGTAACATGATAGTTAAATGGTAGCAAAACAGTGAGAAAATAACAAAACAGTAAAAATCAACAAGAAAACAACATTTCTTTTTTGTAAATTTGGGTCGGGCTTGTTTTCTAAAATGGCATTATTTTTTACCCAAGTCCATTTTCGGGCATATATTTTTACACAAACCCTCTAACAATGCCCGCCCCATGGACAGGTCTAGCACAAATGGGAGTCGATGAATAATCCATAACTTAGGGTCCGTTTGTTTACATGTAAAAGGTTTTACGGAAAATGTTTTCTGCATTTTCCTATGTTTGTTTCACAGAAAACAGCTTGGTCAACGGAAAATGACTTATAGGTCAACGAAAAATAAGCTTTTTTCCTTGTAAAATGACTCAACGAAAAATAAGCTTTTTTCTTTGTAAAATGACTTACTCTTTTGAAAAGCGTAAGTCATTTTCCGGAAAAGAGCTCATCAATAGATAATTTTATTTTTATATAAAAATTAACTTAAATCAAGTTTAATATTATTATATTAATAATAAATTTTATTTTTACTTTTAAAAATATTTAAAATATTAATATAAAATATTATATTTTTTAATATTATTAAACATACATATTTAATTATTTATATTTAGTCATTTAATAAATTATTAATATAATTAATATAAATTATTATTTTTAATAAATTATTTAATATTTAAATTTTACTTTAATACTAAATTTTAAAAAATAATTTTAAATAATATTATTCACATATTATTGAAAATATCAATATTAATATTTTAATACTAAATATTTATTACAATTATAAATATATTAATAATAAATGTTTTTTAGTGTAAATGTTAAAATATGTCATAAGTCTATATACTCTTCACAAATTTGTAATTTAGTTTATGTACTTTTATTTTCAAGAATTTAGTCCATTTACTTTACTGATTTGAAAATCAAGTCCAACTGTTGACATTGTTGATTTTTTTTGTCAACTTTGTTAATGTCACATTTTTAAATAAAAAATACCCAGTTGGTAGTCATGTAATTAAAAAATAATCGTTGCAATGAACCTAAATTTAACAAAATATTTTTAATATATGTAAAAACAATGTAAAATATAAAATTATGGATATAAAATAAACTCAATTAAACAATGAAAAAATAAAAAAAAATCTCAAATGTATGTTTGTTTAATTGAAAACGACTTTTATGAAATATTTTTAAAGAATCTGCCAAACAAATGAAAATATTTTACACAGATTCATCCAAACACCAAAAAATATTAGTTTTTCCAAAAAAGTAAATTATTTTCCAGAAGCTATTTTCCGGAAGTCATTTTCAGTGAAACAAACAGAGCCTTAGATGCTTATAGGTGTTGAGGTCTGAAATCAAACTTGTCAGTTGACATTTTATTTCCTCGTTGGTACTTTATTTTAAACTCAGTACACATAAGTGTCACTATACTCTCCAAAAAAACGAGGGTTAATATATGCAGGGTACCTAAACTTTGTAACTCATACCTACTTGGTACATTTTTTTTTGTAACCTAACTAATACCTAATCTTAGAAATCATAAGCCAACTTGATATTCTTTTAGTTATCTGACTAACATTGTGGCGCTAACGATCAATAGCATGGTGACACGTGACAAAAAAGTTATAGTTTATTATAAAATTCAAATATTTTATTTTTTGCCACATGTCAAAATGTAAGGTTATCATGTGTTATCGTGCAATTGATTGTCAATTCCACATTAGCTTATTTTGGTGGTGTTAGTCAATTACCTAACAAAATGTATCACATGGGTTGTAGTTTTTAAGTTTATATACCAATTAAGTAAAATAGTCACTTTTGTTTGTCTTAAATTACATTTTAGCCACTTATGTTTGAAATATTACATTTTAGTCACTTACGTTATCGTGTTGTAACATTTTAGTCACTAAGCATTAATTGCCGTTAACAGTGTAACAGTAAGCTGACGTGACACGTTAAATCATCATTTCAAATGAAAATTTTAGGTTAAATTATACAATTGGTCTCTATATTTTTTTCGTTTTGAGAAATTTAATTTTTTTACGTTAAAAGAGATGAAGAAGTGAGGAAAATAGAGGGAGAAACAGAAAAGAATGAAAAAAAAAGGAAAAAAAGGAAACTTAAAAGAATATAAAAGACCTATTTGGCATTTAATAGAATATAACAGAGACAGCCCTACGTGGCAATCTAAATTAAATTTATTTAATTAAAAACATTTTTTCATCGCAACAACTGGACATCTAAGTTGGTATTTGAAACTCATTTGGACTGCCATGTAGGACTGCAGTTAGGGAGATAACAAAGCTTAACCGTAAAGTGAATACTTTGTAACAAAACGATAACATAAGCGACTAAAACGTAATATATCAAACATAAGTGACTAAAATGAAATCTAAGTCAAACAAAAGTGACTATTTTTACAGTTTACCCAACAATTTAATACTCTAATGACTAAACTGAAAATAGGGATAATTAATTTAGTGATTAACCGTGTAGTTAATGCTTACTAATTCAACTCGACTGCACACTGTGTAAACGAAACCTAACATTGAAGAGCTACGCCTACCAGCAACCAACTGCGTTTAAATCTTTGTTTTTTTTATTGCTAAATATAATTGTTTGATCGATCCGCTTGTTTACTTTTAGCTTCAGCTTTGCCTTTTCCGTCATCGCTTTGAAAAATCACTTTGATCTCATCGAAACTTCCTCAACATTTCTTCTCCTTTTCTTTTCACTCCCATTCCCCACATTAGCTCTCTCTGCATCTTAAAGGTATCTTTCACTTTCTCTTGATTTTCATGCTTTATGCCCCAATGGGTACTCCATACTCAAAATTTGGGAAATTTCATGGTTTTTTTTATATGGGTTTCATTTTTTCTATAATTTATTTTTGAGAAATATGTAAAATGTGGCTTCAAATTTGAAGTTTGGGGTAGAATGTATCTTTTTTTAGAGCTACAAAGTTACGCATTTTGGGTTTTTGGTAAGGTAAAAAGATGGAAAGTTTTGATGGGTTCATTTCATATTAATTTGGGTCTTTGAGGAATTTCTTCATACATTTATCGAGCAACACTTTTTAACCACAGTTTGACCGCTTTAGTTCATCTCCTTGACTTCAATTTTGTGAATTAAATATTTTCTTAAAGCAGAATGTGTGTTATTATGTATGTTTTGAGTAAGTCCCTGATTCATTTTGCCTGTATGTTTAAGGTTTCTTTTCATTTTTTCTGTAATTTATTTTTGGGAAATATGTAAAATGTGGCTTCATATTTGAAGTTTGGGGTGGAATGTATCTTTTTCATAGAGCTACAAAGTTAGGCATTTTGGGTTTTTGGTAAGGTAAAGAGATGGAAAGTTTTGATGGGTTCATTTCATATTAATTTGGGTCTTTGAGGAATTTCTTCATACATTTATCGTGCAACATTTTTTTACCACAGTTTGACTGCTTTAGTTCATTTTCTTGACTTCAAGTTTGTGAATTATATATGTTCTTAAAGCACAATGTGAGTTATTATGTTGTTTTGAGTAAGTCCCTGATTCATTTTTGCTTTCTGCAGATTCTTAGTTTCTGCTGTGAAATATCACTTCTTGAGAATGGCAGCAACAGCAGCTTCTGGCCTTCAACTAGCTTCAGCAAGACCCTGCATTGCATCTTCTCACAGGGTATTTAAGGCTGGTGCTGCCAGTCTAGATGTCAATTCCAAAGCTGTGTCATGGAATAAGCTAGCTAGTGCTTGCCATTTATCACAATCTTTGGAGCCTTTCCAGCGCAGTTTTGCATCATCTTCGGTAAATTTTAACAAAGTTGTGACAAAGGCAATGTCTGAATCTAGTGAAAATAAGCCGGTTTCTGGGTTGCCAATTGACTTGAAAGGTTTGACTTGCTATTTGTAGTACTTATGCCTATGTTCTCGTATAAGTTGCTCATGAAACTTTGCTGTCCGATTTCCTTATACGTCTCCTTCAGTAGAACAAATAATTTTCAGAAAATGATGTCTCTACTACATTTCTCTCCTTGACCTTTTTGTTATGGAGGGTTTACCTAACTGGAAGGCTGCTAATCCTGAGGGCTTTCATGAAGCTATTTTAATTCTTTAATAGTTTAAGCTTTTTTATTTTAAGTGTAAGAGTGCTGCTTTCTGCAGGTAAGAGGGCATTTATTGCTGGTGTAGCTGATGACAATGGATATGGCTGGGCAATAGCGAAATCTCTTGCTGCTGCAGGTGCTGAAATTCTAGTTGGGACCTGGGTGCCTGTAAGTAAATTAGATCTTTGTACTTTGTAGACCTTGTAGGTATTAACATAAAAATTTGTCATGCTGATGACAAGTTGGCCCTTGTAGGCTTTGAACATATTTGAAACCAGCTTGCGACGTGGAAAGTTCGATGAATCTCGATTGTAAGAGCTGGTTATATGTTGCAATTCAATGGATACTTACTCGAAGTGATGCCTTTTTTTTTTCTGATAGAAGTTGATATTTCAGATTGCCCAATGGCTCTTTAATGGAGATTACCAAAGTATATCCCCTAGATGCAGTCTTTGACAACCCTGATGATGTCCCTGAAGATGTAAGGGATAAGTTTATGACACTCCATGCAACACGCAGGTTAATAAGTCTCTATTATCTTTTTAACATCTTTTTATCTTGGTTATAACGTGCAGATAAAAACAAATAAGCGATATGCAGGATCTGCAAATTGGACTGTTAAGGTATGTATCGAAACACCTTCCATTATATAAAAAAAGAAAAAGCAGCCAGAAGTTCATGACTAGGAACTTTTAGAGCCTAAATTTTTAGTTCTCAAGTAAATTTGATTTCGTATTTGAACTGCCTACAGCGGTTATAGAAAACTATAGGATTTTTGATCCCTTTCAAGATGTACATTCTGTTAGGGGCTGAGCAAGAAAAACCAAAAGCTGACTGAATCGAGGTGTTTGGACGGTTTATGGAATACAAGTTAAAAAACTGCAATTTCCCGAAACCGAACCAAATTCTATTTTTTATTTAATTTATAATTAATTTTAATGATTTATGATATAAAGATAAATATTTTATATTTAAAATAATAAAATATTGGTTTTTTAGAAATATTTATGAAAAAACTTTTAACATTTTGTTAAATAATATTCAAAAGTCATAAAACAAAGTCATTTTATCAAAAATAAGTCTAAAAATCCAAAATAAAAAATTAATATGAAAAAACTGAGTAGCGAACTGAATCGAACCAAATTATGGACAGTTCAAAGAAATCTAAAAAACCTGACCTGACCGAATTGATATCACCCCTACTTTTTGTATGCTTAGCGGACAAGATTTATCAATATGTTATGTTAATTCTCATGTGTTGCAGGAAGTTGCTGAATCCGTTAAACAGGATTTTGGCAGCATTGACATTCTGGTGCATTCGCTAGCCAATGGGCCAGAGGTACGCATGGCTTTTGCTTCTAAATACTAATTGGTTTCTGCTTTATTCTTAACAAACAAATTCTTTTTAACAGGTCAGCAAACCTCTGCTGGAGACATCCCGGAATGGGTATCTTGCAGCTTTATCTGCTTCAAGTTACTCCTATGTTTCTTTACTCAAGCATTTTATCCCATTAATGAATCCAGGCATGTACTTTGTATTTTTTATTCGTCATTAGGTTCATGGTACGTCTTATGTTGATCTCTTATCAAATAAAATGTGTTTCTAAAATAAGCTATTTCTGATACAGGAGGCTCTTCTATTTCTCTTACATACATTGCTTCTGAGCGAATAATTCCGGGGTATGTTTGTTATATTTTGTTTTCATAATACTCCAAATCAATAGTTCTCATTAGGTGAAAGAAGTTTCAAACAATGTGATAATGCAGATATGGTGGAGGTATGAGTTCTGCTAAAGCTGCTCTAGAAAGTGATACAAGAGTGAGCTCCAGTTCTTCATTTTTCAACTTATTTATATGTTTAATTGATTGATTATTCAGTTTTCCGTAATTTGGCATATTCATGCCTTTCTCTATTCTCATTCAGGTACTTGCTTTCGAAGCAGGAAGAAAGCACAAAATTAGGGTGAACACAATATCTGCCGGTATGAAATGACTCTTGCTCTTTATCTTTTATCAACATTTTCAATATCATTACCTGAAAATTTTTCTTTTTTTTTTTTTGATCCATGACTTTTAATTTCAATGCCTTTCCTCGATATTGCCACGAGATAATTCGGTCCTTTTAGATATATCAATGCAGTGAAATGTTTCAAAGACTTCTGGTTATCCTTGTTGCACCCTGTCTCATCTCATATCGATGTTAGCTTTACCTCAGTAGAATTTTGTGTAAGCATAGTAGCATTATTTGCAACTACAAGCCCGATGCCTACTATTGAAGTCAATTAATGATTGCCCATTTCAAGGGGATAGTTGACAAAAATTATTTTCTTGATGGACTTTGTCTTACCGTGCTTGAAGAATTAACTAATGTAATAATTAGACTTCATAATTCGAATCATCGGTTGCGTTTAGACCTTGACCACGTTATTTGCCCGGCACGTAGCATGAGTAATACTAATGTCCCTAAGTTTCTTTCTTTTTCTGGTCTACAGGTCCATTAAGAAGTCGTGCTGCAAAAGCAATTGGATTTATTGATACAATGATTGAATATTCAATCGCCAACGCACCTCTTCAAAAAGAACTATCAGCAGGTTATTTTCTAGGAACCATTAAGATCTCCAGATGTTCCATATTTTCTTTTCATTTTTTACTGAATTAAAGAACTTAATGAAACAGATGAGGTGGGGAACGCTGCTGCCTTCTTGGCATCACCTTTGGCTTCGGCTATCACTGGTGCCGTCATATATGTCGATAACGGTCTCAACGCAATGGGTGTTGGAGTTGACAGTCCCATATTTAAAGACCTCAACATTCCTGGCGAAAAGCATTAGGGATCTGATAGCAAACTCGATGCCTAATTTTTAACTCTGAGATGTTTACCATCAGTACTGCTAGCAAACTCGACGCTGAATGTTCAATGTAAGACATTTGCTGTCGTACTGTGTCTAGGATGTTTCGGTCAGCGGCCCCATTTTTCCTTTAGAAGTTCATGCTCTGCCTTTTTGTTTTTTAGAATTTTTGAGTGTTTTTTGATACTGTCTAGCCTGAATTACTGTGCTGTTAAATCTTAGATTAAACTTTTTTGATAAACAATTTCAATTGATCACTGGGTTTTCAGTAATTTCCTAACTTTTTCTTGGTTTTAATCCTTTTACTAAACTCAAATTTGAGATTTTGTTGCACTTCAACTTAATTTAATCTTGCATTGTTAATTAATCCACTATTAATTATTACTGCTAATATAAATTTGGATAAACTACACTTTTAATCATTAAACCATTTGAAGTTTTTATTTTAATTACTTAATTAAATAATTATAATTTGATCATTAAATTATTCGAAAATTTTTATTTAACTTATTGGCTGTTAAAATTTATGTTATACGGTTTCCTCTATATGCATTATTTGCACCAACCAAAAACTCCTCTTTTACAGTTTAATTTTTTTTATAAAACAGCTTTGGACATCATGGATTTACAAAGTAAAATTTAAACAATTTTTTTTTCATTCTTCGACATCGATCGTATACTCTCTTTGTTAGTAAATATTGATCCATTACTTGAAGTAACTTAAATAATAACTTTCAATTAATTGAATAACCAAATTATAACTTTTATTTTGGTCAATAATTTAATCGCTAATGGTGTAGAAACTGTAAAATTTTCTTGAATATGCATTTACCACCTTTTTAACTAATCTCAACCACATGGGCCGCCAATTTTGGTATATATCGAATAGATCTGCAGTGATTCACTCAATTAAAAAATTATAGCTTCAGTCATTTTTATTTTTACTTTAACCTTAATTTATTTAGATAATTTTAGCCATTTTACTTTTTTTAAATAAAAAAATTAATTATTAAAATTTTAAAGACATTAAACAAAACACAAAAAAGTCACATATACTTCATAAGATTTAAAAAGATTAAATTCAAATTTTGGTAAAACATTCTGCTAAATCCAAAATATTCAACAGTCAATACCTTCCCACCCCAATATCCACAAGAGAATCACCCCAAAATATTTAACTCTTTGAATTGAACCCTAAGCTCAGCAGCCATTTCCAAACTAAAAAGATGGCTTTCATTTCGTCTTTGAATGTACATTTGTAGAGACTCTGTCTGTTACACAACCAGAGTTTAGCCAAGAGCATAAAAATTCCCAGACCAAATGTTGAGGACTCGAAAAATTCTTGAAACTAACATTAACCGAAACTCTTCTGCAATGGGAATTCGGGATAGATATACGAGCACAAAACAGCTTATGCTGATTTTTACACGCACACACATACGTATATATATGTAATTTCGAGAAAATTAGACCAATTGTCTCGGTGCTGTCGGGTCAAACCGAAAATAATGGATCCTACTTCACTTGGTTGCAAACCAGAATAAATAAGGAGAAAGTACAAAGCAAACAAAATGAATAACTTAAAAAACATCTAAAACGGTCAGGCATATATGAGCTAAGCATCTAAAAGATTCATAATACAAGCATTTCCCTAGATTAGAGTTTTAAATTAAAGTTACAATAAAACTAAATCCGATGAACCGGATAAACTAAAAAGATAGGTCATTTACCTTAGCTTGGTAGAAGGTCAAAAGGATAAAACAAGATACAAGCACTCGAAGTGGACGACGCTGCTACTGCTGTTGTTGTTGCTACTGCTACTGGATATACAAAAGCTGCGGCTAAAATCACAAGTCGTTAACCCCTCCCAATTCTTGCTTTGCTGACTATCTCTCATCGGCCGAGTCATTTATTGCCATCGGACCCTTCAATCATCCTACCTTCACCCATCTCATCGTATTGCCGTTTTCTCCATGCTCTTTCTTGATCCATTGATTGACCTTGTGAGAATCGATGCTCTCCATCTGGTTTTAAGCCAAACAAATAAATAAAAATAACAAATGCCGTTATTTTTTCACAAATATAGTTATAAAAATTCACTGTTTTGAGCTACATGGCTTTAAACACGTCAATCCGTTTTCTTGATGATGTTGTTGAAGTTGCAGGAACAGAAGTAAAATGTTCAACAATGAGAGACTTAAAAAGAAGCTACGGAATACATGCAGTACCCTCCCTTGTTTGAAATCCGTATCATTGTATTCTAATAATGAGAATCGCAATGAGGAAAACAATAATTAATTGGAAAAATGTACACCTTAGGCACAGGTAAATTGAGCATCCAAAAGCTACAATCATATTATACAACAGATGATGATGCATCCTTATTTTTACTATTATCGTATATCATGATTATACATAATTAGTTATTACCGCTTTCATCATCAGATGCCTCTTCAAGCCTCGCAATTGCATCAACTAGGGCTTGTTCATGTTCCTACAATGACAAATATCCATCACGATTGCTGCAATAGCTTAAGGTAGAACAAAATAAGACAACGGCTATACTTACTTTCAGCACTTTCTTTGCTTTCTCAATCTCTATGGGATCAGGATGGCTAGCGCCAAACACTTTTTCCACCTATTGAAAATTTACACAATTAGTAAAAGAGGAGAAACCACATGGGACGATCACAGTCTAATAGATGATCTTCCAATATCTATTATACCTCCTTAATTAGAGTATCTGTATGAAGTATCTCAATATCACCCAAAACCTTTTTTCCAACACCATTTTGCTTCGAAGGAAAATCCTTTTTGGCCTGACCCTTTAGACTCCCCCTACCTCTTCCTGCTCCGGCAACCCCGCCACCACGAGACATGGACTTCTTAACCCCATGGCCTTGTCCTGGGCGACCACCTCTACGGGATATTCCAGGATCTTCACCTTCCCATTTAATGTCTTCAGGAGATATCTGCCATCGTACACACATATAACAAATCAGTGGGTGACAGGAAAGTATAATTCAAAGGACATTTTTTCTAATCTTGTACTCCATGATCAAAAAGGACTGGACAAATAAAGTACCATTTTTATTTTTCTTACTGCTCTCTGAGCATCAAGTAGTAAAAAGTACGAACAGATGGTAAAAGAGAACCTAGGGAGTAACAAAAATGAGAAATGACACAATTATCAAAATTACCAATTCAGCATGCAATAATATAAGCCCAAAGTTTGATTTATAGGAGTTAGTGACATAAATACAACAGTTCAAACATGGACCCTATCCTATAAATGCAATGTACAACTGTTTATTGGGAGCAAATTGTCAAGATATGCAGATGGTAGACAAAAATGGTTGGTCTTCAATATAGTTATTTATAGGGAGATTGGAACAATAACTTGGTCATACAGTACAGTAATACATGATCCTAATTCATATTAGTAGATAATATATATTTGCAACAGTCACTTGGGAACCTCCTTAATTTACAATTCTAGGCAAACTGGCAGCATATTCATGAAAATCACATATGCTTGACCAAAGATGTAACTCTGAGATATAAAGCATATCTCTCAAAAAATATGGGTTCAAAAGGCAAGGATGGCAAACACATAAATTCAGCAATATCTGATAAATGGCGTAAAGGTTACTAAGAAACACATGCAACAACCTTAAGAGTTGATTTGTTAGAAAAGGTATGTGACATGTTAAATAAAGGTAAATCAGATCATAAAAGCAACAATGTGATGTATGAAATAGCATTAAGATACAACAATTCTACCTCTTTGAGATTGACCCATTCCCAGGTTTCATCTGCCGTATTAATATCATAAACCAAAGCATGCCGCCCCTATCAATATTGAGACATGGGATTATAAAGAGCTCCGTTAATTAACAGCTTATAGTATTATTGACAGTGAAATATACCTCAGCTGCGTTATAGTCTGTTATAACAGCCTCATAGAAATGGTTATCTTCGGGCCACCTGGTCCAAACTTTCCTTCCAATTAATGGATCGCATGGTGCTGCTTCAGCAGGTTCATTTGTTTCAAAGGCCCCTGAAGAAGTACGATTAGGAGGCTGTGGCCTTCCGGGAAGACCTGTGGAAGGGTACTGTGTGGACTGCATTGAGGATGCAGCAAAAGATGCATAAGCAGTAAGTGGCAGAAATAGAAATAGAATATGCTATCTCAATCATTAACGTTTCTTATGTCATTTGAAATAAATTAACTCACTGATTTTGACTTCTTGCTCTTTGCTCCTGGGGGAGGACCCCGTCTCAAGGCCGATGAAGATGGTTGCATAGATGGATGTAATGCAGGAGATGGTGCACCCATAGATAATGAAGCTACAGATTGTGATGTTTTTTGCTTCTTCCGTGATCCTGATACACTTGGACTAGGTAAAGGGTCATGAAGAGGCTGACTGGTACTAAGCATTCCAGGCTGGAGCCCACTCATGGTTCTCCACTCCCTAACAGTAATAATTGATCATAGTTCCCGTTACAATTCAGGGATAACCAGAAATCATTAATAAAAGTTGCTCAGCAGAGCATGGCATTCATATAATCAGACCTTATCCTACGGATGATGTCATCAGCATTAACCCTCAATAGAAGCTCCCTATGTTCCTCATCTGATACTCTCAACTCCTTTCTGAGTTCAGTAATTAAACTTTCCTTCTCCTGAGAGGGACAACATATTTGGTCAATAGCTTTAAAACAACTGATATAAGCTTCAATGGAAAAAAATATTGAATAGTTACGATACCCAAGTTAAAGCATCTGACTGAGCTTTAAAGGCCCGTAAGACTGAACAGTATGCTTCCTGCTCAATGAGATGGATTTGAGTTTCCATGTCGCCATGCATTCGAGGCAAAGGAGTGGAACCTGCAACTGCTGATCTTCCATTCCCAGCAGCAGTGCGACCCCCTCTTTGAAACCGATTCTGATGTGAAGGAGGAAGGTCATCATCTGTTCCTGCAGTTGTGTCAGCTCAGAAAGATTCATTATTTAAGTTAAGTTTCCAGGATGCCAGAAGATCTATGCAAGGGTTCAGAAGGAATAATCTACCTCTTATTACCAAAAGAAATCTGAGATACAAAAACTTTCATAAAGTTACAAGCTGTTAAATTGTTTCTTGAAATCACTCATTAATAAACATTTTAGAACACTTCAAATGACGTAGCAACATGGAGAAAGAGAAACAGATTTGCGAGCAAAAGGGAGCTTCAGCCTTTTGTGCATACAAGCTAACATTAGATTGAAAAGCAGGTTTCATAACCCTAGATACTTGCTCAATATTAGACAAGGTCCCCAAGGAAAGCCAACCAAGCTAATGAACCAAGTTCTTTTAATCTCACAAATCATCAAATTTACAAGGAAAAATAAAGACAAACTGAAATAGAACTTTTGAACTCAACTCACCACTGCTATCAGAAAGCGCATAGTCCATGACAGCTCCTTCAAAATTCAATCTTGACTAAATGCTATGAAAACCCTTTGGTCCAATAGAAGAAACAGAATCAAGGTACCAAATTGTTGAGAAAGATACCTGGAAACAATCAATAAAAACCCAAAATAGTCATAAATTCAGCTAAATGAAAACATCAATCAGCTAAACTAGCTATAAACTCCCCATTCCAAATCTTGGTGCTACAACAATTAGTAACAATTGATTATGCCAGCTGAACGCAAGATCCTTAAAGTATGCACTGAAAATATCGAGCATAGAAATTATAAGCCTAACTTTTTACTTCAAACCAGCTACTTGTCACCACTGCCATACTTTTCCTTCTCTCCGTCCAAAAGCCATAGTGCTTTCACTGTTCAACGAGTTAAATTGATGAGGTTTCAGCCTAATGAGTTTGCCTTCGCTCCTAATTATGCATTAATATGCAAATAATTGAGGTATCAATTAATTGTTACTATTTCTAGTCTACTCCTTTTTTTTGGCTTGTATAAGCACCATTGAAAATGGAATTAAATAACATTTTGAAACATTACAAATTTAACTCTTTTTGAAGAAACGCGTAATTTTTTACTTTAGCATAGAACAATTATATTAGGATTGGCATTGTATTTTAGCCATTTGATAATTGATGATTTTGCTTTTTATTACTTAAACCCTATAGCAACTTGCTTTTCATGAAGCAAAAAGGAAAATAGCCAATAACCAAAGAAACATAAATTCAAGCAAATTCGTTGAAACAAAAACCCTAATTCCCAAAAGTATGATCTTAACTAAAGAACATAAATTCAAAGATACAAACTTTCTACTCTAATCAAGCTTTACAATTTTTTAACCAGGCTCACCGCCATAAAACTAAAAAAAAATCAATTTCACATCAAGTTCTTCGAAGACAAACCCTAAATTCACAAAACTACGCTCCTATAATTACTCGAAAGAAAATCACAAAATCTTACAAACTTACCTTTTCTATCCAACGCCTCCTATTCCAAGGATGGAAAGCAACTTATTTCAACAAACATTTCTCAATTTTCAACCAAAATTCACTTCAAACAAGCTGCGAGACCAATAAAATTCAACGAATCTCTTCCAATAGCTAAACTCCGAGAAGCTCCAACACCACCAAAAAATACGAAACTTACTCGGATAAAAGTTCTTCGAATCCCAAGCAAAATAAGCTCGCGAAAGAAAAAGTCAATTCGAAACCGAACACGTTCGGTCAAGGGCGAAACTCCGATTCGAAAATTCAAATTCTGCTTGAAATTCGAGCAAATATTGAGATTTAACGAATTTAAG
This sequence comes from Gossypium hirsutum, assembly GCF_007990345.1. Classification (NCBI taxonomy): domain Eukaryota; kingdom Viridiplantae; phylum Streptophyta; class Magnoliopsida; order Malvales; family Malvaceae; genus Gossypium; species Gossypium hirsutum. The sequence goes on from NC_053444.1 coordinate 1,467,118, forward strand.
GAAAGATTTGGAGATGAAAATTAGGGATGAAACTAGGGTTTAGAGAGTGAAAAAAAATTTGTGTGACGAGATTTGGTTTGGATTGCGAATGAGAGAGAAAGAGAGAGAGAGAGTGCGTGTGTTTGAGACAGGAGAGAGAAACAACGCGGACTTGAAATATTTTTTTAATTTTTTTAGTTAATAATTCATTTTGAGTTCCGCCCTTTACGACCATAATTAATGTCGTTTTGATAAAATACAATTTGGATAAACCAAAACCAAAGTCATTAAACTATTAGTATGTTTATATTTTTGTTACTTAACTTCAAAATGTTACAAAATAGTCACTGAACTATTTAAAAGTTTTCACTTACGTCACTCAACTGTTAAAATCGTTGTTGTATGACCTTTTTTATTTGCACCGCCAGCACAAAATGAAAGCTTTCATTCTTTTCTAGAATTCAATTTTTTTTAATTATAAGGTTTGTTCTTCTACTCATTTACGAATATTAATTCATTGTACCGATCGTCGAATATAAAAAAATATGATTTAAAATTTAAATTAACAAAATTATTAAAAAAATAATATATAAATTTTGTCTTGAAATGATAATATTGAGATAGTAATATTATAACGTATTGGGTTGAATCTAGATATGTGCATGGATTTTTTTACTTTTTATATAAAATATAATGTCTTGGAATGATAAAATTAATTATTTACCTCGGATTTCTTAAATTGGATAAGAAAAACATATTTAAATACGTTCGAATTTATATTTTCAGATGCCAAACGAGCTAAAAGTAATTATCTTAAATTCTAATGACGTCACCTGTTTGTTAGTATGTTGATATAAATTATACATATAATATGTACGAAAATGTTTAAAATATGAATAGTATATTTTAAATATCTTTGTGTAATATCTAAACTAAAATTTAATACTCGAGCTTATTAGTTGGACAAATGGAAGGGTTTAGTTGTTACAACTTTAATGCATTGTGTAATTTAATTCATGTCAATTTTAAAAGCGAGCAATTAAGGATAATTAATCGCTGTTAATATTTTTCGTCAATTGTGCATATTTTTATTAGTTTAATAACAAAATTAGCCTTTATAGTTTACATGTTTTATCATTTAGGTCTTGATTTAACAAAATTGGACTACAACGCTTGCACATTCTGTAAACATTTGCATAAAGTATGTAAACATTAAATGCTAAATTTGTTATTATACTAGTCAAAATTATGTACAATTCATGGAAAACATTAATGTCGTGAGTAAATTGCCTTTTATTGCTCGTTTTCAAAATTAACAGAGATTTAATTATTTCAATCTTTTAATCAGGGGTCAATTATTGGTAAAAAGACCTCTCGAGTCTCTCTCAAATTCGAAATTGAGCAAATTTATTTCTCTAAAAAAAATGGAACAATTTAATCCCTATCAATTTTGAAAGTGAGCAGTTAAGAATAATTAATTGCAACGTTAAATGTTTTGTTATGCATAAATCTGATTGGTATAATAACAAATTTAGACCTCAAAGTTTACACATTTTGTCAATTTAGTAATGATTTAACAAATTTTAGCTAGCAACGTTTGTATAAATGTGTAAAATGTTGAAGTTGAACTTGTTTAATTTTTTAGAATCTAGACCAATTTGACAAAACATGTAAACATCGCAAACTAAATTTATTGTTATACCAATTAAAATTATGTATTGAATATATTAGTGTCGCGGTTAATTGTCCTTAATTGCTCACTTTCAAAATTAATAGGGATTAAATTACTTCGATTTTTTTAGAGGGACCAATTTACTCAATTTCAAAATTGAGAATGTCCGAAGATGTCCTTTTACCTCAATAATTCAATATGAAAATTAAGGGGGCTACAGAAGTGCTTATACCATTTGTTTTACAAAAATGTAAAATACTTTTTGGTGCATGTATTCTAAAGAGATGATCTAACTTGTGGCCATTATCTTAGCAATTAGCTCTATTTTGGTACTCGTATCATTTTCTTTCACATTGGTACATGAATGTGTTAATTAAATTCATTTTGGTCATTGAACTTAGATTCAGTCAAAATTTGATGATGTGACCAATATTTTTGGAACAAGATTAATTAGTTAGTTGGCTCGATGGGACAGAGAACCAATTAATATACTAGTCCGAACTTCAAATAAATGAGTTGAACCGATTGAATTAAAAACTGCTCAAAACCCAAAAAAAAATGGAAAACTTGGATAAAAACTCATAGTTGAATAGGTTGAATGAGTTTAATATATATTTGTGAATTTTTATTAGTTTAGCAACGGAACAAAACAAACCGATTGAATCAATAACCAATGGTTGATTGGTTTGGCTACTAGTCCAGTTATTAAAATACTATACGTGACACTCTAGGATTGTACCACTTCGTCACTTGAAATATTATATAAATATTTTAAAATTCAAATGATGATTTGACACAATCTCGGAATGCCACATTATCAAACTTTAATAATTTTCAAGTTTAGGACCGAAATAAATCTAGATGTCAAGTTCGAATACCAAAATGAATCACAAAAAGTATAAGTATCAAAATAGATCTAGTTGCCAAATTCAAGCCCCAAAATTTAATTATCTTTACTTTAAGGGTAACTTACAATTAAGGTAACTAAACTATTAGTAAATTTACGTTTTGATAACTTAACTTTAAAAAGTTACAAAATGGTCGCTCAACTATTTGAAAATTTTCATTTAAGTCATTGGGATATTAAAATCACTATTGCATGGCATTATCCATTCACACTGTTTGCATCAATCAAAAGTTTTTATTCATTTCTCTTTTACAGCTCATTTTTTTTTCATTAAAAAATAACTTTGAACGTTACGAATCTACTAACAAAAATTCAAACAACTTTCTTTTTCAATATCTGAAACTGACCGTTAGATTAACTTGGATCTAAGGCATGTTTTCCTACTCGTTGTTGGGTATTGATCCACCATATTGGTTGTTGAATCGTCACTTTGAGCTCGCTAATTGGATTTAAAAAAAAAACTAAATTTTTTTGAATAGTTCAGTGACTAAAATAAAAAACTTCGAATAATTCAATGTTCTTTTTGTAACTTTTTGAAGTTGAATGATCAAAACGTAAACATACCAATAGTTCAGTGACCTTAAGTGGAATTTACCTTATTTTAAACGCAAAAATATTACCTAATAAAATAAAAAATATAAGAATAAAAACGCAAAATTTCAAATTTTCACACGTGTGAAAGACTTGGTTGGATGGTAAGGTTACGTATATCCATTAGATCAACAATCAACACACCTCTTTACCTTCTTTCAAAATTTTAAAAGGAAAAAAAATAAAAAAATAAAAAAAAAAAGGAAAATGAGATTTCATTTCTCTCCAAAGACACCGCTCTTCTCACTCTCTTCTTCCTCTATCACTTCCCTTTGCCTCCGTCCTTTCCTTCCTTCTGCCCCTAAATCCCCTTTTTACCCTTCCCTCGCATGCCACGCGTCCACCGGCGGCAACCTTCGCATGGACTCGACTTCACCGGATCCCTCCTCTTCCTCCTCCGTCTCCGTTGACTCCGTCGCCGACGGTTTGAAAAACCAAAGCTTAAGAGAACATGATATCAGTAATAATAATAATATGAACAATGAAAATAAGAAGAATAATGGTAAATTGAGCCTTGAAGATCTTAATTGGGACCATTCATTCGTTAGAGAACTGCCTGGTGACCCTAGAAGCGATTCAATTCCACGTCAGGTTTGATTTCTACTATTTTATTTTTTCATGTTTTTAGTTTTATGCTTCTTATTTATTTCTCGGTTGAATTGAAATTTGTTGAAAGTGTTATGTATTTATTTATTTTATGATTCTGTTAGTTTTTCTTTTGCCTAAACTGTTTTATTTTTTCAAACTGCAATTTTTTAGTTAACTAGCGAGGAATATCAACGTTTCGTATTAGATTTTTATTTTTATTTTTTCTAAGTTTTATGGTGATTTTGTAGGTTTTCCATGCATGTTATACAAAAGTTTTGCCGTCAGCTGAAGTAGAGAATCCTAAGCTTGTTGCCTGGTCAGATTCAGTGGCTGATTTGCTTGATTTGGATCCCAAAGAGTAAGTATTGCTTTACATTGGATTTCAAAACATAGCAGCGAATGAAGGATGAATGGTGATGGGCATCAGGAAAATCTGTATTCCGTATTTAGACCCTAGAAGTAAGTTCAACCAGTTTTAAATTAAAGAAAAATGAAGCTGAAACGAAGAGATATTTTCTCGGGCATGCCTTTCTACTCATTAAACCGTAAAAACAAGCGCTAGGGTCTAAATTACTTCTAGCCTCATCAAATGGGCATCAAATTTTGGCTCTTGAAGCGATAACATTGTCTGGCACTGCCTTTGCTCCCAGGGGCACGCCATGACTACACTGAACTTGCATGTGGGAACTTGGGTTGTATTTCATATCTGTTTATCATTGAAACTGCTAGATGTAGTATTTAAAAATAAAATAAAAAATTCCCTTGGAATGTTCAAATTTCAACATTTGTATGAATTAATTGATGAAGGGGAAGGGAGGGGGAGACCGGGGATAAATTTGCAAAGCTAACAGTGATCATGTGCCAATGATTTATGGAGATGTCATGCTATTTCTATATGTGTCTGGTATTTTGATATTTTTTCTGTACAAACATTGAAGTTCATGTTTTGTTTTTAAAGCTTGTTTTGTGTTTGAAATGGCTTCTTATTTTGTGCTATCTGTGTCTTTGAAAGTGAGATGGATTAATTGCCATATATAGGATACATAATCCTATAGAAGGATTAGATTGGAAACGCCTTATGAATAGGATTATTTTGAATAAGTTTAGGGCATCTTGTCATGTATGCATGGAAATAAGATAAACTATGATCATTCACTCATCAGCTTTGCATTGTAAGACCTAATATATTATCCTATCAAGAAAATTCTCTGTAGGATTAATTCAATGCACATAATCTTGAGAAATTTATCTTTCATGCATTGGTTTTGATTGTTATTTACTTCCTTTTTATGTATTCCCGCATTGCATCATGTTGTCCAAGGGATTAACTGTACAGCTCTTTATCGGTGTTGCAGATTTGAAAGACCAGATTTTCCCCTTAAATTTTCTGGGGCTTCTCCCTTGGCAGGAGCGTAAGTATTTGTCTTCTGTTCTTTTTACAAATTACTTTCTGCTACTTCCTTAGTCACTCTCCATTTGGTCCTCTTTGATATTTCCTATGACAGGGTGCCATATGCTCAATGCTATGGAGGACATCAGTTTGGCACATGGGCTGGTCAACTGGGTGACGGCCGTGCCATTACTCTTGGGGAGATAATGAATTCGAAATTAGAAAGGTGGGAACTGCAGCTTAAAGGAGCTGGGAAGACGCCATACAGTCGATTTGCAGATGGGCTTGCAGTTTTACGGAGTAGCATCCGTGAATATCTTTGCAGTGAAGCAATGCATTTTCTAGGAATTCCAACTACTCGCGCTCTTTGTCTTGTGACTACAGGAAAATTTGTAACTCGGGACATGTTTTATGAGTATGTTCATTGGATTTTGTTTTTTATTAAGATAACCACGGGCTGACAAGACATTTCTTGCATACAATGTATAACTATGTAGGGTGTATTTTCAATTATAACTCTTTACATTTTTTACTGCAGTGGCAATCTAAAGGATGAGCCTGGTGCAGTTGTTTGCAGAGTTTCCCAGTCCTTTCTGCGGTTTGGTTCATTCCAAATACATGCTTCAAGGGGAGGAGAGGACCTTGGTATTGTACGTTCGTTGGCAGACTATGCCATCAGACATCATTTCCCTCACATTGAGAACATGAGCAAAAGTGAGAGCTTGTCTTTTAGCACTGGTGACAATGATCAATCAGTTGTGGATTTGACTTCAAACAAGTATGCAGGTAAACATTAAGATTCGTTCCCACACGTTGTATGAAGTGTAAACGTCAAGAACAAAGTGAAAGTTGTACTAGTAAAATTTGGATAGGTAAAATATCTAGCGGCCCTGAGAACTTGATTTCCTATTGCTTTTGGCTTTAAACTCTTTTACATTCAAAAGCTGTAGGATATTCTGATTCTTCCCTAAGTTAACATAGAACATATGACTGACTTAACATACTGAATAAAGGCCTGGTTTCTTGTATGGTGCTGACTTGTGCATCTAGGCCAATGGCGTGTCCACTCCTTTAACTAGTGTCACGATTTGTGCAAGTGATTGAGACAGGATAGCTTCACTCTTTGCTTCTGGGTCACTGTGAAGCACTTTGTTAAAAAAAATTGTCACTTCTGATCCATGGAGCATAAATTTTGGTTTGAAAGCCGAAACCAGATGAGAATTGTCTTGCTTTAGGTAAACTAATCCACGTAGGTACATAGAGAATTGAATTTGACTGTGTTGTGGAAGACATGAGTGCTTTCTTGCTCCTCCGCTGTGCAATTTTTCGGTTTCCTTTTTGGGGGTGAATGAAGACAATTAGTCAAGTCTTGCGTATGCCTTTTGCACATATTGGTAACGATTCTAATATTTACTACTCTTGTTTATGTACAGCATGGACAGTGGAGATTGCTGAGCGTACTGCCTCTTTGGTTGCTAGATGGCAGGGAGTTGGCTTTACTCATGGTGTGCTGAACACGGACAACATGAGTATTTTAGGTCTCACCATTGATTATGGTCCTTTTGGATTTTTGGATGCTTTTGATCCGAGTTACACACCAAATGTTACAGATCTTCCAGGGAGAAGATACTGTTTTGCAAATCAGCCTGATATTGGCTTATGGAATATTGCACAATTTGCCTCAACTTTGATGACTGCCAACTTGATAAGTGATCAAGAAGCAAATTATGCTATGGAAAGGTATGTCTGGTTTGTGTTCTCTTTCTTTGCAATAAAACTAAAGTATTCCATTGTAGACAATCAAATAAGTTGTCCTGCTATACAGGTATGGGGCAAAATTTATGGACGATTATCAAGCAATACTGAGCCAAAAGGTTGGCCTCCAAAAATACAATAAACAGCTTGTCAATAAACTTCTTAGTAATTTGGCTGTTGATAAAGTGGATTACACGAACTTCTTTCGAGCACTTTCCAATATCAAAGCAGATCCTAGCATTCCAGGTGATGAGTTATTGGTGCCACTGAAAGCTGTTCTGCTAGACATTGGCAAGGAACGCAAGGAGGCGTGGACTAGTTGGGTACAATCCTACATTCAAGAGGTACAATTGGGTTTTTCCTCATATGAATATGCACATAGATATTAAGGTAAAGGTATCATGGAGGCCCCTGTATTAGAAATTGGATTTCTATTGTTAAAATTTTTCATTAATTTTTGTTGTTAAATTGTTTCGTGTATATCAGCGTAAGGTACACGCGACACATTATGTGTTCCTGTCTGGTTATTCGGTCAACCATGTAAGTTTTTAACAATACAAATTGATGTAATTTTTAATAGAAAGAACCAATTTGCTCTTTGATTTGATGTACAAAGACTAATTTGTCCTTTTTTTAATAAAGGGAGGCAAAATATAATATGGCTTCTAGAGGGCTTCCATGGTACTTTTACCTCCATATTAATCATAGCCGAAATCTCACAAACTCGTTTTTTTTTTTTTACTGCAGCTTGTTGCGAGCGGCATCTCAGATGAGGAGAGGAAAGCTTCAATGAACTCAGTTAACCCTAAATATGTTCTCAGGAACTACTTATGTCAGAGCGCCATCGATGCAGCTGAAATGGGCGACTTCGAAGAAGTCCGAAGGCTCCTTAAAGTAATGGAGCGACCATATGATGAACAACCGAGAATGGAAAAATATGCTCGTTTGCCTCCAGCATGGGCTTATCGGCCTGGTGTGTGTATGCTATCCTGTTCGTCATGAGTTTATCACTTAAGGTACGTTATACAAAAATCACAAATACCAAAAAAGAAAAAAATGATTGTACCTTCGTATATAATAGTGGAAAAGATTTTTATTTCCCTTTTCCTCTCCTATATCATAAAATTTAGTAGTGCTTGTATACCCTTTTAGGCTTTTATGTTGTATGCTTGTTTATGCTTTGACCATGCCATTATTTCTGATACCTATATAGCCCATTTGTTGTATGTATAACAACAGAAGCAAGGATTAAATTTAGAATTTAACTCTTAATCTTACCTAGTGTTTTTTTATTTTTTATTTAATGTCTAGAATTATTTATAAATCCTCCTCAATTCATAAATAGGAGGATTAAACGTGTTTGAGCGTGTTCAAACTCATATCCTTCTACACTAGCAACAATGCTGATGCTAGTCGAGCTAAGACTCAATCGGCAATCTTACTAGTGTAGTAAGCATCAAATTTATGCTGCTTTTGAGTTTATGTGATTTTTTAAGGTGTTTGATATGTGTGTCCGATGTATATCCGGAGATGCATAATTGCATACGTAGATGTGATCTTAATACATAAAAGCATAAAAAAGATGGATATGCTTATTGGATATATATATATGTAAGTATGTATGTAATGTATCCGGTATTCATATATGAAATTCAATGAAGAGGTGGCCCAAATTAGATTAGAAGATGATGAGTGATGGTGTTGCAATAGACTGGTTCAAGGGTAAAGGGTAAAGGGTAAAGGGTAGGGTTATATATTCAAATATGAAGGATCATTCAGAACTTAGAATTAAAACGATATTGAGTTTGGAAAAAAAAATAGATCTGTTTAAAATAAGGTCGAGGTCAACATTTGAAGTGCTTGATTTAGTTCGGTCATATTTATTTTCAACTTGTTTTAGTATTATTTATTCATCTGAATGAAAACGGAAATGACCCCGACCCAAACGTCCTTATTGGCAATTCTCTGCATCATCATCACCTATTTGGTTTAAAGAATTTGTTTTTAATGATTTTTTTTATAATTTTTTTGGTTAAAGAATTTATTTTTAATGGTTCTTTTTATATTTTTAAAATTTATATAAAATTTAGAAAGAAGTAAATATTATGGTACAATATCAGTGTTTCATGACATACTTCCACAAAAGGATGAAAAAAATGAAAACTATTTTCAAGTTTTTTCTTTTTCATCCCTAAAAGTATTGATAAATGTTTCGAATTTTAAATTAATCTTTAAACTTCAAAATGTTTTAATTGAATTATTAAAGTAATTTAGTTATTAACTAAGATACTAAAGCTGTCAACTAAGATGTTAAATACTAGTTTGAATTTATCGTGGAGCGTATTTAAGATATGTAAATAATATTGTAAAAGTATGTGTACTTGTAGCATGAATAATTTGAATTTGAATTATGTCAATAAAATTTAAGAAACAATTTCTTTTAACGACTCATATCTTTGCATACAAGCAATTCATTTATTTTCAAACTAATCCATTGCCTATTTATTATTTGATTGATTAATATTTTGTACTGTAATGTGAAGGGTTAAATGTTTTAGTAATTCTTCATTGGTGGATGGATCAAGATAATATTGAATTAGAGTTTTAGATTTTTGTTCATCCTTTTTTGAAATAATATTTTTAGATTTATAGCAATAACTTTGTATATCTACTGTACTCTCATTAACTAAAATATATCAATGGTTAACTAATTGATGGGTTTGAGGAATAGTTGAAGCTATACCTAATCGAAAAAGGATGTTATTCAATCACATTCCAAGTAACTGAAGTAAAACTTGACCTATTGATTTTTTGGTTTTTTTAGTAATACGAATACATTTAAGTGGTTGTCGTTCTGTAAGGCTATAATAAAAATGTAATTTTTGTTTTTCTTGAAAACGAACATAAATTTGAGATTTTTTATTGGGGCACGATTGATTTCTAAGATTACTTCCGATTCTAGGTCTTTTACTTGTTAGCCTTTGTAAATCCTCCATACGACGTATTTTTTTAAACGAAGCCCTCAGTAACGTGACATAAGGACTCTTTATTAATTTAAATTTTATTAAAATTTTATAAATCGAAATTAAAACTCAACTAAATGAAATGAAATCGACTAAAGGATTGTAGTATAAATATTAATGAGATAAATAAATTAATGTGTTTGCAGATTTGATCAGTGTGTTTCGGATTAATATAATATTATATTAAATAGAATTTAATTAGAATGCTTTAAATTTTAAAATATAGATTATAATTTATGATAAAATTATTCAAAATTATAATATTTGCATAAACAATTGTTTATTATTACAATTTATAATGGCTTTATTTAATGTACACTAATAGCATAAAAAATTAAAAAAAGGTAATAACAAAACCAAAAATCAAAAATGAATTAGCTTATATACGTGCACTCAAACTCCTTCACACACGCGTTAGAACTCGGTGAAAGAAACGCTCCGTCTATACTCCGATGACGGTGACTGTAACGGCGATGATGGCATTGACAACGAAGCCTTCAAACTCCAGAAATATTCCCTTATATCTATCCCTCGAGCCGTTACGTTCTCCATCAACTCAGCGTCATCTCCCGACGGAATAAACGGCGGTCGTAAAACCTCCGTCAAGATATCCCACTTCACCCCTTCGAAGAACGGGTGTTCCTTAATCTCACACGCGCCGCCGTGATACCCAAGTCTCATTTTCGGATCCTTTTGTAACAACCGTCCGATTAAATCAGTCAAACCGTTACGTTGACCCATGAACTCAGGCTCTTTACCCAATACATTTCCAAACGTTTCTTTGCGGTTATTCCCTTTAAACGGCGTCGTACCGTACATCATCTCGTAGCTTAATATACCCAAAGCCCACCAATCGACGGCGAATTCATGACCGTCTCCTCGCACAACTTCGGGTGAAACGTATTCTTCTGTCCCAACGAACGAGTTAGAACATTCCCCATTCGAGAAACTCAGTTTCCGACGACTCACTGGGCTAACTCGAGCTGATTTCGGTTTCTTCAAAGCTTTGTTATAAGGTACACCGGTGATCCATTGAGTAAAATTCACCCGACATTTACGTCGGACATTGATTTCCGGCGACTTTTTCCAGTAATCCAAGATTTCCGACAATTGCTTCTTCTTTAAACCACGTGAAAGGTCAAAATCCGTCAATGTCACGTGACCAGACCGTTGAACAAGTACGTTTTCAGGCTTCAGGTCTCTATAAACAACCCCCATGGAATGAAGGTGCTCCAGAGCACAAAGGATCTCCGCCAAGTAAAACCTTATAACAGAAATAGCAAAAACGCCATCGTTTTGACGGTGACGAAGTACATTAAGATCAGCACCGGGGCAATAAGGTACAGCCCAACCGATAAACTCATCGGTTTCGAAAAAACCCAAAAGACGTGGCAGAAACGGGTGGTTTCGCGTCGGGTCAGGATCCGAAACCATCTTCAAAACCCCAACTTCCCAACGAGCTCGACGGTCTCCGCCATTGTTGAACCTTTGAACGACTTTAAGAGCAAAAGGGGAACGAGCAGCGGGATCAATGAAGGTGTCGTGGACGAGAAAAACAGTGCCCGTTGCTCCTTTACCGAGGATTTTAATGGCTTTGAGGGTTTCTAAATTCAATTGTAGTGAAGGATTTGAAGCTGAAGATGGATACTCCATTTTTTAGCCAAAAGAAAAAAAAAAGGTGAAAAGAGACTATGAGAATGGTGGGGGGAGCTATGATGTTAGATCGTGGGGGGATTGGTATATATAAGTCTGATTTTGTTTTTTTGTATGTAGTGTGTGATTTTGTGTGTTAGTGGAAAAACATGGGACTTGGGTTCCTTACGTTAAGGGTGGATTATGATTGAAAGCATAGTGGACTCAATGAGAAACTAGTGGAAAGTTCCTTTATTTGGCCTTTTCTTAGGGCAATTTAGACTTTTCCAATCTCGAACTTGTGCACCAAATATGAATTTCTTTTATGATGTTTAAATCGAATCAAATTGAATTGAGAACCAATCAATGTATTAGTCCAAAGACACGGGTTAGAACAATTAACCCACAAATTGTTTGAATCGATTAAAATTTTAATTGAATCATTTTTTTTATTTTTTAAATTTTTTTATGAATTGTTAATAATTTATTTAATTAAACATGATGAATTGGTCGGACCTATAATCGGTGGGTCTGACCAATTCTAGAAACCTTGGGCAAAAAAAAAAAAGACTGAAGTTTTAACATTTAAGGCCTGAGCCCAACTTGACTCAATTTATACTTTTGTAATATTTTTTTTTACATATTATATAACTTGTATTTATGTAAATTAATATCTGACCCGACTCGGCCCATGAATATCTGTAGGGCAAATTAAAGAAAAGGGTTAGTTTTCAATTTAAAGCATACGTTTTAATTTGATTTTAAAATTAATTTATAATGTTTAAAATAATTTAATTGTGTTTCTAAATCATCAGTATTTTATCAATTAAGTCTTTCCGTTAATCTAATATAGAGCATATTTAAATTTAATTGATCAAATTGTAAACACATCCTATTGCATGAATAGCTTGGATTGGTCATGTTAAAATAATATATTTATCATGTTAGATCCAAATTATTTATGCAGCATATACACATTCTTATAATTTAATCCATATGTTTTCCGCATTAGATCCAAACCGACATTTAATGTCCAAATAACTAATGGAGTGACGGAAGTTAATTAATATAATTTTGAAAATTCGAGAGATTAATTAAAAAATTATGAAGTCTAGGACCTATTTAAAATCTTAACGATATTTTAGGGACGTTTGGCGGATTAGCCAAAACCTTTTTAATTTTTGTTTATAGTAAATTGCCTCAATCACCTAATTATTATTATTTTGTTCAAATGACATAATCAATATCAAGCCTAAGGTTTTGAATTTGATTAACCCAATCTCTCTTGCAATAGTGAATTTAGATAATATTTTAAGGCCTAAAATGTAATTTTACCACTTATTAATTTATATTTTTTGAACTTTAAAGAAACTAAAATTTTTTATTTTTTTTAGGAGGCGAGACCCTTCATTGCCCCCTCTAGTGTCGCTTCTACTCCCTTGCCCTATAAAAATATTTTTTAAATAATATTTTTAATATAATTATTTGCTCAATTTAATATATCTAATACATATAATTCGAGTTTTAGATAATTTATTATAAATTCAGATTTTTTGATCTATAAATATTTTTACAATCACCATGGTGATGAATATTATATATATTTTAATACAACAAGAGTATAATAAATTTTTTTGTATTCTTCATGTTTGTTTTACGATTTATGTTCAGGGTTCGGGATTACTCCCCACAACAAATTGTCTCTAAAGTTCGAAAGAGTACAATAATTTTACTTCAAATTACAAATAAAAAAATTGCAATGGGCACCCATATGGAAATTAAGAGGTCTTGAGTGTAATGAGTTGGTTAAAGTGGATATAGCCCCCTTTTTCTTTTTCTTACCAAACAAACAACAAATTGGCAAAGAAAATAGGGCACACTTGTTTGGGATAAAAATGAGAATAAAAACATTCCTATTTGTACTGATTTCACACGTGGCACCCCCACAACCTAAGAACAGTACAGCACGTGTGAACGTGTACCATCATGAAATTATATTTGTCACACGTGTAGGGTTCATATTCGAATAATGTCGTCACCTTCCTATTTTATGTATATCAGACATTAATTTAATTAAAAACATTAAAATATTATATTTATTTAAAGAAAAGAATAATTATGTATTTTAAAATTTTCATATAATCTTTTTATAAAAATAAATTTTTTAAAAAAATTAGCCCATTTTTATTTTTTTTATCTTGATTTTGTAACTAAATTATAATTCCGTTACACTTTTTAACCTTTATCGTTAATGGTGTTAAAAAAATAGCAACCAATCAAAACACGCCACATATCCTCAATTGACCGCTATTGTGGATGATAACATGGCCGTTGCCCGCGTTGACACCATATCAATAAATTGTAAAAATTATTAAAAACAGCATAAAGTATTTAAAAATATATAAAAATTGTAAAAAAATAATTAAATTATAAAAAAATCAAATACTGTTAACAGTATTTTAAATTTGTAAAAAATATTATTAAAAATTATAAAACATTATTTAAATTTTGTAAAAATTATTAAAAATTGCAAATAATTATTAAAAGTTGTAAAAATTATTTAAAAATTGTGAACCAATAGAATTTAATCGGAAATTTCATAACTTTTTAATCGAATCATATGTTATTGCTTCAAGACCTCAGATCTGTAAATAGTAATGCTAGAATAAATCAAGAAAAGAAAGTAGATGACAACATAGAAAATCTCCTTGTATTCTTTTGGAAATTTTAGAGAAAATTGAAGAAGAAGAATTTGATTTGTTGATTATTTCTAATTTTTAATAATTTTTAACAAAAATTAAATAATGTTTAATGATTTTTAATAACTTTTTAAAATTTTTTAAATATTTTAAACAATATTTTATAAATTATTTATAAATTTTCTCCTTTTTTTAGAATTTTTAAATATTTTTAATGTTTTCTAATAATTTAAATATTGTTTACAATTTTTTGATTTGGTCAACACGGTTAATGGCCATATCATGGTCCACATTAGTGGATTAATCTTATTATAGGTTCTGGTTATATCTGTTTTTTTTATACAATGCTTAGAACTAACCATAACCCCTCTCTAACTCTTAAATTGGAGGATAATGCGCTTCAGTGCAATCAAACCTACATCCTCCTGTACTGACAACAATATCAATGCCAATCGAGTTAAAACTTAACCAATATGAAACTTTAATTATTAAAGTTAAGTAGCAAGTGTATTGAACTAAAATATTAAAAAGAATACTAAGAAGTTGAGTTTTGGTCAACAGACTATGAGTTATATAAGCTTAAAATATGTCACACAATTTAAGGGAAATATGGAACTTTTCTTTGTATGCCCAAATATTTTTTTAGGGTTTAATTAAAAGGATGGATGGCCATAAATAATGCAATATTTTGTACAAAAGTCAAGCCTTTAGACAGCTCTTAATTAGGCTATAAACAAGCAAAATTTTGTCTTCAATCACTTATTTATGTATAGGTTTAAATTATATATAATTGATTATTAACTTGATTGATATGGGTATTGTTGTTAATGTAGGAGGACATAAATTCGAGTGTGTGCATTATCCTCCAATTTATGGGTTGAGGAGGGGCTATGAGTAGGTCTAGACATTATGTCAAAAAGAACAAATATGAACTTATAATGAGATTGTTAAAAAAAAAGATATTAGGCATCTAAATACAATAATAATACTAATTAAGTTAAGATTTTATCAAAATTTACGAATAATTTATGGAAAGAAAGAGTTGTGATTTGTAAGTTCTAACATTTTGATATAATAATAAATTTAACTCTCAATCATTATCGTTTCAAGAAAAAATCAAATCCCTTCTTCTTTTTAACGCTTGGTATTAAAAAATAAATTAATAAAAAAATAAAATTTGATTTTATTCAGATTACAATTATTATTTTGTATCTTGTAAATCAAAACCCATCACCATAATTCAAATCGGTTGGTAACGTCCCTCTAAAATAGAAAAAATTTCATTTAGGTCTTTTAAAATTTTTAGAATATTAAATTAGTAAATATAAAATTGCACTTTGACCTCCCTAAAAATTAAAAAAAAAATTGATTCAATCCTTTAAAAATTATAAAGATATAGGCTATTAAAATAATAAAATTACATTTTTACTATCGTAAAAATTATAATTTAATTTCGACCCTCCCTAAAAAAAATCTTACTTGGTCCCTACCTAAAAGGATAGTTAGCTATGACCAAAAAAAAAGAAGATTATTTAAGGGGTTTTAAACTTTGGCATATAAAAAAACATTTCTTTGGAAAAGGATAAAAAAAAACCTAGAAACCCCATATTTCCCAACTTTAGGATACACAAAATCTTTTTCTACTATTTTCTTTTTGCCTTATCTTTTTCACCCCTACAAGCTTTCTTAATGAAACCCTAAATCAAATTTCTTTTTTTCCTCTTTGAAGTTTCAAATAATATATTCTTGAATGGCATCATTTGGTCGGAGAAAATGTAAGCATCCACCAATACTAACTTTAGACTTATAGAAAGATTGGGGTTCTCGTCTAGTTTGATAAATTGGTAGGTTGGATAAGATATTATGGTAATTTATTATGCTCGGATTGTTATTTAATAATTTAAATTCGTTAAAAATGAAATCAAATAAAATTAGAAAAAGTCGATTGAGTCTTAGTTCGGTTGACATGGGTATTGTTGCTAACGCAGGAGGAGGATATGGGTTCGAGTGCGTTGAAGCGCATTATCCTCCTATTTATGGGTTGGAGATGAACTATGGGTAGTTCTAGGCATTGTGTCAAAAAGAAGAAATATGATCAGAACCTATAATGAGATTGTTCAAAAGTAAAATAAAATTAGAAAAGAAATAATATCCTATGCATTGTATTCGTCAGTGTATGAGTCTCGTGGAGGAACGATACCAAGGGGTTGATAGAGGTTAGAACCGGCCTAAAATGGAAAAATATCACATTGACCCATTTATATTTTATAAAATTATAAATGAGTAATTGGTCAAATTGCACATTGGCCCCTCAAATGATAAATAATTTAATTTAATCCTTTAAAATCTATAAATATATAAGCTAATACAATGACGAAGTAGTATTTTAGCTCTAAAAATACATAACTCAATTTCGACCCCCAAAAAATAATTTTTGGCTTTGCCTCTAGTCTCATGTATTATCAATGAATATTAATAACTCTCATGTTTGAGTTTATAATATTGGGTTTAAATTTTAGGGTTTTAGTATTTATTTATGTTTAAATAAAAGTTATTGATATTTACTTATGTCGTCAATAATACATGAAACTCTTCCACTACAATTGTTATACTTCCACTCGTGTTAGGACACGTGGCAAGCTTAGAGGGCACTTGAACAGTAAACCTGCCACCAGCAAGTTGGGAGGTCACCTATGAAATAATTCTCTTGAGAAGATTACCACCTGAACATGAAGTCGTTCAATCACCAAACATCACTAGGCTCAACTGCTTTATCTCATCAGAACTAGAATGAACAACAAGATTTGTCCTATCACAAACATCCTCGTCCCACTAAAGACATCCTTCCAACTAGGGGTGAGTATTCGATCGAGTCGAGTAAAAAATTTTCGAGTTAGTCAAGTAGACAAACCTATTTTAGCAACCAAACTCAATTTGAATTTTTTTCGAATCGAATCGATTCGAGTCAAAAAATTTCGAGTTAAATCGAGTTAAGTTAACGAATCTTATTATTTATACTTAATGTTGCATTTAGATGGACCGATTATTTAACTAGTAGACGAAATATAAGATTATTTAACTACATGAACAATATAATGATTTTGTCTTTTAACTTAATAGGTAAAAATTTATCAAAACGACGTAATTTTGTCTTTTAACTTAATTATTTTGAATTTTAACTTTTAAAAAAGTAAACATTTATCAAAACGACGTAGTTTCGGATTTTCGGATAACTCGAATTGTGTAACTCATATTCGAGTTAAACCGAAAAACTTAATTTTTTATTCGATTTGATCCAAATAACTTGATTAACTCAAATAACTCGAACTATTTAATTCAAAATTTAAATTTTTTATCAAGTTTTTCGAATCGAATCGGATTTTGCTCACCCCTAATTCCAATGCGCATGATGGCTAGATGACAAGTCCAACACGTTAACACCATATTACAGGAGACATCTGCTTATAAATACCTCCAATATTCCCTCTACACTCAATCTTCAAACTCCCTCCATCTCCATTCTCCATAACTTCCGACTCTCAACCTCGAATGGGCGAATCGACCTTCTCCGTAACCATTCTCTTTTTTTCTATACTCTTCCCTTATCAAGTACCATATCAGTATATCAAATATTCTCCCAATTACAAATTCTAATTGCTACTCAACCTAAACCATCAACATGCTACTTTCCACCTAAGCTAAAACTCAAAGTAAAAGCAAAGGAAAAAAAAAACTAATTATATTCCATTTCACCCAAATGTGAAAGTTAGGAATATAGTTTAAAGAAAAAGCTATATATACTTTGATGATGATGTTGTCGGCCATTATTTCACCACATAAAAGAAACCTTTTTTGTTTTTTTCATTTTGAAAATATTTTAGGATCACTTAAAAGGGGAACACACAAAGGAAAAAATAAATTCAATTTTTAAAAAGATCAAATATTTAATTACAATTAACTTTTGGTTAATAAAAAATAAAAAAATAATTATAAATTTAGGCTACAATTCTTGTTATATATTTTTTGAACAATCCCATTATAGGTTCTGATCATATATGTTCTTTTTTACACAAGCCTTAAAACTACCCATAGTCCCTCCCAACTCATAAAAAGAAGGATAATGTACTTCAACGCACTCGAACCTACATCCTCCTGCATTAACAGCAATACCTATGCTAACTGAGCCAAAACTCAATCAACATTTATTGTACTTGTTTTAGTTACATTTAAATATATATATTATTATAAAGGTTTATTCAATTAAATAAGTAATGATGAAAAAAGAGAGTTAAAAGTTTATAATGAATTTTATTTGATAAATAAAAAAAATAATTGTAATTTTGCATGAGAAATAAAAGTATTAACTTTTTATTTTAATTTTACTTTATTTGTAGTTACAAGTGAATCGATTAATTTTTTTTGAATTAATCAAATCGATAAGTCTTATTTTTGACAGCGAAATTTTATTTAATTTTTACCAAATCGAGTCAAATAAAAAATCTTGACCATTTAAAACCGACATCTATAAGTCTTCTAGCCATTTAAAAAAAAATTAATCGAACCGCAAATGACCCTTCGATTAGTATAATTAAATTATAATTAATTATTCGAGGTATTCAAATAACTAGAGTTGTACAATTAAAATTCGAGCTAAACTATTTAACCATAACTATTTATTCAAGTTCACTTGAAAGTTGAATAAATTCAATGACTCGAATTATTTAATTTGAAATTGAAATTTTAATTAATTTTGTCGAACCGAAACGAATTTTGCTCGCCATTATTTAAAAAAAAATCATATATTAAATAAACATAGAAATGAGTATTCAAGTACAATATACATATTATATATAAATCTAAAAACTTAAAAGAGAAAAGCATTGGTATGATGGAAATGGAAGATTGAGAAATTGTTTGGAAGGAAAGAAAAAATGTGAGATTATATTGATCCATCATAATGAAAAATCATTGATTTATAATAACTTGTTGGTTGAGTTTCTTTGGAGGGAGCCTCTTTGCCTTCCATAATGCTTAAAGTGGGATACAAGGCATGTACAATTGTACAATTGAGTACATTCCTTTTGTTTTGAACTAAAAAAAAAAATAGGGACCATCCACACATTTGCATTTTTGCAAGAAAGCCCACCATTTATATTTTTCTTTTCATTTCCCCTCTGGAATTGGACTAGCTGGTTAGATGGATTGAATCAGTATTGACCGGTATATTGGTTCAGATAAAGGGGTTAACTCGATTTATGAGGGAATTACTTGAAATTGGTAAAAAATCGAAAATCGAGATAAAAAAACAGTGATTGCATCAGTTTATAATTTTTTAATTATTATTAAATTAATGATGTTATTAGTAAATTCAAATTAATAAAATTATTGACGACTATTTTTAAAGTGATGACGTGGTTTTTTATTGTAATAAAATTTATGCCACCGTTTTAACTACAACGATGATCATTTTACATTATCATCTATTTGGACATCGTCGAATTAAAATAAAAGTTTCAAACATGAATTTCAGCATGGTAGAATGATTAAAATCACAATTAGACCTTGAACTGATGGTGAAATATGTCTCCAAAAACTTTAGTTTAATATGCAGTTTGATATATGAACTTTAATTTGTTGTGATTATAGACATGAAATTTTGATTGTGCTTCAAGTAATATCTCACTCAACCGCCATATGTTGTATTTTAAACATATCAATATTCACTTAATTTTGTACCACAAATTAGGGTGAAGTGTGTGAAAAGCCCTTATTTGACCAATATGAAAAGTTCGATATTTATGTGAGCATAGAGATGACATTTCAAATTGCATATTCGGATACCCGACCCATTTTTTGGGATTCGAATTTTAAAATTACTATTCTCTACAGATTTGGAGCGGATGCAGGTAGATGTCCTAGATATCCATCATCCGAATCCACATTACTTATTTAGATCATGGATGCAGATTCAGATTCGGATATCCAAGTCCATTGGTTACAAAATTCTTATAATTTATTATTATATATAAAAAAATTTAGTGGATTCGAATTTGAAATCATTTTTTACGTGTATTTAAATATTCAACTGATAATAATATTTAATCCAAATTTAGATTCAGATAATAACATTTAAATAATTTGTGTATGATAAACATATTCAAATATTTAAAAAATTTATGAATTCGAATAATTCAAAAAATATAAATATTTGAAAAAAATACACCAATTTAAGCATTTTGCTAAAAGAAATTGCAAATCATTTAGCTAAGGGTGAGTTTGGATGGGCGGTGCGTTTACCTACGGTTAGTGTAAAAATAACGGTGGCGGTGAGATTAGATACTGTAGCGTGAGACAAAAAGTAAGCTAAACGCACCGCACTGCACCCAATCGCCCATCCAAACCCATCCTAAGTCTCACTTACCTATGGGACTAATATCAATGAAGGAAAACCCAATAATATCTAACAACTTTTAGGCCCCATTAACAAGGAGTGTACACATTGGTTGGAGCCCAATTTCTTAATCCAAATCTATGAATCATGATGCCAATTATAAGCTCATGTAAAAATGGAAGTGATCCAATTGTACTAATATAAATTTATAATAATTTTGTGCATTTTTATAAATTTTTGTAGGGTGATATTTTAATAATTTGATAGTTGTATTTCATGTTTTATTCACGTAGATCATGTAAGTAGAATTTTGAAGAAATTAAAAATATTTAACTATTTGTTTAGTGTGAAAAAACTTTTGACACTTAAATTAGATATATATTAGAAAATGAAATATTATGGATCGAAGTGATAAAGTTATCGGATTGGTTTGAATTTTTAAATGCATGAAAAATATAATTATATTAATAAATTCAATTGTTGAGTTATTAAAAATATTAATCGTATAAAATTTTATGTAAGTGCGTAAGTCCTCATATATATATAATGGATAATTATCAGGTGCATTAACAAGAGTTAAGAAAACTCTAGAGTTAGGAAGTTACTAGAGTTGTCCATGAGTTGAGCTACTCGCTTAAGACTAAGGGTGATTTTGGATGAGCGGTGCGTTTACTTGCGGTTAGTGTAAAAACAGTGGTAGCGGTGAGATTAGATACTGTAGCGTGAGACAAAAAGTAAGCAAAACCACTGCACCTAATCGTCTATCCAAACTCACCCTAAAGGCTCGTTAAAAATATGAAAATGTTTGGATAGAAGTTTCTAATAAAAAAATCAAAAAAGGGGTTTCGGCAAAAAATTAAATCTTTTTAAAATATGGACCAGGCTTGAATTTCAATATTTAAGACTCAACTTGACCTGTTCTATACATTGTAATATATATTGTGTAAATTATATCACATAACAGTAGGTAAAACATAAAAATATGTGTTAAGTGGTCTAAAAGAGAACTTTTACTAAAAGAAAGGGTATTTAAAATATTGAATTAAAAAATAATAATCTGAGCGAGTTTGGACAAAATTCTAAACCCATATTTCAGGTTAAACTAAGTTTAGACAATGATAAAGTGTATTAATATAATACATAAACCTAGCCAGGAATAAAGCCAGAATTTTTACAGTGAAAGGTCGAAATTGAACTGAAAACTTTTGGAGGGGCCAAAACATAAATTTTACTATTTATTAACTAAAATTTAAGGACTTAAAAAAATCTAATATACCAAATGAAGAGGATCAAAACCCTCTTAACTCTCTTTTAATATCACCCCGAACTTCATATGTATCAAACTTTGAATCTAACGTGACTCGATTTATAGGCACCTCCAACAATTATTTCTGAAATATAAGGGAATTATACTTAACAACATTTTAATTCCTCTTAATAGATTACAAGATAAATATGCATGCATTTAAACGTAATTCTAAACAATTTTAGTAGAAATTTATAGTAGTAAATATAATGAAAAATTATAAATATTTGAATAATTTTAGTGAAAAAATAATAGATATTTTTAATTTTCAAAGTAAGACGTTATTTCTTTCATCTACTCATTTCAAATATTGGTTGAGGGATTTTATTTAGGTGAGCCTTTGAAGTCAATAAAGCATTTATTTATCAATAATAAAATTTGAGGCACCCATTTTTGTGAATAAAAAGTATTAAAAAATATTAAAAAGGAATTTATCAACCAACAACGTAATTTTCATATTTACACCAATCGCCTAATTATTTTTTGAAATCATATTGTTAGGTTGGACCGACTTGATATTTTTAGTTATTATAGATTTGAATTTTAAATATACAAATAATTTCATAAGAAAGAATGAAAAATAATATTATTTGATATCTAAATTTAGTTTTAATGTTGAATTTAGTATTTGAGAGATTTTTTTTCTCAATTTGGTACCTAAGTTTGGCTTAAATGTTTACTTTAGTATCTGGGTTTTTCTCAAATTAATACCTGAGCTTTATTTTGTCCCAGTTAAGTACTTGAATTTGACTTTAATGTTCAATTTGGTACCTGAGCTTGCTTTTGTCCCAGTTAAGTACCTATGTTTTTTACTAAAGCACACAGTGGCATATCTAGGGGGCTGACAGGGGCCTCGACCCTCCTAAAATGGAAAATTATCTATTTAGGTCCTTTAAAAATTTTAAAATTTTAAATTAGTAAAGGTAAAATTACACTTTAACCCCTTAAAAATGATAAAAATTTGATTTATTCCTTTAAAAATTATAAATATATAGACTATTAAAATTTAATTTCGGCCCCCCTAAAATAAATTTTTGGATTCGCCCGAGAGCACACATGTCAAATATTTATTGAGCCACGTAATGCTATTTGGTTGGGGTACCAAATTGAACATTGAAACTAAACTTAGATACCAATTCAAGACAAAAAGGCTCAAGTACCAAATCGGACATTGAAGCCAACCTAAAGTACCAGATGATATATTACCCCTTTTACAAAATAACTGAAATGGTGTTGGCCAACCATAGACTAAAACCCGCCATTGTTTTTCTAAGCAACCATCTTTATTCTTTATTTGGGTTAATTTCACATGAACTCCCCATACCCCAAATTTAAATTTTTTTATTAAACCCTCAAAGTATTAGTATTATACTAATTAGATTTTTCGATCCGTCTACCCAATTTGGATGTTAGCTGAAAATTCAAAATTTGACGTGAAGCATATTAAAATCATGTGGATCAAATTGTAAATACATGTATACGTACTATACATATTATATGAGGGAGTCATTATATTAGGAGTCAACTTGTATTTTTCTCCCTCTACTCAAAATATGGACAAATTAATCTCTATACACGTTAGTTCAAAGAGCAAATCGGTTATTCTATTAAAAATTTCTTCCAATTTTATTGTTTTAAACTGGTTATTATACATCAGCATAAAGTACACGTAGCACGTCACTTGTCACTTTCTGGTTATTCTATCAGCTACGTCAATTTTTAACAATACAAATGAATAAAAATTTTAACAGAAATGACCAATTTTAACAAAATAAAAATAAAAATAAAATCAATTTAAAATCCCAACAAAGGCACAAAATTTTTTTTCTAAGCAACAATTTTTATTTTGTTTCCCACTAAAATATTTTTGATTTTCAATTTTCGAAGCTCAAATATATATAAAAAAAGAAAGAAAAGAAAAGAAAGGTGAATTTTCAGTTAAGAAGATAGTGACATGAACATACCAACCACATGGGTAATGTAATAATAACTATGGAAACTGAAAATTCAAGCAAAGCTAAGCCATAGTTGTTGCAGGCTAATGGGGTCCTTCCCCTTTTTCCTTTGGGTTAAATTTAGCTCGGTCCTTATATTTTTCAAAATTTTAAAATTTAGTCCTCATCCAACTATAATCATTAAATTAATTAAGTTAATTACTACTAATTTCAAAATTTGATGTGATAAAACATATTACCGTCCAATGTCATGTCAACTTATTATTTCCACGTATTACTCACTAAAAATCCAAGTAATAGACAAATAATTCAATTGGAGAATACAGACTAAATTTACAATTGTACATAGGGAAGAGGAATTTTCAGTTTTAATTGAAAAAATTGACCCATTCGGTTTTTTCAATTTCGGTTTAGTCGGGTGAGGCAAATTGGTTGATTTTGACCTTGATTTAATTGCGTAATTCGGTTGGTTATTGATTTTTGAATATCAAAATCGAGTTGACTGAAAAACTGAATTAATTTATATTATTTTTAATTATTTACAATAGACTTATAATTTATAATATATAATAGATATATAACCATATAACTCAACTCAATAATCTAAGGTTGGTTAACAGGAAAACTTGACTGAACCAATCAAATTAAAATTGGTTTGATTTGGTCAGTTTTCTCAAGTAAAGTCAATCGAATCGATCTTCTCATGTTAAAGTTGGTTAAGTCAGTTTGAAAATAAAACCGACCAAACCGATCGATTAAACTAATTTCTCTCCCTTAACTGTATCCATATTATAATACTAGTAATTGAATTTAACCAAATGGATTTAACTCTTACTATTTAGATCACGAGTCAAATTTCAAAATTTGAAAAGTAGAGAGATTAAAATGGCTTATTTGAAAAGTACAAGGACTAAATCGATAACTTTCATAAAGTACAAGGGCTAATAGGAAAATTCATCCTATTTTTTCATCTCATCCTTCTTTTCTTTTTTTCTTCTTTTGCCTCAAATCTTTCCCACCATTCACAATTTAAACTTCCAATCTTTCAATGTCCCTTGTTTAATTTTTCTTTCATCCCAACAATCCTTCTTCTCACATCTACATTTCTTCAAACACTTGTCGTGCGTACACGAATATGTCAAAATCTACATAAAACGAATAATCGAGTACCCTATTTTTTTCCATAAATATGGTAGCATTTAATGCGTCATGTTTCTTTAATGGTTCCTGCCTCAACCTGTGATCATCATTCACCATTGCTCAAAATTTTTTTTGGTGTGACATTGTCTCCCCTGCAAACAGGTTTCGTTTCTGGTGTCAACTTTAAATTCTATTTAATGCTATAGTACTGAACATATATATACGTATGTATGTGTATGTATAAGCTACCAAACAATATTAAATGAAGAGCAAAGCTTTAAGGTAAATCAACCAGTGAAGATTGAAGTTCAGTGTTTTTCTTTTTAGTGTTCTACAGGCTTTGAATGGTGTTTCTTTCATGGAGGAGAAAGATCAAGAAACAATGTCAAAAATGGATGATTACGAAGTGATTGAACAGATTGGGAGAGGTGCTTTTGGTGCTGCATTTCTTGTTCTTCATAAAGCTGAGAAAAAAAAGTAAGCTTTTTTTTCTTCTTAATTTTCTGTTTTATTAGTATCTCAAATCGAGATCGGATACAAATCTGGACATGGATACGGAGATATAACCTTCCAGCTTAATTAAACATATCCGAATCGAAGTAACATGTTTTTCCTAGAAATCTTGGATCATGTTAAAAATATTGCAGTTTCGTAGTGTGATTATTGTGGTAAAAGTATTATGAAGCTCCTTGTACTACTAGTCAGATTACATTTTGTCTCTTTTACTCAAAAAATGAGTAAATTAGTCCCTCTACGTTAGATCAAAGAACAAATCAATCCTTTTTGTTAAAAATTGTATCCATTTCTATTATTTAAAATCGGCGTGGTTGACGAAATAACACGTGTACCTCATTTTGACGTACAAAAACCAGGTTTTAACAATAAAACTAGATGAAATTTTTAAGAGAAGGATCAATTTGTTTTTTTATCTAACATATAGGAATTAATTTGTCCATTTTCTTAGTGAAGGGGTAAAATGTAATTTAACTTTTATGGTAATTTTTCTGATTATTGTAGATTTTGGTACATTATCTTTGATAATATATATGTGCAGGTATGTATTGAAGAAGATTCGTTTGGCTAAACAAACTGAGAAGTTCAAGCGTACAGCACTTCAAGAGGTTTACACTTATTTTTGGCACAAAATTATTTCTTTTGTCTCAATTCAGTACAAGTACACGAATCAAACATTTATTGAATTGTTTGGTCTGTGAAAATTAAACATCGAAACCAAATTTAGGTACCGAATTAAGACAAAAAACCTTTCAAATACCAAATTGAATATTGAAACAAGACTCAAGTACCAAATAGTATATTAACCCATCAAGAAAATATAAAAGCTAGTGGAAAGTGGAAACATATTTCCAAAGAAGATGTTTACTTAATGTTGTTTACTTATTTCTGTTTGCAGATGAATTTGATGGCAAAGCTCAACAATCCATATATTGTAGAGCACAAAGATGGATGGGTGGAAAAGGTTTTGATTATACACATTTATTATTCTTGTTTTGGATGATTTGATCCCTTAATCAAACTTGTTTAATTCTTGAAATGTAAAATATAAAATATAAAATATAATTGGCATTAACTTTGGGTTTTTTTTTTGGATTAAAAATTCTTGTTCTTGTAGGAATCTTATGTTTGCATTGTGACAAATTATTGTGAGGGAGGAGACATGTAAGTTTGTTTATCATATAGTTGACATTAATCACAATTTCGATCTTTGAACAATCTGATAGCTGAATCATAAGGACATCCAATAGACACAATTTATAATTAATTATTGTCATCTCGTAATGTGTTATTATCGATGTTGATTGAATTTTAACTTAGTTGACGTTATTGTTACTATAAAAATTTAGAAGATATGGGTTTAAATACACTTAAATGTGTAATATATTTGTGTAAATGTGTTCATAGGTCGGGTCAAGTTTAAGCATAGTATTAATATACTTTGTGCTTGCTTAAGCTCGACTTGACCCAAAATATGGACCTAAAATTTTGTCTGAGCTTATCTATAATTAGAAAATGGGTTGAGCTAGAGTCAGGCCTTAAATGTTAAAACTCAATTTTTAGGTCTAACATTTTTGTCTAAACCTTCGAATTTAGACAAATAACCTCACCCTTATACAAATCTATGTATATAGAAAAGCAGAGCAGAGATTTTAGTACACTATATTTAGGTATGCTAATATACAAAATTATTATTGCAGGGGTGAGATTATAAAGAAAAGTAGAGGAACATTCTTTCCAGAAAAGGTTCGCAGGGACCTCTCCATATTGTTGAGGGATTTATGACTTTTTCGGAAAAAGTTTACGAAGTGTTGTTTGTTTAGAGTTGATATTGATTTCAGTGAAAATTTTATCTTTCGATTTTGCTATGGTTAAAGAGATAGGAATGTCATGTGTACTGCACGTGGTTGGATTCGAACTAGTGTCTTATAAAACACTTATGAGCGAGAGCACTACTGATTGGGCTAGCTCCCAACAAACAACACTTCTTAAATTTCTTCCAAAGGAGTTGGGCATCCCTCAACACCCTTCTTACTTCTTTACTGCTCACCACTCACCATATACTCCTTCTTCTTCTTCTTCTTCTTCAGAAGCTTTGCAAATGGCTAACACAACTGTTAGTGGCAGTGGATTACCTTCATTCCAACCGTGTCCTTCACAGGGATCTCAAAGTATATATATCTCAAATTTAAGACACTGTTCTTTTTTGTTCTGTTTTCCGTATCTTTGTCAACTAAATTTTTGTCTCTAAAAAACTCAGTGCTCCAACATTTTCCTTACAGAACAGAATGACATTAGGTTAGGTAAGAAACTATTACAGTTCCTATAAAGCCTTTTCTTTTTTACTTAATGTTTCACTTCCATGCTCATTGATTTATATATTTAATTATATTATATAGGTGACTTTGGACTAGCAAAACTGCTAAACCAAGAAGATCTCACTTCAACTGTAATGCCTTCATTTTCTGGGAAACTTTTAAAACATTGCAGAATCTTATTTGATTGCCTGTTAATCAATTTTTTTCTGAAAATTTAGTTTAGTGTTGGAAGGCCGATTTTTTATAGAGAAGTCTACGAAGTGTTGTCTGTTCGGAGTTGGCGGACTCTTTAATAGGTCGGTATTGTCCTTGTATCGAGCTGGGATTGCCCCTCAACTCTAACAATAACCCGAGCTAGAGGCGGGGTTCACAGAGCAAGAATGCTTAGTTGGTGCATGGCCACCTACCAAGTTACCAAGGAGATATGAATATCCGCGCATAGTAGGGTTTGAACCAAGATTTTCAGAATCGAATTAGTGGTTGAATTAGTCAAATCGTCGGTTCAACCAGTGTATTCGGTTCGATTAAATAAATCATTATAAATATCATAAAAATAAAAATAAAAGATTAAAAATCCAGTTCAACTGCTTATTTTTTGCTTGGTTCAACCGGTTCTTGAGTCAACCGATTCAATGCCCTTCTTTGAATCGGTATTCCGACTAGTCTAGTCTGATTCAAACAACCTTAGTTTGAACCCTAATTTGAACCCTTGCCCCTTAAATGACAACTATAGACATATATACCCTATCTGACGAGACGTTCCTGCTTTGTAATCCCGACTCTAGTTCAAACTCTCATCAGAGTTAGTAGATCCTGGCTAATTGAGAGGTTTGTCAAACTCTGAACAGTCGTGGACTTCTACGAAAGGATTGACTTCCCTAATGTATCAAAGTTTGAGGATCAGATAATAGCTGATATAGGCACCAATGTTACTTCTATTCTTACACAGGTTGTAGGCACTCCAAACTACATGTGTCCGGAGCTTCTTGCAGATATCCCATATGGCTACAAATCAGACATATGGTCCCTAGGTAATATACATAAACCTGAAATAGTGTTACTTGTATAGGATTGTCGGATATCAGTATATTCAATTTTTTTTTAAAAATTATTTTTTTATAAAAGTAAAAGTATTATGGAGTATTTATACTAAGAGTTAGATTACATTTCATTTTCTCTATTCAAAAAATGGACAAATTAGCCTTTGTACATTAAATAAAAAAATTGATCATTTTTGTTAAAAATTTCATCCGTTTGTACAATTAGAAATTGACATGACTAACGGAATAATTAGATAGTGTCATGTGGTATGCCACGTGTATCTCATACTGATGTATAGAAGCTAATTTTTAATAGTAGAAACGGATGGAATTTTTAACAGAAGAGCCAATTTGCTTTTATCTAACGAACATAAACTAATTTGTTTATTTTTTGAGTAGATGAAACAAAATGTAATCCTACTCCTAATCCAAAAGCCTCCATGTTACTTTTATCTCTTATATCCCAATGTCTATGTTAAACACGATCAGAGATGAATTTAAGAGGTAGACAATGACCTTGACCTCCCATTGAGAAAATTATTTTTAAATTCTTTTAAAAATTATAAAATTATAAATTAATATAATAATAAAATTTTCTTTTAATCTCTCTAAAAATTTATGGTTTACTTTACGCCCTTAAAACCATTTTCTGCCTTAGTCCCTGAACACGATTACTTCATGAAAAATGTGTAGTTGGAGCAACATAACATGTATCTTGTTATATTTAGGACCATGAACCTAGTGGTTGACATCATTGGAATTCCAATACATTCTTACAGGTTGCTGCATGTTTGAAATAGCTGCACGTCAACCTGCATTCAGAGCACCTGTAAGCATTGATTTGGTAAAAGTATCATGGAGGCTTTTGTATTAAAAGTTAGATTATATTTTATCATTTCTATTAAAAAAATAAGCAGATTAATTCTTGTATATTAGATCAAAAAGTAAATTGGTCTTTTTGTTAAAAATTTCTTGCATTTTTACTGTTAAAAACTGATCTTTTTATATCAAAATAAATGTGTATCTATTTGATTATTCAGTCAGCGACACCAATTTTTAATCGTAAAGATGAATTGAATTTTTAACATAAAGGACTATGTTACTTTTTTATCTAATGTATAGGGATTAATTTATCCATTTTTGAATAAATGGGACAAAATGTAATCTAACTTCTATTATAGAAACCTCACGATACTTTTAGGCATTGGTTTGGTTTTAATCTTTACTTAGAAAATTTTCATTGTCCTTCATATAAGAGCATGAAACTGAAGTTCCATTTGTCATAATTATTTCAATTTGCAAACAGGACATGGCTGGATTAGTCAATAAAATAAACAGATCCTCCATTTCTCCACTTCCAACAATGTATTCATCTGCACTGTAAGTAAAGCTTATTACCTGTTCGTGTATAAATTTGATTCATTTTCCAACTTTATAAGTTACTAAATAATGCAATGAAATCTCCCCCATTTGCAGTAAGCAACTGATCAGAACGATGTTACGAAAAAGCCCGGAACACCGACCGACTGTAAGTTCAACTAATCCGATGATATACTTATGTCCTATCTCAGTAAAACTATCATAAAGACCCCTGCCAAATTAGTCCTTGTACATTTTTTTATTAAAAACTGGCGTGATTGATAGAATAACTAGTCAGTAATACGTGGTTTGCCACGTTTACACCATGTTAACATACATGAATTTGTTTTTAACAGTAGAAATGGATGAAATTTTTAACATTAGAACTAGTTTGCTCTTTGATCTAACATACAACAACTAATTTGCGCAATATTTTAGTACAGGGGTAAAATATAATCTGACTTCTAGTACAAGTGCCTCTATGATAGTTTTACTGTCCTATGTCACGTCTTGAAACTTACTGCATTTTAATTGTTCCTTCAGGCTGCTGAGCTTTTAAGGCATCCACATTTACAACCATATCTTACTCAATGCCAGAATCTATCACCGGTTTTTCTCCCCGTAAAATCCGAAGCAAGCGTCAAAGGGAAGCTGAAAGGAAGCCCTTCGCCCCACAAATACAACACAATGGATCCCCAAAGTGAAAGACCAATCCCATCAAATGAGTCTGGCACCTCGAGAATAATCTTGGAGTGCACGTCAAGCAATCTTCATAAACAAGAATTCACCTCCGAACCATCTCAACCGGGTAAGCACGACGACAGAAGCCAATGCAATGGAGATTTAAAGCTAATACATGCACCAGAAACACCACAAAAGGCGACGATGGAGACTAAACGGAGACTCCAACCCGAAAACCGAGTCAAAACAACAGAAAACGCGCAAGAAAGATCGATAATGAACACATTAACGATGCTCCACGATTACGAGAAAAAGATCAAACAAGATCCTCAGAGCTTAGAAAGAGCTGAAGCATTGGAATCATTGTTGGAGATTTGTGCTAGTTTACTTAAACAGCAAAGACTTGAGGAACTTGCAGGGGTTTTAAGACCATTTGGTGAAGAAGCTGTTTCATCAAGAGAAACAGCAATTTGGTTAACAAAGAGTTTGATGAATGCTAAAAGCAAAATCCCAATAGATCATAGGAAATGAATTGTGAGTTTTTAACAAAAAAATCCAGCAATAGGTAACTCAATGATGTTTTTTTTTGTGTGGTTTTTTTTTTTTAATTTTGCTATTAGTTTTTGTAGTTCGTGAAAGTTGTGGATTTAATTCCTATAATTTAATTAATTTTAATCCATGCACTTTTCGAAATGGCCAATTTTAATCATTGTACTTTTCAAAATTTGAAAATTTAGTCCTAAATCAAGGTTGTTTGAACTAGACTAGACCGACTATTTGAATTGGAAATTGGTCAGGTATCAGTCTGAAGAAGGGCATTGAATTGATTGATATGGGAATCGATATTGATCGGTTGAACCAAACAAAAAACCGATTGAACTGAGCGGTTTGAACCAAATTTTTATATTTTTATTTTTTAAAGATTTATTTAATCAAACCGGACGGACAGGTGGTTGACTTTGAAAACTTTGTCTTGAACCAAACAGTAGTAGTTAAATTCGTCTCTTTAAATTCAATTACTAATCATATACTATGCCGATAGTTGTAAATTTAGTTCACATTCTCTAGTTGAATCATTCCAAGTCCTTTTTTTTCAAATTTTGAAATTTCAGTCTTAGTACAAATGATAATCATTAATTTATTAACCGAAATTTTAGTGAGTAATTATGAAAATAACAAGTTGACATTGCATTACACATATGATAATATGTTTGTCACATCAAATTTTGGAAATAGAAGAACTTAACTTAAGTTATCGTTTGATAAGGACTGAAAATTGAAATTTTAAAAAGTACAGGGACTAAAAATAACTAAATTAAAGTACGGGATTGAGTCCTAAACTTTTGCAAAATACAAGGACTAATAACAAAATTTAACCTTTTTTGTGTGTTAAAATTTGATATTAGTCCTTGTATTATTTGTAACTTGTGTATTTAGTCATTGTATTTTAACTTGGTCATTTTATTCAAATGTATTGTAACTATTGAATTCATTATGTCCTGCTATTTCTAAAAAGTTAAGTGCTGTAAGTTCTTGTGTTTGTACAGAGTTTGAGATTTGGTCATTGTACTTGAAAGTTAAAAATTCAATCCTATTATCTTTTCAATTTAGAAATTCTAATCCAATCATCGTCGTTGGCCGTTTCTGCTAAAATTTATCAATTTAACATATTTATTTTCTCTTAATCATAAGTCACGTCATCCGAGGGCAGCCAATCAAAATTTCAAGTTAACAAATTCTGATAGAAAATGTTTATAATTTTAATGACTAAACTAAGATTTCTAAATAAAAATGTAGGACTTAATTTTTAACCTTTTAATGATATGGACTAAATCTCAAACTTTATCAAAATACAGGGGACTAACAGCATATTTTAACCTTCTAGAAACCCATTGACCAATTGTCTAGTTTAAGAATTATTTTTTTTCAAAGCATATGGCAAATGCCATTTTCCTTTTAACCTTAGAATAAGGTCTTGGCGAATAGTCTTTAAGATACAATAAAATATATTCTGGGGTAATCAAAAGTCGTGAAATTTGAATTCCGTGAATAGAAAATTCCGGGTTTAAAACCGTCATAAGTCCTTATATTATTTTCAAATTTAGAATTTAATCCCTGTATTTTTATTTCTAGGAATTTAATCCCTTTACTTTTGAAAATTCAAGTTAATTACAAATTTATTGATTAATTTCTAATAGTATTAATAATTGGACCTGAATTTAAAAATCTGAAAAATAGCGAGACTAAATTCTTGAAAATAAAAGTATGATGATTAAATTCCAGATTTAGGAAGAGTATATGGACTAATGGCATATTTTAACCAAAATTCTGAGTATGTCACATACAAAATTTTCGGGTTAATTTTATTGGATGTTCTCAAACTATAGCTCAAACTTTAAATTAGCCCTAAAATTTTAAAATATTTTAATTGAGTCTTTAAAGTCAGTCATCAAATTGGTATTAAATATGTTAGCTCAAATCAAATCTATTGTGGGTATTAAAATTTACATAAACCTATCTATATTTATAAATGATTAACTTAAGTATATTTTAGCTTCGTCCATATTATTTTTTTATTTTTTTATAATAAAAATTTTATTTTATTTTTTATTTATTAAAATTTTATATACATGCAACTTATTTTTTTTAATGTTTTCATGATTGCATTTATATATTATTATAGATTTAATATTTATGTGTTATAAATATAATATAATATAATATATATAAACTTAGAGAACAAGTTAAGTCGGGTCAAATTTGGGCCTTGAGCCTAAGCCTGAAGCCCTGCTCATATTTTAAATGAGTCTATTTACTTATTTTTGTTTAAGCTCACTTTTGGACCTAATATATTTTTCCAAATTCTTCCAATTTTTAGTCGGATCTTCAGGCTTGGATGGGCAGCCCGACCCTTGAACAGATCTACTCACATAAAAGTCATGTTAATTTACGAACTAAAAATAATCAAATTGGAGAATACGAACTAAATCACAAACTTACGAGACAAATATCAAAATTTGACTTAATAGATTTAAGCTACCGTTTTAGTTTAGGACTAAAAATTTTAAATTTCGAAAAATATAATACTAAATTGAAGGTTGTTTAAACTGGACTGAACTAGCCGGTTGGACCAAAAATCGGCTAAGGTACCAATTCAAAGGAGGACGTAGAACCAATTGACTCAATAATTGGTACAGATCGGTTGAACCAAAATTTTGATATATATTTTTTACTTTTATGAAATATTTAATGCTTTATCTAATTGAATTAGATGAACCTATTAGACTAGTTGAACCGGTGAACCATTGACCTAATCGGTTCAACCATTGATCGGATTCCGGAAAACGTGGTAAAATTGACCAAATTTAGAGTATAAAACACTAAATTCACACCTTATACATAATACAGGGACTAATAGCATAATTTAACCAAATCCAACAGTCAATGCTGAATATTTTATCTATCATATTTTGTTCATTCCCTTTTTATAGAGCATTTTATATATGTCCAAATTTAT
The DNA here is from genome assembly GCF_007990345.1 of Gossypium hirsutum. NCBI lineage: Eukaryota > Viridiplantae > Streptophyta > Magnoliopsida > Malvales > Malvaceae > Gossypium > Gossypium hirsutum. The sequence goes on from NC_053444.1 coordinate 1,501,574, forward strand.
GGGTAATCTACTTGCAATATTCAATTAATTGCAGAAAAAAAAAAGAACAATTGGTTGAAGCATGGAATAGACTGTAGAGCAAGAAAAATGATGGTTTAAGGTTTTAAAAGAAAAGAAAAAAACCAGCATGAAACCATAGCTCCCCTATTTCTTCAACCTCTCTATTAATTCATCTCTTTCTTTTTCTTCAATTATTCCTTCCTTTTTTGTTGTCTTTATTTAATCCTTTTTGGGGTTGTCATTATCAGTCCAAAATCCAAAACCCCACCCTGAAATTATCAAATTCCCACTCCCAATTTGCTTATAGTTTTTTTTTAAAGGAAATAAAAGAGATATAGAAAAAAAAAGGAAGCAAAAGTTTCCATGGATTCTCAGGTTTTGGTGGCGCTTGCTCTCTCTCTCGTCGGTGGATTGAGTACTTCTCTAGGTGAGCTCACCAGTATTTTTTTTAAATTTTATTTTCCCAATTTTAATAAGCTATTTTTTATCAGTAAAGCCTTAATTGTTTCATTGTTATGATATATGTGGTTCTGGGTACTTTGTACTTTGTGGTTTTTTAATGAATTTGTATGTAAATTTCTTCCATGTGCGACAAAAACTGTTCATATTTTTGTTTTGAAATCTATTCAACACGATGGAAGTTTTATTAGTGTTTTGGTGTGTTGGATTTTATCTATATAAATGTGATGGCTTTGTGTTGAAGTTCCAGTACTGTGAAAATCGTAGTATGAAATTACAAATGTTGGCAATTGGTGAAAACATTTTAGTTGTAAACTTGGTTATTCGTGGGTGTATTGTTTAATAAGAAAGTTTCATGCTAAGAGCAGAGAATTCCCAACTTTCTATTAGTAATTTATAAAGTTCTAAAACTCAGGCTTCGGTTTGAGTGTCTGATATGGGTATGTTTAATTTTTTAAAGAGTTTTTCATGTATTTGGAGGATTCTAGGAGGGTCATGTACAGAAAAAAAATGAAGAGTTGAAGTAACATTGCTTTTATTTGTTATATTTTCATAGAGATTTCAAACGTCGCATTTACTAGTCTCAGTGTTCTACAATGACAAAGAATGTTAGAGAGACCGTCAACCCTTGCCGTCTTGTGTTAAACGGAGGAAGGAGATAGATCACTGATTGTGGATATATCTGAGATTAACCTCTAGGCTTTGTAGTTAGCTTTCAAGCAAGATTTAAAGAGCTCAATATCTTGTAGAAAATGAGTTGGCATGTTGTGCTAGAACTATGGGAATGATTTTTTTTGCTTCAAGTAGTAATGCAGAAAGCACATCCTTGCATCTCTGTTAGTCCTATTGTCATCCCCAGTTTCATAATGGCTTCGACTTTGTTGTCGAAGGAAGTGCTAAGTTTTTTTTTTGTTTGGTGTACTTGGTCTCGAATTTGTTTAGTTTTCAACGTTATGGTGTACTGAAATTTTTTTTTGATAAGTTTAATACTTAAGCATAAAACAGTATGTTATTATCTCTAAGTGTATAATATCATTGTTTCTGTTGATTCCTTTTCTTCATTACTTTTTTTTTTTTTAAACATAATGCCTAGAACTACCTCTAGCCCCTCCCCAACCTTCATATAGGAGGATAATGTGCTTCAATGCACTTGAATCCATGTCCTCCTGGCAACAATGCCGATGCCAGTCGAGCTAAGACTCAACCGGCATTTTTCTTCATCACTTATTTGGTGCTTGTTTTCATACAATTAATGATATGCGACTAGTTCTGGAACAGTTTGCTGTTTATTCTAACAGCTCATCCTCCATTTTGGAACAGGTGCTCTTTTCGTAATTCTTAATCAAGCTCCCAATTTGAAAATGCTTGGGCTTTTACAGGTAATGCTACAAGATCTGGTTCCAAAGAAGAAGGATGAAACCCTTCATCCAAATATTAGTTACTTGGTGATTTTTTCTAATAGGAGTTTTCAATGCTAATAATTAAATATTGAATAGATTTTGCATTTTCAATAACTTTTCATTGAATATATTCTAATTAAGTGATTTAGAAATACTATAATCAAACACATTGAAAAAATATTAATTATTAAAAATTTTAAATGCATAAAACACACCATCTTTTTTATTAAAGAATTATGCATTAAAAGGATTGTAGCCTTGAACATTTGTTGGTGGGAATTTTGTTTGCTTAGCTGCTTGGTTTTTTTCGAAGTTCTTAGTAAAAAGTTGTCCACCTTATATTTCTTTAATTCAAGAATGCTACACCTATGTTACTCGGACTCGGGTGTGAGTGTCGGATATGAGTATGTATCTGACACTGGGTATGGTAAGTTTTTCCATGCATTTGAAGGATCTTCAAAAGTCATATCCCCATATCTGTGTGTCGGAAAGGAATGTCAGACACAGGTGCTTCATGAAAAGTGAAGAGTCCGAGCAACATAGTGCTACACAACATTTTGAAGAAATATAGATGGATTGTATGCAAATATCTTGTCTAATACCATGTTGTCACCTTAATGCAGGGTTTTGCTGCTGGTCTAATGTTGAGCATATCATTCCTTGATTTAGCTTATAACGCTATGAACTCAATTGGGTTCTTGAAAGGCAACCTCTGGGTTAGCTATATCTTATCACTTCCATTCTAATTGCCATGCATGACCTTTTTCTAGTTCAGGGTCCTTTTATGTTCTCGATATCTAATATTTCTTTCTACAACAATGCAGTTTTTTTCTGGTGTTATCTTCTTTGCTGTGGTTGCCAATTTTATACCTGAGCCTACCCTATCTCACAGTTCTGAGGTGAAAGGAAAAAAGGTTTGGACTATTTTTGTGTTATACATCTTTATTTAAACCAAAAGGTTAACATATGCCACAGGTCCTTATAGTCTTTCTAAATTTGAAATTTAGTCCATATAGTTTTATTTTCAGGAAATTGGTCCCTCTACTTTCCAGATTTTAAAATTCAGGTCCAATTGTTTTTTTTTTGTGAAATTTGTTGGTGTGACATTTTGAAAAAATAATAAAAAAAACTCACTTGGTTGGAATGTAATTAAAAAATGACGTTGTAGTGAACCTGAATATAATAAAATAATCTAACTGTATCAACATTGGACTTGAATTTTGAAATTTGAAAAGTAGAGGGACTAAATTCTTAGAAATAAAAGGACAGGGACTAAATTCCAAATCTAAGAAGAGTACAGGGACTTATAGCATATTTTAACCCCATTAGTATCGAAAGGTTCATTGACTGTTTGCTAATGATTTGAGAACAGAACAAGGGTGATGAAGGGGGCAAGGATATGATGAAAAAGCATCGACGCCAGGTTTTTTTCAGTGGAATTATTACAGCAATAGGTAAAGCTGTCTTGTAGTGGAATTTGTTTCAAAATTTTGGATATTTGACATTTCATTCGCAAATATTTGGGGTATCTGGTTTGAAATTTTGGCAAATTTTCGTATTTTTAGTATTTGGTTTTGCTCTGCAAAAAGAAGAAAAAAAAAGTGTGAATATTTCATTATTTTCTTTCTCCATTATTTATATATTTTTTCTCCTTTATATGATATTAGGACAATATTTATTAATCTCGGGGTGGGAGATTCAACATCTTAGTTCCCTTTGAACCCTTTTTGGTCTCCCCTATTGCTTCTTTCCTAACCATGGGACGTGCTCATACCGGTTTGGGTGACTGAATATTTTTCCTTTTATCAATGGCAGGCATAAGCTTGCATAATTTTCCCGAGGGGATGGCAGTTTTCCTTGGATCCATGAAGGTAGGTAGTCCCAACCTACTTTATTCAAATATTTTTAGCTGGTTAATTTTGGAGCTTTTTAACTCTAGAAGCGGTTTTCTTGAATGATAAGTTACCTTTTCATGGTTAGCAATGGTGGTTGATTCTGAAATCTAGATACTGTTTTTCTTAAATGTTATCAACTTAAATTATCATTGTTATTCAGTGATTTTTCCATGATTCTAGATTATTGATGTGCCAAGTATTTTGATTGAACTATTCTGAAGCCTATAAAACCTCGGAAATTACACCAGGAGAAGGTTTTCTGTTAATAAGAAATACTCCTCCTGTGCCAATAAAAATATCAACGTTGACATTTTTAAGGTCTAACTTTTTAAACTTTGACTTCAATTATTTTAAGTATTTTAATTTATTAAATTTTATAAAAAAATATATTTGAAAACTACTTCATTGGAAGTTTCTATGATATTTTTTTTTTCAAATTTTTATCCATAATAAATTTTAAAAATAAGAAGTCAGTTGAAAAATTTTTACTACTAGAAGTCCAAATGTGACATTTCGTAGGACGTAGAGAGTACTAAATTTAGGTTCCTGATTGATCCCAAAGGACCCTTTTTACATAGAACCTCTTTGTTGAGGTTGGGGGGTTGATTCCGATGCCAATTATAACTCCTACTCCCCACTCCCAAAACAAAAGCCGAATGCTACCATGCCAAGTGATATACGATGGTGAGCAATTTATTAGTTCATGGCTGTAATTTCCATATACAAGTCTGCAGAATATTGAGAATATTAAAGTCGGAATATACTCATCAGAAAAAAAACATCTCAGTATTAAACTTGCTTTGCTATTGTTTCGCTTTGAAGGAATATCTTCTCGATGCTAGCAACTCATTGGTTGAAATGGTTCATTCTTGTTAGCTAGGAGAGGCTACTGATTTACTGTAGGAAGTATTGAATTGATATAAATTTCTAGTTGAGATCCCACAATGTTTTTCTGTGTATGCTAATGAGTCTCTTTATCTTGCCTAATGTTTCTCTTATAGGGCCTTCGTGTCGGTCTTAATTTGGCTTTGGCCATTGCTTTGCACAACATCCCCGAGGTACATATTCTTTAATCCAGTAAGCGGACCTTGAAAGCGACCACTTAAGTGGTCGGTTCCTGGTTTAACTAGTTGAAAATAATCAAAATAAATTACGTTTTCTTATATGTATATTGAATTTAGTAATTATGATAATGGTGTGCATTTGGTTGATTATTTTACAACTGCTTTATCAATTACCACGGCGAGGTGTATATCCCATACCTTGTAAAAAGAAAGAATTAGAATCCAGTTTCAATGAACAAGAACCGGTCTAATCCATGATACATGTGTATGCATGCATGCTGAACTATTTTGTTAATTGATCAAAAATCGGTCATGCTTACAAAATGCAATATTCTAATATCTTATAATATAATTAATGCATACATACATATATATGATAGAGTGCAAGTTTTTTTTTCCCTTAACTTCTTTACGTTCATCTTATAGGGTGTTGCTGTTGCACTGCCTGTTTATTTTGCTACACAGAGGTGAGAGTTTATTGAGACACCGGTCTTGAAATTCGGGGTTCAAAGTTGACAATCAAATGGTTAGAAAGTAGGGATTTCCAAACTTGTAGGTGATAGGTCTGAATTTATTTGGCACAGTGTGTGAGACTGAGAATTAATACTTAATGATAGGACAATAATCGTGGAATAATGACTTTCTCATCTATTACTAGCTGATTTTCGTCTATTCTAGTCATGATAGTTGGATTAATTTGCCTGTTATGGTGCAGGTGTTAGCGTAAATGAACTCGAACTTATTTGTATGACGAAACTGTTAACTGTTTGGTTTTGTATTATTTATCAGCAAGTGGCAGGCATTCAAGTTGGCAACTCTTTCTGGTTTTGCGGAGCCGCTCGGCGTTGTAATTGTTGGTAAGCGAATAGTAAAATTTAAACATAAAAATTCTTTTGAAGAAGTTAAATGTTCATATTCTAACAGAAATGTAAACATCGGTTATGAGTTATAAGCTGTGATATCATGAAAGTACTGCACATCCACTTTCTTCTTTTGTGAATCGGGAATGGTTTTTTTTTTTGTTGAATTTATAGCCTATTTGCTTTCAAGATTTCGTATCTTTGTTGATATATCTTTGTTCTTGCACTGCAGCTTATCTGTTCCCGAGCAGCTTAAGTCCCGAAATTCTCGAGGGCTTGTTAGGATCAGGTTTGCCGTACCATCAATCATTCGTATTGGATTTTGGTTCCGGAAAAAAAGAATCTAGTTTACTGTGCTCTCTGATATTATCATCTAGTGAAAATCTCTTAACTCTAAATTTATGTTTAAAATTTTCAGTTGGTGGTGTGATGGCCTTCCTAACATTACATGAAATGCTGCCATTGGCATTTGACTATGCCGGGCAGAAGCAAGCTGTCAAGGCTGTGTTCTTCGGGATGGCTTTCATGTCTGCAAGGTAACAAGCTTCTAATATTCGGTTCTTAGCTCGTATATACACATGCACTTTGATTATCGTTATCGTATCGAAAGATTAATCATGCACAAACAATGTTCCAAACTCGATGAGGAACAGAAATATTAATCCAAGGCACATCATGATAACACAAAATAACATGGGAAAAAACAGCATTTAGCAGAGTTATTGGTAAAAATACCATTTAGGCCCTTGTATTAGGAGTCGGATTGCATTTTGTACTCTCTACTCAAAAAATGGCAAAATTTGTTACATTAGCATGAGTACGTGTGGCACGCCACGTATAATTGTCTAGCTATTTCGTCAACTACTTCAGTTTTTAACAGTAGAAATGGACAAAATTTTTAACAAGGACTAGTTTGCTCTTTGATCTAACATACAAAAGACTAGTCCATTTTTTGAACAAAGGGGAGCAAAATGCAATCTAACTTCAGGTCTCCATGATACTTGCATTATATATGTTCGTTTTCTTACAAACTTTGACGTATCTCGTTTTGGTTTTGTCTGCAGCCTATACTTTCTCGAACTAAGCTTACCTAAGGACATGAGCTTGTAACCTCTTTCCATATGAACAAAAATATGTTGTAAATTCCTGAACTAAGATGTTTTATTTTAGTTGATTTCTCTGATAATTTTAGCCAAACTATGAGATATCTTAAAAGCAAAAAGGATGAACGGCCCCAGTTTGCAATGTACATAATTTGTTTCCTTATAACAACATGAACATTGAAAAGGGGAAAAAAAGAGGGGGTTTCAAATAAACTTATGGATATTGTATTTTTATATACCTTGACTGTTTAATTTCCTTACAAACCTCATTTTTATTTCTTTAACAAAGTGCAAATTCAGAATATTGAATCTTTCATCTCTAATTGGCATATTTTTTAGATTAGTATAGTTATGCAAGGTTAAAATATGCTATAAGTCCTTGCACTAGTAAATTAAGAATTTAGTCCTTATGCTTTTATTTTCAAGAATTCAAATTTCAAAATTTTAGTTTAGTTGTTAACACTATTAATTGTATTTGTTAAATTGGTTGGTGTAATATTTTTTAAATAAAGAAGGTACCCATTTAGTAACAATATAATTAAAAACGTTTCAATTAACCTGAATTTAACAAAAATAATTTTTATAAGATTAACAATTTAACTTAAATTTTAAAATCTAAAAAAAAATTAAATTTTAAATTTATGAAAAATATAAAAACTTGCAATATTTTAATCATCTGCCAATTCAAATTTTAAAAGGTTCAAGATAATGCTCAAATGCATATTGTATTTTATCTAAGTCATTCGATTTTAAGTATTGAGCTCTTCTTTGTCAAAATGTTAAATAGGTCGAGTCATTTCAAGTTTAAATCGCTTAAAGTTTAATAAATTTCAAAACACTTGTTTGGCTATTGAAAGGTTGAGTTGCCATACTATTGACCCTAATACCATGTTCATAACAAATCCCTTTTTCTTCTTATTGTGCTTTGATTGCTGTTTATTATTTTTACATGGGAAATGAAATGAAACTACCGAATTCTATGCAATTTCATCCATTTGTTTACTTGGCCATATTAGAAATGGATATTTAAATCCATTGATATAGTCAATTTAATCCTTGCACTAGTAAAAAAATTAAATAAAGGTAAATTTTAACAAATTTTATTATTTAAAAAAAACTTGAAAGTTACTCTTTTTTTTTCCATTTTGCAATTCAATTTTAAATTAAATATTTGTTTTACATTACCATTTAAACAATAAATTTAACTCCGTTAAAATTGGATCTCATTTGATTCTTTTTTACAAATAAAGGGATTACATCAATATTTTCTACATCGAACCCAGTTCCGACCGGTTTGATTAAAATGTCATTTTTTAAAAAAAAATTCAACTGATTTGCATTAGTTCTAGATTTAACCGGTTCAAAGCTCTTCTCCCAATCGGTACCCAACAAGTTCCTGATCCACCCAATCCAGTTCAAATATCTTTGGATTGCATTGATCCATGTAATAGACTTAAAGGACTACTTTGAATCAGTCCCTATAAAATTTGACCAATGCCGCCGCTAGAGCAGGATTCATTTCAAAATCATGCATCAACAAGATTTATCAAGACATCCAATGACAATGCCGACACATGTTTAGAGCAATGATCAAAGCTCTCATCAATACTTTAATGACACGACTTCAAATTATGTCATCCTTTGTCTCCTTTTTCCAATGACAACATTATATCTTACAAGTCATTCATGTATTTGTGATGAATTCGCTTTATTATTATGGTGTTTTATTTATTTGTTCATATCGTTCAATCGTGTCCAAAATTGTCAAATCCAAATAATATAGAAATTAATTATCCAAGAAAGATAGACTTAAGACTAGAATTTATAATATTATTATCATTTTGGCCATTAATGGACTGAAGAAAGCAGTTAAAGTTTATTTAGGATTGCCAAATGCAAAGTGAAGCCTCTTAGCAAACCTGTCATTGAAAGCATATTCAAGACGCAGAAGTCCTAAAGGCGAGTTCAGTCGGATGCCAATCCCGTATCCGTATCCACTCCCACACTTATTCCTCGCACCGGCTGGATTCCCTACAAAAACCGACCTCAACCAACATATGTTAGTTTGCACAAGGAATTTCATAAAAAAACCCAATCCATTATAAAATTGAATTCATTTTAAAAGACAATAACTTAGATCCAAAAAGACCCGAACTTGATCCGAATTTTCTTCGGCCACCAGATTTCACCTACAGGTGCTTGTATCATACCATTTCTAATTGTTTTTTCTACCAAAAAAAAAAAACTTACCTGGCACATTGGGGCCTGACCATAGATCATGTCCATAATCAGAAAAAATAACTCCTTCCACAGGCCCTAGCTGCACAACAGCAATCGATAAAAGAATAAAAATTAAGCTATTATGTAGAAATCTCTCGAGCTATGTTACTTGGACTACAGAGTGAGTGTCGAATATGAAAATGAGTCCAACAAAGGAATTTGATACTTCAGGAAAATAAAGAGTCATAACAACATAGCTCACAAAGCTCAAAATCATGTAGAATCAAGGTGAAAGGTCTCAAACAAAGGCAAGTGGAAGCAATACAAAATCCGGACCTAAATATTCAAGCAAAAATAAGAGGCAGAATTGTTAAACACCTACCATTTTTAAAGAAACTTCACTGGAGCCAACTACGTAAGATCGACCAGAGCCTAAGGCACCTTCTTTATAACCTCTCACGCTGTTCGTTCCCCCAATAGCAAAGGCTTCATGAGGAGGAAAATTACCCACTACATGTCCACCCGACAATCTAGCAAGCAAAAACAGCACAAATCAGCAAACTATAACAATCTCTCTCCCTTCTCTACCTGAATTCTGTATAGGGGAGATATATTGAAGTTCACAGTCAAACCAACCAACCATTGAAAACTTAAGTTTAGAAAGCAAATTAAAAGATATAGAAATGTCAATTAATGATTATCCTCACAAATATACACAACAGAAGTGATCACATTTCACACCGTGTGCTAAGAAGTACATCGTATACAATGAACATAATACCTTAGAAGAAGACAGGCAGGACCAAGTTTAACACTTTTACTCGCACGAGCATTCACTCTGTTGAAGTACAGCCAATCAGGCAGGACAGGAAGTCCTTGTTCCATGTTAATTATAAACTGCAAAGGTAACAGAAATGAGGCCCATCCATATAATAAGTGATGGAAAACCACAGGGTACAGATGCTAACCATCGAGGATCCTTTGTTACCAGAACCAGGATAGACACACTCAACTTTGGCCAGTAACATATCGTCACATAACTTACCACTACATTAAAAAAGGGGATTTCATAGAAGATTAGCAGCAAATTAAACCATAAAAGTAATAACAAAAGCAAATTTAAGAGACACATACCTTGCCGTGAGTGGGCTGCCATAGAAGTCTTTAATAAGTGGATTTCTTTTTTCATCATGAGCACCTGAGCGCTAAAATATTAAAAACAAATCATATAACTGAGACATAAGCCTAATCCTTCCAAAAAAGAATATCAAATTCAGATTCAGAATGAAAACTAAATTTAAGGCATTACTTTTCACAAACTTAGTTTTGAAGAAAATTGAGAACGGATGCCTAGCTGACAAGGAAAAAGAACCCCTATCAAATCAAGTAGCAGGCTATACCTGAAAAAAGAGCCCAGCTGTTCCACTCCATTTTGGCCTGAGTGGTCGACTAAACTCTACACCGGCTGTTACATGGCCAATGCTGAGACTGCTATTACCATGTTGGTTGCCATGCACAAGTGTGCCAGAGCTTCTTGAATTCTAACATAACCAAAATAGCTCAGATAATAACCTATCTTTCAATCATGCAAAGCGTAAATTCAAAACCCACCTGAACAGTTATAGTTCTAGATGTCTGCTTGTCATTTCCTTCAATCCAGGGGTCTGTGTAGTTAATGCGGAATGTAGAGTCAATTTGGCCCCTCTCTAAGGAAACATTAAGCTTTTGGTTTTTTCCAAACAAATTTCTCTCGGAGTATGCAAAACTGCAAATAGGAAATAATAGAGTATGAGAGAAGATAAACAACATATCACATGCCTCAACATATATAGAGCAGAATATAATTCCTCTCTTTTTTATCTCAGTAACAATTATTGGAACTGAGAAAAGCAGAAAGTTCATAGTGACAAAACAAGACCATACGTGCACAGTAGCATATAAGAAAGCTTGCACCATAGAAACAGGAATAAAATAAGAAACCAAGATGATGGAGACAATTTAAAAGACCTCTTCAGTCCCTGTCAATTTCGAAATTGAGCAAATTGATCCCTCAAAAAAATTGAAGCAATTTAATCCTTGTCTTAGTTGCTCCCTTTCGAAATTTATAGGGATTAAATTGCTTCGATTTTTTTGAGAGGGACCAATTTACTCAATTTCAAAATTGAGAGGAACTGGAGTACCCTGGTTCTGAAACATGCAACCCCACAAAAGCAACTTCTATTATATCAACTACTATGCAAATAATGGCTTGATAAGGATCACTAAGAAATAAGAAACCCTTGTCCACAAGACTGACAACCAAAGGAATAGACCAAAGTTCTGATATGAGTAAAGGAATAAAATAACCAATGTGAACTACATAGCATTCAATAATTGAACTTGCTCCTTGAAGCATGGAAAGACATTCACAGAGATCAAACAAATCAATCATTTGCACTAATCACATTATCACAATGAACCCCAGATGAAGTAAGATGAATGGAAAAACTAATCAGGCAGAAAAGCAGCATGCTATTACCTTCCAAAGAGTCCTGATAAGAGGTCACTTGTAATCCTACAAAATTAAAAATCACTTCAATAAATGTTCATTTAGATATACTATAGTATAATGAGCATTAAGTCTGGCAACTAAATTACGTGAGGGTAGAAGCTAGGACATGTATTTTAATTCAACTAGTCTTACCCACTAGATATTCCAGCACCAGCAGAAAAACGACCACTTGGACGTTCAACAACATTCATTATCAAATCAACCTTACCAGCATCTACAATGTTGCACAATCCAAACAACAATCAACAAGTAAATACATAGAAAAGCACTCAAAATATTAACACGAAAGCACCATAATAATATGACCAAGTAAGTTCAGGGTAATGCCCTAGGACCATACCCTAAGCACAATTATTGCATAATATTTGTGGTTAATGTTAATCCATAATAATATTCCACAATATAATTCCAAAAACATTCTTGTTATAGCATAATTATGTGTTTGAAAATTCAGCTTTAAGTCAGGTAAGGTCCTCGGCAAGAAACAATGACTAAAAACTAAGGAGATTGCACATCAAATACATTTTCCAGGAATTAGCTTAACCATTTTGTCAACCAGCTCAGCATGCCTCAGAATACTATATCCAGTATTTGCATGCATGTGTCTTTAAAAGATATATTTCCTCACCTCCAGCTGATTGAGGAAGGATACTGACATCCATGAGACCCATAGCTGATATAGCATCCACATCTCTTTTTCCTTGAAGCCTACTATACACCTGTAGGATGATAATTTAAATGAAGCAATCCAAGTTAGTTGGGACAAATGGCAATTTCCATGGGAGAAAAAGTACAAGGAGGCCCTTACACTAGGAGCCAAATTGCATTTTGGCCCTTCTACTAAAAAATGAGCAAATTAGTCCCTGTAAGTTAGATCAACGAGCAAACTGGCCTTTCTATTGAAATTCTGTTCATTTCTACTGTTAAAAATTGGTCTTTATATGCCAGCATAAGGTATATGTGACACATCAGGTGTAACTGTCTAGTTATTCTATCAACTACATCAGTTTTTAACAGTAGAAATAGATGAAAATTTTAATAAAAAGGGTCAAATTACTCTTTAATCTAACATATAGGGAATTTCCCATTTTTTGAGTAAAGGGGGAAAAATGTTATCTAACTCCTAGTACAGGGGCCTCTATGATACTTTTACCTTCCATGGGCATACTCTTGGATTAGAATAGACAATTCTTTAAGACTTTTCATCAATTAAATGCTCATTTATGTACAAAAAGCTAGATCTAGGGTCACACCTGCCCCTTCTTGGTTGTGAGTTGCCTAAGTATTGTTGCAGGCTTTGTCTTCCCCTTAGTTGGTTCACCACTGAGACAACATCAAAACATTTCTGGTCATACATCACATCCTAACACTACTAAATTAAAAAGCTTTATATGCATGTTTGTGAAAGCACCTATTTAAGTAAATGCACACCCAGGTGCAGGTAAAGCAAACTGAAGGGAGGTTCTTACGTCTTTCGATCAAGGAAATGTACAGATATATCATCGACCTCTGATTCTGCAACTTTTAACCTAATGATACCCCCAGAGAAGATGTCAACTCCATAAACCTATAAGGTCAAAGAACAGTTTGTTGAACATGATTATATTTAAAGATCAATGAAGAGAACATTAGCATCTCCAGTTAAAGAAGGCAAAGCACTAACCAAACCAAGAAGACCACGGTCCATATACCATCCATTGATAGAACTAATTACTTGATCTAATCGCTTGAGATTTACCACTTTTCCTGCACAATTTGACACCATAAATGAAAATAACGAAGGCGTAGCATGACCAAAATTAGAAAGCAGTTCATTAATCAGATAATCTAAAATGTATGTACATCCATACTTAAGAATGCAAAAAGAAAACCTACCATGTCCATCACGAAAAGCATTCTCAAGAAACTTTGATGGCAAAACATTAGCTCCTTCACAGACCAATCCACGTAACTCTTGGTTTGGTTCAACCTTATGCCACAAGAACCCAATTTCGATTAAATCAGTTATATATACACATAAGATATACGCTTATATTGCTCAAAACAGAAACAATATGACAATGAAAATAAACTATGACACATGTGGAAAACCAACCAAAACCAGCATTGCTCCTTTTACTCATTCCACATTGTATCTCATTGCATGAAGGTTTCCTAGCAACACTCTATGAAGTAACCATGTGCTCTGCTTTCCTGGAAACAGTTGCCAACAAAGGCAGAAAGAAGGTGGCACAATGCAGCCAATTCACCCCTTGAGTGCCAAAGAGATCAACCACCCCAAGCCCCCAACTCTACACTGATCATATTGAGCTAAGTGTATAGGTCTATGTACACGTATGAAGAAATAGCATTAGCAGCCGCTGTTCTGCAGTAGCAACAGCCTCAGTGTCTTCAATAGGCTGCTTATTGAGAATTTGAATCACACTTAGTGCCAGGGGCGAAGCTAGAGGCGGCAGGCAGCGGCCCTGGCCCCAAAAATGAAAAATTATCTTTAGTCCTTTGAGTATTTTGTAAAGTTTAAAGTTAATTTAATGATAAAATTACATTTTGCCTGTCCTAAAATTTAAAATTCAATTATGCTCTCTCCAAAAAAAAGTTTATAGTTAAGCCCTTAAAATTTTAAGATTTTACATTAATACAAGGACTCTCGAAAATTTATAATTCAAATTCGTCCCCCAAAAAAATCTAACTTCGCCCCCTGCTTAGTACGATGTAAAAGCCACACAACGTAGCAGTCTGCTACATGTGACATTTTCAACTTCAAGAAAAAAAATACATTCAAAAACTCTAATTATGAAGAAATAGCTTTGGATAGCATACTTGAAACACCAATCTGATACCGTCCCGCGAGTCAACAGCCACAGGCGTACACGACGAGAAATAGCCGCTATCAATGATCCGGTCCACATCTTCTTGTATCTCCCAGGCCGTCAATGCTGAGTTAGCTCCGCAAGCTTTCAACGCGTTAAGAGCTTCCATTTCGAGGTCTTTCCTCTCCAATTCGTCTCCATCTTTGTTCCTAACCAGAACCTCACCAACTAGGACTCTGTCCTCGCCGTACCGACCTGCCGTTGCCAAATGTCCATCCTGAGTCGACTCTGTCGAGTCCGGTTGAGTCAACGACAACGAAGCGGAATACAATAGAGGCGATCTACCAATGCTTTGTTTTTCAGCTGCGAGAGACACCGATGCGAAGCATAACAAGGGAGATCTTCTGGTACTCGAGCGAACTCCTAACTCAGACTGAGCTGACACATTGAATTGAGTCAAGTGATGTTTTACATTGTTGAAGCGATTCCTGAGCGAGTCAATGAGTTGAAACGCCAAGTGACGGGTTCCGGTGAGTTGAAAAGCTGGAGTTTGTGAGAGAGGGATTTTGAGGGGAGAAGAGGTGAAGGAAACGCCGTCGTTTTGACGCATTACTGATGAAAAACAACCGGAGATTGTGAAATGAGATCGAGATTCAATTTGATTGCAATAAATACTGTGAAAACATTAAAAAGAACTGATCGGGAAATAATTTTTGGGTTTGAAAACTTCGAGGGACATCACCAAAATTTTATTTTTTTTAATTATTACAAATATGGTTTTTAGTTTTTTAGTCCTTCAAAATCTCGATAATTACATTGTGTCCGTCTAATTTCGAAATCAAGTCAAATTGGATAGTAATCATGGGGCAAAACTCTTTTCAACATTGTTTTCAGAATCGAAATGAACTAGTTGAATTAGGTACCAATCTAAAATAAAGGGTCAGCCTGATTGGGTCAGTTGGACCGATTCATCAAATTGATCAATTGAACCAACAGTTAAATCGATTAAATCAATTTTTTTTTTGTTTTTAATAATTTATTCAATCGAACTACACGAACGACTGAACCAAGATGATCTAATATTATTTTTGAAGGTGAATGTACATGAAAGGTCCCTCTATTATAGGAACTTGATCAAATTAGTCCCCCACAATTAAATGGATCAATTTAACCCCTATACAATTAAAAAAAATCAAATAAAGTCAAATTAGAATAGAATTAATATTTATGCATCATTTGTTTACTAGTGTAATAACATGATTGAAAACAATTATTTATTACATATGTATTATAATAGTTAAATAAAAAATAAAAAATGATTAGTATCATTTTAAACTTGAAACTAAAAAGATAAATAAAAACTCTTGTAAAAAATTAAATCTGTTCAAATTATATGAAAAATATTACTAATTAAATTAATTTATTGCTAGCTTATATATTAACATACGTATAAAAAAAACCTAAGCATCTATTTAGCAAAATTAATATTTTTAAACTATATATTTTTACAAATGAATTTTAATTTTAATTTTAATTTTATTATAATTTGAACTCGTTTAATTTTTTTAATAATATGTGGACTAAATTAATCCATTTCAAGTCTAATTATATTGAAAAGGATTAAGGGTGAGTTTGAATTGGCGGTGCGTTTACCTGCTGTTAGTGTAAAAATAGCGATAGCAGTGAGATTAGATACTGTAGTAATACTGTAGCGTGAGACAAAAAGTAAGCTAAACGCACCGCACCCAATTGCCCATCCAAACCCACCCTCAATTTCTATTGTCTTTTCCTACGTTCCTCGTAGGGTACTATGATGGTACATTGTCTTGGAGGGGCCTCTCTGGCATCCTTGTGTGTACTGCTCACGACGGACAGTGATTTATTGTCGGTTAAAATTTTTCCGGTGATTGTAATGCAATAAAATCTTTTATCTTATAACCGGCAATTAATTTCACCGCCACTATTATTTTTAATCTTACTAAAGATAAATGCATTGCCCATCTAAAAAAATAAGAGTCTTAGTGAGTTTAGACTCCAAGACACTTCCCCTCTTATCTATGAACCTCTAGGTACCAGAGGTACCGAGCGTCTGCCAACATAACAGATAAACAATATCTTTACAGACATACAATCAGTGTAAAGAAAAAATTACACAAGAATTTAGTCCCTCTACTATTAAATAGGTGAATTTAGTCCTTGCATTATTTAAAAAGAATCAAATAAGAGTATAAGACCAAATTGAAATAGAGTTAATATTTTAGTTTAGTTTGAATAATTTAAGTTCCAAATTTTGTTAACTGAAAAGCCAATTCAATCTAAATGCGTGTGCTTGTGTGTACATATACACATAAAAACTAAAAATCCATAGCACAAAAATGATAATTTGATCATTAAACAGGAGGTTCTTGGTAAAGCCAAAAACCAAAAACCAAAAAAACCCTATAATATTGAATCATCTCTATCTTGTGTTGGATAAATTACTAAAGTTTACCAACTAGCCAGTTGTTTCTGGATTTTAGAATTATTAGAAGATTTACCCCCTTTGTCTTTGTAGGAATTTCTAGATGTGCTATTCTTATGATGCCCTTTGCGTGCTGCTGCCATCGCCCGTCGTCTCTGCTTCGCCAAGCTCTTCACGAGTTCAGTGTCATCATTTTCGTCACCCTGCAACATCAAAACTAGCATTAGCAATCTGCTTCTCTATCAACAACCTTATCATAATCTTATGCAAGAAAGCCATTCGAGACGAAAAGCCAAAAAACCAAACCAACAAAGATGCAGCTTATATATTCAAGAAAATATAGATTAGAACGTAGCTGGAGCAAAGACAAATACATATATATACCTCATTGCTGCTCAAGTTTTGACTTTCAGGATCACCTCTCTGGCCTACTTCAGGGCTTTGGAGGTTTTCAACTACTTGACCTTCCTCGTTACATCTTGAAGTTGACTCTTCCTGAATCATTTTTTGATAATCAGTATCCACATTCGCATAACTCAGATTCATGTTCATAATCCAAAAGTACCGGAATAACACACCTGATCTAAGTGCAATGAATCAAAGCCCTTTATATTTGTTTGACATAACTCAGAATCATGTTCACCATCAGAAACATCATCCTCTTCAACATCACCTTCAATGAACTGCAAAAAAGTAGCATTGGCTGCAATCATTATGTATGACATCCTATGAAAGTCTGAAAGACTGAAAATTTAAACATGGCATGCTTATAAAATAATTAACCATTACATAAAAAAAGAACACCCAAAATGGTAAAAATTAAAGTAATGCTTCACCGTACGTACTTTCTGAATGTCATCCTCATCTTTTCTCGTAAATCCACTTGCAGCAAGCTCCTTGTCAAGAAAACCAGCAGTTTTGGTTATTGAAGAAAAGGAAGGTCTGCTACTTTCATCATCATCAATATCATCAGAGCATTCTTCAAAGGACAAGTTGAACCTAGAAAAAGCATTGGAATGATATAAAACACAGAAATTGTGGTGTTTAAATACAAGACGAGGTTATTTACTATGGCCAAAATAACTACGACCTTTGGAATATAACAATGCCAACAGGTTATACATAATCATCATATCATTATCATATAAAATGTAATATTAAATTAGAAAAGAAATCGCTGACCTCTTGCCAAAAAACTTAAAAATGCATTCTATATCACGATCAAAGTACCTGATAACAGAAACTTGGAAAAATAAGTATATAACAACTAATTCACAAGTAAAACGAGCACAAGAACTGGGAATAGCATACATCTGCGCATTACGGTGTGAAACAGATACCATTTGGGGAAAATCAATCATTGTCACTTTCTCATCATCATCAATCTACAGAGGAAAATTCAGAAAACATATTATTAAATTAATTAAAGGAAAACTGAACCAATTTAATGACATGATCTTACTAAAGTTGTAAGTGTGCCTCAAAGGCTTACCATTATGTTAAATTCATTGAAGTCACAATGAATGAGACCATGTTCTGCCAGACGAACAACAAGGCCAATGATTGTTTCAAAAACTGTCTCTGGATTTTGCAACTGTTTCACCTGAACACTGCATTATGCAAAAGAAACTAATAATCCAAGACATCTAAGCCAAAAGACAGTTAAAGTGCCTAAATGTCTAAAGAGAGAAAGATAAGAAAAGAAAAAGGGGGGAAAGCAGAGAGTAGCCATCAACACATGATGAAGATAAACCTAAAGTTATCTGCAATTCTAACAGCGCAGAGAAAAAACATTTAAAACTGCAACACCAATTAACATTATCATAGTGTCATCGGTAAAATTGGTTTATTGAAACAACCAAGCATGCTCTCATCAACTCTTGTGAACTCATTTCATGAGAAATAGGATGAAAAGATTATAATTCCATTCACTTTTTCCAACTATCAATTTTGTTCATTCACTTCAAACTATAGATGCTAAAGCCACTTGACATGCATGCAACAGGATTATAAGCAAACAAATGCAGAGGATTAAGGAGAAACCCTTACAGCGGATAACCTTGGATAAGTGACATAACAACACAATGTCTATTACAGTCCACAGCATTTGGTACGGGAAAACCATGCTCTTCCAAAGCCTGCATAAGCAAAGCGCATGCATAAGTCCCAACTTTGTTTGCTACAAGAAAGAAGCAAAGCAGGTAATGGCAAAAAAAAAAACCTTCATAAACGCAAATTCCTTGAGTGCAGCTAACCGAGACAAATAGAGCCAGTTAAAACTACTACGATGTCTCAAGTAATCACGCTTAGATTTGACAGCCCTAAAGGACGTTCTACCGAGCCTATGCAACTTCATTGCCATCACAGTACCATCTTCATTGGAAACCTCAAAGATATCTTGAACAAGCAAAACGTCAGATAATTTCAGCAACTGCCATGAAATATTAAAATACACAAACTGGTAGATTTTGATAGAAAGAGTTACCGGACTCTTTGCCAACCCCAATTTGACGACCAACAGCAGTAAAGACTCCGCGGTTGACCATGGTTTTAATGGCAAGGAAATCATAGCCAAGGTACGTGAGACGAAAGCCATCATCTAAATTTAAGACAGAAAAAAAGCTCTAAAAGTCATTCAATAGCAAAATACATAATTGTTATGCTAGATTATTGCCTTTGCTACTTACTTTAAGCTACTTGAAAAGTTCAGATAAGGCAAAACTAAAACAATAATCTGATTAAAATGTAAACCAATTCCAACATGCTTATTCTTCATAAAAGCATGCACTTCATTTTTCCAGAGATAAATAGAAAAATAACATTCAACCACGATCTTTAAACATAAGAAAGAAAAATGAATGAGGGTAAAAACGAACATTTGGAAGAATCATGGTGCACTAGCTTATGCTTGAGTAAGTTCTTCAAGACCTTATAAGTGCCTCCATGCCTGCAATTATCATTAATACATTTTATTATTCACAAATAAAAAAGGCATAATTAGTTATAAATCAATATAATATTATAATTACTTGAGGGAAGCAATACGACCGATGAGGTCTGAGGGCACGATTTCATGCTGAAAAAGAAAAATAAAAATAAGTAAAAATTAATGATGAAAATAAATTTCAAAAAGGAAATAAAAGCAAAAAGTAAATTCACATTTCTCATGCCCATCTCGACAGCAGTTAGAACCCTAAAATCATCTTTGGAGAGATATCTCAAAACATCGACATCCAACTTCATCTTGTTCTTTCTTCTTGATGATTTATTCTACTCCTACTTCTGCTTCAAAACAAGCATTTCAATTGAGCAAACGAAGCCAACAGTGAAGCGACATAATACAGACAAGAGATTGAAAGAAGAAAAAGCCAAAAACCCGAAGTTTTGTTTTTTAAGTAGTGTTGGTTTGAGCCTGGAAGATTTCAATTAAACTTAAGGTTTGGATTATTTAGGTTTTAAACAGATTCTAATAAGATTTTTAATGTTTTTGCAAGCCTAGTAAAATTAGAAATCACACATTAACATAAGGAAAATTTTTCATATAAAAATTTAAAAACTCCATAAGTGCCATATAATTTTTCATATAGGGGCATGCATTTGGTTGGTTCAGTTTTTATATGGTAATAACCAAATAAACCGACTAATTATACAAACTGAAATAACCCAACCGATTTGAAGAGTGTAACCAAAATAACCAAACCGAATAAGACTGGTTCGGTTTGGTTTATCAGTTTTTAATTGCAAGTGAGTCCAACTATAATGATGAAACAGTCAAACTCATACTAATGAGGTTAAAATGCCTGGAACATTGGTGAAAAAGAATCAAAACTCAAACGAAAATTCACCATATGATTTAGGAAGACATTTAATTAAGCATAAAACATACTGAGAACCAATTCCATCAAAGATACTCCATTACTTCATCTATTTCTTATTCTTATGAACACTTTCGTTCTCTTATTCGAAATCCTCTTCAATCTTCACAAAGACTGCAAAAAGGTCTCCATTTTGATTCATAAAAAAATAAAAATAAAAAAACTATTATCATTAACCCAAATCCAGCACTACAGCAGAGAATCAATACTAGTCGACAACAAAGATCCTGATATATATACTGTTCACTTGCATGTTACCTTTGTGGTCAAGGCGTGAAAGACGATGATGGTGGAGCGGTGGAGGACGAATGAAGTACGATGGTGGCGGCCTGGTGGACGCCGGAAGGTGGTGAGTGTGACCGTGTGAGTGTGTTGGGCTGTCGGCACTGGGAATTTTGGGGTTTTGGGAGATTAGGGACTAGATTTAGACGTTTTGCTTGGTTTTTATTGTTTAGGCCTCTTAGGGTTTTTTTTTTCTTTTTTATTAAATTATGTATGTAATATGAGTTAATTTTAGGGTAAACTAACTAGTTAGTCACCTAACTTTTAGAAGCTTTCATTTTAATCATCCAAAATGAAATTTTTGTAATTTGGTCACCCAAATTTTAGGGGACTTTCATTTTAGTCACCCAAGTATTAAATCTCTTACTGCAATTAGTTGTACACCTCACATCATGTTTATATTTTCATTTTGGTCTCCCAACTTTTAGGTTGCTTTCATTTTAGTCACCCGAAAAATATTCTTTTAAGTATTGATTGGGGTAAAAAAAGCAGTAGAAGCTAAAATAATACACAAAAATTGTTAAATTGTACTTATTTATCCCATTATAAAAAATTCTTTTTTTAATGTCGAAATTTTAAATTTCAAAACATCAAAATAAATCGAATAATTTGCTGAAATTTTTTATTCGTTGATAACATCAATCATTTGTTACTGTAATATTAAAATTAATTAATTTAATTTCCTTTTAAATTTTAAATTTTAAATTTTCATTTTATGTTTCCAGATTACCCTTAATGAAATCAACTCGAATAACTCATATTTAATAATTGTCTATGAAACTTGAATTTCTGATGATTATATAATCTCAAATTTTCCATTCTAAGCTAAAAGTAAAAGAAACAATACTTGTAGTTAATTAAATTAATTGTTTGTTCTTTGTTTGGGTAAATAAGTGATAAAAAAATTACGAGTTTTGTTTGGGATGGAAGATACAATTAATTAAATTAATTAATTGCAAGGATTTTATTTGCTTTTACCATGGAAGATTCAAAATCATATAATAATAAAAAGTTGGATTTCTTAGACAACTATTAAAGACAATAATTTTCATTGATAATTTTTTCAAATAATTTCAAAGCATCAAAATAAACGATTCAAAAGAAATTATCCATTGATAATGTCAACTATTTGTTACTATAAATTTGAATCTTGATATTTAAAAATTTATATTTCAAAACCTAAATTTAGAATTTTCGACAATTGGATAAACAAGTAAATTTTGACAAATACTTAAAAAAAATATTTTTTTTCACTCTTGCTCTAGTTTTAGTTTCTACCACTTTTGCTCTTTAATCTTTGATTTTTTTTCACTCTGATCAATACTTAAAAAAAATATTTTTTTGGTGACTAAGATGAAAGCGACCTAAAGTGAAAGTGTAAACATGATGCGGAATGTATAATTAATTGTTTTTGGAGATTTAACGCTTGAATAACTAAATGAAAGCACCTTAAAAGTTGGGTGATCAAATTACAATGATTTCATTCAGAGAGACCAAAATGAAAACACCCTAAAAGTTGAGTGACAAACTAGGTAGTTTATCATTAATTTAATTATAAAATTAAGGGTAAACTACACTAATAGTCACCCAATTATTAATAAACTTATTACTTTGTCACCCAACTATAAAAAGTTGCAAAATGGTCACACAACTAACTCTCGACATATACAAATTTAACCTTCAATAACACAAAGAGAAAGCAAATCTGAAAAAAAAAACTAAATTACACTGTGTAAATGTTGAGAGTTCATTTTTTTTAGAATCAAGACTAAATTGATATAATTTATAAATGTTGATGATTAAAGTTGCTATTATGTCAATTTTAAAAGTTGTAATTATTAGTAATAAAAAAAAATTGAATAGTTGGTGATCATTTTATAACTTTTGATAGTTGGGTGACCAAAAGATAATTTTATTAAATTAGGTGACTACTAATGTAGTTTACCCTTAAATTCATCATTAAATTAACTTGGGTTGAGTTGGGTTTATAGATTTATATTTGGGTTGGGTTTAGTTTATATATATTTAGGGGGGTTGGGTTGGGTTGGGTTAAGTAAAATGATATTGGGTTGGGTCTAAAACTATTTATTAATTTTAAAAAATCAAAATCAGTTTATTTGATTATTTCTGTTTGAGTTTCAAAAATCGAAAATTGAACTGGTTTAATTATTTAAATCAATTTAGTTAATCGAATTAACCAAAAACTTTAGGTTTATTTGATTCAGTTGGATCAGTTTAACCAATTTTTTGCACCCTAAGTACCAGATGTAGGCAGGTTTATGTATTTGTAGAGTCATTGGTGGATCATATTCATATACCTATGCTTAAATATGTATTGAATACGAATGTCACACACAGATACTTCGAAAAAGAAAACAAAGAATCAGAACAACATAAATTAAATGTCCGGAACTATTAATAATCTCTCCTTATCATTATTACTCGAAAACTTGGGTCATAAATAAAAGGTTAAAATGTGCCCATAGTTTTTGTACTTTTCAAAAACTAAGAATTTAGTCCATATATTTGTATTTATAGAAATTTAGTACCTCTACTTTTTAAATTTTAAAATTCAGGTCCAACTATTAACATTTTTTTGTTAAATTTATTGTTACCACATTTTGAAATAAAAAAACTAGTCATTTAGTAGCAATGTAATTAAAAAAAATGTTGTAATTAACTTAAATTTAATAAAAAATAACAGTGTTAACAGTTGAATCTGAAATTTAAAATTTAAAAAGTAGAGAGACTAAATTTCTAGAAATACAAGTACAGAGACCAAATCCCTAATATTTGAAAAGTACAAAGACTACAGGCATATTTTAACCTAAATAAAAATGAGCAAGAAAGAGATCTTTATATATCTAGCAACTTTCAAACAATGTTGTAGAAATTAGATCATATGTGGAATTAGACCCACTCATGGACTGACGACTAATCTAGGTCCGAAGGTCTGTCCGAAAAATAGAAGGTTAGGCATGAATACAAAACTTGAAAATGAGTTTGGGTAAAATTTAATACCCATTTTCTATATGGGTCAAGCATTGGGCAAGATCTTTTGCCCTGCCTGAATATATTATGTTATGAAAAATGATTATATTAATTATATATGTTAAATAATTAATTTTAATTTTATATTTATATTAAATCATTAACCCAATAACAATTAAACTCGTTACTCAAATCTAAAAGAAGAAAAAATACTTTCCCAACTAAATAACCCATCCCAAAATATAAAATTTTTAAATATATATTTAATACAATAAAATATTTATTATATTTATTTGAGTTTTAATGTGTTAGAAAACTTTTTTAGCATTTTTAGTGCATTTAGTGTATTATATATATTTAAATATTTTTAATCAAAAACTAATTTACAAAATCAATTATGAGGGAGCCAAATCGAGTCCGGGTTTACCTTTTTTAAATTGGATTGAGCTTGGAAAAACAGCCCATTTTTCAAATCGAGTCCAGGCTTGAAATTTTGATCTAAATACCTTGTATAGGCCCGGTCCAAACCTAGCCCAGCCCAACCATGAGCATTTCTAGATAGAACTAGTTAGATCAATAAAAAAATCAGTCTAACTGTTGAACTGTAATACCCCAAAGGGAAATTTTGAGTTATGTCAACATTAGGAAGTATATTATGACATATTAATTCAAGAAATGATTAAATAGCAAAAGTGAGAAAAATTTTGTTGCCCAAGAGTAAATACTCAAAATTTGAGGGGTTAAAATTTAAATATGAAAAAGTTGAAGGACTAATAGTGCATATATTTTAAGGGTAGAATGATCTAGAAACTAAGGAAAATGGAAGAATTATGACCAAATTGAACAGGTGAAGAATTATGATGGACTAAATTGCAATTTTACCAAATTAAATGATGACTCAAGGATGGAATTTTAAAAGATCATAAAAGGCAAAATGGTCAATTAGAAAGAGAGAGAACTCTAGAAGGCAATGATGAGAGAACTCTAGAAGGCAATGTTGATATTAGAGATATTTTGATGATATTTTATAATTATTTAATTAGATCATTATTATTTTATTAATATTTTAATGAGATATTTTATTATTGTTTTATTTGGTATAAAGGGAAGAAAGATGAAGAATTTTCATCATCTTTCCATGCATCCACGTGAGAAGAGAAGAGAAGAAAGAAATTTTCCTTTCTTTACAATTTAATCTTTTTACCAAAAATTCACCATTTTCACTTAAAAATCAAAAGAATTTTTATAGCTACCAAGAGAGAAAAATAATAAGGAAACAATGGGGAGCTAGAATATGAAGTTAGATTCAAGAAATACAAGCTCGAGGAGAGAGAAAATCAAGTTAAATATTGAAATCAATAGGACAAGGTAAGAACATCAAGATTTCAATATATTTTTGAGTTTGATATTATTGAAAAAGTATGAAAATGATGTTAAAGTAGAGTTTTATTATATAAGGTTCTATGTTCTTGATATGTTAGTGAAGGGAAATAAGAGGAAGTGATGGGAAATATTGTAGAGAAAGGAAATGAGGGTGTTATAAATTTGGTTATCAACATTTTACATTAAAACAATTTTGGACAGTAGCAGTAGTCTGACTTTGAAAATTCACCAAAAATTGTATAAATTAAATTAGAGGTTAGTTAAAGTATTAAATTAAATTCTATTGAGTCTATATTTACATAGAAGAAAAGGTGTAAGTAAAAGAATTTCATATTGTGAGATATATGAATTTTTGTGAGACAAGGTCAGATTGATTTCGGGTTCCCCTGTTCTGACTTTGGAAAATCATCAAAAGTTGTAAAAAAATAATTAGGGGTTTAAATTTATATTTTTAAATTCTTGATGAGTCTATTTTCAAGGAAAACAAACGGAAACATCATCCAAACCCCATACTAAGAGATAACTAATTTTTAGTGTAAGCAAAGGTCAAAGCTGCCAAACAGCAGAACAGGGATAAATTTGAAGATTTTACTGTACTTATTGGCTAAACTATAAATTCTAAAAATTTTATGGTTGAAAGATATTTGAGTGTAATTTCAAAAACATCAAGCGAATCTTAATTTAGAATTTTGTAGCTCAAGATATAAATAATTTATTGACTATGACTCAAGTGGACAACTTTGATATGAACATAAGTAAATAGTAGAATTATAGATAATATTACATATAAGCATGTTATATACATTAAGGATGTTGAATGGAGAGGAGGAGGATGAAAACATATGAATATTCAACTAGCATGGGTTTCATTAAAAATGGCTAATTTGCATGTTTTAGGCTCATGGGCTAAATTAAATAAAAGTAAAATTTTAAGGGTAATTTTGTAAAAATGTAAAAATGACCAAATTGAACAAAATGAATTATTTTATTGTCTAAATTAATATATTGAAAGAAATTATTAATATCAAGTGGGTTTAGAGCTTTAATTTTGTTGTATGATGATATTATAAAGTGATTTTGTTAAATATTGATGTTAGGATCAAATTGTGAAAATGGTTAAAATATTAGGGTTTGGTATTAAATTTTTGTTTTATTAAGGGCTGTTTGATAGCTTAGAATAGTTGGATAATTATTAATTGAGGAAAATTAGTTGATTTGATAGATTAATTAGTTAAGGGACTAAATTATAAAAGTTGTAAAAGTTGGGGTAATTATGTAAATTTAAAAATTTGAAGGGTATAAATAGTGAAATGAATTGGAACTGAAATATATGCTAATGAATGGGTAATTTTATATTTTAGATCAAGATTTCGTAGATACCCGTGAAAAAAGAAAAATAGCGGAATAGTTCATGAACTCCTGCAATTATTACAATTTAATTAAGGTAAGTTTGTATGGTTAAAATTTAATGTTTATTTATTAAATTGTTGAATGGTATTATGTATTTATTCATATCTATTACTGAAAACAAAATTATTGTTAAATTATGGAATTGAATTAAATGTTCAAAACAAATGGAACGCGGGATTGAGTACAATCGTTCTGTGGTAAAGGATGAATTGACGGATAAGACCATAACTAGGTTATGACACTATGAACGTAAGACCATGGTTTGATCATGGCAGTGTTTATATGTAAGACCATAGTTGGGCTATGGCATTCTGATGATAAGACCATAATTGAGTTATGGCACTATGAACGTAAGACCATGGTTGGACCATGGCAGTGTTTATATGTAAGACCGTAGTTGGGCTATGGCATTCTAATGATAAGACCATGATTGAGTTATGGTACTCCGAATGTAAAGGATGAATTGATGGAAAATGTAAATGATGAATTGACGACAAATTACCCAAGTAAACTGAGGTTCAGCATTTCTTGCGAACTTTCGTGTTTACTTTCTATTTAACTCCCATGAGTTTCTGTTCAGCCTTCGGGCTTCTGAAAACGATGTACTCATATCTGTAAGTCATTATTCGAATGGTAAAATAACAGAAGTTGTTTTTGGATGATATATGTATATGAAGAAACAGTAAGAGAATGATATGTATATATATCAATATCTTGATATGTTGATATATGAAAATAATGTAAGTTGTGATGAGTAATAAACTCAAGTGTGATATGTTGATAAAATAAGTTTATCAATGTTGAATTTATATGAAATATGTTCAAGTGTGCTAATAAGCTTTATTGTTGACGCTTAGACAAGTGTCAAGTTACTGGTTAAATGGTAATATGTTTATTATATGATACATTGAAATGGTAAGTGCTCAAATGAAAATATATTTGTGCTCATGAAAGAGTGGTAAGTTTTAAGCTATGCAATTTCTTATAAAATGAGTTATCGTGTGATTAATTCGAAAAATGTCTATGTTTAAATGCACTAGCTTGTATCTATGGTTGAATGATATGCTTATGACTGGTGTGTTATGCATATGGAATGAGTGTGGAAAGTAAAGAAACGCAAATGAAAATAAAATTTTTTGGAAGAGTTAAAGTTGTTTAAAATCCTACTATGCTAGAAATATTATGTATAAGTGATACTGTAGATTTATTAACTTAGTGAGTTGTTAAATATAACTTCATGAGTATTGTGGTAGCAGTATTAGATTATTCTTGATAAGTATAAATTTCATATTTGAAAAGGAAGTATTATGATTAAAGTTTATACGAGCTTACTAAGCATTCATTGGTTATGTATTTGTTTTCTTCTACTTTTCAGATTATCGGAAGCTCGATTGGGTTGGAAGCTTGTCGGAGATATATCACACTATCCATCAATTCTATCGGTATTTTCAAATGTTTTGATTTTAGTTATAATGACATGTATAGGTATTTTGTTTAATGATGGCTTATATGTAGTGTGTTGAGTTTAGCCACTTATTTTGGCTTGTTTTGAATGTCTAATTATGGCTTGTTGATATGTGTAATGTTGATTGTAGATAGACACAAAATTGGGTGAGAAATATGGCTTATAAAATGGCCTGTTTTCATCCACACGAGCAGAGATACGGGCGTGTGTCTCAACCATGTGTGACACACGGCCAGGTGACACGGCCGTGTGACCCCTGTAGTGTTGGAAACTTTAAATATTTTCGAAAAATTTTCTAAGTTTTTAACTTAGTCCATATGTGTTTCTAATGCGTAAATTTGGGCCTCGAAGGCTCGTTTAAGGGACAATATGTATGATTTTGTTTGGTTTCAAATATGAATGCTAGATGAAATGAAATGTTTGATAATTAATTTGTAAACTCCGGTAATGCTTCGTAACCTTATTTCGGCGACGAATTCGGGTTAGGGGCGTTACATGAACCGTAAGATTATTTTCAATTTTTTTATTGGTTCACAGTACTTTAATTCATATTCTATTTTATATTATCTCTTCAAACGATCCAACTACTGATTTTTATTTCAACCAATTATTTCCACTCAATTCTAACCTCACTACTTTGAAGCCCAACATTATTTCATTTGACTTTAGATTTTGTCTCTCTTTTTTTTAATATCATTATAGAATCTGATCATATATGTTTTTTTACACAATGCCTAGAACAATTCATAGTCTATCCCCAATCCATAAATAGTTAGATAATAAACTTCAGCACACTCGAACCCTCGTCCTCCTACATTGATAACAAAACCCATACCAATCGAGTTAAGGCTCAATCAACTATTATATATATATATTGTACGTAGAAATTTGAACCAAATAATCTTTGTGGTCATCATTTTGGTCATGGAATTTATAACCGAGCATGCTTTATGAAATTATTACAGCAATCAAGGAACCAACAAACATTGTTGTGAGAATTTAATATAATTTCTATCATTTGCATTGGAATTACATGTCGGAGTGGGAGCAGCTTCAATTTCATCATCTTTAGCCCCCAAAAAGTAATACAAACAGTTAATCAAAGGTTGCTGATATTGTTGTGTTCAGAGAAAGTGAGGCAGTTTTCAGACAAGGCATGTCGTTCAATGCCCATCTTCATCAATAATGGTGGATGTATAGGTTGTCCATGGCCGGGCCAGGTCAAGTAAATAATTTAGGTTTGTTTTCTAAGCTCAAAATCGGTTTGACTTGAAAAATAGATTTAAAAGTTTATTCAAGTTCGACTCAGATAAAAATGTTAAAATTCAGGTTTCACTTAGCCCGCCCATATTAAATTTTTTATATAAAAATAAAATTTAAAAATATAATACATCAAATACACTAAAAACATTAAAATAAATATTCTCCAAAAAAAATATATACTTAAAGAATACTAAGACAAGTGCAACTTAACAAACAAATACCTTTAAAGCAGTAGCAAAATTAATAATAAAATAAGAGTTATACAATATCCAAACAATAATAATAAAATAGTAACAATATAATAGTGAAATGATAACAAAATAATGAAAAACAGTTAAAAAAAAGCAACATTTTTTTTTGTAAATTCGGGTTAGGCATGGACAAAAGGAGCTTACTCGAGACCTAACCCATTTAGGTTAACAAGCTTTACTTTTGTCCAAACCCATTTTTTAGGCATATGTTTTTGCTAAATCCTCCCACTTTTTGGGTGAGCCTTCGGGTCAGACCGGGTGGCCCGACCCCATGGACAAATTTACAAATGTCTCGTATAATCTATCGGACGAAGCTAGAAATTTATTTTAAGAGAGATCAAGATTAAATTATATTTTTAAAGGGGTTAAGGTATTTTTTTGTATTATCTTTTTATTTAAGAATTTTTAATGGGATTAAACTAAAATTTTACTATATTAGAGGGACCAGTGTGCAATTGTATCATTGCATTAACTTAAAATTTCAAATTAAAAAAAACTACAAAACAATTTTACCATTTTAGGGAGGTCAAGGCACTTGTGTCTTGGCCTCATCTCTACATACATATATTCTATTAAAAATAAGGATGAGTAAAATTCGGTTTAAACCGATTTAATTGACTTAATTGATGATTTTTGGTTGAATTGGTTCATTTAAAATAATTATATCGATCGATTATTAATTATAAATTTTTTAATCGAATCAATTGATTTATCCGCTCCCAATATAATTTCTTTAAATATACTTATAATATATATAATATATAAAAATTTCAATCAAAACCCAAACCCAATAATTTTGGTTTAATAAATCGATGTTTATTTGGTTGGGGTAGTTAACTTTTCCGGTTAATCGGTTAAAATATGAGGTTATTCGTTTAAGTTGTTTTTAAACTAAATTGAGAAATTACTCTCCTCTAATTTGAGTTATATTTTTTTGAATTTGACCGTGATTGTCTAATTGAATATATATATTTATCTATCTCTACTAATATATTTAATTTTTTGATTTTTTTTTCAAAAGTACAATACGATCATATGCAAATATAGAGGGTCCTGGTCCCCTAAAAATAGATAAATTATAATTTAGCCCCTTCATATATAATAAATTTATAAATTAACATATAGTAAAAATTAGACTTTAGCCCTAAAAATGGAACAAAAAAAAACTCTAATTCCTTTAAAAATGATGAAATTATACATTAATAAATAATAAATTTATATTTTGACCTCTAAAAATTTTACAATTCAATTCGAGTCAACTAAAAGTTTTTTTCTGAATTTACTAACAAATTATAAAGTAAAATCAAATTATTATAACATATAAATAGATGAAATTTTTGAAAATAATCCAAACAAAAATCTACACTTAAATAGTTTAATTTTGTTATTGACATATCGAGATCCATGATGACTAAAGTGTAAAGACAAAAAAGAATGTCTTTTTTTTAAGAAAAAAAAAATTATTTGATTGGGTGCTTTGCTTGCACGCTAGGTTATGTAGGGTTTCAGTCGCCTACATATACACACATATATAGAGATTAGAGAGGCAGAGCCTTTGCCTTTTTTAGTTAAAATTTTCTAATATAATATTTTTATAATTTAAAATATATATTTACCAAATGATTTTTCATAAATTAATTTTTCAATAAAATTATTATTCATAGATATGAAATTATATATATTTTTATGTTAATTATGTTTAAATACCTTGTGTTGTATAATTATTATGTCATTTTCCTAAGTGAAAGTAGTGGATTGGTCCTTATATTATAGAGAATCTTTCAAAGAAGTCTCCTTATTATTAAATATATCAATTTAGTCCATGTATCATTAAAAAAATTAAGTAAGAATAAATTTTAACACAATTGACATATATGGTTTAAAAATGGCATTTACATTAACAAGTGTTTGGGTGCAATGGTATGGTATATTGTATTCCCAATGGGAGAACATAGGTTCAAATCTTGAAGATAATATTGTTGGGAGGGGTAATCACGAGACCCGAACATGGACTGCAAAACGGATTTTGTGTATAATATACTATTTAACAAAATTAATATTTTTAAAGCTTTTATGGTTTTGTAATTTTTTTCGTTTAAAATTGAACTATGAATGAAAAATAATAATTTTCATGTTGTTTTTTTAAATAGTAAATATTAACTCCGTTTAAATTTAGTTTTTTTAAAATTTTTCTTTAATAGTACAAAGCCTACATCACTTCTTTTAATGGTAGAAGGACTAATTTGATTTGATCCCTATAATAAAAGGATTTAGAACATAATTTCACATGTTTTCATATCGGTAAACAAAGTCATGTTGGTGTGGAATTTTGAAATCAAGCCGGAAATTAAGTCTAAAGTTGGTAAGCAATTCGAGTTTAATTCGAAATAAGAATTTAAATTTGATTCAATCATTTTCAGATTAAGTTTAAGCGTCAAGTTCAAGTAGCTCGAGTTATCAATAGAGTTGAGTTCAAATACTGAATACTCAATTCAAGCAACTCGCGAGCTTGATTGAGGAGTGCAATTTTAATATTTTAATATTAAACTACTATTTTATCAAAATTTTTGTTTATGAAATGAAAGAATACGATGCATACAAGCTTATAAATAAATCTCAAATAATTCGATTTATTTTTAAGCGAGCTTAAACTTGGATAATATTTTCGATCAAGCTCGAGTTTTTCACTGTTCGAACTCAACTTGGCTCGATTATGCCCTAACCAATCCTTTGCACGTTTTTTTCTCTGAAAATCTAATCTTGATTCTCACGTTTGGGTTGAATTCTTTTGAAGGCTAACAACAATGTAGGTCCCATTTAAGTAATCCCAAAAGCCTTTGATGATTTGATTCTTTTTATGGTATTTCCTTTTTTATTTTAATAATAGAAAAGAACGTTAAAATGTGTTTTAAGTCCCTATATTCATTGTACATTTAGAATTTAGTCATTTTACTTTTCATATTTTAAAATTCAGGTTCAATTGTTTACACTGTTAAAATTCTTCTGTTAAATTCTTCAGTGTGATGTTTTGAGATTTTAAAAAAATTCACCATGTAACAAAAAACGATGTTGTTGTGAACTTAAATTTAACAAAAGCATTTTACTATGTTCACAATTGGACTAGCATTTTATAAATTTGAAAAGTATGGAATTAAATAACCTAAAATAAAAGGGATTATATTCTAAATATATGAATAATATAAGGACTTGAAGTAAATTTTAACCTAAAAAAGCATGTGCTTAAATCCTGCATAAAAATGCTTGAAAGCATGAGAAGAAAAAAAAATGACAACGTGAACTCGTGTGATTGTTTGATGGTCAAGGGTATTTATCGCCCTAAGTGTGGCTTGGATTCGAGTCGCTCTAGTTGCGTTTGTTGTTCAAGCTTTACCTTATTATTGTAATTCATAAAATAAAATAAACATGAAAACCATTAAAAGTTATTTGTAGGTAGAAAATTTTTATAGTATTTATGAAAATTGCAGGGATATTTTAATTTAAACTTTATTAGTCAATTAGTCCTTGCATTATACTCCAATTCTCAAACTGGTTTTTATATTTTATATTTTATATTTTATTTTTATCAAAATTAATACTTGAATGATTATTTTTGCCTCATTTTACCCCCAAAAAATACAATATCCAATAAAATTGTACCACGTGTCATGTTCTTATGGCTAGTATTGTTTTCTGGGTGAACTGGGATTTGGATACCACTTCTAACAAAAAAAAAAAGCTAAAGGGTCAAACTGAGAATTACGGTATGGTTCAAGGGCCGATTTACTAATAAAACATTTATTTTGTTATTTGTGTGTGTTTGAGATTTCAATATTCGATAATTAAACACAACAATTAAACACAACAATCAAAAATTGCACGCGTGTATACTTGTCTATCACATTGATAACTTGAATCTAATATGTTAAAAAAATAGACTTATCAAAATTTAATGATGCAATCTTTTTTGAAACACGTTATCCATGCAGTAAGTCCAGATGTGTTGAAATTTTAATCACGTATTTTAAATAAACTTTTTGTTGAATACTAGCTAAAATTTAATGTCCCGGTTAACAACTAAACAAACAAAAGGATTATATTCATATACTATTGATACTTTGATGATTCGATTAGAACATTTTGAAATTTAAGATGAATCCAAGTTATAATTTATAATTTGGAAAACATTTTCATTTGTATGAGTTTACAAGTACGAAGGTACAAACACTAGTAATACATGTCCAACCAACTAGAATTAGAATAAACTCGATATAAAGTATCATGGAGTGAAAGTTGAAATGTAACTAGACAACGTCAACACTTGGTGAGACTTAAACCTAAAAACATGACAGTTTTTCGTGTTGAAACTCGAACCTGCGCGCTCAAAGTCTCACGACCTTGGCCAGAGGAGCATTCAGTTTTTTTGACCCTTTTTTTAAGTAAATTGACTTAATTGATCATAACCTACCAAAATCGATCTGGCTGAATCAAAGCTCAAGAACCAACCGACTTAATCACCTTTAGTTATCGGGCAAAGTTATTGAGATTGAATAATATATATTTATTTTATATATTGTAGATATATTTTAAATAATTTAAAACTAGGTTGATCGGTCATCAGACTTAACGAGCTTTGGTTATTGATCTAGGTTATTGGGCTTGAATAATATATATTTATTTTATATAACATAAAATATAAATATATTATAAATAACTTTAAATATTAAATTAAGTCGGTTTTTTCAATCAGGTCGATTTGAAAATTCAAAAATTGATAACCAACTGAAATAACCAACAAAACCGAATTCATAACCAAAAACCTAACTTAAACAAAAACTGACTAAACTAGCTGGGTCTTTTTTTTTTCAATTTTAACCAAAATTTGCTCTCCCCTAACCTCATCCCTCGTCAATATTGCTAATCAAGGTTGTTAGAACTTGATCTAACCAGCCGATTGAATTAGCAAATTGGGATCTAACCGGTCCAACTAGTACCAATGATTTGAACTAATAAAAAAACTAGAGTCGAGTAAAAATTCGATTAAAAAACATTTAAATTCGAGTAAATATGTAATTTTATTGTTTTAAATTATAAATGTATTCTTATGCTTCCAGTATTGTTTACTTGTGATGTAAATTTTTTGAATTTTTCTATTTTGTAATGGTCCAGCGATCCAATTGATTAAACGAGTTAAATTAAAAAACCGATAATCTAACTAATTTGACTACTGATATATGGTCAGTACAATATCTACTAACACCTTATTGTCTATAATTTGAATAATAATAATAATAATAATAATAATAATAATAATAATAATAATAATAATAATAAAGAACCTTGATGCAATTAACCCTTCCTTATATACATACATGGGTAAGTTATACTAATAGTCATCTAATTATTAATATTTTTTTTTCTAACTATAAAATGTTATAAAATGGTCATCCAACTATTCAACTTTGTCGTTTTTGGTCACCAATTGGTTAACAGTGACAATTTTTAAAATTGGCATAATAGCAACTTTAACCCTCGACACTTATATGTTATGTCAATTTAGTATTAATTCTAAAAAAATCAAACCCTGACATTTACATATTATGTAATTTAGCCTTTCTCTTTTTTGCAATTTTGTTTTTCTTTATGACGTTGAGGGTTAATTTTAAAACATTGAGAAAATATAAAAATTATTATCTTTGATTTTTAAGTGCTTCTATTTTTTTTTCAATCAAAATTAGCTGACGTATTTGTTGTTGTTGTTTAGTTTTTTAGGTGAAAGGATCACACAAAAAAAAAAGAGGCAAAATCATAAAAAGACCAAATTACATAACGTATAAATGTTGAGAGTTAATTTTTTTAGAATCAAGACTAAATTGATACAATGTATAAATGTTGAGGGTTAAAGTTGTTACTATGCTAATTTCAAAATATGCCATTGTTAGCCAATTGGTGACTAAAAAAGACAAAATTAAATAGTTAAGTGACCATTTTCTAACTTTTCAAAGTTAGGTGACCAAAAAAGAAATTTACTATCAGTTGGGTGACTACTAATGTAGTTTACTTATGAAAATATCACACAATCAAGCATGATGAAATCACATTTTCCATAATATTACAATAAATATTTTTCGAATTGGATTGTTGATCGAATCGATTAGCTCATCGGTTTGTCAATCTGATTAAAAAATCATAAAAAAAACATGGTTCAATTGGTCAATACTGATTCTCGACCTAACTAGTTTAGAATTAAT
Organism: Gossypium hirsutum; assembly: GCF_007990345.1. Taxonomy (NCBI): domain Eukaryota; kingdom Viridiplantae; phylum Streptophyta; class Magnoliopsida; order Malvales; family Malvaceae; genus Gossypium; species Gossypium hirsutum. The sequence continues at coordinate 1,537,565 of NC_053444.1, forward strand.
ATTCAAACTGATATCCTAAATCGATCCTCGATCCAAACAATCTAACTAACTAATCTAATCCAATTTAAACATCATGAATTACAATAATAACGATGTCAATCGAAGCAAGACTCGGTCTTAAATACCAATTAGTTTCTTAACATTTGGTTATTGGTTCTTAACTAAACCCAACTGACACCAGTTTCATATGTTTGTTTTTCCAACCAAATCACATGTTTTCATATGTCTGCCTGACAAAACCTACAGTCTTTTTTTAGTATCTTCTTTCTCTAAATAATGGGGTCCCTTTATTTGTTCATTTGGGTTCAATTTTGGTTTACCCAAATCTTCAATTTTCAATGTCTCTTATTTTTTTTTTAAATTTTTAAATAATTGGTAAATTATTCAAAAGCAAAAAGACTTAATAAAAATTTGTTTGTTAGACAATTTGTCATCTGTTTTTCACCTAATTGGATTTCTTTTAATAACAACAAAATAAATTATAATATTTATATACTATTTATATACATTGTCGATTGAGTCTTAACCCGATTGACATTGATATTGTTGCTAATGTAGGAGGACGTGGGTTTGAGTACACAAAAACACATTATCCTTCTATTCATGGGTTGGGGAGGGACTATGAGTAGTTCTAAGTATTATGTCATAAAGAATAGATATAATCAAAACCTATAATAAGATTATTAAGAAAAAAACCATCATATACGGGAGAAATTAACTTACACTGACGTAAAATTAAAGTAGTTTTACACTCTTTTAAATATTTTTATACAATTAAACTTTTAAAGATTCAATCATTAATTTATTAATATAATTATACTTGTCATGCATGTAAAATCCCAAACTGATTTAAAATACTTTATACATTACTTTTACATGAATCAATTAATCAAATTTGATATACATAATCTATGAATAAAATATTAAATTCATCGGTTAATTATTAAAATATTAATTATACAAAAAAAATACTAAAGGATTTTAATATATATATATATATATATATATATATCATCTCAAGGAAAAAGGTTTGAATCATGTGTTATGAAATCTGTGAAAAAATAAATAAAGTTGTGTACTACATTAAATTTTGGGAATTGCTTCAAAGTTATGCCACATTTTGTGGTTTCAACATGTGATTAAAAAAAATAGTTGGAATATGAGATATTAATATATTTTTTGAAATATGAAAACATTGAAAATTTTTTTAAAAATGATTTATTTGTTAAATTAGAATGGGAATGTGTGAAAATTTTTTAAAAAATAAAAAATTATTTTAATTTTATAAAATTGAAAAAGTTGGAAATAAAAAAAATATTTTTAAATGAATTAACCTCATTTAAAACTCCTACAAACACAAAATTGTTTTTTAAATAATAAATCTATTATATTTGTTGAAATAAATGTAAACATATAATATTTTATTATATTTTTTTGTTTTTATTATAGAATTATTAGTTTCTATTTATATGTCGTTCATTATTTTATATATATCTCAAGTGATGAAATATAGTCTTGTTGTATTGTCTATTTACAATTCATAAAAAAATTCAATCATTATAAATAAAGTTTATTCAATTTAATAATTTTTTGTCAATTGAGTCTTAACTCAAATGGCATAGGTATTGTTGTCAATACAGGTAGGGATGAAACTAAAAACCATTTGTAGGGGGCTGAATTTAAATTGTAATTTTTACGATAGTAAAATTTCAATTTCATCATTTAGATAGTCTATATTTTTATAATTTTTAAAGGATTAAATTAATTTTTTTATCATTTTAGGGGGCCAATGTGTAATTTTACCTTTACTAATTTAAAATTTTAAAAATTTTAAAGAGCCTAAACTAAAAAATTTTCATTTTAGGGGGCCGGGTCCCTGTCAGCCCCCTAAATATGCCCCTGAATGTAGGAAGACGTGAGTTTAGGTGCGCTAAAACATATTATTCTCTTATTTATGGGTAGGTCTGTCAAAATTATAATATAATCTTTAAAATAAAAAATAAAATAAAACAGAAGAAAATTATTATCAAATATTATATGATTTTTTTTAAATTACCATCTATAATATATAGTGTAGAATTCTTGGGGGGTGTACATTAAAGAAAAAAGAGTGAGAAAATCAAAGGGAAAGCAATAGGGCATTAAATTACCTTATCCTATACCGCGAAACACGCTATCATTTCCCTTTCTCCCATCTAATTCTAACGGACTCCGCGTGTTCTTCAAACTACTACTTCATAAATCATTAGAAAAAGACAAGTGATTTAAAAAAATAATTTAATCTAAATATAATTAATTAATTAAAATTAATTAATTGATAAAAATAGTAGCAGAATGAAAGAGTTGTTTTGTTTTAAATTAAAAAAGCGATGAATGTCGGCTCTTTAGTCTCATCTTTTATTTCTCAAAGAATCCACAATCTCTATCTTTATTTTGCTTTTCTTTTTTCTTTGGTTTAATTTCTCCGAACATCCCCGAATTATGAACTTGATTTTAAATTAGTTCCTAAACTTTAAAATAACCAAGTCCTCAACATATTAGTATTGTATCAATCAGGTCCTTTTACGAGCCTAACATCGTATGGAACATATTAAAAACATGCAGATCTCAAGCAAAGAAAGGTAAACTACAATCAAAAGTTACAAAACATATTAGTAAATTTACATTTTGGTCATTTCACTTTAAAAAGTTACAAAATGGTCATTGAACTATTCAAAAGTTTTTGTTTAACTCACTAGGCTGTTAAGTTTTTTTAAAGTCTGGCTAGCGAGTTCCAAGTGACGATTCGACGATAGGTATGGTGGATCATCCAAGTCGATCTAACAGTCAATGCCAGAGATTAAAGAAGAAAGTTGTTTGTATTTTGGTTCACAGATTAGTGACATTTAAAGCTGTTTCATGAAAAAATAAACTAAATTTTAAAAGAGAAGGGGAAGGAAAGCTTACAAACAGTGTGAACAAAGAATGCCGTACAAAATAACTTAAACAAAAACTTTCGAGGATCATTTTATAACTTTTTGAAGTTGAACGATCAAAATGTAAACTTACTAAGTGTTTAGTGACATCGGGTGTAATTTACCCAAAAAAACATACGGAACAATTTTTAAGTACTTATCTACTTACTGCATGAACAAATTAGATTTGATGTGTTAAAAAAACAAAAGGTATCATTAAATTTAAAAATTAAAAGCGCCACTTTTTTTTTCCTTTCGAAACACATATGATCCAAGCTATCCATTTGATATGTATAAATATATTTAAATTTTGATCTACATATTTTAAATTATACTCCACTTTAAATACAAACATATAATACTCGAGAGCTGATGGCTCGCTTAATATCAAATTCGCATGCGACGTGCATATTTACTATATAAACAATTTAGATTTTCCATAAAAAATAATTTGACGTGTCCAAGCTATCCAAATAGATACAAACATGTTTAAAATTTGATCCAAACGTTTTTAATTATACTCCATGTCCAATTTGAGCTAACATTGAATTTTGAGGGTTCAATTATAATTTTTTAAATTTATGGATTAATTTAAAATCTAAACCATATTTTGGGGATGTATAGTAAAATTAACCCGTGGTATTTATTTTTTTAATAAATGTTTTATTGGATTATATATTCCAGTCGCTTCTTTATGTCTCTCTCACTATTGATCCCTTCAATCCATTTCTCTTTCTCTCTCTCTCTTTGAATTTTCCCGAGAAAATCTCGCATTTTCTCACCCGAGAGAAAGAGCCGGAAAATCGTATAATGAGGTAGTTTTTTTAAGTTTTCCGGATTGAAAAGCAACTGGAAAGTAAGGTTATCCTCCGTAGATTACTCGTTGATCGGCTTAGACAAAGTTTAAAACAGTAATGTTTTCCTTCTCTTTTTCTTCCTCATTTTCCTGCGTTTTCTCGGTAGCCAAATGTAAAATATCGATCAATTTGTTTTACACGTTGCCATTTGCTTGAAAATTTGCTAACACGTTGTACGTTTTTTGTTTTAGTAACCGAATCTCGCCGTTTTTGCATAACTTGTTCTTTTAGAGACTATTAAATTTTGCATAGATTTTGATTTTTTTTTCTTTCTTTATTACACTTGTGTAGGTGTCTTTCTTGAATGCTACAATACTGAAATTCGCTATTAGTTTGTGGAAATTTTGAGATCAGGTTTGCATTTTTTTTTAAAATTGCTTTAATCGATTGTTTCTATTACTCATTGCCAATTTAAAATGTAAATTTTATGGCCTTTGTTGTTTTTCTTTCTGTTTTTAGCTAGATTAGTTGGGTTTTGAAAAATGAGTTGGAATCCGAACATGGAAGTTCAGTACATCAACAGTAGCTACCCTTATAACAGTGCTGGCAGCTTTATGGAATATTTTGAAGGTCTTACATATCAACATGTCAATTTCATTTTTGACGGTGCTTCTCATCTTCAGGTACCAATTATTATAAAAAAAAATTCCTTTTGATTTCCTGAAACGACTTCCTTTAGAATCTATGGTTTTCTTTTTGCAAATAATCAGATGAAAAATATGCCTATTTTCTGGATAAATTTGTCGTAATGATCCATTGGTTCGTTGCGGTATTTGCCTCTTAGCTTGCAAGAATATCTCCGGGTGTGTTTGAAGGATTTGAATCATATCCGTTGTACTATATTTAGATGTTTTATTGTAAATGAATTGCTGCAATTGGTCACATCCAAAAATGGATTTTCCATCTGCAGGAGAGTGCGTACCCATCGATGACTACAAGCTTCTACAAGTTTGGATTATCTGATTTTGGCAATAATATTTCATATTATGATCATAGTCCTAGTTATGATGGGAGTAACCATGAACCATGCCCTGAAGAATATAGAAGGGCATCAGTTAATTCCCCATCAATGAGCAATGAAGAGACTGTAGCAATGAATGTGGAATGGGAAGGAAATGCAAATTCAACCTCTCGTGAAAACCCAGTGGATTGTAAGTTATCAGTTCTGCCTTTGATGATGTCTATAATGTAACATTTTGAAAGTTACAGTTCATCCAAATATTATGTCAATGACATAATATTTCCTTATAAAGGCCCTATCTAGCAGCTACAATATTTTTGACTCTGTCCAAAGAGTCTGTTTTTCCTTGCTGATAGGTTCTGCCTTTTCTCCAAGATGGACTGCTCTTTTACTTTTGAGGTTTCATTTCCTCCTTTAGATCATGAAATAAAATGCAGTCCTCTTTATCACCAGTCTGGTCTTAAAGTGATCATCAAACCTGGTTAACAATAATTGAGATGTCTCAATTGCAATAGGATTAATTCTAAAGGATCCTTCTTTAATATATATATTTCCAGTACTAACACCATCTAACACTATTATCTTGATATGTAGTTTTCGTAGGTGGAGGTGGTGGGTTCAGCTAAACAACATCTTAGCTAGTATTTTTAATTTAGCCATATTAGAATTTTGCAATATAACAGTGTCATGATCCTGACCTCGACGTGTTGTATCAACCATTATGACCTGGTCCTGTGCCGCTTAAGTGGTCAAGGCTTCCTGTATTCAAAAGCATATTCCTTGCCTCATTCCCTTCAGAGAAAACTACTTGCCACATATAACAGCACTGATCTTGACTTGGATCTGCTGTAGAAAATTGAGATCAACTAGCCTGAAGTTATTAAGCTCCATTCAGTTGAAATTTTTGCTTGTTAACTGAAGCTTAAGTCTTGAACTTTGAGCTTTTGTTGCAGTCTGAGTTCAAATACCTCCAAGTTTGATATGGCTTGGCTTTCATGCCTGCCTAGCTATGTTGGTGCATCAGTAGAAACAACAGCTACTTATGAGTATGCTCTCCAGTGCATGTCTTTTACTATGTGGTGCATAGTTGTTCCAATTGATTGACCAGGATGAAGTTATGTGGCTTACCTGAATTAGTTGAAAAAATCTATTAAAACAGAAGTTGGTGTTGTGGGGCTTTAATTAGTGTCAAATTTCTCTAATTATGTAGTTAATCACAAATTTTCTCTATCATTTGGATAGCTCCTAGTCTTACTTAAAACTATATTTATCTGGGATTTTTTTTGAAAAGTTCTCACTACAATGCTTTGCCCCCCTCCCCCCCCAATTTATAGGTCCACGGAGGCTGCAGAATGCTCAAGATTATCAGGTCTCTCTCTCTCTATTCTTTTTGTTCAATAAATGTGCATAACGCTCTCTTCATACACCATGGATTTTCATGCTCACATATCTTAGTAGGTCATTTGCATCCGCACCTAATTATTACTGAATCTTCTTAGTTCTTATGCTGTCAGCATGACCGTAAATGCTTTTCAAAGAATAAATACTTATAGAGCCTTACATCTAATTATATTTCAGTTCTATGGTTCAAAAAATTAAATGTTGCAAATTTGTTAAATTATGCAGGTCATTTGGCAAGATGGTGTGGATCCTGACAACATGACTTATGAGGTTAGATAAAGAATTCCGAACTCCTTTTTTTTCCCCTTAAAATGTTTTGGAATCTATTAACATCCTTCAAGTTCAATCAATTCTGCTGAAAGTTGGAACACTGTCTGCTCATGTAACTTTTAAGTGAACGGTCACCTTTTCTTTGTAGTTATCGGTGACTGGCTGTTCTTCTGAGCAAAGAATTTTCTTCCCTTTAAAGGGTAATTTTGATCCCTAGAATTCAAAATTTCTGACATTGTTCCAAAGACCAGCTAGAATTACTGCATTAGTTGTCTAGACAATTATGTGGGTTTTCATACTGCTTTTTTAAGCCCCTTTGTATGTGCTCGCTTAGAGATGGATATAGAAGCTGTCAGGATGAGAGAACCAAGTTATAGCCTGGTGTTCTAACTGAAATTGTTAATATTAATAGATTAAAACATTGTAGTTGACTCCTTGTGTCTTTTTCAGTAATGCAGCAGCAAACATCCTTTGTAAGGATGTTCCCCCTGGTTTTAATGAACACAAGAAATAAATCAATTTCTTACAAAATTTGGGTTGTGTATCTGTGATTCTCTTTCCCCTTTTCTTTAATTTTGATTAATCATTTCTGATTATGTTTCACTTTAGGAATTACTTGAATTAGGGGAGACTGTTGGAACTCAAAGTCGAGGCCTCTCCCAAGAACTTATTTCTTTGCTTCCGGTTTCAAAATACAAGTGCAGCTTATTCTCAAGGAAGAAATCAAGGAATGAGAGGTACATCATCTGCTTTCTCCACTATGTCTGTTAAAATTTGATTCCCTTTTTTACCCACTGCCGGTTATGTTCTTCAACAGATTTTTAAATTGCAATAAATAACCCTAGTTCTTTTTTTTTTAAGTGTTTTTGATGTGTAACTTTGCTGGCTGGCTTTAAGCTCCTTGTTTCCATTTTACTATAAATCTATTGAGATTTAAGATTTGTCATTTGTTTCCTCTTTCCATGAACCAACTCATTCTGCCTTGATGTGTAATTGTGTCAGGTCTCGTAAAAGGGTCTTAAATTGAAGCTGTTGATCTATTATCCGTTATTCTTAAATAGAGAGCAATCAGAATCCCGAAAATGGTTCATAATCATGATAAGTGATTCATTTAATCAAGATGATGCTTTCAGAGTGTCTATGAGTGTATTTTAGGTCTCGAGTCAAATCTTTCTAGTTTCATATTCTTAATGAAACAATACTTGTACTTAAATGTTGTTGTCTAATAAATCTGAAATGTCTTAACAATATTGAAATTAATGGTGGTAACATAGATGTATATATGTAGCTAATGGTGGTCAAACAGCAAACTCGCCTCAATAATTATATTATTTTATTAAAACCCTCTTAGGATTGCCTTGTAAATGGTTCTAGGACACTTGACTGTTCTCTTTGTTCAGTCCTTCCACCATGGACACGTTTGCATCAGAAATATCAATTTGCACCTTTGCTTTTGATCGGCAGATCACTTATAGTGGTAGGACCTATCAGTTGTGTCCATAATTCATTCTAAAATCTCCAAAATCCTTGTCAGGATTTGTGGAAAATGCCTTTCATTTTAGTCGTGTGAATAATCTGCATGCGGGTATTGGCACATCCTTCAAATACTCGAGTTCCGCAATTTGTTTCATTTTCGAATTTCCTCGCCTTCTTTCTCTCTAGCCCAAGGCATTGTGTTGGTGAATCTTATTATCATTGCTTTTAATTATTTTGGACTAGATGCGTGATTTGCCAAATGGAATATAAACGAGGTGAGAGACAGATTACCCTGCCTTGCAAACACGTCTACCATGCCGGATGTGGCAACCGATGGCTTAGTATCAACAAGGTAAGCATTTTTTCCCCGATTGAACATAATGCCCGAAAAGGATAAAAGAAAAAGAGAGAAGCCTTAAAAACATTTTATCTTTATTTCCTTTAGGTAGCCATTTTAAAAGCTTTTTGCTAACCGCTGTTCCATTTCTCTAGGCTTGCCCCATATGTTACACCGAGGTGTTCGGCGATGCTTCAAAACATTGATGACGAACTAATCATGGTTTCTTCATTAAATTTTCGCTTGGGTTTGGGTATTTTTCCTCTAATATGAAAATGCTTTATTTCGTTTTTTTTTTTTTTTACTTTCTTGGAACAGAAGTAAGAGTTGAATTAGGTTTTGCAATAAATGAAAGGAATGAACACTGTAGAAAAAAAATATGGGATGTTTTAACTAGAATATGTGGAGATTGTATAGAGAATTAGAGTTTTTCTTTTGATGTTTTTAGTCTTATTATTCCAATTTTTATTATCTTTCCCTTATTTTTATATATATATATATGATAATACAATAATCTGAGCTCATCAGATTTTGGCATGATCTGACTTTATAGTGGTGGATTTTTAACAATTTGAAAATTGAGTTCAGGGTGAGATGGTTTTTCAATTAAAATTTCGGCATAATAATATATTTAATCGGTAGCGTTTATATTTTATCATTTTAGCTTTAATTCTCTTTTTATTAGGTTAAATTCAAATTAGGATCCAACTTTTTAGGAATTGTTCACGGTCAAATATTTTTAAAATAATCATATAAGGACATAATTTTTAGAAAAATGCTCAAATAATAGCTTCTCATACATTTCATTTCAATTTTTAGTAAAAATTAGATGAATGTTGATGTATTTAGAATAGAATATATGATAACTGAATCAAATATTGCTTTCATATGCTGCATTTTGGAAAAGGTTTGGTATTTAATTTATCATCTTATCAGGTTTGGTATGAGCTTTCATTCCATCACTTTTGTAAAGGTGTATATGACCATTTTGAAAGGTTTTTGCCCTTATATGATTAACCCTTAAATATGATATTTTGAATAGTTGTCATTATGTGAGCAACCCATATTTTTATCACTTTTACCTTCAACTAAAGTTTCTAGAATCATCAGTTCAGTCAGTTGAATTGAGAATCGATCGACACTGGATAAAAAATCAGTTGACTTGCGAAGCGATATAAATCAATTAAATTTAGTTAAAAGTAGATTTTATAACTTTCATGAATAATTTTAATTTGGGTTTCAATAGTAAAATTTTAAATAAAATCGAATTTAAAATGAAATTGAAATAGGATGCATAAGAACCAAGTCAAGAGTAAGAGAGTAGGGGCGTAATCGAGTCGAATTGAGCTTGAATACTGTCAAGCTTGAGTTTTAGTTCGACTCAAGCTTAATTGAGCATTTATTTTTAAGCTTGAGCTTGACTCAAGATATAATTGAGTTTGAGCCGTTCGAGTCAAGTATTATAAACTCCAATTTAGCTTGACTCATTGCTCGAGCTGTTAAAGGTCGAACTCAGCTCGATAATTACCAAATTGAGTTTGAATTTTTTTCGAGTTGAACTTAAATAGCTTACGAGCTCCAATATCTTATTTACACCTCTATTAAGTAGTAATAAAATGTTTAGTCTCATTCATTATCATCTTAGTCATATAATTAAAAAAAAGCAATTATTGATGAGAAATAAAATTGAGTATTGATTTCTAAGCTCTCTCTTGCAAAATTATATATATATGTGTATGAAATCTACTCTAAATTCCCATAAAGTCCAACAACTCTAGTTACTTCGATAACCGACTCGGAAACATCATCATCATCATCATTATCATTATTATTATTATTATTATTATTATTATTACTACTTAGGCTTTAATGTAGATATTATTGTGTACAAATTTGAGTAGCTTTGATCTTTGGTGGAGGCATTTTGGTGAATTCAATGAAAATGTGAACAACTATGGCAACACTTCCAATAATGGTGGCTAAAGTGGGATATTGCCATCCACTTGAGAGCCTTTGCAAAAATATCCATCCTCCAACTAAAAATATACTGGCGAATATTAGAGTAACCTACAAAAATAAAAATAAACAATCACCATATATATTAGCAAATTAATATATATATATACACGTATTTTTTCGAATTTTTGAAATTTAATTTATTTGCTTTTAAATTTAAGGATTTAGTTCATTTACTTATTTAATTTAAAAAATAAAATTAATTTGATGGCACTATTAACACAACTCCTTTGAATTTGAATATGTATTATCAATTAAACTTTAAAATTTTAAATTAAAAATGGTAAGGGACTAAATTTTAAAATTCTGAAGAGTACCGAGATTGATGACATATAGGGGAGCGTCCCTGGCTCTCCTTCACTCTCTTAAATTTCTTTTGAATTCTCTAATTAGATTCTTGAAAGATTTTGAAAATTTTAATTAGGATTTTCAAAACTTTTAAAAATTTTCATTAAATCTTTTTAAATTGTTGAAAATTTTAATCGAACCCTGAAATTTAATGAGGACATATTTAGAAAAAAAAAAGCTTTCAGATAATTAAAATTATAATGTGCTAAATTTGTATGATAAATTGATAATCTTACTATCAATGACTTTGTTGAACGACGAAATCCTGTGATTTCTTCTTCATCAAATGTGCCCGTTGCTGCAAATGTTTCCAGTAGTTCATCCTGGTATTTTAGCAACACAAAAATATATAAACAACGAGCATTACAACTTTTATTGAATATACATATTTTTATATTAATATTAATATTAATAATTGTTGTGATAGTTTAGTTGATTAATAAAAAATTCAAACGAAATAAAAGCCTAAGTTAGCCATTTATAAATATGAGTGAGTTTGCACAAAACTTTAGGCTCTTATTCTGGATTGGGTGAGGCTTGAGCAAGTAAAAAGTGTGTTAACATCATACTTAGGCCCAATTTGACTCATGAACGCCTCTAGGGATAATGTCACTACCTATCCCCTCTAGCTACACCCTTGCCCACTATGCTGAAATTTGAGATTTGATCTCTCGGTTTTAATTTGACATTATTTGGCCTCTCTATTCTTAAATTGTAATTAACATGCCCAATTTGATAATACCATTAATTATTGTCGTTAAAGTAATAATGTTAGATTTTTTATTATTGTTATTTGGTCGTGCAATCAGGGTTACATAAAAATCCAATCACCCATGTTCAAGCATTAATAAACCTATATGTTAATTGAATGCTTGCATTCTCTCTTCTCTCTTTTTTTTTAATACATCATCACTTTAATCGCAATTGCTATGTTATCGATATGGACCTACTAATATCATTATAAAAGTAGAAGGATCAAATTATGTTAAATTAAAATATGAAGGCCAAATCCAAATTTCCTTTTTATAATAGACTAAACCCATAATTAGACCTAAAATAAATAAATAAATAAATAAATAATAGAATAGAATAGATTGAAAAAGAAAATTGCATGTATACCTTGGCAATGAACCTATTTCTACACCATTGAGCAATGCCTTGATCTGATTCAGGCAGATCCTTAGTTGAATATCTCTTTATATGCACTGCCACCTGTGTTATATTATTATGTTATTTAAAAAAAAAGTATAATATTACAACAATTTTTATATTATATTGAAGAAAATATTATTTTTTTCGATTTTTTTCGATGTTCTATAATGATATAGAGTTCCGATTAGCTTTAAAGTCGAGTCAGATCAAGCTCTTAAACGAGGATTAGAGCTCTCAACCCTGTCTCCCTACATCCACTAGGCTTAAAACTATGATCTTAAGGCATCAACTTCTTATTAGTTGACCCAACAAACGTTAGTAAACAAATGAAATTTTCGGATATATATACAAATTCTTGCATGTCAACTAAGCCAAAAATTCTTTGACATTAGATTCAAAATGGCATAAATAAGGGAAGGTAGCTTGACCCCAAAATTGATAAATTTATCATTTAGTCCCTTCAAAGTGTATGAAATTATAATTTAATATAATAAAATTAAACTTTAATTCCTTAAAATTTTTATTATTTATTATTTACCATATATAGTGTATGTGTGTATGTAAAAACAATAGAGGTTACCTTGCAAGGTTGCATCTTCAAAAAAGTGAGTAAAGTGGGGAAGAAAGGTTGCTGTTTAGGAATAGCAATTGTAACATCATAAATTGCTGGAACAAAGGATCTCAAGCTTTGTACTGCTGTTACTATCCCCTGAATATTTATGTACAGAGAAAATTAGCCCAACAATTAATAAAGGGTTAATATAATTGTAACCCCTAAATTTGACAATTCAGTTCTGTCTTTTATTCACTTTTGTTGAGAGGAGGTTGGACTCGTTCTAGGAGAAACTTTCTAAGTGTCGTTCGTCAAGAGTCAACCAACGCCTCAACGATGGAGGTATTGTGCTTGGAGTGTTTGTGCTCGATTTATTCTCGGATTTTGTCTCATGACTCCGTGTAAAGCCCTTTACGGGTTCACAGGGTGGGATCGCCTCACCCGCCAAGGAAATGTGAGCACAGTGGTAGTATTCTTACTCACTAATGCCATAAATAGGCATGGGTTCAAATCCCATCAAGACCAAATGCTCACATTTCATTGGTGGGTGAGGTGCTCCCACTCTGTGAATCTCAACAGAGTTAGGAGACAAAATTTGGGGATAAAACCAAGCACAGACACCCCAGGCACAATACATTCACTATTTAGGGGTCCATTGACTCTCGACAGACAACACTTCAAAACTACTTCCAAAGCTAGTTCAACCTCCCTTCAATAACTTTGATACCTGAACTTGACAACTAAGTCCGTTTTGGTCTCTAAACTTAGATTTCCTCAAGATTTGACGACGTGACATTGTACGATTGTACCATATCATCAATTTTTTTTACATTTTCTAAGTTCAAGAACTAAAATGAACATAACTGCAAAGCTCAAGTACAAAATCGAACCGAAAAATATAGGTACCAAAATGAAATTTATTACCTAGTTCAGGGATAAAAATAATAATAATATTTTAATTAAAAAAAAAAAACCTTGGTCTTGGGGATGAGGACATTCTTAGGGATGGGGTAGCCTTTAGAAGAAGCAAATGACTGAGCTTCAAGGAGTTTATCAGCCGTTAAACGTGTTCCCTCCACAAATATTGTCATCCAAAACGGCGTCGGATAATCACTTAACGCTTCAAAACTTGACTGCCAATCACATCAAGTAGATTATATTTCATAAATATATATTTATGGGGTTAATTCTACATAGCTTCCTCAAACTATGTTACGATTTTTAAATTGGTCCTAAAACATCAAAACATTATACTTGAAACCTCAAAGTATAATTATTCGTATCAATTAGATCCTTCCATCAACTTGTATGTTAAATAGCAGCTCAAATATGGCATTTAGCGTATTTAAAATACGTGCATACTTACTACATGAATGTCTTCTATTTGACGCGTTTAAAAAAAAATCATACTAAATTTTAATAGTGTTGTATGTTCTTTTAATACATCAGATTTGAGCTGCACATACAGTAGGTACACGTGTTTGCAATTTGATTTATGTGTTCTTAAAAAGCTCCATGTCGTATTCAAACTGACATTTAACGTCTAAATTAATGACGACTAAACTTATGTAAGGATCTAATTAATACAATGCTAATACATCGAGGACTTAATTAAAATATTTTGATAGTTTTAGGATGTTTAGTAAAATTAACCCACATTATATTATATGATATGATGAGGAAACAGAACATTTTAATTACCTTCAATTTGCTTTCATCCTTTGCCCAATTTCTATCCAGGAAAATAGATTCAGAAAACCAATTTGTCCATCCAAACACCTGCCAATATTTATTTTATGGATAAAGCAATATTTGGTATATAAACTTAGCATATATTTTTTAATTTGGTCCCTTTTTTTGTTTGCATTAATCTCGAAACTAGGCAACTTTTCCCAATTTAGCATCTGAACTTCGATTCTGATCAAGTGCGATGACTAGAGGTGATCATGGGTTGGGCGGCCCGGCCCGACGGCCCTCCCGAAATATGGGAGGGTTTAGATAAAAATATAGGCCCGAAATATGGGTTTGGGCAAAAAAAAAGCCCATTTAGGAAACGGGCAGGCCTCGGGCAAAACTTTTTTGGCCCGAGCCTGGCCGGGCCCGAATATAATAAATATTTGTTTTTTTAATTTTAAAGTATTTTTAAAATACAATTTTGGTGTTTATTAAAAAATGGGCCAGGCCGAGCTCAGGCTTATAATTTTTTCTAGGCTGGGCCTAGACAAAATTTCAGGCCCATATGCCCAAAATTTTTTCTTGGCCCGGCCCATGATCACCTCTAGCGATGACATGATACTATGAAATTACGTCAAGTCATCACTTGGAAGTTATTATTATTTTTTAACATAATATCTAAAAATTAACAACTTTATAATTTTTTTCAAAAATTTTAAGTGATGATTTGACATAAAATCATAGTGTCATGTCATTATACCTTATCGAAATCTAAGTTGAAGGACCAAATTAGGAAAAGACGCCAAATCTCATGATTAATATCGGGGCAAAGCCAGAATAATTTTTTAAGGGGTTGAAATTAAATTGTAATTTTTACGATAGTAAAAATGTAAAATTTAAAGGATTAAATCAAAATTTTGTCATTTTTAAGGGGTCAAAGTATAATTTTACCTTTACTAATTTAAAATTTTAAAAATTTTAAAAGGCTAAAATAAAAAATTTTCCATTTCCTAGACCGAGGCACCTGCCAACCTCTAGATTCACAGTTTATTAATATGGACCAAAACAATTTCAAACACTAAAAAAAAGTTATCTCCCTAAATGTCACTTTTATCCCTTTGTTTTTCTCAAATCACTGGTTTCGGTGAAATTTTCCCGAGAAAATTATAATAAACTAATGCATAATACTCTTTTCTTGTTGTTCTTCCTCTATTTCACTAGTAGGCGTTCTTTTAAAATATTTTTCCATTTCTGTTAAACATTTAGACGAAACATGTCTAAGCCTTAAGTACATAAAATATTTCATGAAGCTAACATACCGCTAATAATTATTTTCCATAAAATTAAATATCACTTAAGTACTTTTCGGTGTTTCGAGAATGTAATATATCGTTTTTTCAAATACAAGATTCACAATAATCACGCTAGTAATAATATTTTTAAAAATATTGTCTTATATGTAAAATCAACAAATAATTTAAATTTTTAAAAATATTCAAAAAATAAAAATTCAAAAAATTAGCATATCGTACACGTTTTCCTCAGTATGTCCATTATGAAAACAATAAACTAACTCTATTTGAAAAGTTGGTGATTAAATTTGATTATTTTTAAGAGATTGAGAGACAAATTTAGCTAAAAAAGGGTCAAATTGATAAAAATATAAACGTTAAGAGCTAAATTTGCTATTATACCTAATTTAAACAATAATTAAGCCGAAGTTGAAAATCTCACCGGAAGGTATCCTGTTGTTTTCTTTACGATTGTTAGTGCACTACGAAGACAACCCACGCGCTGCCATAAAAATATATTATATTAAAATTATAATTAATAAAAGGTTAAAATGTACCATATGTCCTTGTACTCTTCAAAAATTCTAAACTTAGTCCTTATATTTCTATTTCTAGGAATAAAGTTATTGTACTTTTCAAAATTTAAAATTCAAGTATAATTGTTAAACCGTTAAATTTATTTTGTTATTTGTGTGACATTTTAAAATAAAAAAAATACTCACCTGATAGCAATGTAATTAAAAAATAACATTGTAGTAAACTTGAATTTAATAGCATAATTTTAATTGTGATAACAGTTGAATCTAAATTTTGAAAGCAGAAAAATAAAAGGACTAAAATTTAAATTATTGAAGAATATAGTGACTTATGGCATATTTTAACCTTAACAAAAATATTAATAAATAAATCAATTTGTTTACCGATAAAAATAAATTAAGTAATTCAAATTTTGGTTAAAATATATTCCAAGCCCTTGTACTCTTTTTATATTTGAAATGTAGTCCCTTACTTTTGTTTAGAGTTTACAATTACAATATAAATTACAAATACATGACTAAGTAACTCCAAATTAAAATCAAACTAACATCAATACAAATGGATTAAGAATCGAAATAATCTAGATTAAGGCCCCACACATGCATGGTCTCGAACCTTTACCAACTGTACGAAAGCCTTATTGACAATCACTCTATTTTTTAGATTTCAAACTTTATGTCCAAATGTTAATACCATTAAAATTTTTTTGTAAAATTCATTGACGCGACATTTTGAAATTTTAAAAATGGTAAATTATATTGTTAGTCACCCAACTATGTTATTTTCCTTTTTGGGACACCTAACTATGAAAAGTTACAAATTTATTACCAAATTATTATTAATTTTCCTTTCTGGTCACCAGCTATGAAAAATTACAAAAATATCACTCAACTATTTGATTTGTTCTTTTTAGTCACTAAATTGTCTTGGAATTTTTTTATGTTTCCATTTTTATGTTAGCCAGTTGGTGACAAAAAAAATAAAAAAAATTAAATAATTGGGTTACCAAAAAAGAAAAATACTAACAATTAGATGATCATTTTGTAACTTTTTATAGTTAGATGACTAAAAAAAATTACTAATAGTTGAATAACTACTAATGTAATTTATCCTTTAAAAAGTATCAAACTTGATAATCATATAAGAAAAACGTTACAATAAACATTAATTTAATAAAAAAATTAATATTAACAATTCCATTTTCATATTTAAATTTGAAAAATAGTATGAAGGTACAATAACTTAAGCATATTTAAACCTTGTTCTTCATATTTATATTTTTATATATAATTATAAAAGTGAAATGATATGTGTATAATATATACAACTCTATGTTTTTTGACTTGATGACTAAGGTATTCAACGCTTTGGGTGTGGTCTGGGTTCAAGTTGCGCTAGTCACGTTGTTAGGGCTTTACCCTCCTCTTATAATTAAAATATATATATATAATTAAAAAACTACCTGTGCTAAAATCCATGTAAGTAGCGTATCGGAATCTGATACATGATTAGGCATAATAATTGCGTGTTCCTTCCCTGCAGGAGTCAGTAGAAATTGGTTATAATCGATTAAGTCGGTTTATTGGTTTTAATTCAGTTAAGTTTGATTAAATTAGTTGGTTATCAATTGTTAAAATTTATAATCAAATTGATCGACTTAATTAATTTAATATATATTAATTTTTATTTATTTTAAATATATATAATAAACATATAATTTAAATATAATTTTATAATATATAAAAAATTTAGTTAATTAACTTACTTAATTGACTAAATCGATTGATGTTAAGCTTGTTTAGTTAGATCAATTAAATTTAAAGATGGCTCAAATTAATCGAAAAAATTGAATGCTTGCCCTTCTCATAAATATAAAAATAATATAAAATATAACATGGTCAAGATAATTGCACTATTTTTTTTCAATTTTAAAATATTTGAAAATTTATATGTTATTATTTGATTTAAAAATGTCAATTATATACGTTTTTTTAATTTCTTGAAAATTATATGTTAATCTTTTACATTACATATTTGCATTAGTACTTAAAATTATTATTATTATTATTATTATTATTATTATTATTATTGCATTACCCATCAACTGAGAAGTTTTGGCATCTGTATGCACTTTAACCTGTAACAAGAAACCAAATAAATTATGACTACAAAAATAAATGAAGTGGGAACAATATATAACAAAAAAAAAGGGGTTAAATTTTACGGAAAGGCCTTCTACTATGTGTTTTTAGTAAATTTAGTGCTTTTATTATTAATTAATTATTTATGGTCCCTATACTTTTCGAAATGTATATTTTCAATCACGAAGACATGTGATGATATGACAAGAGCTAAGGTGGGAGCAGGCAGGGGCTTACCTTTTTAGCTAAATGGAATAATAACAACTTTGATACCTTTCAACTAAAAATAATTTAATTTAAGTCATTGTAAAATGAAATTTTTAACTTTCCCTTCAAAATTTTTATAATTTTATTTCACATCATCATGTATTTTTTTTTAAAATAAATCAAGTCAAATTATTTGACTAATTTGAAAAAAAAAAAGTTGATCTGGTAACTGAAATACACATTTCGAAAAAAAAATTGAAGATTCAAAATAATTAAATCATAGGAAAAGGACTAAATTAAAAATATATATAGTATAAGAACCTTTTAAGTAATTTTAAGGGAAAAAATGCAAAAGAAAAAAAAAGAGAACCTCAAAGCCAGACCACCATTCCATCAACCAAACAACCTCTAACCATAACAACTCCGTTATTGCTCCGTTAATTCGCCGGAATGTACTTTTCGACACCGGCCAGATTGTTAGATAACAACTCACCTGAAAATGTGTATATTTAAGAATCGGCAACTATGAATCATGAAAATTACTCGATAATTACACTGATTACGTGAACGAAACAAGGGAATTTGAATAATTACTTGGATGAGGTTTACGAGGATTCCGGTGAAGATGAATAACGAAATGAACGGAATACCGCCGACGATGCCGGAAAATTCCATTGCCTCTCTGTGAGCGATTAATTGGTGTTATGGGAAGTAAACGAGAAGGTAAGCATCTGTATATATAAAGATTGTTGAAATGATGTTGGTCTTTTTTTCTTTGGGTAAACTACACTAGTAGTTACACAACTATTAGTAAATTTCTTTTTTGGTCATACAACTATAAAAAGTTACAAAATGGTCATTCAACAATTCCATTTTTTTTTTCTTTTCTAGTCACCAAGTAACTAATGTAAAAATGGAAACAACAAAAAATCCAAGATAGTTGGGTGACTAAAAAGGACAAAATTGAATAACTGAGTGACTATTTTGTAACTTTTCATAATTTGATAACTAAAAAAGAAATTTGCTAATAATTACGCGACTACTAGTATAATTTTTTAAAAGGAGAAATTATATTAATTGTGAATTGGCATGGAGTAGGATCCTAGAATAGTTTTGCCCTCATTTAGGGTATTTATAGATTTAATCGAATTTAACGTGATTAACGAATATAAAAGAATCTCGAAGGAATTATTAATGGTTAAAATATATCATCAGTTTCTGTGCTCTTTTAAAATTCGAAGTTTAGTCTTTATACTTTTATTTTCATTAAATTTGTTGGCGTTACATTTTGAAATAGACAAAAAAAATACTCATTTAGTAGTCATGTAACTAAAAAGTAATGTTGTAATGAATCTGAATTTAACAAAATAATTTTAACAGTGTAACAATTGGACTTGAATTTTAAAATTTGAAAAGTAAAAGGACTGAATTCCTAAAAATTAAAGTATAGAGGCTAAATTCTAAATTTGAGAGAAGTACAAAAACTTATAACATGTTTTAACAATTATTAATTGATACAACCTTTTATGGTTTCTGATTTGTGTATTGTGGATTAAAAACAACATTATTAGAAGAGCTTTGCTCTCGTTTAAGGGTTTAGTTCGATTCAATTTCATTTTTAATTGGATCCAATGTGATTATTGAATACCGAAAAATTTCATAAAACTAACATTAATTAATACTCACATTTATTGGGTTGAGTTGTGAAGATCTCAACATCTATTAAGCAAGGTTCTTAATTTTAAGTATTGTGGAAGAGTTTTGTCCCATTTAGGAGTTAGATTCGGCTTAACTACGGATTTAGTTGAACCCGATTTGATTACTGAATATGAAAAAATTTCATAGGAAAAAAATGATATTAACGCATTATTAGATTGAGTGATAAAGAGTTCAACATCTCTTCTTAAATAATGTTTTCGATTTAAGTATTGTGAATTAAAAAAAAAATACAGCTAGAAGATTTTTACTCCCGTCTAGTAATTTGATTCAACTTAATTTTAGATTTAATAGAATCCAATGTGAAAATTGGATATCAAAAAATCTCATAAAAAATTTACAGTGTTAATTAATAATCACGCTTATCGATTGAGTTTTCAAAATCTCTTAAATAAAGTTTTAGATTTGAATCTTACAAGCTTTGTTCCTGTTTAGGCATTAAATCCGACTCGATTATAAATTTAGTCAAAATTATCGAATAGAAAATTTTCGAAAAAAATTTAATTAATTAACCCTCCCTCTCCTTCCTATATATGAGGTAACGTAATTAAGGGGTCGTCACCATATTTAATTAGCAGCATTCTACTTAGGGTTTAGGTTTGGCTTCTCTTTTTATTTATATTTCGGTGCATAGAGTAAAGGAATTTAAGGCCCTAAATCTGACAAGGGTGGCTAAGTGCACTTTTTATTTAATAATATTTGAGTTTGATTTTAATGGTTAAATTTATGTTTATATTTTTTTATTTAGGTCAATATTTTAATTTGAATTTTGTTATATATTTTAGTTTATTTTTTAAAATTTTGTTAAAATGGGATGATGTTGACTAATCTAGTTGTTTTATAGGACACGTACATCAATTGATGACATGGCATGTGTGTTGTCATTGCTACGTGTCTAAATTTGATTGGTCTATACATTCAATTTTAATGAAGCTATAAAAATAGATTGAAATGTGCGACCGAAGTCAAGTTCAGAAGTATCAATTTGAACATTAAAGTCAAATTCATTAACTAAAATGTATATTTATCCTTCAAAAAAAAATCAAATGAGGTCGTGATTTAGATAAGATTGAGACCCTCGAAATTTTGAGATTTTCATAGTTTTTTTTTCTAAAAATTGGGTTCGGTGGACAAAGCAAATCTCATCATCACATGTTTCGATAAACTAGATTGGATCTATGTCGAATTGTTAAGGTACATGTATTAATCAAATAAATGAATTTCGTTCTGTTCTGATAAGCCAGTTATGATTGGCCTTGAAACAATTTATTGCATTGATATTTATCAAACCCAATATCAATAAAACCATTCTACCCTCTACACGTTAAGTAAATTAGAATTCTCATTCCTGAGAGCTACTAGCCACTATGAGTCTACTGCATATACTTATATACATAAATAGATCTTATCCGTCTACTGATTCATTCAGTAATTGAGTCGAACTGCCCTTTTAACTCAGTGGTAGAGTAACGCCATGGTAAGGCGTAAGTCATCGGTTCAAATCCGATAAGGGGCTTTTGACTTTTTTCATAAAACTCCTATGAAATGGTAGTATTCATATTGAAACATGCTCGTCCGCGTAAATCATGTTTGAATTATCTTCAAATTTATTTTAGTATAAAATCCACCTAAGCCAATAGCATAAGGATAGGACTTTGACTCCCTTGATTAAATGAGAAATTTGTTATTTTAACCCTTAGTAATAATTAGTTATTTAATTTAAGTAGTGGCGGAGCCAGGATGTTAATCTTAGGGGTAAGCTAAAATTAAACATGCTTTGTAACAATCGACTTAAACATATAAACAATCGATTCAAAAGAAGAAGAAGCAATATTCCACCGTAATAGTCAATTCAAAAGAAGTATTGCAACATGACAATCAATTTAAATATATAAACAATGTAGTGCAATATGGAAATCGATTTAAAAATAAAAACAATCGATCCAAAAGAAGTAATATTTTTAGGAAATTGCAAAAATCTTAAACCTTGAGGGACCTACTTATATTTTTGAGACGACCATAGTATATCTATAAAGGACTAAATTACAAAAATTTTAAACCTTGGGGAGACCATAGCCCCCCTAGCCTCTAACCCTTTGATTATATAATTTTATCAAACCTCACAAATTTTTTTTTGACTTTATGCATGCTCACCGTGTATGAATATTGTCCAAATTTATATTTTGATTTAGATCCAAATATATTTTAATTTATCAGTCAGATCATATTTTATAATTATTTATTCAAATTATAATGACTCGTATTTATTATTAATAAATATTAAATTCAATAATTTAACATGACGAAGTGTTTAACTTCGAGTTTTATATTATGAAATTTATATAATTAGTTAGTTTGAGTTTAATTAATTAATTAGTTAATAGGAGTTGATATTCGGTACATTAATAATGCATTTTTATAACTTCACAAATAGAATTAAAAAATTAGCATGTGCCTTTTTTTTTTAATGTATATCCTACATCCATGTAAATCAAGCAACAATCGCAAAATTATGTTATCCGTGTTTATATTTACTCTATTGAAATGGTTTATTTTATTGATAAAAATAATATTTTTATTTGATTATAAAAGATACAAATATTATTTTAAATAATAAAACTCGACACAAAACAAATTACTCAACCCATGAACACTTATTTATAAACTTACGAGTATAATTAGAGGCAAACAGAAGCTTTGGTCTCCTTATAAATTAAAACAAACAATTTAAATCTTTTTAACTTTTAATTAATTTTTTTAACACAACTTTATTAATTTTAACCTCTCAAAATATTAAAATTTTATTTCAACACAATCAAACAAAGTTCTTAACTTCATCTTTAAATAAATTCAAAATTCAAGATGAAATTTCTTAAATTATATTTATTACTATATATAAAAGTTTTGCCTTTGTTTCTTAATTGTTTGGCGGTGGTTACAGGTGCCAATGGGTTAGGTCGGGCTGGATTTGGATCGAGTCTAAATATGATATTAACATATTTTATATTTGTCCAAGTCCGGTCTAGCCCGAAATATGGGTCTAAAATTTTAAAGATGATAAAATTTTGATTTAATCCTTTAAAAATTATATTTTTACCATCATAAAAATTACAATTTAATTTCGCCCCTCTAAACAAATTTCCTGACTTCGCCTTGAAAGTTAATTTAATATATGTATATATTTTTAAATAATATATTTTCTTAAATTATCATAAACTTTATTTTAACAATTAACAAAATATGATATTATCAATAGTAATATTTCTAATTTAATTTTAGATACGTTTGAACAACATGTTCGTTTGCAAATTAATTTAAGATCGATATATGATGTAATGACCTGATTTTTATTGGTGTCGGAAAAATTCATTTTGAGACTAAATTTCTTAAATCGAGTTAATCAGATATTAGAATTGAATAATTATGTGTCAAGTGTGGAATTGTAGGATCAAATCTTAAATTGGAATTAAATTAGATAGATTGTTAACAATAGTACAAATAGTAATTTATAAAGTGACCAAAATGAGTGGAAATTAATCTAGGGTTATGCTGGCAATTAAACCATTGTTTTACCGGACTTAGTGGGTTGATATGATGTAAACCATTAATTGCCATTAAACTTTAGTTGGGATGATAAGGATGACTAATTTGTATTAATTATTTTAATTAAAATAAAGGTAAATAGGAGAGAGAAAGAAACATATTCTCTTCTAAGAGTAGGGGTGTGCAAAATTCGGGTAAAACCGAAAAAATTCGGTTAACCGACCCATGTATTAGGATTATTGATTAATGAAGTTTTAATTCCATCTCAAGTTATAGGGATTTAGGGATGTTTAGAGTTTAAATCTATCCATGTTTGATATTAGATAAAATTATGGAAAATAAGTACTGTTTTTTTTAAGTAAATTCATTAATTCATTCAAAGAATGGAATCATATAATTCAGAGAAAAAAAATAGTAAACATTCGTTGTAGATGGTGAAGGACAAGCTCCACCAACATAACAAAGGTTTTAGCCTCAGCATCAATAAAATATTATGACACGCTGACAATTGGTTTTGTCACAACTTAAATACGACATATCTGGAGTGATTGCAAGCACTTGATACAATAAGAAAATCAACCTCGAATGGTCCAAAGTGGCGAGCAAAAATCGACAAAAGAACCGAACATTCACCAAACTAGAGAGGACGACAACAAATTCATCCCTAAAGTCACTTGTAAAACTAATATTACATGCATAAGCAAGGCTAAAAAACATGCTACAAAAGCAGATAAAAAACTTTTAAAACTGAAGATTTATTAAACAATGGAAAAAACAAACAAAAAAACATATAAAACTTAAGACAATATGGGTCCAAATCGACACGTGAAATAATTTATTATTCTAAAATACTCACAAAAGAGAAAAAAATTAAGAAGTTGACAAAAAGCCATCCTCTTTCCAGGAAAAACTACCGGTGGTCGGTGGAGTTTTAGCGAACGACAGGCATTGTCATCTCTCCATCACAACTTGTGAAGACAACAAAGATACCTGCAAAATAGATCTGCAAACTAAAAAGAGAGAAGACATGTGTAGTGAATGAGAAGAAGAAAGAAAGAAAGTGTTGACAGGAGGAAAAAGGCAGGTGATAACCAGCTCGGAGGTTGGCATCGCCGCTGAGAAAAACAAAATATAAGAAGCAAACAGCTTGGAGAAAAAAAGAAAACAATTTTTAGAGTTTTTCTTAACACATGACTTAAATACTTGTTGTTTTATAAGAAGTATTGATTTAAGCTTGAAATTGTGTTGAGTGATTTAGTTAATCATGTGTTAAAGGGACCTAATTGTAAGAGATAAAAACTGTAAGGTTTATTAGTGAATAATGATAATGTGAGGTCTCTGTATTATATATATGCGTTTAAGTTTGGTGTAAGTTTAGATAAGTTTAAGTGTGTTTTGTATAAGTTTGGAAGCATTGAAATGTGCATTTTTTACCATTGTATCGTTTAGTCTCGAGATAGTAAGAATATGTCTCGAGACCTTAAGAACAAAATTTATCATTTGGTGTAATTCATTGAGTATGGTCTCGAGACTTATCAAGCAAGTATCAATACAGGGGCACATCGAAGCTAAATTAGATTTGTCATGTTTCAGGCTTTGTCTCGAGATAGCTAAACATCAACATTAAATTAGGAAAATATGGGAAGAACATTTCGAGATCAATCTCAAGACAAGGAGGCTTTAATCTTGATACACTTCAACATTAAATCAAAAATAAATTTTATTATGTCTTGAGACATGAAGACCATATATCGAGACCATCGGTAGAATTTGGACAGATTCGTTCAGATTCGAATCCTAACTCCGTTTCTAACGTTGTACAACATCTAAAAAACTTTAAACCTATTCCATTAACATCCATTGATTATATTCATATGTTTTGATTAAGATTTTATGTGATTTTATTTATTTGAATACATGTCATTTAACAATACAATATTGAGCTAGTTTGAGCTACTCCGACAACGCAACGCGATGTCACACATTCGGATCCAACAACTGAATCAGATGTAAGGTATCACACATGATCTGCTTGAATTTTTTTTTATTTCTAAAATAATATATTCAATAGTTAGTTTTCAATATTCATTCAAAATAACATTGAATCAATATGTTCGAAAAAATATTTTTATTTTACATTTGTATTTAAAATGATTATTTTAACTTGACTCATAAAATAATTTAATATACATAATTTAAATAAATTTTATATTAAATTTTATTATTTAATAAAACAAATTATTGGAAAATTATTAATTCCCTTGCGTAGGGGGCATTATCTCAAATAAAAACAATACATTATTGACGGGATGTAAGGGTTTAGAAATATCAAAGAAACCTTACAATTATTTTTCAAAATTACTTTTTATTTTTATTTTCTTTATTTTTTTAATATTTGATAAATTTAAGGAAAAAAAATTTGATACACGGTAAAATAAAAATAAAATTTTAGGTGATATTAAGTAGACATAGGTACAGTAAAAAGAATAATTATTTAATACAAAATCGAAATTAATAGACTGTCACATCCCTCGCTTTTATTTATTTATTTATTTTTTGTAAGTATTGATATTTGTTTGTCTTAATCATAATCATAATGTTGAGTTAGAAAACTTCATCATCTGTGAATTAAATAATTATCTTAATAAAAAAATTAATTAATTATATGTTACACAATAAATTTTAAAATCTATTTATGGGATTAAAAAAATAAGGTTGACCAAATATTAATATTAATTGAAACAATAACTTATTAGAGGTTGGGTCCATGAATCATAAAAGTTGTCCACAAATTGAATGTGAAGGTTTACTTTGAGTTGTAACTTTAATTATATGACAACGCTTTTCTTTAATTACGGGAATTGGGTGAAATGGTAAGGGTTTTTTTTTAATTTTAATTAGTGGATATAAAGCAACTTTAAAACTAATGGTCAATATTTACCCCTTTAATGAGCCTACAGAAGGTAGAAAATTAGTTATTGGACTCATTTCGGTAGATATCTTGAGAAATAAAAAATATATATTTTCTTTAAATGAAATTGCAAAATTATTTGCATGTGTCGGAAAAAGGAAAAAAACCCTAATATTTTACTTCGAACTTGATTCGGTTTTTATGAATATTATATTATGACACACTTATAAATTGGGAGAAAAAAATTTATATAATATATCTTTTAAATTTTGATATGAAACTAAAATTAAAATCAAATGTGATTTTAATTAAAATGATAAAGTCCAGATGAGAAAAATTAGGTTAAAATATGCCATAAGTTCATGTACTTTTCAAAATTTTGGAATTTAGTTCCGATGCTTTTATTTTCAGGAATCTAGTGTTTTTACTTTTCAGATTTTAAAATTTAGGTCCAACTGTTAACATTATTATTATTTGTTAAATTTGTTAGTGTGACGTTTTGAAATTTAAAAAGAAAAAACTCACCTCGGTAGCCAGGTAATTAAAAAAATAGCGTTGTAATGAACCTGAATTTAACAATGTTAATAGATGGACCTAAATTTTGAAATTTGAAAAGTAGATGAACTAAATTTCAAAATTTTTGAGAAGTACATGGACTTATGACATGTTTAACCTAAAAAGGTATGAGGATTTGGGTTCATATCTCATGATTCTCATAATATGTATATATTTTTCTACATTTATCAAAATATAAAAAAAGACATAAATACTATCAAAATAATATTTGCTTCTTTGTAAAACGAATGAGCTTTTTAGTAAATTCATAATTGAGTTGGGACCTTGCTGACGAGTATCATCGTTTTCGTCAAACTCTTAATAATAGTAAATAGTATAGATTAGATGTATTTGTGGGCTAGGTATGGGTCGAGATTAAGCATGATACTAACATAATTTATAATTGCCTTAGCTTAAATTGGTCCAACACATGGGCCTACAACTTATATTATTTTTAATTTAATATTTAATAATTTATTAAAATTTTTATTTAGACATCTCAATATTTATTTTTAATGTTTTAACATTATAGTATTATATATTACGATAGATCTAATTTTTATATGTTATAAATTTTTTAAAAATATATAAATAACATAATATAATATATTATAAATTTAGAATTTGAGTTGGGTTTAGGCCTTAAATGTTTAAACCCGAGCTTAGTCCATATTTTGAATAGGCCTATTTTTTTTTTCAAAACCTTCCTAAAATTTGGACAGACATTCGGGCTTGGACGGGTAGCTCGACTTTGAACAAGTATAGTATAAATTGATAGATAGATATTTGAATATATTCCTTAGATGCAAGGCAAACCAAGAAAAAAATAGGGAGTAAATTTGAATAATAAATTTTTAAAAGACTAAAAATTAAAATTTATCATTGTAACTTAAGATTTTATAAATTAAAAGAAATTCAACTGAAATATAACCATATTTTAGGGGTTAAAATGTAATTTTAACTATTAATTGGCTTGTAATTTTGTTATTTCTAAAAAGACTTATTTACAATTTTATCAATTTTTAGCGGCCAAGGCTCTTGTGTCACACTAAGTGCTCCAAAGAAGTAGGTAGAGTGCATTAATCCTACATCTGAAAAGAAAGGAAAGGTCCTTAGTTGTATAAGTGAGTGTACTGAACTATCTATTAGAAATGTCTTCTGAGAATAGGACAATGGTTCATTGACAAGTGGTATCAAAACAACCATTGATCATACAATTTAATGTCATTTGAGTAGCGATGACAAAACTTGAACCGTCTGATTGATTTTAATCCACTCCAAATGGAGTGAATTCTTTTTTAAAAAAAATAGTGGATGCGGTGAGGGACTAGATGAGATGGATTTTTTCTTTTGCATAGTGAGTATGGAGCGGTTATAGTAATTGCTTGCTCGATTTTGTCCCGCTCTACTATATAAAATTACAATTTTATCATTGTCTATATATAACTATTAAAATGGCAAAAATGTAATAATGTATTATAGAAAAAAGATCCATATATTTTATGCTTACATATTTTTTGAAGAATTATTTTTAAATATTTACTTGACTTAATATTGAAAATATTAAAGATATGTAGCAAAAATTAAATCGAAGTAGAGCAAGGTGATGAGATGGGGATGAATGCATTCTACATCCATGGAGGTGGTAGTGGATTTCAAAATTATACATCCATAATAGAGCGGGACAGGTGGTGGAATAAAACATGTCAAATGTGGAGCGTTGGTGAGTTTAACAACATCCACCTCTAACTCGCTCCATTGCCATCCTTACATTTGGTTATATTAATCCAACATTGAAAAACAAATTTGTGTTGCATATCCTATTAGACATTTCTTTTGGGAAGAGGGTAACAGCCCCATGATACTTGCATATCATTTTTTTATCACTAAATATGTATAATTAAAAATAAAATTTTATAGACATGATTATTGTAAATATTTTTTAAAATTTATTTATAAAAACATTTTCATGTATTAATAATGTACTAAAAAATACATAAAATTAAAATATATCTGGAGGATAATTCATACATGACATATGCACATGGTGGGGCTCAAACTTGAGTACTAAATGTTTCTGAAACTCGATCTCTATTAACACATTGGCAAAAACAAATTCTTATTAAATAAAGGGATAAAGCAACATTTAGTTCTTGAATTTGATCATTTTTTTTCAATTTGGTCCCTAAACTATTTTTATTCACATTAGTCTCAAAACTTGTCAACTTTTCTCAATTTAATCCTTGAACTTGAATTAAGTCCACGATCGATGACACGACACTATGATATTATACCACCCCATCACCTAAACTTTTTAAAAAGATTATGACCGTCAGTTTGATTTCAATTAAATAAATTATTAAATTTTTTTATAAATTAAAAATATAAAAAATAAAAACCTAGTTTAACCAACGACTCAACCATTTTTTTTATCTTGGTTCAAACAATTGGTACTGATTAGCGGGTTAATCGATTGTTTCCCTTACTCTAGACCGGTGTACTGATCAATTCACAATCTAATCAGTTTGGATTATTAAAAAAAATCCCAAATGGATTTGAACTGTGAAAATTTGAATTGATTTCATTTTAGATTAATTTGAATAAAACCAAAATATTACACAATAATTATATTTTATTTTTAAAAATTGAGCCGGATAAACTAAAGGGTAAACTATACCCAAGGTCACTAAACTATTACTAAGTTTACATTTTGGTTACTCAACTTTAGAAAGTTACAAAATGGTTATTGAACTATTCGAAAGTTTCTATTTAAGTCACTAAATTATTCAAAATTTTTTATTTAAGTCATTGGATTGTTAAGTTTTTTTTTAAAGTCTGACCAGTGATTTGGAAATGACGATTTGACGATTGGTAAAGTGGATCAGTACCCATCGACAAGTTAAAGAACATACCTTAGATCCAAGTCAATCTAACAGTTACTGCTGGTGATCGAAGAAGAAAGTTGTTTGGATTTTGATTCATAAATTTGTGATGTTCAAAGCTATTTCATGAAAAAGATTAAACCGCAAAAGAGAAGGGTAATGAGAACTTTCGATTGGTGGAGACGGTGCAAATAGAGAAGGCCATATAACAATGGTTTTAACAACCCAATAAATTAAATGAAAACTTTCGAATAATTCAGTAACTATTTTGTAACTTTTTGAAATTGAGTGACCAAAATGTAATTTATTAATAGTTTAGTGACCTTGACTGTAGTTTACCCTAAAATAAACCATTCAAGTTTAATTGGACGGGCCCGAATCGACCTTCAAAGCCTCTGTTCCAAGTCCAAACGCAAAGCTTTTATTTATTTATTTTTGTATTCGAATTGGGGGGAGATTTGTGGAAAATTCGTAAAAGAGCGAAGAGTTTCTTCAATGAATGGCAACCGTAGCAGCGCCACAGCACCACCATCACCACCACCATCCGGCGTCGCTAGAGGAAGTCCGTACGCTTTGGATAGGAGACCTCCAGTTTTGGGTCGACGAGTCCTACCTTAACTCTTGCTTTGCTCATACCTGCGAGGTTCCCATACTTTCCTCTCTCACTCTTACTTTATATATAATACACAAATTTATGTATGCTATCCATAATATTTATGGTTTTATGTCTTTCGGGGATTGGAATAGATTTGGGTGTTCATCGTTGCTTAATTTGATTTGAATACTGTACATCGTTGTGGGAACTTTTATGTAATGTACTTCGTTGCTTAATTTTGGGTGTTCATCGTTGCTTAATTTGATTTGAAATCCTAATTCGCTAGGGATAGTCTTCTCACTTGAACATAAAACGTTTTATTGAATTTAAATGTATAGTTTTTGTGTTTACATAAATACATAATTTCAAATATATAATTTCTGAAGTTTGTGAATTATTTTTTTTAATGATTTTATGGTAAACTATAGGCTAATGGGAATAATAGTTTTACTGAAACGGAGTGCTAGTGTTCCCTGTTTCGGAACATGTGTAAGTTGTAACAATTTGAAAATGGCAAGGGAGATGGCAATTTCTGGTAGCAAAGCTTTTATGTTTTAAAAAAAAAAAAAAATCTATACGATATATATAAACAAGGATGTTGATGTTGGTGAAGTATTAAGTTTTACCATGTTATTTGAAATTATCCTTTTTCACATAGTTTTAATAGAAAAATTATTACTTGAAAGTATATCCTATAAGAGCTCGAGTTCTATATCGAATTCTGTCAAATTATCAAATGAGTAGGGGTTATGGTGTATAAAAGCAATTTTGTACGTGTGTATATATTATATATATTAAGTTGTTTAGACCTCCCTTGTGTGCATTCCAATTGTTGATTCAAGCAATGATCGAACTTGTGAAAGCTCTGGTGATTTTTCAAGCATTGTTGCGAACATTCACCATATTTTGGTAAATTTAAAGGTCGGGTAGTATTCAATTTTATCATACGCTAAAGCTTGACAATGTACTCTTTTTTTGTTTAACTAAAATGTTGTAGAGTTTTATTTGATGTTACATTTGAAATGAGCCATTGTTTCCTAATTTCTGCAGCTAGTCTCGATAAAAATTATACGCAACAAGATCACTGGACTTCCCGAGGGTTATGGATTTGTGGAGTTTGTTTCTCATGCAGCAGCGGAAAGGATATTGCAGACATACAATGGGACACCAATGCCTGGAACTGAACAAATGTTCAGGTTAAATTGGGCTTCATTTGGTGCAGGAGAAAGACATAATGACCCTGGCCCCGATCATTCTATTTTTGTAGGGGATTTGGCGCCTGATGTTACAGATTATCTATTGCAAGAGACCTTTCGAGCTCATTATCCATCTGTTAGAGGTGCCAAGGTTGTGACTGATCCAAATACTGGACGCTCGAAGGGATATGGATTTGTTAAATTTTCAGATGAGACTGAGAGAAACCGTGCTATGACCGAGATGAATGGTGTCTATTGCTCAACTAGAGCTATGCGCATTAGTGCAGCAACACCAAAGAAGACCACTGGTTTTCAGCAGCAATATGCTGTGGCGAAAGGTCTTATTCCTTTATTAACTTTGACCTAAAGAAATCCCCAGCCAGATTAATTTATGTATTTCCCATCCTCCAAAATTATGTGCTTATTTTTTATCCATTGCTTTCATGTGGCTGCCCTCTGCTTGAATGTCCTATCGTTTGTTGCCATTTTGAATACAAAGGTGCATAACAAAAAAGAGACAGAACTTGATAAATTTATCGACTTTTAGAACTGGTATTTGGTTCCTTTTCTTCTAAGGTGGGCTTGATGAAGCAGTAAAGAAAGGAAGTAATATTATTTCGTACACCTTGTAGATCACACCCCTGATATCATACCTGTTTACAATTGAGTCTCCTTGCAGCTTTCTTGCCAGTTCCATGGCGATTTAAGATTTTTTATTCATATTCTCCTTGTTTGTTAGTTTAGACGAGATGTGAGCATGACTTAATATCAACAAGGTACTTATTTATGCTGGAGCTTGAATATCTGTGCCTATATCTGCAAGTACATTGCTCTTTGGTACTGTATCTGCTTTAGATATTAGATACATCATACTTGTATGTATTTAGACTTACAAGCATGCAAGAAGGTGAAAAATTGTAAAATGAATTTATTCACGGTTTTTCAGCAGCTGTATATCCAGCTCTCGCATACACAGCAACAACCATGCCGGTGCTTCCACCAGATAATGACCAAACAAATACCACTGTAAGTGAGGCATACACAAGTTGTTTCAGATTATTTCTTTCTTATTGACTAACCATCCTTCCTTTGCAGATTTTTGTTGGCAACTTGGATCTAAATGTCACCGAAGAGGTATTGAAGCAATTTTTCTTGCCATTAGGAGAAATTGTGTGTGTCAAGATTCCTGCCACCAAAGGATGTGGTTATGTACAGTTCACGAACAGGTAAAGAACAAGTGAAAAACATGATTACGCTAGTGAATTCTTGAAGTGTTCTCCACTTGGTAGTTGGTAGTTTTCAAAGGGTGGGTCTCCACTTATTATATAGCTGGCCTGTCAATGTTCTATTTCTCCTTTGACAAGATTTGGCGGACGAATATAAATGATTTAGCAGTAGAAATAGTCATGTTCGACTGCCTTCTTTTCCTCTTATTACCTCTTCCCTTTATCCAATCTAATGCCTAATGTTTTTAACATTTTATTTTTTTCTGTCTGCAGGAATTCTGCTGAAGAAGCCATACGGAGGATGCAGGGGCAAATGATTGGTCAACAAGTTGTCCAAATTACTTGGGGTAGGATCCCAACAGCAAATCAGGTGGTGTTTCTCATATATCAAATTCACACTGCGATCAATGTTATACGGCTAACTGGTTTTAAAATTTTCATGTCCCAAAGCATAAATTTTGGTTTGAAATGAAAATGGAAGAAATGCTGGTATTTTTTTTGTTAAAAATAGGATGAAATGGACAGTGGATAAATTCATGTAGTAAAAGCTCAATTGTTGTCATGCATGCATGCATGTATGTATTACGTATGTATGTGCTGGATCTTCTTATAGGTAGTTAACATACTTTGCTTGACAATATTTGGCATTACTTATTTTAGGACCTACCTGGTAGCTGGGGCGCACAAATAGATCCTAATCAGTGGAATGCTTATTACGGTTATGGACAAGGCTATGATGCTTACTCTTACGGGGCTACCCAGGATCCCTCTCTGTATGCGTATGGTGCATATGCCGGATATGCACAATATCCTCAACAGGCAAGTGATCTAGGCCTATCAGCATTAGCATTGCATCTAAAATATATTGTTTGTTACATAAAATGTGATATTTCTTTAGATCTTTAGAAACAATTTTGCATTGTAGGTTACTACACTTTCAATCATTATTTTCCTAGTTTGTCCTTGTCGGTAATTACATTAGGAATGAGCACTGCTTTATTTACGAAATGACATCGTTCAAAATTTTTTCTTTTTCTTTGGGAATCAAGAGACTTTTTCCATTTACATTACCGAGAAGCTTTGTAAGCATATAACGTGACTTGCCAACACTGAATCCGAATTAGGAACTTTCTTCAGCTATCTACTTTTCTAATTCTGAACTTAGAGATGTTACTATAGTTTGAACGAAACCTTAGTCTGCTTACAATGAATTTTACAGGTTGGAGGTTCTCAAGAAATGGCAGCTATGGCTGGTGCTGTAGAACAAAGGGAGGAACCATATGATCCGTTGGCAACACCCGATGTCGATAAGTAAGGTTTCTCACCCCTAGTTCTGTAATAAATTGTGGGTTGAAAATGGTTTCCTGGATAATTAATTTCAAGTCCATGATTTTCATTGCTATAGGTTAAATGCCACCTACCTCTCTGTTCATGGAAGTGCCATATTAGGCAGGCCCTTATGGCAGAGAACTTCCTCTATCACGCCACGAGCTTAACCATCAACTTTCCCGCCGTTGTTGTTCTTGGATTTAGTTGGTTGAATCTTCCCACAAGAGGTAAAAGAGGAAATGACAGATTTTAAAAGCTTGATGTTTTTCTTCCTACATATATGATACAATTGTAGTGCCCTTAGGAATGAATATTATTGACACATAATTTTGATTGTAGCTTTATTTTATATTTTGTTTAGCATTATTGCAGTGTTGGTAGATATAAGCTAATCTTTGCATGGTTGCATATAAGTTATTGTTGATTGAAGTTGGTGTTTCTTTCTTATAGAAAACGTTTTAATGTTGCAATGGTTGTACCATCCATTTTCGGTTTAAGAAGAATCATAAAAAGGGAAAAAGTTATAAACAAATGATAATAGAAAAATTAAAATAAATATTTAAATTAATTTGAATGATTCAAACAGTTTCTTTTTACTCGAGTCAATTGATTTTTTATTGGTTGGATTAGTTTTATGTCAATTCAATCTTTTTTTGGTTAAATTGGTTTAATTTGATTGGTCTAACTCGATTTTGACAATAATAAAAAGGAAAAAAAACCTGATGCTAAAATTAAAAATAACTTCAGATTTTTAAAATAGGAAACTAGAGCATGAACCGGGATGATTTAAAAAAAAACCTCGGAATAATTTATTAAAATATCATTTTCTTTTAAGAAAAACTTATTCCGCCTCAAAATATCGTTCCTTTGTTCAGCTCAAAGTGCAATTCAAATATCCTACTATCAATTACAACTAAATTATATCAATTAATTTTTAATCAAAATCATTATAAAGAATAATTTAGCTTAAGCTAATCAGTTCAACTAGTTAACTAATCCACATAATTTTTACATGACAAATCAACTTAAAATATCCAAATTTAACTAAATAAAGAATGAAACCAAGTTTTTACCAAATAAATAATCAATTCAAACAAATTTCAGTTAATCTAAATCAAGCTTTTAAAAGAAACAAATTCAAACCAAAATTCGAACCTCAGAATTGTCCAAACTATTTTCAGAATGTATATATAAATAAAAATTAGAAAAATGTTTCAGTTCATATCAGCATTTTTCATAATGAAAAGTAACAATGCCTCAAATTGGAACAATCTCCTCTTCCAAAGATCATAAGCTAAAACATTGCAACGACTGTGACTTAAATATAAGGAGGATCTTATAATGAAAACTGGGTCAAAACCTGTAGCTATATGTTTAAGAATTGAAATGTAATTGCAGGTTTGTAGAATCATAAGTACTTGGCCAACCATGGCAGATCCTTGCTGTCTTTCAGTGCAAAAGCAACATCATCACTGCCACATAACAAAACGAAATTGGGCTTAGATGACAGGCCGTTATTTGGTCGTGCAATGTCAGTAAACATTGTCGAAAACTAACTGATGATACGCTAACCGGTTGTCAAAACAGGATGAAATTGCATCAGATTATGAGGAATAACAAGAGATGCAAATTAGTAAGCCATAAGCAACTTGCTAGAGTGACAATATGCATATTCAGTTTAAATACTTCATCCAGGATATTTCGGCTAAAGGTAAGCACTACTGTATTATAGAACTACGAAGTCGAGCATTAAAATGGCCAATGAATTTGGTTGCGGGAAAGATATCCTTACTATTGTAAGTACAATCATGTCTAACTATCTAAAAGAAAATACTAGTGATTTGTTTTAACAGTCTTCCAGTGGTGCCTGTGGCTAAACGCTCAAGTAAATAATAACCCCACCATCAAATAATGTTGAGTTGCAGGTTCAAAATGTAGGAAAGATATAATTTGGAAATTTTTCAATGATATTTGATATCAGGAACATGGTCTAATTGCTTTTCATGAAAGTTTGCTAGAGAACTAACCTGGGAAAATTGAGCTGCAGCTTCTGCACCATGTGCCTATCACCGGCTTCACACAGAATAATTCTGCATTCTCCGAGCTTGCAGCTGCCATAAAGAAAAAGGGATTAAATATACATATATGTGTATATACATATATATATATGTGCATGTGTGTGTGTGTGTGTAAGACTTCAGCGCACAGATTAAGCCATTCTTTATCTTAGTTATTTAAGGAACATACAATATTGCAAAACAGTTGGTACGTGTATTCGACCAAATTCATCAACAAGCTTGCTTGTATTGTTAATGGTGGCAAGAGAAACAAAATCATGGTATCGAAAACAAAACTAAATAACTTTCAGAATTTCAACTATTAGGGTTAGAAACAGGCTGCTAAAGCGAATCGTAAATGGTTGCATCAATCTTCCTAAACAAAACCTTAAATGCCATGGCTTACATCATCAATGCTTAATACTTCCTCAAGTATCCCAGAGATGGATATGGAAGTACAAATATTGTCTGGCTAGTCACAGATGTTACAATATAAAGCTACCATTTTATAAACAAAAATACAAACCATATCTCTCTATATGCCTTAACAAGTCAATAGAAGATGCTTACCCAACTTTCAGAAGTGTGTCCCAACCAGGAAATGCTTCTCCATTGCTTGTGCAGAGACATGAAAATGTCATTGCCAACTGCAATATGGAGAAAAATCTTTAAGAAAATTTGCAAACATAGAACTTAACCATTGATCAACTAAGAATAGTGACAGCAGATCAACAGAATTGATGCTAAACCAGCTAGCTATATATACAAACAGTTAGATATGCTGGAGGGTTGAAATTAATGATACTTGCTATACTTGAGGAATGGAAGCTTCTAGTATCAAAGTAAGGTGTAAAGATATAGAACTACAATATACCAGCACATAAAAACATCACAGGATAAATAAGCTTTAGGCATGGACCTTTTCAAATGTGGTTTCCCCCATCCCTGTTTTGTATAGCTCATAAACCATTGCAGTTAAGAAGATTTTACTCAGTTTAGAACAGCTTTTCATTACCTGCAAAGAAATATGATTTTAAGTTATTTCATAATGATATAAAAACAGTGATGGTATCCATGAATAGAACTTATAATCTCTAAATACTATCTATAACATATATAAATCCACGACGAATTTGGAAAATTTTTTGAATAGGCCAACATACCTCTGTTGTTATATTATTGATTTTGCTATTTTAAATATTTTTTGGACAAGAAACAAAAAGATCACTAAAATTGTAATTTGCAGATGTACAACTGCAACTTACTTGGACATGAGGTGCCTGGAACATTTCCTGAATGGCTGCATCGACATCAGCCATAGTAACAACGTCTTTCACTGGAGAATAGTAAAACATATATTTATTTATTTATCAGATCCACAGCTGTGATAATGCTACTTATGAACTGACATGTAAGCTAAGGGTAAATTTAGTCATTCATCTAGAACAAAAGTTGTGCAGCTGCAAGAGTAGCAGAGTATGTACCAATAAGGCAGAAGAATTCATGTAAATATCGAGCAGTAAAAACACCATGATGCTTAAAGGCTAATAGATTTTGCATAAAACGTTCACATATGGTTCTGCCAGTCTAGAAAGATAAACTATCATCTTTTCATAAATATTAGAATCTGAAAACAGTATAATGAATTTCTCTAATAAATTTTTACATGCCAAGATAAATCTGAAGGTTTCAATTCTCACTACCACCACAGTTCTATGGGATTATGCTCATTTCTATAACCTAGTGACAAAGAACAAACTCGACACTCCAAAGATTTTCTGGTGCTATCAAAATAACCATGTCCACAATCTATCTTCTAACCATTACAAAGCAAAATCATAGGCTGTGAATTTACCTATAGTTGTAGATAAAGGTGGTACTTGACCATTAAATATTATTTTCATATGCCATTATATGACTTCATATGATTAACTGTAAAATAATCATGTTTGTATGCATGTGTAATAAGTATCCAACACCACAGCAATGGCTTTACATTACAGTTCTAATCTTTCTAGAAAGCTTATTACCTCTAGAAGAATTCACACTTGAAATTTGATTCTTCATATTATAATCTGCAATTTCAGCTGCACGCCTGCATATCTCTAGGGCACGGCGTGCATCCCCTGAAATGGCTGCTACCTGAAATATACATGTAAACTTTAACATCAAACTTACACAAGTACAATATGATTAACGGCAATAATATTTTTGGCATCAATTTTAGTAGATGAAAATAAAGAATGAAATCCAACTTTCATGGGAAAACATATGGTGACTAACCTTTCTTGAAGCAAATTCTACTGCTTGCTTTTCAAACGCATCGATTCCTTTCAAACGACTTGATATAATTTCCTGTAGCTGCTGATAATTGTAGGGACCAAAACAGAGTCTTTGAATACCCATTCGGCTTGAAATGCGAGGAAGTAACTTCTCTGGAAGATCCATTGTATTTGCTATTCCTGAATTCAGAGATCAACAATTCATATTGAGTTTTTATTCTTATCATCACCACTGTAATTGGTATAGGTCATAGTTTCAAATGCCAAAATAGGAAAAACTGTACCTATCACAATTAACTTGGAATGAGGCTTAGTAGGCCAGTCAAGAATGTTGTATAGAACCTGTAATTGAGAGAAATGCATGGTTATGGAGCTGCAACCTTTTTCAATTAAAATGAATATAAACAGAAAAGGAACTGTTAGCTTGTATCATAAGCTGCACAAATTACCGATTGGTTTCTGGTTACAAGAAGATCAAGTTCATCAATAAGTAGAATACAAGGTCGGTCATCCCCCTTAGAAATTTTCTTTCCATCTGAAAACCGTTCATTCAGTAATTGCAGAGCCTTTTTCCAACTAACCCTATGTCCAGTTAAGGCTTCATAAATGACCTATAAGAATATAGCATTTAAATATAAAAAAGGCAACCATCAAAACATTTGTATTAAGGTGAAACCATATAACTTCACAGTTAGCATATTTTATATTACTGTGTAAATATTCTCTGGTGCAGCCAACTTTAGACCATTAACCTCCACAAAACAGTAAGGTCTTATGCTTCCTGCATCAACTTCTGACTTTATGTTCCTCATTACTGCCAATACACTCATTGTCTGCAAATTCATGTGGGGGAAAAAAGAAGAAAAGACCAAATAAGTCTCCTATTTAAATAAGCTTCAACGGCAGATCCTATCAGCAAATTTGGAATGAAAAGAGGGAAAATTCTCTATGCAGAAAGGCAATGAGCTATACTTTGCCTGTTCCAGGAACACCATGAATATAAAGGCAACGCCCAAGGCACTGATCATCACATATGGCTCCTTTTACAAAAGTTGTTATCTCCTCCATTTCTCTGCATCATAACATCTTTTCTTTTCAATGTATCATAAGAAAAGTAAAAATAGAGCAAGATAGCTAACAAGTTTCACATACTTATTCCTACAAGGTAAAGACTTTGGTAATGTTGCCAACAAAAGTGTTGCTTTTGCCCTTTCCAGCTCAGTCTGCTTGTGGCACCTCACATGCTCTGGGATCATTTTTGTCCCTACTTTTTGAATACCAAAGAAACGGCCCTTCCGAGAGTTCTGTATCAATCAAATAATTGTCTAAGAATCTTGGAAGCTGCCAAACACAAAGTTAAGAAAATGAAATAACTAGAAAATATCCCTACTGCAGCCAATTGATGAGTTGTGGATGGTCTAGCATGTACATT
The DNA here is from genome assembly GCF_007990345.1 of Gossypium hirsutum. NCBI lineage: Eukaryota > Viridiplantae > Streptophyta > Magnoliopsida > Malvales > Malvaceae > Gossypium > Gossypium hirsutum. The sequence goes on from NC_053444.1 coordinate 1,577,465, forward strand.
CCTTTCATTTTCCTCTTCATATTCCATATCTTCATCTGTACCGGAGTCATCTTCCTTGCAAGAATTCCAGTCTTCATCACCGTTAGCACATTCACCATCCTACAAACAGAAAATATACGAATTAATTTCAACAGAATATTGACTCCATTTTAGTAAAGAAAACGCCACTATAATGAAAATTCAGATTTTTGACTGCTTACTTCATCATTATCAATCACAGCTAGACGCTTGAAACTGTGCCATTGAATATCATATTCATATTCACATAGGAAAACATCATCCCCTTGATCATTGGCCTTGGCGTATTCTTTGGGGCTCATGACATTACAATGCCTAATGATGGATTCCATCTGTTGTGCCAAATGTTAGAAACTTTAATTTAACAAACTCCTTAGCAAGGTTTTAAGAATCATACAGTTTTCAGTTAGCTGGAAATAAAAATCCTAGAGAGAAGCCTAAGAAGAGGATGATCCCATTGAATTAATTAAGATGTAGAACCCTGCAATGAGAAATCTCTTCAATGCTTTCATTTTATGTTTCCCTAAATTTAACTGCAGGCTCTATCTTATTTAACGAACTGTTCAAATCTTAAACCGTAGGCTATTTACTTGATGAATGACCAAAACTAATTGGTATGGCTGCTATCTTATCTGTTGAGGAAATTTAGTACGAGAGAAATCTAGGAGCTGGTTTGAATAATAAGTCTTTAGCAGAAGTCATAGACCTAACTCAACTAAGCCCTTGTGTCAACTTGACTAAACTGGAAATTGGACTGGTCCTATCATATATAAGGAGAGAATTTCATACTTGATTTTGGAAGTTTGATTCCTTGGGTTTGTCAAATTCTAGTTTTACTATAAAGGCAGCTAAGAATATACAACATTGCATACATAGTAGAGGATGACCTTTTTATTGTGGATATTAACACATGATTCTTATCTGCTTTGAAGCAACAGCATCTAAACCTTATTGGTAACCAAAATAAGATTATAAGAAGCATGTATATTGATTGAAACACGACTGCAACTCTAAAGTCATACTCAAGTAAGAAATTTCATCAAGAACAAAAGAAAAGGTAGTGATCATTTTTCCTATCATATAATCAACCAGTAAAAGGAAATTCCCAAAAGACATCAAACCATCCACACCTTCCCACATATACAATCATAGATGAACATTTCTACTCTAATAATGAATTAACATTAACAATTCAAACAGATGTTATCCATAACCTCTATGTCGGCAAAATCATTTGTCCGATAAAGCTCCCTTTTCAAATTATGAGGTTGTCTCCCACTTGCAGTCTCTTCTGGTATAATATACCAACGTCCACGGAACCAATAGCTACCATCTACTTCTTTCCACAAACTGCAAACTCCAACGAAAAAAAAATCTACCTGTTTTTATGACAGACATGAATAACCATAAAGATAAATGCAATATGTTTGTAAACAAACCTCTCAATACGGGCAGCCCATAAATCACTGGCAAGCAGCTTTTCCCTTAAAGTCCTAACCCTCTTCTTCCCCTCCGGAGGCTTCGGAAACTCGACATCTTTGCCTAATTTCCGAGCCTGGCAAAACCCACAAACCCAATCACCATCAGGAACCTCTTTCAATGGCGGCGTCAAGCACTTCAAGTGAAATCCACCTAGACAATCATCACACTCGATCATCACACCCCTCCCTACCTTGAAGCAAACTCTACACTCCTCCATTTCAGGAACCTCATCATCTGAGCTCGCGTCCTCCCTTCTCTTCACGTACACATCATCTCCCACCTCAAACTCACCCCCATCATACACCACTTTCTTATAATAAACCCGCTTCCTCCCCTTCTTCTCCTCCTTATTTACCTTCTTCAAACTCCTTGTCGCCATAGCTCTAGTTACCGCTCTTTTCTCTTCCCCCTTCTTCCTCTTCTTACTCTCCAACGCCTGAGGTGACACCGGAAAAAACGTAGCCTCACCCAATTTACCCAAATCTGGGATTTCCCTTTCCTCCTCACTGAGCTTACATCTCAAGCTTTTCCGCGTCTTTACACTCTCCTCGTTTCTCAACCCCTTTTTCCTCTTCTCCGGTAACACAACGTCACCATTCCCCTCACCCAATTTACCCAGATCTTCGTTGAGCTTACATTTAGGGCTTTTCCCCATCTTTACACTCCCCTCCTCACTCAATCCCTTTTTCGTCTTCTTACTCTCCAACGCCTCAGGTGACACCGGACAAAACGCATCCTCAACCACACCATTCCCTTCACCCACTTTACCCATTTCTGGGATTTCCCTATCCTCCTCATTGAACTTACATTTCGGGGCTCTCGGCGTCCTTACACTGGATCCCTTTCGATTATTCCCAGAACACTTCCCAATTCCATCCAAACCTTCCAAAGCTTTTCGAGGCGTGCTTAGATCTAGCATTTCATCTACTGTTTTTGAAGTGAAAGGTTGAAGAGACCGACGTGAAGATCTACGAAGGGGAAGTTGTGGGGTTTGAGGGGATAGATGAATCGAAGGAGAGGATGATTGTGATTTGACATTATTAGGGGACTGCTTGGGTTTTTTGGGGGATTGAAATTGCTTTCTAGGAGTTTCGGTTGGCATTTTTGTGTATTGTTGTTTAGTGAAGGTGACAGATCTGGTGGCGATTTTCGATTTTTTTTTCAGGGTTTTGCAGATGGGGAGAGGACGATGGGTGGTTTTTAGAGGGTAAGTGAATTGGCGGGAAACGTTGTCTTTCCCTCCCATTTTTGTATGCCCTTTTTTTGCCGTTGAAACGGTGCGTTTTGGCTAGTCGGCTTTGCTTTGGAGATTCCGTTTTGAGTTGTATTATTATTTTAATTAGTTTTGTTGTATTTTGACTAGTTAAGTGTATAGATAACCATATGGTAATAAATTAATACTGAACTAGCTGAGTTTTTTCTTTCTTTGACTACTATTTCTTAAAATTTCCTTTTGTGTGTATTGTGTTGTTTTTAGGGGTACCCCATAAGTTTAGATAATAATATTTCAACAAACCTTTCAAGTTAAATTTAGGTCAAATTGGGTCAATTCAGAGACAAAAAATCCTTTTCTATACTTATACTTAATAGATCACCCATATTGATAAGTTTTAATCACTAGAGATGTCAAATTCAACCCGGTTTTTTGAAATTTTTAATATTATTTTACAAAATTTTAAATTTTTTTCATAAATATTTTAAAAGAAAACAAGAATTTCAGTATTTTAATATAAAACATTTATGTTCATATAATAAAAATTAAAATTAATATAAAAACTTAGAATTAATTATATATTAACTAAAATATAAAATTCAATTCAATTTCAATAACCTACTTACATTTTATAAATCATGCAAATATCTAAGTTCGAGTTGATTTTAAATTTTTCTTCCAAAACCCTACTAATTATTTCAGACAATCATATTTATCTCACTTTATTTTTTTTTCTTTTAGATAAACTTTAATAGTTGTAATAGCCAGTGTGTTTTTTACGTGGGGAGTTCAAAACCATCCATTTCTTACTTTTCTTAGGGTCTGTTTGATTGATGGAATTGATTTTCCGAAAAATCATTTCCAACTTTTCCAGCGTTTGATTGGCGAAAAACATTTTCCATTTGGAAAATGAACTCCAAAACAAGGGAAAATGAGTTACATTTTAAGGAAAATGTCTTACACTTTCAATTTCCGTAAGACATTTTCCGTGCTCTCCTCTCTATCGCCTCCTTCATTCCTTCCTTCATTTCCTGTAGAAAACTGCTTCTATTTATCGATTTTCCAGTAACTTATTTTTTTAATTATTCAATACTTGTTTTTTTAACACAATTATGAATAATTTATTTGATATTAATTTTTTTCAATTTATAACGATTAATATTGTAGCTTAATAATTGAGTATTATTATAAATAAATCATTGCAATATATGTAAAAATAATTTAAAATATAAAAATTTATTAATATATATTAATATATGTAAAAACAACTTTTTCAGAAAATATTTTCAGGGAATCTGCCAAACAGCAGAAAATATTTTACACAGATTCAATCAAACACCAAAAAATATTTTCCAGTAAATCATTTTACAGAAAAGTAAAACATTTTCCAAAAATCATTTTACAGAAAACATTTTACTATCTATCAAACAGACCCTTAGTCTCCCCTACTAATAAATCCAACCGATATTATCTTTTAAAAAAAATCATAATAATTTATTTTATAAATGATGGATTTAATTATATTGATTGAACATTAGTTTAGTTCTATACGCTTTTTTTTTTTGGTAAAAAATCACAAGATTTATATTATTTAATCAATTTTTGCATTTCACAATATTCACAAACAAATATAAAAAAATAAAAATTTCAGACCATAACCAAAACACTCACTAATAGATCTTGTTTTAACAATAATCGACTTAACAAAAAGGAAAAACAAACAAAAGAACTCCTGTTGTTTGGTAACCACAAACCCTTGACCAAATCTGAAATCAAACAATATAAGGCTCCAAATTATCCCGATTGTTATTTTTTCATCCATAAATCTCGAACTTAAGACTTTACTTAAAAAAGATTGAGCTGCTTGTTAACTACGTATTGTACTGTCGCATTCTTTCGTAATGAAATAAATGCAAAATAGTGAATAATGTATAGCAACAAAGCTAACTCATGAAAACAATAACAATTGACCACAACAATCTCATAATCACTTAGCTTTTAAAATATTGTTTATATAAGATTTACAACAAAATCTGGATGTAAATACCTGCGGGTATTCAGCTCTGCATTCAAGTTTGGAAACTCATGGGGGAGTTGAGAGTTGAGACTATCTCTTATTGCTGCCATAGAGGCAAACGGATTTAGATGCCCTCCGATAACTTCTTCGAACAAAGCTCTCGAATAGATTGAAGGAAAACCCTGTTTATGTTTGAGAGGAAGAATATAATACACCGGTTCATGTTGTTAATGCTACGTTTCCTTCACGTGGAGAGAGATTCGATCTTGTTCTTGTTGCGGCCTTACCTGAAAACCATTCGAGGAAAGTGGGTCGAATCTGTTAGTTACATGATGAACTTGATAAGAAAGATACAGTATTTCAACTCTGTTATATGAACCAGGAGCAGGATCAACCAAATATTTTAATCGATTAATAGAAATCTTCTCGGTGAAACCAGATCAAAGAATTTAGGCTTTGAAAGAAACACATCAGCGTAAATATACCTAGCTTACAACTACAAGATGATAAAATCCACAAAAAAACAGCATAATCCATCTAAAATATGGAACAGTTATTAAATAGTTTAAGAATTTGGTTATCAAGAAACTGTTGATCATGTAGCAGAAACGAAAATAATCAGACTTGTTGCTAGTTGCAGCTGTAAAATAATGACCTCGTTACTGGCTAGATGTCAATAATGGCTTCTTGAACGGAGATTAGTTAGACCTACAACCTGGTTTTAAGAGTGCCTATGGCTGGATTAGGTTTTTAACATATAGAGGTTCCTTTATGGACTCAACCAATCACTAAGGGCCTGGTCTGGGATGGGAAAAAGAATGCTCAAAGAGTTGGAGCCCTTCTTAAAATCAGCTTTTCAGCTATAAGTGAGTTCTCTGGGCAAGGCTTTCTAGGCTCACCAAATATAAGACTTGTAATAAAAGCAAGCGAAGTCTACGAAGGCATGCAGGTGACAAAATCGGGCAAAGATATGAGCAAATGCATGAAATATTATACCAGCAGCTACCATTGTGCCACCAGCCCATGGTCAAAAGTGCACAGCATAGAAACGGCCATTGTAAGAAAACACAATCATGCAAGAAGGTAATTTAGCAAGCTATGTTGATAAATCATTTAGTCACACATAACCAAACACATCATCACCGTTAATGATAAGAGAACTGACCTTCGTCTTTTTCCACTTTTCTTCTACTTCGCCAAAGAAGTCGGATAGGAGTACCAGCGAACCCAGCATCTGAGCGAAGTTGCTTCTCCATATAACGTCGGTAGGTCTCCGGGAATAGTTTTGCATCATTGACGAAGAAAACAAATGTAGGTGGCCTAATAGCTGCCTGCAAAAGGAGAGATTATTGGATTCAAAGTGTCACATAAACTACATTATTCGAGTTAAAGATTTAGAACTGCAGAAGAAAAGAATTGCTCCACCAAGAAAGGGCAAGTATGCTAAACCGAAGTCCAGGGCACAAAAAGTGTCCCTAGGATGTGCTATAGGTGATTAATTGTTATGAACCAAACGGAAAGAGGAATCCGACAAGTGCATCTTCATCTATGTGCTTTTCCCATATTTAATTATAGATACTACAAGTGGTTTAGATTTTATATTATATTTAATATTAAATAAATAAGAACTAGAATTTGAAAAGGAAGAACAACATTTCTAAAAGACCAATTCCCCAATAGTAATGTATAAACGAAGATAGCACTTGAACACAAAGCTGCTTATTGTGATTCACAAACAGGTGCAGTCCTTGCAAACAACTGATAACAGCCATAACGTATGGAAATTATACAGACTAAGCTCCGTTTAAAGAATAAAGATTTCAGTCTCTTGAAACGTTGAAAGGTTCATTTGCACAAACAAATAATAGGCTATCTCATGTTGGCAGCTCCCTAGCATAGAAATGGGCGGCAAAATATTCATATCTAATAGCAGCTAGAAATCAGTTTCAAACAACTTAACAACAAAAAATCCCATGGCATTATGGTTAATGGATGGTTCAATCTGATGTAAGACTGAAACGAAATAGTTTCAAATGTTGGCACCAAGAAGAAAAGCTGAGAAAGTGGAAGTTTCTGATAAGGAAATGGTGGCAGACGAAGAGAAGATTCAGGAAAAGAATAGGTTTGTAAATGAAGCAGCTAGCTTTAGGAAAGAATGAACTGCAAAACAGCTCAAATTTGAAGAAGGTGAATCGGCCTTTATAAACATATACAGATAACAACAGAACAATCCCAATAAATAGCACCATGATATAATTGATTATTTTGCTAAGTAACAAAAATACCTGTGTGCAATAATAAACACGTCCTCTCTTGCCACCTCGTGTCCTAGGAGGGGGTTTGAATGCTATTGCTTCCCGAATCACTTGATTCAATATTGCCGTGCTAAGTCTTCTTGCTCTCTCCTTTTCAACTGTGCTAGCTGCAACAATTACCCTGAATCCAAAAATACAATTAGTGCAAAAAAGATACGAGATAATGGTTAATAATATGGTCTTACAACATCTTAACAAGTTAAGGATCACGATGCTCATAAACTCAGTTGTAACAATAAAATGATAAGATATGGCAGGTCAAACACATACTTTTCAACACTCTGACCGGTGATTGCAGTAGAATAAACAATGGGAGCCCAATCAAGCATGCGCATCTTCTCTCTAACATCTTGCTCGTAGTATGTTGCAGTTTGCTGGTTTTTATTTGGTATTGTATCCCATTTGTTTACAACAATCAGACAACCCTTTCCTTCTTTCTCTATTCTCTCAGCAATTCTAGTATCCTAGGACAAGAAGACAAAATAACACAACCGTTAACAAAATAATCAAGAGGACAATTAGGGGGCAAAAATTCATCAGATTAACAGGTCAAGACACATACCTTGTTTTATTATAGAAATATCAATAAGTTAATATGAAAAATATCTCAAAGTTTGGTTACCACTAAATTTACTTAGTACTGAACTTCCTAAATCAATATTATCTTCAATCAACTAATAGGCGAACAATTCAATTATTTATAGAAAGATTTGAAGATAAAAGAAATGGAAAAAGCATCCAAAAAGGAGCAAGAATTTCAAATCCAAGCCCATATATTGTATTCTTTTTTTCACTTTTGCATTTTTCCCCTTTTGTAAACCTTCGGTAAGAATCCATCAACCTTAATCTTTGAATTAGGAAAGGCTAGAAGGATTATATTAGTGAATATACCAGGGGTTGTACCAAAAATGAGAAGATGCACAAAGATTGACTCAAATACAAAAACAGAGTATATTCCATGATCTTCCTTGGACTTTTTGCTGAAAATTCAAAATTTCCATTGGCACCAAGGATTGATGGCATTATAAATCACTAGACTTTACCAAGAACTTTCAATTTCAAGAATCAAAGTAAGGCAGCAGCAGCAGCCACAACAATATTCTTTTCCAGTACATATATCACTGATTTGTTAATTTCCACTTTCTTCCAAGGAGAAGTCAATGATTATAGGACTAATTGGATCTTGCTTACGCTTGAATTGTTTATTGAGAAAATCAAAGCTCATGTGTCCAATTGTTGCATTGATTTGCCAGTCATTACCATTAAATGGATGACATTAATTTTCATAAGATCTCTAAATTGTTACATCTAAATCAACTTGGTATAACTTGATTTACCAAATACAAAAATCTATCATCATATTTCCATTCTATATGTTCAAGCACTGCTTAACACTGCAATATGGCTAACACTATATGCTGATAAAGGATGACAGACCAAGCATCTTGAATCCATAATATTAGTAACATGGCTTGTCTAGAAATCACCGATAGAGTACCTGTTCAGTTATGCAAGCCATGGCCTCAATGACTAGAGCAACGACATCAGACCGACGGATGGCACGGAATGCTCTGTTCACTGATAAAGCCTCAGTGGTACTACCCGATGAAGCTACAGATGCCCTTCTTCTGATCCCAGCAGTATCGATAAGCCGGAACTTCTGCAAAACGATGACCCGGGTATTAAGTTTCAGAAAGAAACTGGAATACAAAAGCAAACAGAGCTGGGGACATTATTTTTTCTTTTCTACTCATTCTTTATCTCCGGTCCCTTCAAGCATAAAAAATTTGATCTCCCACTCATAGAAGCGGAACCAAGACATGCAGGCTATCAGCTGTAATAAAGGTATTTCTGAACTAAAGAAACCTGGCCATCAGGTCCAACAAATTCTGTATCAATTGCATCACGAGTGGTACCACTGATGGGGCTCACAATTGTTCTATCCTCCCCAAGCAAAGAATTTAGAATGCTGCTTTTACCAACATTAGGTCGACCAACAATTGCAATCGAGGGGACATAATTCTCTTCCTTGTCCATATTTTCTACATCCTACAATACAATCAAGAAGCCACGTGCTTAGCAGAGAAAGCAATTGAGATTATCATTAAGAAATATAAAAATTAAGAACAGTTCCACAAAGTAAATGGAAAAGTTGAGCACAAGAAATTAAACGAAACTGTTAACAAAGACAAATCATAAAGCAAAATAACCTCAGTCTTTTTAAGCCCTGAACAAACAAGATCAAGAAGCTCCCCAGTTCCAGTCCCAGATAAAGCAGAAATAGGAATCGGAGAGAACCTGGTTTTATGGTTGAACGAATTCATCAAAAGTTAAGCAGAAGGGAAATAAAATAACAGCTTTCCTAGGTCTACCAAAAATAAAAAGAGATAACTTGAGATAACAAACATCTCCAAATAAAAAGCAATAGTCACCAGCCGAATCTTTTTTCTCAGTGGTAAAAGTAGAAAGAAAGAGGAAAATTGGAAGTGGCATGAGGTTGAGGGAGAGAAAGAGAAAGGCAGAGACAGAGCTACTCCAGTAACATCAGAGCTAAGTTTTAATGCCATGCAAACTGTAAGCTACACTCAACGCATAGCCAATAAGCATTGAGTATTGAAAACCAAAAAAATCCCAGCAAAACAGAACTTAAGAATTACCCCAATGACCAAAACTCTGACGCTTGCATGACTCCTTTCCGTGGAGATTCACACTTATTCACAGCAAGGACAATATATTTACTTGAGTAGCTCTTTCGAAGCCAGTCTGCAATCTCCACATCAGCTGCCGTTAGACCAGCCTGTTTAGTATCATACAAACAAGAACTTGGCAAGTTGAACTCTTCAAAAGATAAAGAAGAATGTATAGTTGGTTTCATTTCATATAACCAAAACAGATTGCCACCAAGATAAACAATTATCAAGGTAGATAAAATATCCTTTAAGTTATCCACCATACTGATGCATAATTTTCCTAGATTTTAATTCCCAAGTTTTTCCCTTCTCAAAGCATCTAATCCTGACATACAGGCAGCCAGCTCTCAAGACTATTTCTTCATAGCTTCTTCAAATTTTAGTTAAGAAATTTTCTTTTATTTTGCACATATATATAACATAAAAGAAAAACAGTATAGCTACTTGCACTCGGGTCAATGCTTAGGACCTTCCTTGCCTATGCCAGAAGAGATGGAGCAAACATGTAAAAGTTTACAATTCTTTGGCTAGGAAAACAAAGTCATAGTGCCTTTTTTTTGTGCCAATTCAAACAAATTGGCAGTTGGAAAGCCCAACTTCAGTATAAGTCTATGAAAAACTATAACCTTATACGTAAAAATGCACATAATAAACTTCAGTTCTCCAAGGCAGAGTTGTTTCCTAGTCACCTTTAGTGTCTAGTTAAGTTCCTTGATGCCAGCAAGCACTCAAGGCAACACATGATTCAACTTGAATGTTTATTCACTGTCTTGTTTATTTTCAAAACATTTTCTAAATAATTATTTAGCCACTCAGTTACTCCAACAACTTGGAACGTTTTCAATATTCAGTGATTTTATTTCATTAGATTGCAATTTTAAGTAAATTTAAGAATAAAATACTATCATTCCTTTTTCTATTCAGCTTAAAAGAGATCCTAAATCTCTTTTTTTCTTTCTTTCTTTTTTGATAAATCCAAAACTCAATCAAACATCACGAGTAACATGATTCAAATGTGCTAGATAAACTTTCTCGACCTTTTGTATTATTAGGTCAAAGTTCCAAAAGAAAACAATGATGGCCAACATAAGAAACAGGAAGTATACCTGCCCATCTACAAGGAATATAATGACAGATGCTTCTTCAACAGCTGCAGTAGCTTGCCGTTCAATCATAGAAGGCATCCTTGCAACAGCTGCCTCTCTAGAGAGTAATGAAATCCCATCCATGCCAATAGTTGTTGAAATAGCCAAGTCTTCCATTACATTAGCCTGTGACTTTGACACATTTAGAACTCCTCCAGTATCAACCACCACAAATTCATGATCTCCCCAGAAAGATCTACCATACAACCGATCCCGGGTAACCCCAGGTTCATCCACCACAATCGCCCTGTTTCCCTGTAAACAAAATTCATGAAAGAGTGACATTTTTGACAATCTAAAAGCATACACTTAGTTACACGTTGCCGATCATTTGGTCACTCATAAGAATTAAAGAAATATTTGTGGACTATACCCCCACAAGGCGATTAAATAATGCTGATTTCCCAACATTTGGCCTTCCAACTATTGTGACTTTTGGAAGAAGATGGTCAGGAATCTGCAAAAGGATTTAAAATTTTAGGTAAGTAGTAACAAAATTTCTAGTATATCTTAATAAGGAGAGTCCCTATTTACATCCTAAAAGATATTTATTGAACTACATCACAATAATCATTGGTTCAAAAAGCTATTTGTAAATTTAAGTATTTAACAGACACTTCAAAAATGAAACATAAGTTCATATGCCTACGCTCTCAGCTTTTCAATATGTTTCCGCCATACATATTTCCAATCTTTCAAAATTTTAAGCTACAGCATCTCAAAAATTTGAAACTGGGATAAGGCACATAGATAACTCAGAGCAACTAAAAACAGCCACGAAATATCTCAGCTTGCAAAACAGTTAAAAGCAACAGACTGGTACAACAATATTCTTTCAAGTAATGTTAAAACAGAAACAAACCAATAAAACCCTTGCATCAGTATTAATGCATTGACAGTATGTACATCATCATAAAATGGAATTCCAACCAATAACACAAATTTTGCCATGCTGCAAATGTTTTTTCTAAGCACTGAATTTCCAAAGAGCTTTAAAACAATTCACTAACAAGTAAAGAAGAAGCAACCCACTGTGACAAAATAGAAAGAAAAAGAAAAATGAAGCAAAGATAATCAGTTCTCTCTTGCAAGTTACAATCATATGGTTTCAAGTCACCCCTTCAGAAACTAATTAGCACGGTAATCATCATAATCAGGAGACAACAATAACTAAAGATAGTACGCTTTACTTACAGTTTTGGTAGCACCTTTACGCCTCTTCTGCTTTCCTTTAAACCCCTTCAGATCATCTGTCTCGTCCTCTGAGAAAAATATATATAACAATAATATAATTTTGGGAAGAATTAAAAAAATAGCAAGCAGTCAAACACAATTACGTGAGAACAGTTGTTATAATTTAACTACTGACTTAATATTTAACCAAATAAAACACCTTATTTGGCAACTTTTCGAAAATAAATAAATAAAAAAAAGTCAAGATATATGTTGTCAGGGCTCGTACTTTTTTTATTTAAAACTTCTAATCCAATAATAATTTGCTTACTGATTTCGTAATAATTTACTTACTCTGCTCATTAGTTCATAATAATTTGCTTCTGAAATTACTATATGATTAGATAAATATATTGATATTTAGATTGTCAAAATTTTGGCAGAAAATAAATACTATTGCACTAGGATTCTTAAATCGAAAAGAGAGAGAGAGAGAGAGAGAGAGAGAGAGAGGGAGAGACAAGATTTATTTCTTTAATTCAGGGACTGAATCTCAATTTTGATTAAATGTTAGGCACAATACAAAAAAGGATAATGAGAAAGGGAAAAAAAGGAGTAACGAGAGGTAAATTACCAATGGTTAATTGGCGAGATAAGGAAGTCGAATAGCTACGAACGGCATCTTTGGCTTCGGATTCAAGTGCTTCCAAGTCCAAATCATCGTCCTCATAAAATTCTTCTTCGTCTTCCTCCTCCTCCTCCTCCGCCGCCGCAGCTTCTTCTTCGTCGTCGTCTAGAAAACCTATGAATCCGTCGGAGTGAGGAGGCGGAGAAGTGGCAGAGGTGCAGCGGCAGATAAACGGAGAAGGGAGGGAGGAAACCGGCGGAGGAGAGAAATTAGAACGAATAGGTCGAAGAGGAAGAGAGGAAAGTGTGGAAATGGGAGAAAGGAGAGTGAGTGATTTAGCGAAAGGGAGCAATTGGATACTACAAAAACATGCCATTTTTCTTCTTTCGAGCTGTTTCAGACTTTCAGTATTTGAGTGTTCAAAGAAAAAAAAAAACGAAACTTCAGTGGAGGGAGGTTTGGCTTTTGGCGGTTGAGACTTTACAGAGGTTTATCCTTTCTCCCGGTTTAATTGCACCAGACATACTAAACTATAAACTTCATTTTAAATTGGTCCCTAAATTTTAAAACATTCTAATTAAATCCTAAACTATCAATATTATATCAATCAGGTCCTTCCATTATTAAAATCATTAATTTAACTATTAAATGGCACATAAAATCTTATGTGACTAAAATGAATTTTTCAAAGAAAAGAAAAATGTTTATGCATAACTTTTAAAATTAAAAACTAAAAATAAAGTAATACCGGAAAAAAATAGAGAGTAAACGATAACTTTTTTAAAAGCTTCGAAAACTTTAAATCAATAATTTTACAAAATTCGTATTCAGAATATTCATTTCTCTTTAATTTTTTTTCATTGTAAATCATGCCACAAGAGATTTGACTTTTTATTTAACGATTAAGTTAACGATTTTAATAACGAAATGATTTTATTGAGATATCACCGATAATTTGAGTCAATTTTAATTTTAGTCTCTCTTTTCTACTAAAATTAGAGGTTTAATATTTAATCTCTATAAATTGATATAATTTAGTCATTTTTTTAATATTGTTGATAATCAATTGAGAAATAGCTAAAAAAAACCATGTCTTTTACTGAATAAGTTATATTATTATAAGAATTTTTTTTTGTCTTTTTTGTATAAATTTAATAAAAACTCACATACGATAAGATTTAAACCTAATACATCATAATATTTAAACCAAAACTTCATTTGATTTATACGTAAAATTTTAATAAATATATATTTTTTACATCATTCACATCATGGTATGCTACAATCTAGTATTTGATAATATTATTAGTTGTTGCTATTAAAGTGACTGACATATGAATTTTTTTTACAATTATTCGACCACGGGCAAAATGAAAAGCCTAATAAATTGTTTAACTAATAATAATTTTGCATTTGATCAAGCAGACAGGGGGAAATCATAAAGTTAATTTTTTTTGTTTAAATAATTTTATTATAAATTTTGATTATATTTGTTATTTTTGATGTAATGCTTAGAACTACCCATAGGCCTTCCCAACCTATATATAGGAGAATAATATATTTTTACGTACTCGAACCTACATATTCCTGCATTGACAACAATACTCATATCAGCCGAGCTAAATAAAAGTTAATCAATCATATTTTATCCATGATAAATTTGCATTTGACCATTCCATCAAACTCAAGTGAAAATTTAATCAAATACATTGGACAGTAATAAATTTATATAACAATTGAATACTGAAAATAACTCTTTATAAAAAATAATAATATTAATTTAAATTAAAAAATAAATTATTTTAAATTGAGATTAAAATATCAAATTATATCTATTAAATGATAAAAAAATTTGACGCTAAATTCGATACTTCTTTCTCTTATATTAAAAAAATAATTAAAAATATGACTAAATAAACCATAATTATAACCTTTTAAAATGCGCCAAAAGTTTGAAAAATAAAATGGGAAGTGATTTATTTTGTTTTAAAATAAAAATGTTTAGCTTTATCTTTAAACCGACAAACCTTTCTCTCTCGTCAATTTTAAACTTGTCCTTTTTTAAAAAAAATAAATTGCATTTTTTATATGTTTCATCTAATTTATTATTGTGTTGAACAAAAAGAAAAACTTCTAATTTATTATTGTGTTATCTTAAATTCAAGTTTGACATACATGGATTTAAATTCATCTTTATAAATTTTATATAAAAATACAAAAAAAAAGTCAGAATATGCCATTAGTCTTGTACTTTGTCAAATTTTAAATTTAAATCCTCACGTGATTAAAATTTATCAAAATTTTAAATTGGATTTTTTTTTTGACATTGTCAAGTTGGAATTTTAATCGATAAATTTTAATAAAAAATACTTAAAAAGTTCTAACCATCCTCATTGATAGGTAAAAAAGTAAACATATTAAATTGACAAATTTTGAGAAATAAAGACCATAATGATTGGGATTTTCAAATTGAGAAAGTAAATGGATTACATTTTTAACTTTAAAGGTAAAGAGAACAACCCTCAAATTCTTTACAAGTCTATAGACTAACATCACATTTTAACCAAAAAAAAACACTCTTATAATAATAATTGGTACTTTATAAAAAGAATCGGGTTTTTAATCTTTTCACAACTGAATTGATATCTAATTGACTCGTAACACCAACTCAGCCTTGAACTTTAATATAATAGATATATATATAGATAGCTATTTCTCATAAATTAATCTAAGATAATTCAATTCAGATTATATGGCTTAGGCCAAAAAAATAATTTATAGGCATAATGCATATATAAATGAAAATATGGAATCAATTTTAACCAAAGGTTACCAAAAACATAAAAAAGCAACATCAAATATTTTAATGTATAGTTATAAACCTCTCACATGACTTAAACTGTGCCCTAGAGTTAGTTCTTTTAACCTATATTTCAAAAAAACACAAATTTAATAACCAACCGCCCTTTATTTTTTCTTCAGTTGATATTACACTCATTTAGGAACTATAATCCATCTACCAACATGATCATCGTTATCATATGGTATTATTGGTCTGATGTTGATCGGTTTCGTCGGGATTTTCAGTTTCATCCGGGGGGGTTACAGTTTCAGAGTTTACCTTGCTTTCATTTGAAAATTTGTTGTTATCTTCTGTGGCATTAACTACTGGTTGTTTCTCCATCATCCCGGAGAGAGCTAGGCTAGGAGACCATTCGAGGACGTCGTCGATTATGTTCGACATCCGTTTTTGATATCTGCAAGAGTAGTATAAAAGGGTTTAGATGTATGATGACGAATGATTCCAAGAACACCAGTCCAGAATGATTGAAACTGTTTACGAAACACATGATGTATACACACATATGTAAGTGCTTGAAGACTACAATTGTCCTCATAAATTCTAGATCGAGAGTGAAGATGCCTTTAATGATGGAAATCATGAAGCACTGTATAGGCCTTTTAAAGCACTAATAGATAAAAATACCATGGTGGCCTTTGTACTAAGAGTAGGATTGCATTTTGCCCCATCTACTAAAAAATATGGGGCAAATTAGTCCCTATACGTTAAATCAAAAAGCAAACTAGTCCTTCAATTAAAATTTTCACCATTTCTATTGTTAAAAACAGATCCCTCTACGTCAGCATGATGTACATGTGGCATGCCACATATCATTGTTTTGTTATCCCGTTAGCTACGCCAGTTTTTAATAGTACAAATAGATGAAATTTTTAATAGAAAGCACCAATATGCTCTTTGAACTAACGTATATGGACTGATAACTGATTTGCTTATTTTTTGAGTAGACAGGGCAGAATGTAATCCAACTCCTAGTACAAGGGCCTCTGCGGTACTTTTACCGCAATAATATGATCACACTGCTTTCTGGATTAATAAAAAAAAAAATCTTATGACCAAGAGCAGATTTGGAACTGACCTTGCTCTAGCAGCCTCATCAGGAGCATGATGCCTCAGCAGCAATATAACCAAGACAGCCACAATTGCATAAAACAGTCTTGCTGTCCATTTTGGACGTTCTTCTTCATCTTTTTTGGGCAAAAACCGGAACAATTCTCGCAGCGTTGCTTCCTCAGCAAGGATGTTAGGGAAGAACCAAATACGCTTTCCCAGGACGATCCATGCAGCACCAAATATTGCAGCTCTCACTACAAAGTTTGAAGTTTGAATGAAAATAGAGAAAAGAAAAGCAAACATGCAATAGAAGAAAGGTACAGAAAAACAGAAAGAACCGGTGATTTGAACAACTAAAATTGATCATGCAAACAACCTTTTAAAAACCAGGATCACAGCCAGGCAGTTCAAGACACTAATCTGTGTTAACTCAACAGCAATAAGTGCAAACATAAGGGGTTTAGCAAGGTAGTTCCATTTGTCCCTAAATTTGACCGGAAAGTTGGTTCGTCCAACATGTATCTCTGGCTCACTATTTTACTTCCTAAAGGAATTTTTTGGTGATATATTACGCCGTTGGTAATTTAGTTTATGGGGAATATTAGTGGAAAGGAAATTAACATACAACATTTCCTCTTCCAGTATAAAGTCAGTTATAGCCAATATGAGTTTTGCTATATTTTTGTGTTCCCAAAGACCATAGCTCAGTTCAGTTCCCATGTCATACGCTATTGTTATTTCAGTAGTATACACACACACGAGAGAAAGAGAGATCGGAGAATATACAATCGCTACCAATTCATAAGTTTTATATTATCAGTGACTAAGACAGATGCTTACTGACAAGACGAATAGAAACGACACAACCTACATGCACATCTGTCTTGTATGTATCTATCTTATTGGCAAGACGGAAATAACAAATGCACCATCTAGATAGAAAGGGCGCAACCTACATGCACATCTGTATTGTATGTGCAGTAACCCAAGCAAGAGAGAATTAATGTAACTGCTTACATCAAGTGGCATTATTAGGCCAAAAGTTTAGTTGCATTAACCGAAATTTAAACCTGAGCAAAGAATTACACTAACATTAGATAAAACTGTAATGATATAGAATTACAATCTTAGAATGGCACACGTGACAACAGGGTTCAGTGCCTAAAAAACAGGGTTTAAAAGTAATGTAATATTTACTTAGCAAATAAAACCCAAATGGGCAGAAAAACCTTGCTTGATAGGCAAGGAATTGTACCAACATCATTTCAAATGCTGGTCACCAACCCCAAAATCAAACTAACAACTGCTTTCTTCGGCCAGCATTTACAAACGATGTTTCTACTTTAACATAGTAAACAAAAAAAATTTAGTTTTTAATAGCATTAAAATGTTCCTAATATTGGAAAATAATTAACCAAATTACATAGAAAAGGATACAATGAATATTAATATCAAATAACATCCAGAAAAAGAAATTAATACAGAAAAACTTACATAAAAGCAAGGAGAGAATAAGTAGAAGAAGTCCCGCGCATGAGTAGAGTATTAGTAATTTGCATCGATGTGGATATACAGGAAACAAGCAGATTGCAAGAGTCAATATGGGCCAGAAAAATGAGAGAAGTGTCTGCCATAATGGCCTTCGTTTCACAAACGTCCATGCAAAAAAGGCATCATTTTCAGAGAACACTCGCTCCTGCAAAAAGGGTCAGAACCAGATAAAAGCATTAGTTTGAGGAAGACAGGTGATTCTGCAAAATAACAACAATATGGATAAGAAAACAGAGAAAGCATAAGGCAAATAGCCATAGTCAATTGCAAGAGCAAATGAATGCTGTTTGAAATGCCAATGTCAGCATTCCGAAATGCAATAATTTAGAAGCTTAGTTTCATGTGAAAGCAGACTTTATATTGTCTTCCCAAATAATGGCAATGTGTCTGCTTTGGTTAATAGTGTAATTTTGTAATAATTAAATGGTTTAATGACGAATAAAATGAATAATGCAAGTTTAACCGAACAATAAATGCATATTACTTCAAGAGCAAATATGAAAACAGCACCAGAGCATTGAAGGCACAGAAATTAGGGGGCAGGAGGTGGGGCAGGGACCATAAAATAAACTTTGTACAGAAGCAAATGACAGTGAATGTTTATAACATATAACACCTTTTGTCACAGAAAAGCATCCAAGACCACATGAAACAGAAGTTATCATCTTAATCAGACCAAAAAGAGATTCCAACCCTTGATACATAGAAGACTTCAGGTTAGAGGATAACTCAATAAGATGGAACAAGCCCCTGTGACTTAGGTTGAGAGAACATAGTAGATCAATGTATATAAGTCTAGGCCTAAAGTATTTACAAATTGTAAGCATGAAATCTTCAGGTTTATCCAGAAAAAGTTTGGACAGATCTAGTCTGCATTTTGAGATAACTCTTTAATATATTAACAAAGTAAACAATAATACACATTACATATAGACATATAGAAATTTTTGTATAAGAATCTCAAGCAGCCATACTACCTAAAAGTGAAATAAGTAAATGATTTATCAAATATTTTAATGTTACACAAATAAAATACTTACAGGAAAGATTTCTAAATGTGCAGGCCAGGTAGACAACTTTTTCTTCCCCGGACGAACAGTTTTCACCACACGGTCACACCGCACCAAAAGATTTTTTTGTAACAAATTATTGGCAATATCTTCAGTTTCAAGATCTCTATCTGATTCCAGTATTTCTTTAAGCTCAGGATGATTTTTCATAAAGCTTACAAAATCCTTCCCCCTAAAATATTCGACACGAGTTTCTTGCAAGACAGCCCATCTAGACTTCAAATCTTTATGGTCTCTAACTTTCTCAGCAAACAATTGATATACATCCTGCTTGGCAGCTTGTTTCTGGGTAGAAAGGAAATGTCACAGAAATTAAACAACAATAACATTATAAAATTCACGAATTATTATCACTTATAAAAATTGGCCAGGACAAACACATTGGAACACAAGTAACCCTCAAATTCATGACACAAGTAACCAAATGTATGGGGATATGACCCTCCAATACATGGAAAACTTGGGAAAAAAATTGAGCATAATCGTATCAAACCCTCGCATTCGAGTAAAATAAGTCCAGTTGGTCGGGCAAACAAGTACAAATCACAAAAGCATCCTAGACAGTCCAGCAAAATATATCATCACAGGTTTTTTAACCATTAGTAAGTTAAAATGCAATCATTTTTCCACCATGGAAACAACTTTTTCCGAATTTGTCTGGCAAACTTATCGAAACTAAGCCATCATAATTTCCACAATTTTACCATATCCTCTACACCGAGCCTTTCCGGAAAAAGCATTAAACGTGATCATAATTTCCCTTCCTCATTTCCCCCCTTTTAATGCTTAATATAATAAAAAAGAACATTTCAAAAGAAATAAACTAGATTAAAAAAAAAAGATCATAGAATTTCTTGCCTCAATTCCCTCACATGAAAAATGGAATGCAATAATTAAACTAGTCCCAAAAATTAATACAAATCAACATCTTATGTTTTCTTAGCAATGCAAATAAAATTAGATTTTTGTCTTCGTTAAAAAAAACGATTGTAATATCTACACTAAATTCATAACAAAAATTTCAGATCAAAACCAAACGAAGTTTTTTTTGTAAATCTAAAAAAGAAAAGCGTCAATTAACAATTCAAAACAAAAACCCTAGATCGGAGAAAATAAATGAGAAAAAGAAAATGACGAACCCTAGGAGGAGTGTCGGAGCTGGGATCTCTGCCAACATTTTGTACGGACGCCGAAGATCTTCGAGCTTTCCTCTTCTCTGCTGCTCCTGATTTCTTCATTTTTCTTTTTCTTTTTCAACTTTTCGGATTTTCTTTCTTATTTATGGGTTTTCTTTTTTCCTTTTGAGTATTCTGTTTCTTTTATATTTATTTTTCTCTTTCTATGGGAAACGCCTATTGAATAAAAATATATATTATAAACTCATGACACTAACACCTTGTTTGGTTCGCCGTAATACCCAATCCATTACGCCCCGATTACGTGCGTATTACATTACGCCCCTATTCCGGCGTTTGGTTCGCTGTAATAGGTATTACGCGCGTAATCGGTTACGCCCCTAATCCCCAAATTCCCGTGTTTTCCAATCCCTTCCCTTTTCGGTGTATTAGCTATTACTTCCGGCCTCCCTCCCCATCTCCCTGTTTTACCCTCCCTCCCTACCCGACCCTCTCCCTAATCATTTTCGCCGTCCTTTCTCTTCATCTGGATTGAATTACATCGAAGGATCTACCACTAATTTCCCTTCTTTGATCCTCTCAATCAAGGTATTCTCCCGTTTCATTCAGTCCTTTGGCTTTTTTTTTTCCTCCGTTTTTTTCTTTCTTCTCTGTTTCATTGTTTTTTTTGTTAATTTTGCTTATGTGATTATGAACACAGTGAATTTAGTGTTGGGATAGCTTTGATGTTACTGGGTTTTATTTTTATTTTTATCTATGTGTATTTATCTGAACTTCTTGCTTGTTTTTCGGGTTCAGCTGGTAGTCCACAATAGAGAAGGCATTTGTGATATTGAGCAGGTGAAAATGATTTTTTGAACTCCATTTATCTTTCCATTTGATTTAATGGCACTTCATTTTGCACAACAATGGTGAATTGGTGATAGTTCATCCATAGCCAGTTTGTTTAAAGCATCTTTAGCTATAAGATTAAGATGTATTGCATTTAGAATATCTTTTTACACGAGTTTCTCTGTATCTGAAACACAACCAAGTTGAAACTATGATCTCTCTATTTTTATGAACTTTATAGACAGTTTCTTAGTTGTTGGCTTTGCCATGAGTTCGGGGAAAAGGAACTACATCTCTGACATCAGTGAGGCCAGTCATAAGAAGAACCATAAGATCGAACCCTAGTCTAAACCCAGAGTGCTTGACTGTTCCATGCTTGCGAAGATCTTGGTACCATTCGTACTGATCTCTTGACAAGTCAAATTCCTTCATTCTGAAATCAGAAAACCATAGCAAACAAGGAAAATAGGCTTTGGTATCAATAAGGATAGTATTGAGAATAGTTCAGTCCTCAAGAATAGACCCAAATTAAGATGGCTTTAAAGTGATCATTAGAAGAATTGAGATAAACCTAGAGTTTAGATCAGGTTGTTTTGGGTTCAAGTAGTTTTAGGTCGGTTCATTCACATTTGAGATTTGGATTTTTCAGATCGGATCGTTATGGGTTTGAATCATTTCAGACCATTTCTGGTACAAGTCATTTTGAGTTCGAGTTGTTTTGACATTACCTTGCACTTAGCATGTCAAGCCGCTCTTCACTTTGGCTACCCGTAATCACTGTTCCCATCTGCATTACCATTTATCCATCTTTCATAACCAACTCAAAACCACCCACTGTTTCAATATATTTGTTTCAAGTTTTAGGCTTTACCTTGGGTACAACCATATCAAAAGCGGCCACTGTTTTTCCATCATCATTCAAGCGTACATAAAATGGCTTAACTGCTTTTGGATAATCATAAATAATCACAGGTCTCTTATAGTGATCATCAGCCAAGTAGCTGCCATTGAGTAAATGGAAAATAATAAGAACATTTTGTAGGAAAAGTCTCGTATTGTTTTAGGATATTTGCATGTGATAGTTCTTTGTTAGTAGCCAGATTATATGTACCTTAGATGTTCAGCTGTTAAAGGGACTCCCCATCGAAGTTTTGTTTCGAAAGTCTTATCTGTCACCTGGTGTTGAAGAATGAAACACTTTGATCAGACATAAGTTGCTAAACATATGGCAGTCATGTTGGCCGGCTTAATGTGGGTTAATTGCACCAAACGTTCTTAAATGATTGCTTATATTATAAGTTGGTTCTTATTGTTGAAAATGTTCTAATTGAGTTTTTAAACTATCAATATTGTATCAATCATATCTTTCTATCAATCTAGCAGTCAATTTAGGCATTAAAGGCCAATTTGGATCTAATATGGAGCATATTTAGAATATGTGGATTAAATTATAAGTTCATGTACTTATTACATGAATGGATTTTATGTGTTAATAAAGAAGATAGTGCCAAGAGGTTTATTTATTAGTTGATTATGTAGTAGTTACACAAATTTTTTCAATTTGATTCACGTGTTTTAAATATGCCAATATGCTTCATGTTAGATTTGAGTTGAGCTGATATTTAACATTCACGCTAATGGTTCGACTGATGAAAGGGCCTAAATTATAGATACTAACCATGGCAGATCTTGGGATTAAATTTTGGGGCTTAGGAGTTTAATGAGAAAATTTTAAAAACTCTCATTAATCTAAAAGAGTTTAATTAAATTTTTTTAAAAATTTCAATAGAAAAAATATTTTTCCAATATTTTGGGGGCCAAGGCCCCCTGCCACCATTTAGCTCCACCTCTTTCTTGTTCCTTATTGCTTTGATTTGGTCGAAATATCCCTTTTCTTTTATGTGTTGGAATTGGTTGATCTACTTTGGAGATATCATGTCATTATGGTAGAAAGAATTGTCTATAAAAATTATATATTGTTTTGTTTATGGTAATAAAAATCAATTTTTCATTCCTTGCTCCAATTCGAACAACTTTTCAGCAACTTTAGCTCCAATATCCAGTGCATTAAAAGTTTTACAGGAACTGAGTAATGAACTCCAGATTCCAGCATCTGGTTCATCAGGCATTTCATTTACATGTCGACCTCACCCTATGTTTATGCATTTTTATTTGTTTTAGGGTAGCATAGATAGTCAATCTTGGTTTCAGTTGAATATTTTAACTTCAAAAAACAGATTTAATGTTGGAATTATTAAATGATTAAATTCAACAAACAAGTATCCTCTTTATTGATTTTTGTTGTCTCTCAACACTTAATCGATTTCCCTTTTATCATTACAGGTTCTTTCTTCCAACACTTCTTCATCGCAGTCGTCCCCGATTTGCTCATTACAGGTTAGTTTTCCATTGGTATTTATGGTTTTGTTTGTATGTTTGTATTGCTCATTACAGCCTTTGTATTGCTCATTACTTGTTTCTCGATGGCACAGTATTTGATATTTAGCTTTGTAAACTTGTAGTCATTAAGGAGGAGTAAAATAACATTTGAATGTTCATTGTCACGTGAAAATTCATTTCTTATGTATTTATATGTACTGTTTCTGTTTGAAGCTTTCCCTGCACCGGGTAGATAAATGAGTCACTTTTAAATGCTTTATGCTATTGTTCATGATTTCTATGCTATGCTATACAACTAAATGATGTTTATTTTTACTGATATTCTTTACTGTGTAAATTTTGAATATATTAATTGAGCCCATATACTAATCTTCTTATTAGTATTTATTTTCATGCATACTTTGATGTTTGTTAACTTGGTCGCAGTAGTCTCTGTGTTATTTTAGAGAAATTACATTTTAAGTTGATCTTTTATCAGCAGAAAAGTTTCCCCTGCTTCTATTTTAAAATTATAATTGTGAAAGTGTAAGGAAGTTTTTAAAATTAACGTATATATATTATGATAAATAAAATTATACAAATTTTACTTAAAAAGTCAAATTTGGCTGTTAAATTAATAAATTCTATAGAATTCTGAAATTTTAATAATAATAATTTTTTGATGAAAAAATGCTAAACATGTATTTTAAACTTGATACTAGACAGCTAAGTAACAATTCTTGTAAAAAATAAGTCCTCTTCAAAGTTAATTATATTTTTACAAAATGAAATTACCATTTAAAATGTTATAAAAGTTATAAAACCTTAATTAAACTAATCATCAGTAATTAAATATACTCTTTCATTATTATTTGGGTGATTGATAAAGAAATGAAATTAAAGTTGCAACGATATCATTTAGTCGTCTAATTTTTTGCTTCGTGTGTTCTAAATTTGTGCTGTTTATTTTTATTCGATAATGTGTAATTGCAACTTCAATTCTTTGATAGTGTGTTCTAATTTTAAAATGTTGCAGTAATGGCTCGTCTGCCTTTAATTGCACAAAGTGTGAGGCGTAAAAGAATTAGTATTGCTGTGACAATATGGTTGGAAATCTGTAGAATCGCGGTTTGGTTCTTATTTAGAATGGGTGCCAGCCTTAGCCTACATAGACCAAGGATTAGGGTTATCAGCCAAGTTCTCCGCAAGAGTTTTTTAATATGAAACATGCCTCAGCACGTAATGTCATTGAAAGATGCTTTGGCTTATTAAAACTTAGATGGGGAATACTTAGGAGTCCATCGTTCTATCCTGTAAGGGTGCACAATAGAATTATTATTGCATGTTGTTTGCTCCATAATTTTATTCGAACCCATATGAGTAGTGATCCCATTGAAGCGGAGGTGGGAGAAGGATTACCTACAATTAATGTGGTGGATGACGATGAACCGAATATCACAAATATTCATCCATCGGATGCTTGGGCTACTTGGAGGATGGAACTAGCCAACCAAATGTTCGATGAATGGCAAGCATCTAGAAATTAGTTTGTGAAACTTTTGTGAAACTTTTGTATTTATTTTTGTATTGTACTAAAATACAGAAATTATAATATAATTTCTTCTAATTCAGCTTGTGTTATAATTTTAAATTTTTTGTGCTATGGAACTTTTGATACTTGCAAATATTCAACTTAATTACTAGATTTTATAAAGTGTTGACCTTTTGAATCATGATATTAAAATAGTAATTAATATAATTTATTTTTTTTTTATTCTTAAGATCATTATGTCAGGTGTTCCAGAATCAAATGCTCAAGCTTCTCGAGGAAGCAAAAGAAAATGGGTTCCCGAGGAAGATGCAGCATTAGTTTCCAGCATGGTGGACCTGCACAATGTTGGAACATTTAATGCTGATACCGGGTTCAAAGCCGGTTATTTGAACGAGTTGGAAAGAAAGCTACAAACGGTTTTACCAAATGCAATGTTGAAGGCGAAACCTAATATTGAATCAAGGATTAGGTTACTTAAAAGGGAGTGGTCAATCGTCTACGACATGCTTAATGGCCAAAACAATAGCGGTTTTGGTTGGGACGAGCATAGGCAGCTCGTTGTTGCTGAAGATGCGGTTTGGGAGTCCTATTTAAAGGTAAGATTATTTCAAGTCTTTATTATATTATTTTTACCAAACTTACGACTAATATGATTTCCTCATTTTTTTAGAGTCACAAAGAAGCCGCCCAATTCAGATTTCGTACTTTCCCTTACTATGACCAGCTTACTACCATATACGCAAGAGATCGAGCAACTGGGAGAGATGCTCAAACAGCTGCTGATGTTCTTGAAGAAATACACGCTGATGATGAACGTACTACAGATCTGAATGAAGAGAGAAACACATTCTATGACTGCGAAGCTGACGTCTCTTTAGATGACATGGATGTTTCTGGTACGGATCCACGAGGAGATCGAGACCAAGGGGGTTCCTCATCTTCAAACAAGAGAAAGAAGAAATCTGATGCTCGTGATAATATGTTTTCTTCATTTAATGAGGCTGCCACTTTGTTCGGGGAGAAAATCCAGGCCGTTGGCGATCAAATCAGTAGGAGTTTTGCCTCCGAGGTGGTAGTTCAGCAGAAGTCAGAACAACATATGGAAGAGAGAGCTTCAAATTTATATTCAGCCTTATGGTCAATTGAAGGTTTAACCGACGATCAACGATATGATGCATTGAGTAAAATTCCCGACCATCCAACTCAAATGATCGTTTTCTTTAGTTTACCTTCAGTTGCCCGATTGGAATGGGTTAGGAGATTTCTTTCTTACCATTAAATATCAATGTTCAAACTTTTTGATGTTGTAAAACTATATAACATATGGATTTTAATGTACAATTTCATTTTCATCTAACCTTTTCTTAATATAAGTTAATTATGTTTATGCATAATATAATTCTCAAGTTATATATTGATTTTAGTAAATTCATATAAGAACATTTTATTATTAAGAATTTTATGAAATTATATATCACTATATAATTATATTAATATTAATTATTTTAAATTGTATAAATTCATATAAGAAAATTTTTATTATCAAGAATTTTATGAAATTATATATTATTATTAAATTATATGTAATAATTATTATTTTAAATTATACAAATTCATAAACTATAATCATATTAGTTATAATAATTTTAAATTTTATTAAATCATATATTTAATTAAATCATATTAGTTATAATCATATATTATGATTTGAGTAAATTCATATAAGAATATTAATTATTAAGAATTTTATTAAATAATATATTTTAATTATATTATATTTAATAATAATTATGTTATTTTATATTTTACAGTATCATATTTAATAATATGGTTTGAGTAAATTCATATAAGAATATTAATTATTAAGAATTTTATTAAATTATATATTTTAATTAAAATATATTTATAATAATTATGTTTAAATATGATTAAATTATTTATTATTGATATTAATCTTATTAAAATTTAAATAAAATAATTTACCAAAACAAATTTCTGCTAATTATTAAGAATTTTATTAAATTATATATTTTAATTAAAATATATTAAATAATAATTATGTTTAAATATGATTAAATTATTTATTTTTGATAATAAATAATCTTATTAAAATTTAAATAACAATAACAATAATCATTTACCAAAACAAATTTATGCTAAGGGTATTCTGGTCATTTTACTTTTCTCCATTATGCTATTACACCTCTATTACATTCAACCAAACACAGTTTTACTATTACGCCTCTATTCCATTACATTCAACCAAACAGTTGATTTGCTATTACACCTCTATTCCATTACACCTCTAATCCAACCCAATACACCGCTAATCCAATACAGCGAACCAAACGTGCTCTAATTTTTTATGCCCAATAAAGAGTATTTATTAGACTTCAATAATATATTTTTATATATTATAAATGATTAAAAATTAAATTAAATCATTCTTTGCCGGGTTAGTTTGAATTTTTAAAAGCTATTAATTAATTAAAATAATTGTCCAAATCAAAGTCGATTAAACCTTAATTGAGTCTATTATAATCGAAAATTGCTTTTTTATTTGATTCTTTTTTATCCATATATTGTATTTGGCCAATTTCTTGTGTTCTTGTTGTAGACTTGTAGCTTCTATTGTTTTCAACAACGTATTGATTTAGCTATGTATATGCCGACACTTTATTATTGTAAACTGGCATTTCTCAATATGGGATCCATGTATATCAAGGCACCTATTTGTATAGGTGCAAAATTAATATGATTTTATATTTTTTTATAATTAATTGTTAAATTTATTAATATAATTGTATTTATTATGTATGTAAAATTTCAAGTTAGCTCAATATCTCGATTATATCGATTTAAAATACCGTTTATATTAATATATATTTAAGGGTTGAAACCATTTTACATAAAACAAATAATTAAAATATTTTTTATTTAAAAATTGAATGTAACATGAAATTCAATAATTGGATTATAAAAAAAGTTATAACATTGTATAAGTAGATCCTTTCTTCAAGGATGTCCATTTGGTTTGTTTGTTTTTTAATAAAAAACCAAATAAATATGAGTTATTTATATTATTAAAATTGAACTTTCTTTTATCCGGTTAGGTCATTTTTTTAAATAATAAATTTATTTATTATAAAATAAAAAAATATCATTTTAATTGCTAAATTATAAGATTTGTCATTAACAATGTTGATTGATTTTTCGTTTGATCAATTATTAATTTATAAAATAAATAATATGTAAATTAATTTATTGTTTCAATTGGGAGAATGCATTCATGGC
The DNA here is from genome assembly GCF_007990345.1 of Gossypium hirsutum. Taxonomy (NCBI): domain Eukaryota; kingdom Viridiplantae; phylum Streptophyta; class Magnoliopsida; order Malvales; family Malvaceae; genus Gossypium; species Gossypium hirsutum. The sequence goes on from NC_053444.1 coordinate 1,605,872, forward strand.
TACATTCGAAAACGAATCAAATGGTTACCTTTAAAAATGCACTAATTGAAATGCATTCGAATTCATAAGGAATGCATTGCAAGTGTTTGAGAATATGACCCATAGAACTGTTATAACTTGGACTGCCGTCATATCAGCACTGAAATGCATTGCAAGTTGTATGATCGATTTACTTGGTCGAGCCAGTTACCTAGCAGAAGCGCTCAAACTAGTTAGTTGGATGCCATTTCAGCCGAATGTAGCTAAATGGGGGTTCTGTTCTTGCTGCATCTAATACTCATGGTGATGCTGAGCTGGGAGAGTTAGCTTTGCTCCATTTGGTACAGTTGGAGCCTTGGAATAGTGGGAACTATGCAATTTTATCCAATATAAATGCTTCAGCTGGGAGAATGGATAAGTCTGTAATGGCAAGGAAGATGATGAAAGACAGGTGTTCGAAAGGTGCCAGGTCGGAGTTCCATTCAGGTGAGTAATAGAACTCATGAATTCATTGCAGGAGATACATCACACCCTAAGTTTGGTAGAATACATGGAACCCTATTCACCATGAATGAGCAGATGAAAACTGCTCAACATAATCCCGTAAACGAATTCGGTGAGCTTATGATGGAACTGCAATTCTGATATCGAACCACCATCGGTAAGTGACCGCGCTTCATTTTGATGACGTCCGTGTTCTCAGTTCAGAATAGTGAGCAGGTCGACTAAAGGAGTGTGCATCTAAAGCAATGTAGTTAGTACCGTATGAGCTGATGTATCATTTTTGCTTCGATACTGATATGTAACACTTAGAAATGAAACAACCCTTATAAACTTTAGATTACCTCAACACATCAAATAATTCAAAGACCATGATATTTTAAGACTAATATAAGAGACAATTGTTGCCAGAAAAGACTGAACATCATATTATTATTATTACTTCCTAGGACTACAAGATAATTCACATAAACCAAGAAATAAAATTTGGATGGAATCCTTAACATAGATGAATAAACAAACATATGGAACTGAGTTCTTAATCATATTGCAGAAGGAAACTACTTAGCTCTAGATGCCAAGCTTGTGGTGCTTGTTTCAGGTCATGGATGATCTTGTGCAGTTTCAAAGAACCAATTCGTAGATACCATAAGGACAGAAGCCTTATTACAACATAAAGATGCTAGGTTGTACCAAACAGACAGATCAATTTTCTTGGGGTGCCTCGAATCTTGTTGGAGTATCAATGCCCATCATGCAGCAAAGGCCTGATACTAAGATTAAAAGCAACACAATTCCCTGAAAATCATGCAGTGCGGCCACATAAGGATCCCTCTAGGCATAATATAAGCAATAAGATATGGACGGAAAAGACCAACACTGAAAGAAAAAACGCATATTGAAATCCATATGACCACATCACAACACTCGTGACTACAAAAGCATTCTGAATCCAAGAAAGGATTAGTAAACACTGAAACAATAAGAATGCATTTCCAAATCCATATAACCATATCAGAACACTCATAATGGAAAAGCATTGTTGTTAGATTAGAGGTAACAGAAATGTGGAGGGCAAAGACAAAGACTTACAACTAAAACTCCCTCAAGGAGTGATGATTTTAGCTTGCAAACCTCATCGCAGACTTTGGGACTGGCTGAACCATTCTTTGCAGTATCATCAGCAAGAAACCTTTCGAGCTCTCTATAACCGGGATAGTGGATGGACTTAAAGGGATCGGAAACATAAAGGGCTGCATATTTTGCCCCAGATTGCTCCACAGAACTCATGACTTCAGTCAAAATCTCACCTGCATATTTAAATAAAACAACACGTGAATACATTTTAGAGTAATCAGTCTTCACTAAGATAAGACATGTGCTAATATAGCATACTCTCTGGGAATGGTTGGTCAAGCTCTTTCAGAGACTGAAAGCCTCCATGGCATAGGACAACCAGATCAGTCTCCCCCTTTGTTCTCTTTTCCATCCTCGAAACTAGATGATCCTGTTTATTGTTTATCAGAAAATTGTAAAGGAATTAATAAGATGGAGAAGACAAGGTACTGATCATTTCCATAATACCACATTTTGTATTGATGCATTTAAAATAAAATTTTTGAAGTTGATTTACATGGACCGAATGCAAGTTTGCAAGTTTCTGGAAATCTCCACCCTCTATAGAGCACGATTCCAAAAATGCAACATTAGCAACTCCCAAACCGTGCCCACAGGCTTCCTTAAAACTTGAAACCAACAAATTCTCCATTGTTTCCTCCTCAGAAGTAGCTACATATGGAAACGCCATTGAGAAGTTGGTCTTGGTAAAAGAGTCCTGTTCAACAATATGAATCAGTGACGAAGAAACAGGGAACCGGAATCCAAAGTAATTAATACCCCAACTCGGTGAAATCTAGTCACCTTAAGCAAGTTCAAAAGAGCCGGATCTGCATGTTTGTTCCCTGCAACATCTGAAGAGTGCAACTACAAAGAATAAAAGCAAATATCATAAGTCACGTGGACATGAAAGTTAGCACCAATTGCAGCTTACCACAATGCAACAGTGAACTTCAAGAAATGAATAAATATTTATCAACATCATAACACGAACATCAACAAGAATTGTTGTATTCATATGCTAAATAGTTCCAACTCATTGAATTAGATTTTAGATTTCAATAAAATAACATAGCGAATCTATGCCACTGCAGTACCAAAAGAAGTAAACAAATTCACTCTGCAAAATACAACTGAAAAGGGAAAAAGAAGCAGCTAAATACAACTACTATTATTTTAATTTTCCATGTTGTGGGCAGAGGTTTGAAAAAAGGATGCTTAATTGTGAAGCTTATAAAATAATATACAAAATTCCAACATTACCTCTCTACCAACAAAAACAACGGCGAGATCAACAGGGCGCTCATTTTTCCTCTCGGAGCACTAAAATCGAAACGGATAATCGCAATTAATCAACAAAATCAACAAATTTCAAAAACCATGGCTATAATACTGAAGGGGAATAAAGCTCAAATTACCAGTAAGTCAGACCATCCCCCTTGAGAAAGAACAGAGTTAGCTAGATCCTTTGGAGACATGATCTGATAATTTACAGATTCCTTCGATTCAACGCTAGAGAAACTGCAAATCACAAATAAAAAATATTCGAAATAAATGAGATCCCAATTTACAAGAACCCTAAACTAGAAATTTTCAATTCTTTTACAAAATGCTTCAATGAAATCAAAACTATGAAGAAAAAAAAAACTTACCCAGGAGCCCATAGAAAAGCAGGCACGGTGGATGCTAATGAAATCTGAGCCGCTGCGATGAAACCCACCATCATCGCCACCACAAATATCTTGAAACCCATCGCGATTATTCCTATTGTGTATTTTCAAATCAATCTTTCTTTCTCTGTAATCTCCAAAAATTTGGATCCAAGAACAATCCAGTCAAAATTCACTAATTTTTTTCTTTTTCCTTTATAATCTGAATAATTTGATCTGATCAATTCATATATGTGAAGATGGTGAACCGGATTTTCTTTAGCACTAAAAACAACAAAAAAAGGAAGCTGCAGTTTAACGGTTCAGATGGGCTTGGTTCGGTTTAGTTAAGAGTTTAGACTTTGGGTCATCGGCATTTGGGATTTGGGATTTGGGCCGTTCATTTGTTCGGTTTAGTTTGACCCAATATATATAAAAGATAAAGTATAGGCCTAATTACGAATTTCATCCCTTAAATTATCAAAATTTGGTCCTCCTACTTTAGGAAAAATGTTAATACGGTATTTGGTAATTAAGTTTCACTTTAATGTTCAATTTGATTTGACGCATGAGTTTGACTTAAATATTCAATTTAGTACATGAGTTTTTTTTCTCGTTTAAATGTTCAATTTGGTCCTCCTACTTCAGGAAAAATGTTAATATAGTATTTGGTAATTAAGTTTCACTTTAATGTTTGATGCACGAGTTTGACTTAAATGTTCAATGTAGTACCTAAGTTTTTTTCTCTCGTTAGTACCTAAGTTTAGTTCAATATTCAATTAGGTATCCGGGTTTTTTTTTCCAATTATGTACCTATGTGGCTATTTTTTTATTATTTAACTATTGCATACCTTTCAAACATTCATTGGACCAAATTGTGTCATTCGATTTGTGTATCAATTTAAAAATTGAAGCTAAACTCATGTACCAAGTTGAACGTCGATGCTAAACTCTAGTATCAAATGATATATTAACGCTTATTGAGTAACCATGTTAAACCGTACTATTGAGTCATTGTCCTTGAGATTAACAATTCAATATAGCGTGTTTACCAATAATTAGACTAACATTACAAATTTCAGAAAATATGGTGACTAAATTCTGACAATGTAAAATAAAGATTCTAATTTATTAGCTTTTACAAATTTGATAAAATTCATTATTAGACATAAATTATAAACGAGAAATATAAATCATGAAATTAAAAATGTGATAAACCTTTAAAATTGCCGATAAATTTTGATTTAATATTGTGTGGATTTAAATTTATGTAATTATATATATAATTTTGATTTGATTTAATTATATATGATAAAAGTATTTTGATTTCAAGCAAATATAATTAATTGTATATGTAAGTAGGCAAAAGAGGGTAAATTAGCAATATATGTCGATTTTGGAATATAATGAGCGAAATAGATCGAAAATAGACTGATTTTAGAGAGAGAAATAGAAAACGCTCGCTGTAGAATGCGTTTTGTTCTGATGTGTCTGACCACACTATTTACAAAATGTTTAGATGCTTAAATATTGTTTTAAACTTTTTTTTATAAATCTAATTAATAATTAATAAATATATTATTTTCAAGTTTTTTAATTCATCTTTTTAATTAGTAACTCTTTTATTTATATAAATAAAATAATAAATATGTAATTATTTAATAAAAATATTATATATATTATGTTAAAAATAATTTTAACTAATAACTTCTTTATTTATATATATAAATTAATAATTATGTAATTATGTAACGAAATTATATATTTTTAATATTTATATTCGTGTTAAATATATTTATTCTTTAAATATATTAAATATTTATTTTTGGTTATGATGATTTTTAATATTATAAAATTAAATAATTATGGCATAATTTTTTTAAAATATTATATTATATTATATTATATTATATTAAATGTCTGAAGTTTCGTCAATTGAATCTTCTGATTAAATCAATTAAATAGGGAATCGAATGGATACAATTATTTTAAAAAATTGAACTGCAACCTAACCGAAGCCATGAAGAATTCTAGCATTTACCTTATCGAAACATGGCTTCAAATTTGTTGATGAAATTAATTGAAAAAATTACTCTGAAAATATACGTTTCGAGAAAAATCAAATTATAACAAAATGAACTGAATCAGTAAAAATTGAATTGTACAGGGATCTTTTATAGAATTTAACCATTCTGCTTCAGCTTAAAATGGACTACTGAGGGCACTCCACTTCAGTTTTGCCCGCCTATCCTTCCACTCATAGCAGAGGCACAGCCATAAAACATAATCCCATAGAACCAAAGTGGTCTGTGAATTGCCAGTGACAAAAAAAAATGGCTCTAAATTCCGCTATACTTACCCGTAAATTCCCTCACTTGTGCCATTTTACGGGTTTTTCTTCCCAAAACGCGTGCCTTCCTGCAGGTGGTACTAGGTCCCCCATTAGAGAGTCCAAAGACGGTTCCTATCCATGTCTTTCGAGTTCGAACCATCGAGCTGTTTTTAAGGACTGGGGTGCTCGCAAAACGGGAGCTGGGCAGTTGGGTTTGGATTATTCACGTGTGTCAGCAGTTTCGGACGGTGGGTCCGGTGGAAACGGTGGGTTTGGAGGTTCCGGTGATGGAAATTCTGGTGGCAAAGGTGATGGGACTGGTAATAATGGAGGAGAAAGTGGTTGGTCCTTGCTTTCATGGTAATGAACTAAAAGCCTTGCCTTGCTTTTTTAAATTTGTAATATCATTTTGCTATTTTTCGAATTTTCTCTGCTGCAAATTGATGGATGTTTTGAATACAATTATCTAAAATGCTTGTCATTAAAGGTTTCGTTATTAGGCTGCTCGATATACATGTTTTATCTGGCTTAAACTCACAATGCACTACATGTAGGATAGCTTGGTTTAGTGACGAATGTAAACAAGCTGTAGAACTAGAATGAAGTAGATTATTACTGCTGTTTCAATGCGATGAAAGTACTCGGTAATGTTTTAGAAGAGAAGAAGAAGAAGAAGAAGAACAATGAGAGGGAATGTTCGATAATAGGGTAAAAGAATTTAGTAAAACTCTAGTCATTTAGATCCTTCATCAGTAAGAAATAGTTTTACCATGTCTGATAACAAAATTGGTGGTACTTCATGTTTCAATTGTTCAGTAGCTTGTTCTAGCTTTGGTTCCCTAAGGAGATAGTATCTACCTATGCTATTGATAGGCTGCATAAAGTTAGTTTGATAAACATACTTGTTTATTTGTTGAATTGAGAATAGTTCTAAAGTGGGATGTTATGGAGGTAGATGATTGGAAGATTTTAGATAAAAACTTACAAAATCTGTTTAATTAGTAATTTACATTATTGACTGCCAATCATCTGTGTTTAAAGCCATCATTGAGTTTGCCTATATATACACATACACATACACATACATAAACAAGACTACCTATGTGTATGATTTAGGACACTTGGCATGTTGATTTTACATTCTGTCCGATTTTTGTTCTTAAAGGTGTTGCTTAAAATTGAATAACATGACCATAAGAAACTTTTAAGCTTTGTATTTTCCTGGACAAGATTATGCTGATTGCTTAAAGGTATAATACTTTCTCATTTATGAAGCATTTGTAATGGTTTCTTAGAAAATTTACTTCTTCTTGTGAATGCTGGTTGAGGAGTGTTTGTTATGGTGTTATGGAACTTTCACAGGACTAGTACTCTAAACTACTACTCTGGCTTGGTTCCAAAGTATTTATGTTGCTTATTTAACAGGTATTTGGCTCTTCTAGCAAAACATCCCGTGTTGACAAAAGCAGTGACATCTGCACTTTTGACTTGTGTTGGAGATTTGATTTGCCAAGTAAGTTTCTAAGTTCCATTTAGAATGACAATGCACTATGAGTAATTTCCTCCTTTTTCCTGGTTTTCCATCTGGTTTTCTAGTTTCACTTGATTTTATTTTCTTTGTTGAGTAAACACAACAAAACGATTACTTTTCCTTCTTCTTTTTTTTTTTCAATTCAAAGTGCCGTTTTTTGTTAAAAAAATGTATTTTTGAGAAGCAGTGTTAAGAGTATAGTTTTATCCATGTCAGAGCCGTTGTTGTTGAATAAAATAGGCAAAATTGGTGATTAGTAAAAAAGAACTTGTGCTATCATCTTGCTGGTTGAAAGCAATGGAAACAGTACTTTAATGTGTCTTCCCTAAGGAATACGATGGTTGTGTTCATGTGCTATTGGTTACGATGTAATGAAATAATAGTTTTAACCATTTGATAAGAATTAAAGCTGAAAATTAATCCGAAAGTGGAGGATATAAATAGCATGAGAATGTTTTCTGTCAAGAGCAAAATAGCAAAATTTTGGGTTTTCCTTGTTTTATTTTATCCTTTATTATTAAGGCAATTGTAGTTTGCTATGTTTGAGATATAAATCTCTCAGTTAAATCATATAGATTATTGTATCTTTTTAATGCAATATTAGGCATGACTTGACATTGAAAATTTTGGTTTCAGCTTGCAATTGATCATGCGCCATCCCTAGACGTGAAAAGGACATTTCTGTTTACACTATTGGGTTTGGTGTTAGTTGGTCCTACATTGCACTTCTGGTAATTTTCATGATCTATTCTTTGTTTGTTTAAAATGAATCTCTAGTGCTTTGTTGTTTTGTTAATGTGGCTTTTGGTTTTTTACTTATATTGTTTGCTTACATTTCAAAATCGGATGTCTTAATAAATCATCCCCGTTTTTATCGAAGTTATTATGGAAGAATTTTAATAAGTGGATGACTTGTACTTTCGGGATAACGCATTTTGGGGCATCATATGCAAAGTTCTCTTGTATTTATTATGTTTCTTAGACAGTTCATGATGGAACCATGCTTGTTTTAATTTAAAACAATTCGTTTTTGCATTTGAGATTATTTTTCCGTTTTTCATATATTACTCGGTAATTTTGCAGGTATTTATGTCTAAGTAACTTGGTAAAATTGCCTGGAGCATCAGGTGCTATCTTGCGGCTTTTACTGGATCAGGTAAGCTATCTTTCGTACTAAATCTGCCAAACGTTTCTATTAGTTCCTTTGGTTTAAGCGTTTCTACTAATTCGTATGCAACATAGTGCAGTTTATGTTTTCTCCTATCTTTATCGGAGTTTTCTTATCCACGTTGGTGACACTAGAAGGAAAGCCGTCGCAAGTTATACCCAAACTTCGACAGGTGGTCTTAATACATTGGCACATCTCTAACCTTAAAATATTTATACATTCTTTGAAGTTGGTTTTTGACATTTTCATTTACTTTCCCGGGTTTGCATTCTCTCTCTCACACATATTTAAACTTCACCCTGTAGGAATGGTTTTCTGCTGTTATTGCAAATTGGCAGCTATGGATACCTTTCCAATTTCTCAACTTTCGGTTCATCCCGCAACAGTTCCAGGTGATCTTTTTTTAAATTGATCAGAATCTATTACTATTATCATTGGAAGAAAAACTATTGCTGTGCTGTTTTATCACAAATGTCTAATACAATTTCAATAGGGTTATTAAACTCGCAACTTAACGTGCATACTTCGTTACATAACTCAAAAAATTAACATGATTTGTGTATTAACTGTTTATAATATAACATCAACCTACTAAATAGCTTCATGTTGTATTAATTGGTGGTAGCATTTAGTTATACTTAAGAAGAGAGCCTTTTAAGCAGTTTGTTATTTTCAAACAATTCGTAGATTTTAGTTGTGTTAAACTGTTATCGATGAGTTATGAATCACGATAAACAAGTTTAGGCAATATAATTGTGGTTGTCAATTAGGGTTAATGTGTTGAGAGGTTGATTATATCTAAGCATTTTGAATGCGACTCATGTTAGTGGTTCTCAGTACATACACTTTGAAAACTTTTACTTGATGTGCTCAATTCTTTTTGGTTTGATGTTTAGCTGTCATGTTAGTATTCCATGTTGCTCGGACTCTTCTTTTTCTTTGAAATACCCATGTCCGATCCTCGTGCGAGACACATGGATATGGAGATCTGACCTTCAAGGATCCTCCAAATATATGAAAAAAAGTCTAACCATACAAATGTCTGATACTCACACCTGTGTCCAAGTAACATAGGTAGTATTCATATTGTCCTAAAACAACTGTACTCATTTCGATCTTGATGTCCCATGAAGCTGAATACATTGAATTGACAAATGCTTGTTTGTTCTCTTGGTTTAGGTTCTAGTTTCCTTGATTCATTACTTTAAACCCTATTTTCTAGATTCAGTTTAAACATCTCTTTTCCGGCTGGTCAATTTCTTTTACATGTTCTAACTGCATTGTCGGTGGTTCGGAAATTTTCAGGTCCTTGCTGCAAATTTTATTGCTTTGGTTTGGAATGTGATTCTCTCATTTAAAGCTCACAAAGAGATATTAACCAAGTAAACTATTGCTTGAGTTACAAGTCATGGCTTATTGTAACGATAGAGTGCATGCAGGAGTTTAGTTTTCATTGTAGCCATGTAATACAGTACTGATTTTCAGTTGTATTATCAATTTTTTTGAGATAATAATTTGGATTGAGCAAGTTTGAGTTCGAGTATTTTAATACTTGATTCGAGTGACTCTTGATTGAGTTTTTCTTTTTTTAATATAATTTTATTAAGACCGAAAAAAATCAATTCAAACTCGAGTATATATACTTGAGTTTGTTTTTCACAAGTAATTAAGCATGGCTGAGCCTAATTTAATGAGCTCAAATAGTTTGATTTTATCTCAAATTGGATTTCAACTTTAAAATTAAAATTTTTAAGCGAAAATTAAAATACGTCATAAGTTTCTATACTCTTCATAATTCAAATTCACCGCAATGTTATTTTGTTAGTTATGTTGTTATTAATTGAGTTTTTTTTTAAATGTCACATTAACATTATATTGCTAATTTGCTATTAAGTAAATATTTTTTTATTTAAAATGTCATATTGACAAATTAAAAAAATGTTTTAATAATGTTAATATTTGAATTTGAATTTGAATTTTAAAATTTTGAAAGTACGGAACTAAATTCTTGAAAATAAAAATAAAAATATTAAATTCTAAATTTGTGAATAATACAAAAAGCTATGGAATATTTATATTTGAAATAAATTAATATTTTTAAAATAATTAATATAAATTAAATATTAAAAATACTATACAATGGTTCAAAAAGAATCTTATACAAGCATAATCATAACATATTAGATGTATAGTTAATGTACCATTTTGGTACTTGAATTTAGTTTTAAAGTTAAATTTAGTACCAAATCAAGCAACATTGAATTTAGTTTTAAAGTTAAATTTAGTACCAAATCAAGCAACATCTTGTGGCGTTTAACATTTGTGTTATTATTAAAAAAAAAGCTCAGGATCAAATTGAATGTCAAAGCCAAAGTTAGAGGAAATCATTTTATAGACTCTTCCTACCACATTATTCATGATCCCTTTCTAATTTTTCAACGACATTTTAACAATTTATTCTGTGTCATTGATGCATAAATTTGGTAATTTTTTATCCTGAATCTCAAACTCCGAACTCTGAATCTTGAATCCCAAACCTTGAACTTGGAACCCTAAATATCAAACTCCAAACACAAAATCTTGAATCCTGAATCTCGAACTCAAATCCTGTATCATAAATTCTAAACTTTGGGTTCGATGTTCAAGGTTTAATGTTTGGGTTCAAGATTCAATGTTCAAAGTTTTGGGTATGGGGTTCTATGTTCGGGATTTAGGTTTAGAATAAAAAATTATCAAAATTATGTGTCAATTACATAAAAAATTGTTGAAATATCATTGAGTAATTAGAAAGAGACCATGGATGATATAATGTAAGGGTCCATAAAATATTTTTTTTCAAACTTAGGCACTAATTCGAGGCCTAAAATCCTCAAAGATCAAATTGAAAAAATTCGGATAACAAAATGAATATTGAAACTAAACTTAGATACGAAAAAGAGTAACTTAAATATAAATCATATTTAATATAAAATTTAAAAGTATTAATATCCAATATAAATAGGGTAAATAGCACCCATGGTCACTTTTGTTTACTTCAAGTTACGTTTTAGCCACTTATGTTTGAAATGTTACGTTTTAGTCACTTATGTTATCGTGTTGTAATATTTTAGTCATTGAGCCATTAATTGTCGTTAACGGTATAACGGTAAGCTAATGTGGTGCATTAAATCATCATTTCAAACAAAAAAAATAGGTTAAATTATACAATTGGTCCCCATAATCTTTTTCATTTTGAGCAATTTAATTTTTTCTTTTATGTTATTTTAACTTTTTTTTTCATTATTTTTCATTCTTTTCTGCTTCTCCCTCTATTTTCCTACCTTCTCCATTTCTTTCAACATATCAGGAAGTCGAATTGACAGTAAAGAAAAAAGCATGGTATGAGTTTATGGGTTTTGGTTATAGGCAATGATGGTTTTCGACTTATTTCTTCACTGCCAATTTGGCTTCTTGATATGTTAAAAGAAATGGAGAAGGTAAGAAAATAGAGGGAGAAACAAAAGATAATGGAAAATAAAGAAAAAAATTAAAGAACATAAAAAAAATGCTCAAAATGAAAAAATATGGGGATCGATTGTATAATTTACCTTAAATTTTTTGTTTGAAATGATAATTTAACGTGACACGTCAACTTACCGTTATACTGTTAGCGACAATTAATAGCTCAGTGACTAAAATGTTACAACACGATAACATAAGTGATAAAAATGTAACATTTCAAACATAAGTAACTAAAATGTAACTTAAGATAAACAAAAGTGACATGAGTGTAGTTTACCCATATAAAATTACAAATGGCATAAACTGCAGCTTTGATTACTTTCTATTTAGATGGCAGATAAAAGAATAAAGAAAATATTAAATAATTAAATAAAGACTGTTCATTGCATCATTCGTCAACCAAAAATCAGAAAAAAAAACATAAACAAAATTAATTCCTTAATAAAAAAAGAAAAAGAAAAAAAAAGAAAGAAACGAGTTGAATCATTGAGTGTATTTGATCCAAGAAAAACATAAATTATTTATTTGGTTTCGATGTAGTCCCGCAAAAAACCAAAAAAAAAAAAATAGGGGGAAAGGAAAACGCAAAAGTTACAATCAGTTTTTATATATTTTTTCGTTTAGAATTTGTTGATTTTGGAGGCAATCAAATTGGATGAATTGCTGCAGATGATGATTTGTTGTTGCTCTCAGAATCTGAGAGATGCGTTTCAAGCTTGTCTTCGTGATTATGATAAGCTTCTTTATGTTGCCGTCATCCTCATTTACATCCAAGTAATTTTCTAACCCTAATTAGCATTTTTAGGGTTTTTTTTTTATAATCTTTGATGGGTTTCTTTTATTTATCTTTTTATAATCTTCGATGGGTTTCTTTTATTCTTTTTTTATAAATATTGGTTGATTTTTTTTTCTATTGATCAGATTGGGTGTGCCTTAACCGGATCCCTCGGCGCATTGTACAACGGTGTGTTATTGGCCAATTTGGGCATCGCCTTGTTTGCTTTGGTTGCCATCGAGAGTGGTAGTCAAAGCTTGGGCCGAGCTTATGCCGTTTTACTCTTTTGCGCCATTTTGCTTGACATTTCATGGTTTATCCTCTTTTCCCATGATATTTGGAACATGTCGAAAGAGACCGACGGCGGCGAAGAAGGGGAGAGCCGTGGAATGTTGTTTATTTTCTCGGTCAGGTTAACACTTGCAATGGAGATGGTGGGGCTTTTCGTGAGATTATGGTCGTCTCTTTTATGGATTCAAATATATAGACTTGGGGTTTCAAATGTAGGCAATCCTTCTGATCTAAGAGACCCTGATTTTGATTTGAAGAATGGTTTTCTAAGCCCTTCAACCCCTTCCAATCCCTTACTTAGACAGTGCTCTCATAATGAATCTGATGATGCTTTAGGAGGTGCCATTTATGATCCTGCTTATTACTATTCTCTCTTTGAAGATCGTCAGCAATGTAATCGAAATTCTTTTACGGTATATTATTAATGTAACCCTTTCTTTGCTTATTCGTTGACTTTTGTCTATCAGTTTTAAGTTTTCACTTTCTCTTCTTTGGCAGGGTCATAATAATGGTGTTGGTGGAAGTGGATCTGCTTCAGGTGCCGAAACTTCTCTGCTAAAGCCATCACCTGTTAGGACTCATCTGGGTATTGATGTAAGCATCTTTCTGTTCGTTTTCTTGGATATTTCTATGACATTGTCACGCGTTAGAACTATTCTATACTCTTTTTTCTAGCCATAGGTCCAGTACATTTGATTGTTATTATGAGTCCTTTTTCTGTGAGGACTATTTAGTTTTTACGTCCTTTCTTGTCAACCAAGGGACTTAAAGTTAAAGATTGACATTCTATTTGGTGAATCCTTATATAGAGAAGTTTTCTACTTATTTGGGTGTGATTGGTGAAAGTTATTGATGTTACCTCTCTTGATTGTCAGTTTGAAAAGGAACTAGATTTTGTCTACCACAACAATGTAAAAGAAATTTTACAGATTCTGTCACATATCTGATAGGATTTCATTGATTTTTGCCATCTATTCCATACCCGAGGAATGTTTACAGTGTTGGTATAATAGTATTAGTCTGGTGATGCTGGTGATTTTTGCGTGATGACCTTTGTTAAGAACTTTTAGTGGCTTTTTTTTTGGGGGGGGGGGGAGGCAGGGCATTTGTAAGGATGGGAAGGGGAAGGGGAAGGGGTTGTTCGAGATTTGAACCCTACACCTGATGTCAATCGGGACTTGGAACCAACACAAGACCTTTGCCACTACAGCAACGACTCGGTTGACTTAGTGGCTTGTTTAATCCCTTTAGTTTATTTCTATTATGCATCAAGAGAAACCAAAACGTAAATAAATAAAAATCCACTGCTTGGAACCTATCACTAATATTTCTCCATTCCATTCAGGACTGATACACACACATTCTAGTTAAATTATGCAGCTCTAACTATTAAATGAGTAATGATCTGTTAAGTTTGGAATGTAGTGAGTTACATGCTTGGATTTTGCACTGCTGTTGCTGCTTTTCTTGTCTGTTTTTCATGGATTTGGCTGTTTGCTGTGCCCTGTCCCATGATCTTTTTAATTTGTTTTCTATGGTGATCCGTAAAAGCTTTTTCATCATCAACTTGAATATGAAAGCTGTTAATTATGGATCAATAGCATGCTTCATCTTTGAATAGCATACTTCATGTGGGTTTTGTATGCCCATTGTTGGTTTCCTAATTACTATTCTGTTAAATCATGTACCTTTACCTGCCAAGCTCAACCATTGCAGGAGGAGAATGGTACAAAGTTGCCTCAAACTGTTTGAATCCGGGCATTATATCTGTGAAAAGCTGAGCTTATCACCATCACTCACATGAACAAGTTGTTTCGAGGCATCTTAAATTTTTTCGGCAGGGCAGGAATGGGATTTGTACAGGTTCCTACTTTGTCATTCTTTTCGCAGGATATAGCTGAAGGTCTTTCGAGTTAGAAAAAAGAAGGCGAATGGTGTGTTTAAATCCTGTAAGAAATAGAGTTAAAAAAGGGGGGGGGGGGTTTTTGAGAAATGTAGTGAATTTGTCATGTTATAGATAGGTTGGTTTCTTAGCACAAAAAGGTATAGAGTTGTTTGTAGGATTGTGATGTCTTTTGAACTTGCTTCTTCTTCTTCTTTCTTTCTTCTCTCTCTCTCTCTCTTCTTCTTCCCCCACCCCACCCCCCCTTTTTTTTGTTTTTTGTTTTGCATATTTGGCTTTTGTTGCCTGCTCTGCTGCTGCTTTAGGCAAATTTTGTTAAACATTCTTGAAGAGCCCAGATTTAGGGTATTATATAATAGTTGGTTCATATTCTTTACAAACCAAAAACCCATTGCAAAAACAATATGCAAAATATGATATGTGGCCTAAATTTAATGTTACATCGTTTTATATTTTTATATTTATTTTTTTTTAAAAAGGAAAAATATATTTGGATTTTTTTAGTGAGAAAATACTAAAAGAAAAAGTCTCCAAATTTTATGTTCTTTTAATAAGGTTTATATATATTACATCCAAACAAATGTTTATCAATTGCTTTTTTTTTTTGAATCAATTATCATTTGCTTTGTACATAAATTAAGGGGTTATTTTAGCTTAAGATGTTAGAGTATAAGTTAAAATTTAAGGGTGAAAAAATACAAAAAAGCATTTGATTTGTACTTAAAATGGGCTATTTGATTTGGGCCTTAAGCTTAATGGACTCAATATAATTGAATATAAACTTAACAATTATTCAATTACAATGCTCTATAGTGTGTGTATATATTTTCATTTTCGGTTAACATTCGACACACCGAGTGTGTCATGTCATCTTTTATATATATATTATGATGTATTATCACGAAAATCCTTTCAAATTTTCACTTGCATTATGCATTTTTTGGCCAGATGCATTATTCATTTAGTACCAAACTTTTTATGCCAACACTTGTGTTCCAAAACTATTCGAGTTCGATTGAACCAAAAAATGTGTCTGGCTCGAATAGCTGCTGAGCCTAACGCATTTTACTTTACTCGACTTGACTGCTACTTGTTCTGGTTGTTACTGGCTACTAGTTGAGTAACTACTGATTTTTGGCTGAATACACCATAGAAATGCTCCAATCCTATGTTCCTTCCAACTCCTTATTTTTCTTTTTAAGTATCCATATTTGGCATCCATATCCCATCACGGATAAAGGGACATAATAATCCAAAGACCGCCTAAACATATACAAATACTTGGAACAGATTGAACATATCAATATCTGAACACCGAGAAAACATATCCCCATGTCCTATTTAACCCCATGCTATTACTTGTTTTGCAGTTACTCCCTGCTTGCTAGTTGCTACCCTTAACCCTTTTTCACTCTACTCAAGAACCCTAACCCTACAAATACAACATTCTATTGTTCAAGGTGACTTTGAACCTCGTATTGCTGAAAAATAAAATCAATAATATGGCAATGAGATCATTTAGACAGCAAATGATCAAAGAGAAACCATAGGTCATTCAAATTAATGCCATCTGTTATCATTCTTATTCTTTTATGCAGAAATTCAAATAAGTATTGAGGACCAGTTAATTTTCACCATAGTCAGTTCAGCTCAACCTAACAAATATAATCGTACCTCACTTCATCTATGTGATTGTAATGTGAAGCATACTTCCCTATGAAAATTTTTTTCAGGAGGCTTCCTCAGATTTCAGATATCGCTTGAAAATCTTCTCTACTAGCTCGAAAAGGCCACATTCTACATCGCTTCACAACTAGGATCAAATTGATTAGTGTTCTAATGATAGATTTGTTATGGAGTCAACAACCTCTAACCATGTCTGAATCTTCTATCCGGGTTCCTCAAAGTTCATCATGTTCCTGAGGCTGCTCTTTGTTCGACAAATCTAGTTTATGTTGCAGCTCCTATCAAAGTTAAGATTAATCAAACTGTTTAGATTACGGTAGAGTATTACATCACTGAATCCATTACAGAATATATGTATTACCTTCAGCTTATCTTCCAGGCAGACAGCTGGAGTGGCCAATAAAGCAACGTATCTGCCATAACAAACTAATTGTTAGGAGGACATGTACATACATGCATGGATGCACAACACACACATAAAAGGGGAGAGACTTACTCGCAACGGCTTGGTTCATCAACATCGGTAAGCTCATTTTTCAAACCGCATCTTAATTTCACCTAAAAGGAAGAACACGTGTAAAGAATTCTAGAACAACTACATAAATTAGATAATCTTCACAATTCACTCTTGTACTACTTTTACGTACAACTACTTGTGTAATAGTCCATAATAAAATTGGAAAAATAGAACCATTTAATTAAGCAGTGCATTCATTTGAAAGAAATATATGTGGACATGAGTTCATCAATTAACAACAAATCAGAACATGAAAAAACATGTAATGTAACAGTACCTTCATACTTCGATCTGGACCATTCCAGCACTTATCTCCATTTGAAAATACCATCATCTTGTATGCGTCCTCAAATTTGTCCCAACGCCTAGAAATCCACCCCCCCCAAAAAAAAAAGAAAAGAAAAGGAAGAAAAGAGTAAATTAAGTGACATGAAACTTCTAAAATTCTGTTGAAAGAAACTATAAAAGGAAAAGAAATGCCTACACGCCGTCATCCATGCACACGGGGACAAGCACAATACATGATAGCTTATAAAACCTATATTACTTGTTGGGGTGAGTGTTAAAAACAAGTATATGTTTGACTTAGGTGGTTTCATTTAATTTTCTGAGTTTTTTCATATATTTGGAGAGTTGGAGCTCAATAATCATGTTTTCATATATTAGTAGGCCAAGGGAACTGCAAGGCAAATGCAATAAACATCTACCAATAGGATAACTAAACAAACAAGAATTCATTCTCCATACACTAGTGGGGAATATGTTATACTCCATAAACAAGATTAAGAAGATAACGGCAGGTGTTTATTTATGAATTAATTATTTTTTTAATATTCATAAATATATCTATTAGAACACTTGCCACCTTCTAAACCTGTTCATGGGGTTCAAAATGTAAGAATTTTCCTTATATCAATTACAGAACAAAATAAATGCAATAAACCTACCCTAAACGGGTTGTCATGTGGCCCTCCTCCTGAGAAGCTTGTTTGTATGGGCAGACTTTGTAAACATACCTGAAGCCAAAAGTCCCGGTCAAAAAAGGTGAAAATAAATTGGAAACTGTTACAGCAATAATTTTGTTTGACAAACTATATAATTGAGTATATGATAACTGGACAAAGTACTACAACAAGGAGTTCGTAACTTGTTCTGCTTGATCTCAAAACAACGATCATAGAATGCATAGAACTCCTTCTCCGGTCCTGTAATATTAAACACAAATTCAGTTTATAGAAGCGAAAGCAAAACGATTCATTTTCACCACTTGACACTGAAACAGTTCACTACATACCAAAATCATGTTTTAGCTTTTGTGTCAAACTTGATATCCTTGATTGTATTTTAGATAACTTGGCACTGGATTCATCATATTCCTTACGTACATGAGCCGCATCTGACAAGTCAAACATAAAAGGTTGCCCATTTCCATATGCTCACTTAAATTTTAAGTGGAAAACAGTGGGAGTTCAGCATGTACCTGATATATTTACTGGAGTTTTGAATATATTAACAGCATCGAGAACGTTCTTAACTGTCTTTTGTATCTTCTCCAACCAAGATGGATCACTTGAGGGACTTGTTTCTAACAACATATTTAACAGTAAGCTCAGTGATCGCAGTAGCCACCTTAAATGAAATATTGACCAGAAAAGAATTGCAAACCTGGCAAGTAAGGTTCATCATCTAAGTCATCTTTGTACGAAGTTGTATCATCGTGATTCTCCTCTTCATAACTCTCATCTGGTTCATCTTCTACATCATCATCTCTATCATCTTCATATTTTGCAGTGTCCTCATCACTATCAGAAGCATAGTTGTCGTATTCTTCTTCATCATGTTCATCCTTGGGCGTTTCTTCATGGATGTCATCAGTATCAGCTTTTGCTCCCCCTTGATTCTCAGTACCTTCTCCAGTCCAACGGGAAGCAACAAGGCGACCTAACTCTTCCCTCGACAGTCCTTCTGTAGTTTCAGATGCGTCACTCTCCTGCAGACACCAGACGGGAATTATGCAGACAAACAAGAAAGTACCTCAGAAACTTGTCAAGTTCATGCATCCCCAAACTTATACGAAATTTCTTGTGCTGCTTCTTATTCTAAAAAATACACCTGTTTTAATAAATGTACTCAAGTAAAGGCCTTAAGAGAAAACTATAGTTCACAATTCATGTACATTGAAAACCAAAAGTAGAATACCACCAACGGTTTTTTTCATCCTTTCACTCTTAGATCCTTTCTTTTATACCCTAGAACAGAAAATTATAAAAGCTGCTACTTGATATGTAGGAATAAAGAGTCTATAAAATAACCAAACATATTAGCTGATACAATGGATCAGAAATTAACCTGCCTCTAGCCCTCTACTTCAACTCTACCATAGAGACAATTAAAAGAAACAAATTACAAAGCCGGATAACATCTTAATAATTAAAACTGAAACGCCAGCTTAACCTGTTTCAGTGCACCGTCTTTTGTAATATAATTATTGTTAAATTTATTCTATAGTGCAACCATGATCCTTGGTAAGATAGACCAGCCATTCAATCAAATTTTCCAACAACAAGCTTTGATTTCTTATTTTCAAAAAGCAACTTAAGAGGGCTTATCCTCCAAACCCAATCTCATACCCATCGTTTTATTGAACTATAGCCTAATATCATATAAGCTTTTTGGCGAACAAGAAAGCCTAGGGAGTAGAGTAAATTACTGCTTTCTTGTCTTCATCAGGTGATACTTTGCTACCAGCATCTTGATCAATTTCAGTTGAAACAGTGGAATCATCATTATGTCTGGGTGAAGCAGACTCATGCTTATTTTTCACCTCATGCTACAAAACAACATAAGATTATGTCATTGTGGAACTAGAACCATGTGAAAACACCATTATATTGTTTTAGCATACCTCCTCTTCCTTATTAAGAGGAACTGCTTCAGTTTTGGAAGAATCACTTGTTTCAACTTTGCTTGTTGGTTCGCCTTCATTCTCATCTACATTGGGGTCCTGCAAAAGGTTGATAATGACAAAGGCAATGAAAAAACAAACAGAAGAAATAAGATGCGCACTCATGTAAATACACTTCAAGAGAAAATTAAAAAACAACCAACCCAACCTCATTTACAAAAGAATCCTCAATGTTACCAATTTTATCATCATCATCAGTACTTTCTTTGGGTTTGTCTTCACTGTTCGCTTCTTGCTCAACTTTTTCATTTTCCACCTTCCCTTCCTCCTCAGCTTTCCCATTTTCTCTTAAAGCTTCCTCTGCTTTTTGTTTCTCATTTTCTTCCTTCTCTTTTTGCAACCTTTCTTTCTCCTCTGCCTTCTCTATCTGTTCTTTACGTTCTATACAAGGTAAACAAATAAATTATGTTGCAATAAGCTCAAATATTAACAGGTATAAGATCAAGAAAAACATAGGCACAGTTTGTGGACACTTAGGTGAATTTTGAACAGCACATGGATGAAAATTTGATAATTTGAACCCTCAACAGACATACAATTTAAGTGCTATTTAAAAACCAAAAATTATATGGTAATAATGTTTGATATACAATTAAGTTCTGTACAAATATTGAATTGGTTTCATGAAAAAAGTGATACAGAGTCTCTTTCTATATAGATTGTCATTACAATGGTTTGAAAAAGAAAGAATTGAAGATATTTTTATTAGTTCAAAAATATCATGTTGTCAGACAATAGAAAAATTTGACAGCTTCTAACTACTTCACATTTTCAATACCTTTTAACTTAAATTATTCAATTATTCAGTACCCTCGAAATTTAATTTTAATGCATTATACATGTTAAGATTAAGGGTTGAATACTTTGAGTTGATTAGGATTTGGAGCAATTTATAAATGCACATTATAAAACTATATCCGCTTGTATCAAGGACACATAATATTCAAGATTTAGTATTGTCATAACATTTACTATACACAAATCCTTGATATCTTTTGCTTAACGGATAGATGAGAAATACAATGAAATAGCCAATGAGTTTTGGGAACAAAATCTTGTTTCAGGTAAGCACATCTCATGCCACATGTGAAACTACTTACCTTCTTCATATAACATTTTACCGTCACTGGTCATGACCATACTCACATTATAGACAACCTCAAGAGAAAAATACATTATAGACAACCTCAAGAGAAAAATAAACACAACACTTCAACAAACAAATGCAACCCAAATCAGACTAAGTATAATATTGTCACATCACATCCACAATGATAACACAACGGGTATGAAGGAATCTTCAGAAGTAAGTGTTACCTTTAAGCTCTTCAACAATGCCCTTCAGCAATTTCTCCTCGTTTTGAAGCTTTGTTAGGTCAGCTTCATCTTTAGCTATTGCTATCTTAGCCTGTTCAATTTCCTTAATTCTCAATGTAACCCCCTCCTTATAAGTATTGATTTTTTTCACCAGCCTATCTCTAGCCACTTTACCAGCCTCCCAACATGCATTGGGACACTTCACTCTTCCATCATACTCATCACTCCCATCACAACAATCTGGAAGATATATATACAATCAATGAAAAGTAACTCAAATTGAGGCATATAGAAAAACATCACCCATTTCCACTAATGCAGTTAACTTACCGCATATCCCATCATTGACTCTGGAAGAAAACAAGAACAGTGAAACATGTCCAGCATTTCTGCAGTAGAATTTTGCAGTAGGGCAAGCGGATGTACCTATGAGAAAGCAAATAAAGGTTAATAAGAAGAAGATAGCCCATATAACATTAAACCCATTAAAACAAAGGTGAACCCGAAAGGGGAAGGAACAAAAAAAAAACCAGGTTCATCGGTGCCATCAGGACAATCGCAGAAATCATCATTGAGCTGAGATTTGGTGAATTTCTTGGATCCGTCTTTGCATTTAATGCTATCTGATGATTTGTAGTAATCCTCATCTGGGTATCGTTCATAACAGCAATTGTTAGTATAATTAAGTAAAAGAATATGAGAATCAGTACTGGAAATTCATTGAAAAGATCATTAAAGAAAGATTGTTAAAGACCTTGAGGAGAAATTCCAAGAAAAGGGTGTTTGGGAGCTGAAGAAGATGATGATCTAATAAATGAAGCTATGCAAAACAAAAGGAGAATGAAAATGGAATATGATCTCATCTTTTTTAGTGATCCAATGCAAAAATGTTCTCAAATCTATCACAAAACCAGTCAGGGAAGCGCCACTGGTCGTCGTTTACAAGTTCCTACTGGGTCTGCCGCATTGGGATTTTGCCAAGGGCTTAAAATTAAAGGAGGTGATTTCCAACTTCAAAACGGCGCCGTTTAGTTCATTAAATCAGATGTTGTCTACCTTGGAAATGATTTAAAATCTAAAACAATTCCAATTTATTGGTTAAAAAAATGTTTCCAATTTGAAATTAATCCGATAATTTAATTATGTTAAATTAAGTATAATTTTGGTACAAGTCAAAAAAATTTTTTTTTGGTGAAATGAAAACATCAATTATATAAAGCAACCATTAATTTTATCCTCTTGTAGTAAATCTAAAATATCCCTAGGAGCCTCATCAATAACTTGTAAGCTAGATTTCCAATTCAAACTGAGTTTAGCAAGACGATCCGCTACCAAGTTTTGATTTCTTGGTATATGCTTAATCCTCCACTCCCCTTCTGAATGCAAGATGCGAAGAGTCCTCCGGAGTACAGTGATCCGTGAATCTTCCATATTCATATTATTTAAGATCTGGGTAACTTCAAGATTATCAGCCATGATAATAATTTGTTTGTAGCCCTTATTAAGTAAAATAAGGATACCATCTAGAATGGCCCAAACTTCAGCTTCGAACGGAGAACACACGCCTAGGAATCTGTTAAATCCCACTATCCAATTTCCATTCCGATCACGAGCCACGCCTCCTGTTGCAGCATAACCAGAATCTCTGGCCACAACTCCATCAGTGGATAAGAACACCCAAGTATCATCTAGATTGACCATCAAGGAAGAGCTCTGCTTGTTGTTAAAGTTGTCTCCAACATGAGAGATGTAGTTACGGCCCCAGCAGCTAGAAACTTTCACCACTTCCGATACTGTCCAAGAAATATGTTGGAAGATAAATAGGTTCCTGTTCTTCCATATACGCCAAGCAACAAGTCCAAACAGGCAAGACCACACGAGACCATAATCTTGCAATCTTTCATGAAAACAAAGGTTAAGAATAAGCCAATCCTGAAAAGAAACAGAGAAAAACCTTTGTTTTAGCTGATTTGGAATCACAAGTCGCCACACTTCTTTCGCAGGAGGACAATCCCGGAGAACATGAACCAAATCCTCAAATTCGTGACCACATATAGAATAGGAACTGCAATGACTGAATCCCCTTCTAGCTCGTTCCGAATTTGTAAGAAGTTTTTGTTTGAAAGCAAGCCAAAGGAAAACTCTTCTAGCTCGTTCCGAATTTGTAAGAAGTTTTTGTTTGAAAGCAAGCCAAAGGAAAACTCTTACTCTTTGATAGTTGATAGTTGATTGTCCTATTAATTAATTTGTCTAATTGATTCTTTTAATTGTTTATTTAATGGTAAACTATAAAAATAGTCACTTAAATCCATTTGGACTGACATGTCGGACTCTCGTTAGGGAGGTAATAGAGTTTAATGGTAGAGTGACCACTTTGTAACAAAATGATAATGTAAGTGACTAAAACGTAACATTTCAAACATAAGTGACTAAAATATAATTTGAGACAAACAAAAGTGACTAGTTTTATAGTTTACCCTTTATTTAAAAGTATTTGGTAAAACTTAGTTCATAGCTGAAAGCTGATATGTGTAAAATGATAAAGTATACCTATTTTTATTTAATGATATATAATAATTTATTAATATGCTTAAAATAATTCATTATTTTGATAAATTTATTTAATATTACAATTTTTCTGTAATAATAAATTTTAACATTATTAATAATTTTAATTTTAATTAATATTTCTAATATTTTATTAAAAATGGTTTATACTAATAATTTTAATAATAAATTTGTAACTTATAAATATTAAGTAATTAATGTTTTATAATATAATATGTGAATATTTTAGTAATATTAATATAAATATCAGTATAAAATTGTTTAACTTCATTCTAATTTCAATGTAACTCATCCACTCTCATTCTTAACTTTAAGTTTTAATTAGAGACTATTTATAATTAAATTTATATGAGATAAATTTTAGCTATGAAATGACAACTTGACTTATTCAAGGACTCGACTAACCTTAAACTTGAAAGTTCGCTTAAAATATAAAAAAGTTTAGACAAAAATACGAGGATAGAAAATAGGTTTGAGTAAAAAATTTAAGCTTATTTAAAATATAGGGTAAGGTTGAGTTTCACAATTCAAAACCCGAGGTCAGCTCAAGCTGTCCTATTTTGTATTTTTATAATATATTGTTTAACTTATTTTACATAGTATGTAATATATATCCATAAAATTATATATAATATAGAATGCTATCGTGTAAACATTAAAAAATATGTTAGTTGTTTATGTTTAAAATTTTAATAAAAAATTTATTAAATATTAAGTTAAAAATAATATTTTTTGTCGGTGGAGTATTAACTCGATTGGTATGAACATTGTTGCTAATACAGAAAGACATGAGTTTGAGTGCGTTGAAGCACACTATCCATCTATTTGAAGATTTGGAAGGATAATGAGTAGTTTTAGACAAAAATAACAATTATGATTAGAACTTATAATAATATTGTTTAATATATATTTAAAAATAATATAAGTAGACTCAATAGGATTTGATTTAGCCATTTACAAATATAAACTAATTTAGATAAATTTTTAAGCTCATATTTTGGCCGGGTCGGATCATGCATAAGCAAATATAAAGTATGTTGATATCATAGATAGGGTTTAGAGTTTTAGTACAATACGCTTTGATGATATTTTGTAACAAAATATAATTTATGTTGTGTTTTGCTTTAATGAGAACATTATTTCAAAATAATGTATCAAACAACATAAAATATTTTACTCATAATAATCTAAAACACATTTTTTTCTCCAAAAATCAATTTATTTTTTAAAAATAATTTATTCAAAAAGTTTTTTAGTTAAAAAAAAGCACAACCTAATATTATTCAATTTATTTCTCATATTTTAAATAGATTTTATTTTAAACATTCTATGTCACTTCTAGTATATTTTTAATAAGGAATGGAAATGGACGGTGAACTATGGGATATATTAGATATTTGGGCATAGGCTTAATCTTTAATGCTGAATTGTGGGGGTATTATTGACGGGTTAGTTCTCATTCAAAACAGGTACTATGATGGTGTGTTGATACAAATAAATAACTTGGAGATGATTAAAGCCATTCAAGATTTCTCTTCGTCGAGTTCAAACTCTGCCATTATTAGACGTATTCATCACTTACTCAAGCAAGTAACAACTCTGCTCATAGGATTATTATGTAGTTAAAGTATTTTGTCTGTTTTACCTTACCAAAATAAAAAGCACAACAATCAAATTATAAATATGCATTCGAGGTATCAACAACTTAAATCTTCTACGTTAAAAACAAATTTTTGAAGGACTATTTTATTTTCTGACATATTATATTCATGTTTCCCAGAAATATTTATAATTTAATCCACGTGTTACAAATCATTCTCAACTTCATATTGTAGCTAGCAATTAATGCTTGAGCTAATCGATAGTCGAATGATACTTTAAGGATTTAATTTGAATTTTTTAAAGTTTTGGACCAAATTTAAATATTGAATCATAATTTGACCACGTACGATGCAATTAACCCATAAATAAATACAAAGAGAAAAAAAATATCTTAAAGTGTAAACCAAAACCTTCGAAGTAGAAGATAGAAGAGTGAGAGCAGCAAGCAAAAGAGAAACATGGAGGGAATACGGTCTAGCAGCGTTTTAAGCTGTTACTACTCTTCTAAAACCCATTTCAAATTACGCCGTCAACCGTTGGAACATTGCTTTTTGAGCTTGCCGCCAC
The DNA here is from genome assembly GCF_007990345.1 of Gossypium hirsutum. Taxonomy (NCBI): domain Eukaryota; kingdom Viridiplantae; phylum Streptophyta; class Magnoliopsida; order Malvales; family Malvaceae; genus Gossypium; species Gossypium hirsutum. Next base: position 1,631,840 of record NC_053444.1, read on the forward strand.
CGCCGCCGCCGCCTCGGCACCCTGCAAGCCGCCCCAAAGTTCGAATTTCACTTCCTTCCATGGCCCTTCAGGTCCAAGACCAACAATCTTTTCATAAATCCAAAGAAATGCTGCCAAAAATAGACAAAAGTGGCCGCTTTTGCAGTCCCAGAGCCGCCCGGGAGCTTGCTTTGTACGCTTTCCTTCTCTTTATTTTTTTTCTAGCTTCTTTATATTATTTTTTCAAATTTCATTGAAATTGAGATTTGGTGTTTGTTTGAGCAGATTAATAGTTTATGCCTCGTGTTTGCAAGGGTCGGACCCTATTAGGCTGTTTGAGAAGCGAATTAATGCAGCCAGAGGTATGTATTATATGGGATACCGCCAGTTCTTAAAGGTTTCCTTTGGTAGTTTGGATTTCAAAGTTAGTGTAAATTGTGTGATCAAATACATGGAAATACAAGTATTATGAATTTAAATTTATGAATTTGTTATATTGGATGCTTATTTAGGGATGAATTTGAAATACATAGATGTTTGTGGATTGAGAAATTATGGCATCTTATCTCTAGCTGAAATTAGTAGTGTATCAAGGATCCACTTGAATTGAATTTAAAATTCTATTTAAGTACCCAAGTTCAAGTCTCACCGTGCGCATTTGTGCATGTGTGGGTTTCAGTCCTTATTGTTTTTGGTTCTTTGTCCTTCTGTGCGTTGTAATGATTTGATTCTGCTTTGTAGTTGCTCGGACATGGACTTGTATATGTTAACTAATTTATGCATAAAATGTGTAGTTCATTGTCACTCTTACAAGTTCATCATTTGGAACTTAGCATAACCTCGCTTTAGCATATTTAACACTTTTTGTCTTTGTTTGTATTCAAAGAACCTGGCTATGAATTTGACAAGGCTTCGTTATTGCAATACAACCACATGAGCTTCGGAGGGCCTCCGGTCACTACACATTCTGTTGAAGAAGCAGATGAGCTTTTACGCAGCGATGAGCAGGATTCCGCCATTGGTAATTAACCACCAAATGTGTTATATCTATGTTTTTATAGGTCCTTATGCTTTTCCTTTATGCGAAATGGCAAAATAAGCCCTCACTCTCACTTAAGTCTGTACTCTTTTGGTTGCAACCGGTTAATCACTCTAGCTATTATTTTGATTCACTTAAGCTGAATTTCAATGGATAGTGTTGATATGGCTAACCACCTGGTTTAACTGACAATTTTGCAATTGTATTGCAGAGGCAGAAGTTCTTTCAGCTCCTCCAAAGTTGGTGTATAGCAAGCTTCTTTTGAGGTAAACCATAGACCTCTAATTATCCAATGCATTATCATGTATTCCTCTGATAAAAAAAAATTGAGTTAGTATCCCAGTTCTTCGAAAACTATACTCGACAAAATAATAAAGTATTGGTGCTGGTTATTTGTGTCTGTGTGCCTGCTCATGGTTGCACAAGATCAAGAGAGACTGTGCTTTCTAGTTGACCTCTTGTTCCTTTGGTGTAGTTTCACAAGGAAGCTTTTGGTTGCAACTGTGGACAAATGGGACAATCATGTTCTTGCTATTGATAAAGTTGTGCCATCAAATTGGAAGGTATGCTTACGCAGGTGCTGCTTCTATTGTTGATATTTGTGTATATTCTGTAGGCTTTTGGCATGTAAATTCAATGTTTTAAAATGCCCGTAACTCCCCTCGCCCTTTAAATACCCATCGATCTTAAATCCGTACATATTCATTCCTTACAGAATGAGCCAGCTGGTAGGATTTTGGAGCTTAGTATTCTTCACTTAGCAATGTCAGAGATAACCGTTCTCGGAACCCGGCACCCCATCGTCATTAACGAGGTATCTCTCTTTTTCATTCCCCCATTTCCTGATTACTACTTAGGCATTAGATTTCATGCTTAAAAACATCCACTGCATGTTCTTCAAAGGCTGTTGATCTTGCGAAACGATTCTGTGATGGGGCGGCTCCACGAATAATCAACGGGTGCCTACGGACCTTTGTGAAGGATCTTGCCGGGACCAGCACGGCTCAGACCTCAAACTCAAAACTGGAAGTGCCACTTCAAGTATGAAAGTTAGTTCATTTAAGGCTATTTCTTGCTTCTTATTGATCTCTGGGTTGCCACATCACTATGGTTTAGTCTCTGAGTAGTGTAATCTTCAGCTCATTTGAGTGCTTCTAAGGTGGCTTGAGTTATAGCATAGAAAGATGGAGAGAATTAAAAGAACAGATAGATTGTGGCAATGATCAAAATATTTGACAGCTGAAGAATTTTGTATATGATTATGCTGTAGTTAGAATCTTTATATGTAAAACATAAAATGTTATGAAATATCATTCTTAAAAATGTTACTCAGAATTATTTCTTATTTATTTATTTAGTCCTTTTAACTCAGTATTGAGTAGTTATGGTTGGACACAACCATAATTTACAAAATTGAAATCTTATGTTATAAAATTAGACAATGTGATCTAACTTTTGAATTGATATTAAAATGAATAAATGTGTATATATATAAGTTGCAAGACTTTTTGAAAACGTTTCAGGTTCAAGACAATTTTTGTTCGGGTCATTCAAGTTTGAGGTTTAACTTTTTGGATCAGTCATTACAAGTTCAAATCATTTCGGATTTTAGTTACCACAGGTTCAAATACTTTCAAGTTATTTGTTTAAGTTATTTTAAGTTCGAGTTCGAATCAGTTTATGTTTATGTTAATTTAGGTTCTGATTCAAAAATTATATAAATTATAATATCATTCGAATTCAAAATTTTACTCTATCATTCGAATTCAAAATTTTACTCTATTATAATATTTTGAAATATTAATCCATGTGTCGTAACGAGTATGAATTACATATATTTTATCAAATAAAATGTTTGAGTTATGAGCGGCTGCCAAATAAGTCTGGTTCACAAAGTCGGGAGCATCATGGTGGTTCACAAAGTCGGGAGCATCGTGGTTGATGGACTAAATTGCAAAGATAATTATGAAGTTATTTTGCTAGTTCAAAAATTTCTCTAAACTCAGGCTTATATATATATATTATAAATTAATTTAAAACTTAAATCAAAAGAAAATATTTTAAAATTTATTTTAACCTAATGTCCTTGTAATTTGAGAAAATGCTTTTATTTGATATTTTCAACCCCATCAACTAATAATTATTAAATTCATTCAGTTAAGTTGTATTATTTTTAAAATTTAATGCGAAAAATTCAGTTAATGGATTAATTACTATCATTTATGTCAACTGAAAATTTAAATTTCGAAGAGTATATAAATTTAGAATGATTCAATTAGAGAATATAAACTAAAACTACAATTGTACACATAGTACGAGACCATCAATTGGATTTAACTGAATAAATATAACAACTATTGCTTGAGTCAAGATTAAAAATTTAAAATTAAAAAATATAAAAACTAAAATTAATCAAATGAAAATACAATTATTAAATCCACAATTTTTATAAAGTATAGGAATTAATAATAAAATTTAACCTAAATTAAATAAACTATAAAAAAAAAGAAAAACTTTTAAAAATAATTTTATCTTTAAGCTATTTTGAATTAAATAAAGGAATTTATAGTTTCTCAAAAAAAAAATACATATTTTAAAAATCAAGATAAAATTATGCGCCGTCATCCAAGCCCAAACAAAAAGCCCAATCAAAAGATAAGAATTAGGGTTCTCTGATTCAAAATTAGGGTTTTCCTTCTCCCTATATAACGCTTATACTCTGGTCATACCTCAACAATTCTTTGAGGGCTCAGTGCCTTGAACAGCTTCTCTCTTGATTTTCGTATTTTTTTTTCATTATTTCAGCCCAAGAATTATACAAAAAGAAAAAACAAATTTCTTGAATAGATTTGTGATGAAAGGCCTAATAATTGCAATCCTTTGATCTTTGTAAATGGGAATGGATCAAAGGATCTATCGTTAGGCCAAAGCGATGGCGTTTAGTATACGCAGCTTTCCTCTGTGTATACTCTCCCTTTAGCTCCGATTATTCTTCTTCCTTTGGGGTTTATCGGTGACAAGGTAGATACATCTTTTTTATTTTAAAAAAAATGGAGGAAAAAGAAAAGGAGGATGATGAAAACAATCAGACGGATTCCCATTGATTTTTTCTATGAGAACATAACCAGCTACTTCTGACTCTTTGAATTTTTCCTCAAATTTTATTCTATTTTTTGGTGAAAAATATGGTTTTATTAAATAAAAAAAATACAGTATGGCCTGTGATGTAAGAAAATATTTGCTACTCTTGATAGTGGTTTAAGCCATTATCTGATGATTATTTCCACCAAGATCTCTGAGGCCTTTTTTTTTCAATTAATTTTGTTTATTATAGTTGAAATAAATTTATTTTTTATTTTTTGATATGGTTTTTGTCGTGTGAAATTAATTTTATTAGATTATTTGATAATGAAAATGTAATGATGAAATTGAGATAAATTGAATTATTTATTAAATAATTTATATTTTTCTAACAGGTTCCATAAACCCTAAATATTTAAATAGGGTTCAATGGCATCTTTAATCCTTGAAAATTATATTAGATTTTTTATTATATATTTTAGGGTTTATAATTAATTTTTCAATAATGAAGAAAGTAGTAGATGTGATGTAAAATAAATCAAATTTGATACCTAAATATTTGGTTTGTTAATTCTTACCAGTTTTTCCTTCGCTTTTGGTAAATCAAAAAGTAATTTCTGACATTGCTAGAGAGGAAATTAGAAAAACCATGAACTCTAATGGTAGATGCTGCAAATTCCATTCCCAATTATCATATTTTGATTAGGTATGTCTATTAGGCGGGTGGGTGTGGGGTGCTTCCTCTGCATCCATCTTTGACAAGAATTTTTATGCCCATTTTGTCCTATGATTCCTTGTGGATACAAAACCTAAAACCATTTTTGCCTCGCGGCTTGCAAAAATAAATCCGTTCTTGTTTCACCACTTACGTTGGTACCTTGGGCCACCTAATCTTCGGTGGAGATTCTTTGTTATACTTGTTTGGCGACTAGAGGTGTTTATGGGTTGGACTCAATTAAAAATGTAGGCTTGTTTGTTAGGTCTTGGTTGAGTTTAGCTTGAAAAATAGGTTTTAAAATTTTGTCTGGATAAAAATATTAAAATTTAGATTTGATTTGGTCTGTCTATATTAATTTTTGTATAATTTTAAAAAATATATAATACATTAAAATAAATATTTTTCAAAAAATTGAAAATAAATTTTAAAAAATATATAACTTAACAAGTAAATATTTTTAAAATAATAATAAAATTAATAAATGTCTTTATAATAATAATAAAATTAATAATAAAATAAATTTTATAGAATATTTAAATAATATCAACAAAATGATAATATAATAGTAAAATAGTAATAAAATTATATTAAAAAGTAAATTGTTTTAGTGAATTTGAGTTGGGCTTGGGCTTAAAATGTCTTATCAGAGATCTTAAAATGTTTATTTTATTTAAACTTTCTCACATTTTGGCTGGGCATTCAGTTGGGCCAGGTAGTCTGACTCATGAGTAGGTTTATCTGTGATTCACTTCATATAATATATTTTTAAGTAACAGTTAAATAAATATAAATAATATTTTAATGAAAAAAAGTTTAAAATTTTAATTTTTAGATTCCCATTGTGATATTATTTTAATTGTCACTGTTTAAAAAAAATTGTTTTGGGAGAAAATAAAATAAAATTTTTACATAATATTTATATACAAATAATGTTTTAAATAAATTATAAATGTCTTCAAATGTAACACAAATGCAAAAATTAAAAATTATTAAATTAATAAAATAATATTAAGATAATTATTAAATTAAAATTTTATAAATATTTATTTTATAAATATGTTTATTATATTATGCAGAGTGGATGGGAATGTGACCGGTATAAGGTCATAGTTATGCTTGTCCTATCACTCATAGTAGGTCCTTATGAAACTTGTGCATTGATATTTTTAATTTTGATTGTGCCTCAAATATTTTAATTATATTTAAATTGTTATAAAATTGTAAGCAATGATAACATCATTATTTTCATTACTAATTCAAAATTATGAGATTTTCACCACTTATGATTTCTTGTGGGCTATAAATAGATTTAAGGACCGAAGTGTTTATTGTTACACTTAATTACAAGTAAATTAAAATTTTAACTTTTAACCTTTACATTATCGAGAGAGAACAGGTGAAAGATAATAGTTCAACTATTATTCTTGAACTTCGAACATGAAACTTAAAATATTAAAAATATTCAGATCAAAGAGTTTAATTAACTATTGTTGCTTGAGCACTACCCTTTTGTGAAAGATAATGATTTAGGGACAACAAAGTTGGGTGAAGTGAAGCTGCTGTGAAAGATAAATTATAATTAATGCAAGTCACAATTTATAAAGGAGCTGATTAAATATTTGTTAGTTATAAACCAATTTTCTTTAGTGCATGAAAAGGAGTAGGGATACACTTTAATGTTATATAAGTGGTTAAATATAAGTGAGAAAGTATTATGAATTGAATTATATTTGATGGTAATGAATGTCGATAATTTAATTGTTTTGAGTATAGTATAAATGAGTATGATATGAATTTTTATATATGATATGAGATGTGAAAATGGTATGAAATTTTGAGATGTGAATATGTAGATGGTGTATAAATGGAACATTGGTTACTCTAATTGTTCGAAAAGAGTCGGATATAGTTGACATGACATAGGATTAGATTGGGTACGAGTTGATACTTTGATTATGTTCCAATGATGCACTAAGTGCTAGTATAATATGATAGCGTTGATGCTTATATTACTTTGGTTATATTTTGATGATACACTGATGTGCCAGATTGGTGTGTTGTCACGTTTTGGGCTTTATGGTTTAATCGAAAATGAGCCTATCATGAAGGAATTAATTAGGGTGGGAATGGGCTAGTTACGTTTGTAAAATCTTACATGCAAGAGGTAAATAGTTTGGAACATGTATTGCCACAATTGTAATAGACATATAACATCATTTGGGAACTGCCAACAGGGGATTTAATGAAAGTAAATTTCGATGTTGCTTATAACCAGATAACAAAGAAGACAATAGTTGGTATAGCAGTCAGGAATAAGGAGTCGTTATTGATGGCAGCGGGGACTCACCCGTATGTGTGGCAAACTCAACGGCGGAAGAGGCAAGGGCGTGTCTTAGTGCCGTAGTTTCGGCAGGGAAGTTAGGTTTTCGGGAAGTAATTGTTGAGGGGGATGCATTGACTGTTATTAAGAAATTTCGATTGGAAAGGGATGTGATTCAAGGAAGAATTCGAATCCAGTAGTCGGAACGAGGACTATGTACAAGGATATGGAAGATTTTCTTTTCAAGATGCTAGGAGAGGAATTTCGATTGGAAAGGGATGCGATTCAAGTTCTCAGTAAACCTTCATACGAAATCATATATCATTGTTAATTGAATTTTAAGTCAATATTAGATTTGTTTAACTGCTAATCAAGTTTTATTTTTCAATATGCAGATAGATGTGGATACGACATGCAAAAGGTATGGAACTATGAACAATGTCCTCGTTTTAAAGGATCTTAAGTTCGTATTAAACAGATATGCAATTACTAAGCTTTGTTAGTGCAATTTATCGTGCATTATTTGGGCAAATTAAGTTTCTATTGTTATTTTATTATTGTTCATTAGCCTTTTAATGGTGGTTTACATTGCGAAATATGATAATCCTGAAGGTTTTCTTAACGTTTGTGAATGACATTTCTCTATTTACTATGGTATGTTTGAACTTGTTAGAACTGATGGATATTCCTTTCCTCTCTCTTGACTTATAAGAGCATGGAGAAGCTTCTTGACCGGTCGATGTTTACTTTATATGTGAATTTTAGTTTACCTTGTTTCGATGTTCACTTGCATATGAAGATGAAGAAGAAGAATAAGATAGTTTCCAGTTTCTTCGAAGAGTCGTGAAGGAATATAGGGCTACAATGAAGGAATATTATAAAGCTATAAGTCTTGAGTTTTCAAAATGTCAGTCCTTTGTATCTGCACAATGCCACTTTTCTCAAATGTCCGATGTTCTTTATACGATATCAATCCCCTTTATATTCTTAACTTCTATATGTTCATTGTCAGGTTGTTGATGCTTTTGTTAAGGGGGATCAAGATCAAGCAAACAAAATTCTCGAACAGGTAACATATATGCATGTTTCGTAGATACTCTTTGCTTCCAAAAGGATCGAGATACAAGTTAAATTAACCTATTTTTCCTAGGAACTTACGGATAAAGTAGATAAAGAGAAGTAAACTGAGTGAAAGGAAGTTTTTCCAATGCTAAGCTTTGGTGTTAGGTGTTCAACTTTGTTAGCAATGCATATCTAGCTGTAGGAGCTTTGTTTTTTAATTTAAACTTAAAAATACGAGTTTCGATAGGCATTCAGTGTTAGGTAATTGGGTGTTAATATATAAGTTAAATGACTCTAATAAAGGATTTTGGTGTGGCGTGGACAAACTTTTCAAGAAAAGGCTCACCAAGCAGATGAAGAATCTAATTACAGGAGTTTTGAAACTCGGTTAGCTTCTTGTTCTTCGACCATGTTTGCAGAAGAACCTTGTTGATTCTTTCATTCGCTTTCACTCTCTATTATCGTTTTCTCGGAACACCGAGATAGAAGAAGAAATGTTGCTCGAGTTGCACGATCATGGCATAAGGGACGCAATCCAACTTTAAGTATCACTTATCTTCACTAGCCAGCATCCTATGTAACTTTTTGATGCTGTAAAATTTAACATATAGATTATGACGTATAAGTTAATGACATCATGTCACTTTTTGTTAATGTATGAAATTATGTTTGGATATAAAATATAATTCTCAAGTTATTTATTACTTCTAATCTTTTGCTTTTTAGTTTAGAGGATAATTAAATTATTTGTTTCGCTAATAATATTCTAGCACATTAGATATGCATTGCAGTTTAAAAATAATAAAGTAGGTTGTATATTATTTTTTTTAATACTATATTAATTCATATTTTAATAATAATTATATTAAAATATAATTAATTATTTATTATTTATTATACAATTTAATAATAATCCTATTAAAATCTAATAACAATAATTATATTAAAATATAATTAAATTATGTTAAAGTACTTCGGTCATTTAAACTTTTTTCCATTATAGTGAACCTAAGAAAAATAAGTCGACCATTAACGCCTTGATAAAGTAAGTTAGGATAAGGGCTAATAATTTTCAGTCAATAGAGTTTAGGTTTGTACCCCACCAAGGGAATCAAATGGCGCACACACTAGCAAAGGAGCCTCGTGTTTGGGTAGAGGAAGCTCTGAGGTAGGTGGAAGTAGCGGTAGGAGGGATCAGAGGGCCATGCAAGTTCGGGACTGAGGTGGGTTTTTTGACGCTAGAGAAATGGTTCATCTTTGGTACTCTGAGGCGGCTAGATTAGCAAGAGCATGATAATCGTTGAGATGCCATCGTCGGTGAGGATGGGGAGAGGCGCTACTCGTTTTTTCAAACTGCTGGTGATTGTTTGTAGATTTTGTGGGGAGCCGTTTCATATAATTTATGTTAGGCTTCTTTTGTTTTTGTTTTTCAATCTGGTTAGTGTGGTTTTTCTTGCTTTTGTTGTCTTGTTTATTTGGTTTTTCCTTTTTGTTTCCTATAGCTGCAATTATGACACCGATATGCTTGACCAATCGGTTGCTTCGGTGGGTAGGTGTAATTATTTATTTTAAAAAAATTTGAAATAATAACCACGACAACTTTACCCTTAAATAGATTACATAAAAATATAACCCCAAAACTCACTTTATTTTTAACCGTATTACATTCTTGATTGTTGCTCTTTGACACCTGTTTTCACCGCTTCACCGGTTTGTCTCTTAGGGAACAGCGGATTCCATTCATGACTCCTGGTGTTGGTTATGGAAAGGGAAATTTGTTTCTAAATGAAGATCATCATTTTCTTCTTCTCCATCATTTTCACCGTCATATGTCCCAAGATATGCCTCATCTCCTTCCTCCTGTAAACCGCAGAATATTTTTTTTTGTAAGAAAAACAAAGCAGCAGAACAAGGCAGAGAGAGACAAAAAAAAAATTAAAGACCTCGGTGTCATCATCATCATCATCATCACTAGGATATGAAGAATCTAATCTGTCGTAGAATTCCTCGTCTCCTCGGGCATCCATACTGTGCATTTGATCCTATCAAAGCGCATGCAAGGTTAATGCATATGTATTCATGGTCACACTACTGAACCAAAGAAGAGAAAAAGCTAATATGCTACATAAGAAAACATACTATTTCAGATCTTAGTTTCTCCACTTTAGCCTGCAGAGCTGAAATATGCTTTACAAGAGCCTGTTGACAGAATGAGTCCTTTTACAGGTGTCTGCAAATTTAGAAGGTAAAGGTGGAATATCAAAAGCGTAAGGAACATGGTACCTCGCGTCTTTGAAGCTCAATTGAACGTGCCAAAGCCCTCCTCTTCGTTAAAAGATTCTTTGGCCTTATTGTAGAAGGTCGCTCATAATCCTTTCCTCGGTAAACAATTATGGCATATCCTTTGGAGATTTTATCAACTGAAACCAAAACTCCACCACTTTCAGCTTCGAGTGCTATTGCAACCTTTTTTACCTGATCAAAATTTTTAGCCTTCATGATGATCTTTACCAATTCCCTGTATTTCCAGTGCAAGTGCATGTTTTCTATAGTACCATCGAAAACTCCACGTCTACCTGAAGCAAAAAATTCAATTCCCATAAGAATCTTAAATTCTAAACAGGAAGACTATGAATCAGTGATAAATGTAGCTGAATGAGAGATACCAAGAAGTAAGAAAGCTTTCATCCTTAACCCGAGCTTGCGAAACATAAACCTTTCCTCATCAGTTATACTTTCTGGATCTGCCTGCCGGTCAGCTGGTTTTAAATAATCCTCAACCTTAGATAAAGCTCGTTCAGCTTTCAATAGCTTTCGCTCAGCCTGAAAGGCAAATATTCTTCATTCAAACCTATTTACCATTTAAATATACAAATTACAAGTAATGGTAGTACTCAAGAGTATAAATCTAAGAAAAAATGCACCAAAACATAGTGACTGAAGATTCAAGGAACTCACAAAAGCCAGGTTCTTTTCAAGTTTCCTGACTAGGTTCGCATGCCTCAAGATTTCTGCTTCCTTCAACACTTTTTCCTTATGATGATCATCCAACCTCTTTCCCCATCTAGCATCTGCATCCAAAGTTTCTCCGAGGGTACCTGCAGCTCCTGATTGCTCAGCTACTTCAGTGCTTTGTGCAAACAAAGCTGACGCTCTTAACCGTGCCTGCTCCTCCACATCTTGCAGGGACTTGGCCAATCTTTCCCTTTCCAATAATGCTTCAGCAACATCTGCAGACAAAAAGTTCTTTCCCCTGTAGAAGACCAAGAAGTCTTTGTTTCTAGAGAGAAGAATGCCCCCTGTCAATTTCTGAAGCCAATCAAAAGAAGTGCATTATCAACTGTTCAATCTGGTATTATCAGAATCCAAATAGTTGAACAAAACATATTTATGAAAACTGATATAAATGCCAGTAAATGTCCATATCACCATGGATTAATACCAGGATTTGTTTTCTTCTCAAAATATTTAAACAAATACTGTATTACTTATTCAGCCTCAGGCAAGTGTATCACTTATATATTCTTATATCAAATAATGATAGCCAAAACAGAAGAAATTAGGAAGTTCGATAAAGTTGTAAAGTACAAATTGAATTGTCATGCTTATTTCATATTTAAAACTGATTTTATTCCTCATGGCTCCAATGGAAGGACTTCAAAAACCAGACTCCTAACAACAGAAGGCAAGTTCACAGGATAGCTAGACAAGGTCCACTAACATATCCCCATTAGGCAGAATGGCTTCAACACATGCTGCGTGCTTGAAAAGAAAACAAAATAAACTCATGTATCATTATTTTGGGCATGATTAAGCACTTAATCCAATAAATATACAAAAAGCAAAGATGCTTTCCCTAAAATGTTCATAGCTCAGGGGACATAGACAAACCACAAAGAAATAGGATAGGGAAATGCTTGAGCAAATGAAGTTTAATTACCTTGAGATCTTCAGCCATTCTCTCACTAGTAGTCAGTTGTACTCCTCGTTTAAGTGCAATCTTTGCAATAGAACTTTTTTCCCACAATTTAGTCATGGCCACCGCCAGACCTTGGAGTTGCCTACTTCTACCTGTGAGATGTATACTTCATTAGACATTCAAAAGACCCATATTTAGATCACACGCAGTGACCCAATAAATGTAGCATACCTAGAGCAAAATGTGGAGGAAGAACTCTGGCAAGTCTCCTCAAAGACGTTGCTTCCTTTACCCCAAGAGAAGATCTTACTCCATAAGGAAGTACTCTAAATGGAGGCTGATATCCAGGAACTATTCCAGGAAGCAAATCAGCATCAACTGGTAACGGGTCACATCCTGGCCAATCTGCATACCTGGGACCTAAGCCCTCTAACAGCTTGTCTACTTCATCCTCATACTTTATTTCTGGCAATGGCTCTGTATTTTTATGCTCCTCAGTAGCAGTTTCGGAGTTAGTTTGAGGTGGAGCCACATCTTTATGAGGCACCAAGTCGGATGGATCCTCAGTTTTATCAGACACCAGGGGTGATGAATATGTAGACATCTCATTTCTCTTATATATTTGTTTGTTCAGGTGCACTGAAGGAACCTCATAACTCACACCTCTATATAAAGAAATGGACGTCCCAGACCTCCAAATTACCAATCCTCCAGTTTTTCTCTGTACAAATGAGAAGACAAAAAAGCCAAATTAGAAAACAATAGAAAACTAACTTTTTATACTGGTTCAGAAAGATGAATGATAACATTCATACATGCTATTGTCACCTAAAATTACACTATTATTTATACTTTATTTTTGCAAAACAATCAACATGAGATCATATAATTCCCCAACCAGAATAAGCATGGAGTAAACATAGCATTCAAAGATGTACATACATATTCTCAAAGAGGTCCATTAAGATTCAATTGTTGGTGAGGACTCAAAATATATACTTAATCTCATATTTCCTACAACTTTTACAAAAAAGAACAAAAAAAGTACAACAGAAATAATGAAAGTGGATTAGAAGCAAACCTCCAATATTTCATGCATCCTTTTCATATTAAGAGCAGGTGCCCCCTCAACCTTTAACCTCACAATTTCCATAGTCTTCCACTTCTCATGAATTGTATCAACCACTTCTTGAGTAACACCAGCACCCTTAATTCTCATTTTACTCTTTGTCCGAAATGTCAAGTTCCTTAACCTCCTAAGTTCAGACTCAGGCAGAGTTAATTCAGCCAATGAAGCCTTGTTATCTACTCTTGCTGTCCACTTCCCTTCTTCCTGTTCTTCCTTCCTCTTTTCCCATGGAAACATTATTTCCCCATCACTTCCAAATTCAGTTTCCATCCCCAAAGGTGACTCCTTTGAAAACCCACCTCTAGTATTTGGTAACATTCCTTCTTCCACATAAAACATATCCTCAATAGACCCTCTTTCAATCACTTTCCTTGGTTGTTCTTCTTTCTGCTCACTTTCCTCTCCAATGTACCCAAATTTCTTCAATTTCTCCACTATTTTCTCCATTGTACTGCTGCTGCCGCTCCCATTGTTATCACTCTTTGAATAAGATAAGCTCCATAAATTTCCATCTTTCCTATAATTGAACACTGTTTTCGGCGGTTTAGGCCCATTTCTTTTGTGGGTTTTGTTCCAATTATCTAACCAATTACTTGAAAAGGTGGGAAAAACTTTGGTTTTGCTTTCTGGGTTTGTGTGAATTTGTGCGTTTGAAGTTATGGCATGGTTATTAGCACAAAAATTTAGGGTTTTGAGAGGGAAATGAAAAGAACTGTACCTGAAAAAAGGGAGAGGGAGGCCATGGAACCTGGAGAGAGAGGTTTGAAATGAATCCAAGAAGGTTGTTTTCGTTGTTGTTGTTGGATGAAATAGAGTCATTGATTAGATGAAGAAACAAAAGGAAAAAAAAAAAAAAAACAAAGGATTGGGTAATTTAACAAAGGGTATTTGGATTAAAATTTTGAAGAAGGCTAAGGATTTCAAAGTAGTTTCATGGGGTCTCTGACTGGAAGGCTTAACTGCTGAAACATGTTATGATATATATTATCCATGGCTGGCGGGGAAGAAATATCTCAGGTCTGTTTCGTAGTTTGGGTTTCTTATTTAAAATTAAGTTTTCTTTTTCATTTATATATATTAGTGCTTAATATTATTTAAGTGGTTAAATATATTACTTAAAAATAAAATAAAAGAAATAAATTAGTTATATAAAATTAATATAATATATTTTCTAAAATTTAAAATGATAAATAAAATATATCTAAATGTCTTATATCAATCTCTTAATAAATAATTTTTAAATAAATAATTTACAAATAAAATAAATATATAAATTGATATTTTAATCATACTATTACATATATATTAATTTAAAATAAAAATAAAATAAAAATTATAAAATAATTTAATTTTTAAGCTAGTATAAATAAAATAAACTAATATAAAAGTTTTCCAAATAAACTTAATATATATTTTAAGATTTTATAAATATATATTATATATATTAAGAATAATATTGAAATCTAAAGTTCAAAGTTTTTTTATTAATAAAATAATTTTATTTTTATAAATGATTTTTAAAATGTTTTCAATTTATATATAGTTAGTATAATATAATTAGTTAGTGTTTGTATATCATGATTAATACTATTCATAGTTGATATTATTGTCTTGAAGTTAAACACTTGGTATTATTCTATCACGACTAGAGGTGTTCATGGGTCGGGCGGCCCGACCCGGTCTGACAGCCCATCCGAAATATGAGAGAATTCAGGTAAAAATGAGGCCTGTTTAAAAAACGGGTCGAGCCTCGGGCACCACTTTTTTTTGCCTGGGCCCGGCCCAAAATATAATAAATATATATTTTTTAATTTTTAATTTTAAAATAATTTTAAAATACTTTTTTTTATTTTTTATTTTTAAAATAAATTTTTGGTGTTTATTAAAAAAATGTGTCGGGCCGGGCTCGGACTTAAGAATTTTTTCTCGGGCCAGGTATGGACAAAATTTCAGGCCCATATTTTGAGTCGGGCCAGGCCCGGGCCTAGGACGCTGGCCGAAATTTTTTTCTAGTTTTGGCCTGACCCATGAACACCTCTAATCACGACATATGTTGTTTGCTTTTTCTCTTTTTTTTTTCTCTTATTGATTTTTTCTTTTATTGTTTTTGTCATTCATTTCTGGTGATTAATAAGGAAATCGAAAAGAATCCAATGAAATGTTTTACATGAAATGGGATTCTTTCAAGAATGAACTTAGGGAGGGGAGGTAGAGTAAAAATTAATATAATAAAAAATTCTGATAAGGTCATTAATAAAAAATACTAATAATTTTATTAGGCCTTGCCTTTCTTTGAAGATCCGGGTCCTTTCTTTGCACCCTTCTTATGAAGTTGCTTTTTGGGTTTCAACTTGTTTGAGGTTGATGATGATTTCCCTTCTTGATTCTTTCTATTTCTAGCTTTCTTCTCTTTTTTCACATTATGCATTGTAACATCATGAGAATAAGACTCAGATTATCAACAAATTGAATTTACAACCAAATACATGGCTCAAACCTACCTTGTCAAGGTTGAGTATCTCATGCGAATGCTCAGAGATTAGCTTGTTTAGAACATTCTCAGTTTGCTCCTTCTCCCTCGAGCCTATCCCTGACCCTTCAACAACTGGTAAGAACTGAACGAAAGAAGAGAGCATGATAATGTAGTTAATGAGAAATATTTACATTGAAACACAGGTCAAGAGGCCCAAGAGTTCAAACCTTGCGATGCTTTCCTTGCTTTTTAGCAGGCTTTTCTCCTGGCAATTTCCTATCAAATTTCCCACCACAGGCTGTAGATGTAGCAGCCATCCCAGCTACATTCCCCAATTCATCTTTAGTTACTTTCTTAGGTGGAGCCTAGGTTCCTGTTATGGACAGAGCCGTAGCAGCAAGCTGAACATGGCTGCAGCAAACTACTTATAGTTAAATCAACTTAACAAAAACATAACACATAGCCAAATTCTTAAACTGATATAAAATGATAGCAAGGAGTCTGGCAACAATCGGAAGACTCAACCAAAGATCTATTTTATTTAATGCAAGCTTATTAAAGCGTCCAAACATCCTCACGAAGAACTCGGAAGTTTGGACGAAAATGATGCTTATAGAAAAGAGATCGAGCAACCATCGACACCCATAAGCATGATCTGCAAAATCATAGGCTAACCTTTAAACTGCTAAAATGACATAAATATTAGGGTACAAGGGAATGCCATCAAAGAATGGGAATTGCAGGTTGGAATAATAGTTCTACATATATTCAAAGGATGGGTAAAACCTTGGCAAAGCACCAAGTTTTGCAGCTTGTTTCAAGTTCTGGAGGCGATTCTTCTCTTGCTTCTCAACCCGTTTCTTTTTATCATCTTGTCTTTTAGGAAAAGGATCCTCTCCTGGCTCTAGAAAAAACAACAATCATGGTCAACACAATCAAACATGTCCAATATGTTCTGTTAGATGCTTGTAAACTTATGAAGTAAAGGTCTACCTATTACATGATATGTTGTGTTTGTAGTAATTAAAAAGTCCATTCGATACTCCCCATCAGTCATCTTGGCCTCAAAGATGGGTATGTCTTTATCATCATTGACACTATCATAACCAAAGCGACGCTTCCATGTACCAGTCTGTTCATCCCATGCAACTTTGTCCCTTTTACGTTTCTTTATACCTACGGGATATTCCAAAACAATGGAAAATGAGTTTGCATTCTAAAAGAACCATGCAAGTAGGATAGGTGAAACGAATTACCTTTCTTTTTAGCAAACTCCTCCCATTTTGTAGGAGGTTTAGGCTTTGGAAGCTGAAAACACAAGCAAATAAAGCATTTCAGTTCTCATGGCAGCTTATCAACCAAATAAAACATTGCTCATATACACTAATATAAAATTCAATTTTCAAGAGAATTAAGTAAAAGGCCAGGCTTACAGGCTTCTCCCTTGGAAGCTTTGTAGTTGGAGGAGGCAGCTTAACAAGGGGCCCATCTACATCTTGGGATGAAGGTAATAAATTAAAGAGACTATCAGCAACTACTTGAACTAACTTGGTACCCTCTTGTAAACATTCCTTAACTAGTTCATACCTAAACATATAGAGCGGCAATCAAAATTCCACATCTTTTACAGATCAAATGAGCAAAATAAAAATCTGCAGCTCATGCTTAACCAAGTTTGAAGGAAATAAGTATCATAGTGCATAGCTATTCGATTTATTTTAGAGCTCCAAATCATCTTTGCCCCCAAGAAATTTCTCATCATTCCAATAAAAAAAATACCCAAAGAGAAAGACGAAAAATACCCATATAAGAGAAGATCTCAAAAATCAAACAATTACAAAAATAATAATTATTATTATGAAGGAACAAAAGGGGCAAGCCTGGAAGTGGGGAGGGAAGGAAAGTTGTGAAAATGGTTAAAAGCGAGGAGATTTCCCACTTCAAGTTGAAAAGGGTTCTGGTTCTCCTCCATCTCCATCTTCAGCTGGCGTTGGTATGTGTGGTACTTGTGTCGGAGAAATCAGATTAGTAAAACACAGCTGAAAATAAATTTAGAGAAAATATAGTTTTAAATCTAATTGTAATATCTACAATTTTTTTAAAACCAACTATAGGCTGGATCATCTTTAAAGCATAAGCCTTCACTTATATCAATTGATATGAGTTGCATATCTATAGTCAATGACTAGCTCAGTATTTAGGTAAATCACACCATCAACGTCTCAAGTAAATTAATTTACAAACGGATTTAGAATTAATTAATCTTGGATTTAGTCCAATATATATCATTCGACCAATGAATATATCTATGTATCTACTCGTGGAGTCAACTGCTCCAATGGCCAATACTAGTTATCTTTCCAATTGGAATTATAGACGACATAGTAATCCTTCTCAATATTTAAATCAAATGCTCACTTTAATTCTTTTACTGTATTATAGACTCCTTTAGATTATCTACTGAAGTAACTTGTTTTTCTCGCAATGTAAACGTTCTTATAATAGCACTTATCTTCAGTTTGAACTTAGACAGTCCATGAGCTAATATTTGTTTCTCACAATTTCGCTATGCATGCGAAATATAAAAGACAAAAAATATAAAAAAACATAATAGTGAAATGTGAAATTAACTTTATTTATTTATTCATCGTACAAATAAATAGAAAACAATTACATGTTTACTATTATATAGACACATTTTCTAGCAACCTTATGATAGATAGATGATGATGCCTATTGTTGTTGAAGCCTATTGTTGTTGAAACTCCACTAGCCACCGAAAGTTTATCTTGGAAAGTGGTTGACTTTTTTATTCTTCGTCAACTTTTTTATTTGTTTCTGTTTTGAGATTATTTCAAAATAATAACGATATCATGAGTCAATTTGGACCCATGTTACTTTTATATGTTTTTTATTTGTTTTCTATTGTTTAATAAGTCTTCACTTTTAAAAAACTTTATATGCTCTCATAACACTTTTTTTTAGTATTATTTTTGCAAGTGATTTTAGAGTTTCTGTCACCGTCATATCCAATTTGGTGAATGATTGGTTATATTGTCGATTTTTGCTCGTCATTTTGGACCATTCGAGATTGATTTTCTTATTGGCGTTAAGTTCTTGCGATCACTCTAGATATGCAATGCTTGAGTTGTGACAGAATCAATTGTCAACGTGTCATAATGTTCTATTGTTGGTGAGATTGAAGCTTTTGTTGTGTTGATGGAGGTTGTATTAAGTTTGTTTACTATTTATTTTTATTTTTTAAAATAATTTTCCTAATCTAACTATATATAGAAATTGTATTAAATTATTTTATTTGTATGGTGCGTTAGTTAAAATTCTTATTATACACATGTTTGGCACAAATTCAAATTAGACATGTTCATGGGTCGGGCTACCTACCTAGGCTTGAAGCCCACTCGAAATTTGGGAGGGATTGGGCAAAAAAATTAGGCTTGTTTAAAATATGGGTCAGGCTTGAACATTCAAGGCCTGAGCTCTGTCTAACTCGATCTATTTTTAAGTTTATAATACTTTATATTATATAATTTATAGCACATTAAAAAATCTATTAAAACAATTTTTTTAAATAATGTGAGTGGGCCTTAATTGGGCTTGAGTTAGTCTTTTGTAACTATGGGTGAGCTTGGGCAAAATTTTAGATCTATATTTTTGACCGAGCCGAATTTAAACAAGTATAAAATATATTAATATCATACTTAGATTCAACTTGAATTCAGCTCAATCCATAAGTCTCTAATTCAAACTGTGTTACCTCATTTTAAAAAATATATATATACATATATAAAACCAACATGAAGTAAATGTTTTATACCAATTTTTACATGATTAACCTTTTTAATACCTAATTTAAAAATAAAACAGTTATATAAGTTTTTTATAACATAAATAATTATATAAGTTGATACAAAAATTAAAATTAAAATTATGAAATAATTTTTTAAAAATTATTTGTTTTTTAAATTAAATGAATTTAAAGTTTCTCAA
The DNA here is from genome assembly GCF_007990345.1 of Gossypium hirsutum. Lineage (NCBI taxonomy): Eukaryota > Viridiplantae > Streptophyta > Magnoliopsida > Malvales > Malvaceae > Gossypium > Gossypium hirsutum. The sequence goes on from NC_053444.1 coordinate 1,651,568, forward strand.
ATAAATCTAAGTAAATATTTTTAAACAATTTTAATTTTTAAAAATAAATCTAAAGTAAATTAAATGAATTTTCAATAATTAATTATATTTTTAAAGCTATTATAATTTAAATGAATTTAAAGTCTCTTAAATAAATCTAAATAAATATTTTAGAAATCCATAGTTGAGGACTTAAATTTTTAAGCTAATGTAAGTTAAATTAATTTTAAAATATAAAATATAAAAAATAAAAATGAGTATTAAAGTTGTTATTATACTACTAGAAAAGCGCCATTATTTATAAAAATAATACAAAAAATAAAAAAATATCAAAATAATATAAAAATATTTTTATTTACCAAAATAATACAAAAAAAAACAGTTAAAAAAAACCAAACCTGAAAGAAGGGCCTGTCACAGGCGGCACCTTTGGTGCCTGTGGCTGAGGCGGCACCAATTGTTTGTATTTTTTTTCGGATTTTATTAATTTTAAAAAATATATTATTTTCTATTTTTTTATTTTACATTATTTTAGTACATTAGGTTTGAAATGTATTAATTTAGTGTGTTTTTAATAAATTTAAAAAAAAAACCTTATTTCAACCCTTTGTTCGTATTTTTTTCTTGAATTTTATTAATTTCAATAAAAATATATTATTTTCGTATTTTATTAGTTTACATTATTTTAGTACATTATGTTTGAAATGTATTAATTTACTGTGTTTTTTAAATAAATTTTTATTCGTATTTTATTCGTATTTTTTTCTCAGATTTTATTACTTTCAATAAAAATATATTATTTTCGTATTTTATTATTTTACATTATTTTAGTACATTTTGTTTGAAATGTATTAATTTACTGTGTTTTTAAAATAAATTTAAAAAACTCTTATTTCGGCCCTTTGTTCGTATTTTTTTCCTGAATTTTATTACTTTCAATAAAAAACAGACTAAATTAATTCATTTCAAACATAATATACTAAAATAATGTAAAATAAAAAAAATTAAAAAATAATATATATTTTTAAAAATAATAAAATTTGAAAAAAAATATGAAAAAATAGCCAAAATACGAACAATTAGTGCAGCCTATGTCACAGGCACCAAAGGTGCCGCCTGTGGCAGGCCCCTTCTTTCAGGTTTGTTTGTTTTTTTAACTGTTTTTTGTATTATTTTAGTAAATAAAAAAAATATATTATTTTAATATTTTTTTTGGTATTATTTTTATAAAATACCCGCTGAATTGTAATATTTTTTAATTAGTTGATTAAAACAAAAAAAATAAAACATACCCATAATTCAATAGTAATACAGTAATTACCTAATTTAAAAACAAAAAAAAATTCAAAACTGAAATAAATAAATAAAGATGATAAAATTTTTAGCAGTTATCCAAGCCCAAATAAAAAGATGAATATTAGGGTTTTCTTCTATAAATTAGTGCTTGTTTCTAAAGTTTATATCTCTTCTGGCTGGCTCGGTGGCTAGAACAAGTTACTCCTTTTTTTTTTTTTTGGTTCTTGATAATTTTTTTATTTAAACTCAATTAAAGAAAAGAAAAAACAAATTTCTGGAGATTGATCGCAGCTTTCCTCTTAGGGTTTATCGGTGACAAGGTAGATGCATTTTTATTTATTTATTTTATTTTAAAAAATGGAGGAAAAAGGAAAGAGGATGATGAAAACAATCAGACGGATTCCCATTGATTTTTTTCTATGAGAACATTACCAGCTACTTCTGACTCTTAGATTTTTTTCCTAGTCTTAGAAAAAAATATTTGCTACTCTTGATGGTGGTTTAAAGTTTAAACCACTATCTGATTATTTCCACCAACATTTCAGAGGTTTCTTTTTTCAATTAATTTTATCAAATCTGTATTGTTTATGATCGTTTTCTGGATTTTTAAAATTAACTACTTGGGTTTTTAATGAATTCGTTGGTTTACTAATTTTTTAATAAAAAATTAAGCTTATTTTTTGTGTTGAAATTAATTAATTTCTTCAAAGTGTCTTCATATAATTTAGTCAATTTTTTTAAATAATTTTATTATATTACGAGAGTAAATTATTATTAATTTAAAATTTTATAAATCCCAAAAGACGAATGCAAAATTCTATTTTAGAAGGGCTAGAATAGAAGATCCAATGACGAGAGTTTTGGCGGTGACTTTAAACTGCAGTCAAAACGTTGCCGTTTCTTCTGTGAATGATCATTCATTAAGTTTTGGTTTAGTGGTTTTTTTATTTAGTATGTTAATTTCCCAATTTAATTTTTTTCTTTTTTGATCTAAAGATCTGATTATTTTGCTGGTGGGGTTTTGAATTGTTGATAGTAAGTTTTAATTTTTAACACAAAATTAATACATTAGTTTTTAACACTGAATTATTGCGAATTTAATAATTCGGATTAAATCGGTAACACCAGTTGTAGCCTTTAATACGATATTTCGTATTGGATCTAGCTTTTAAAATTTTTACACTAATGTAAAATTCCCTTAGTTTTAGCATTCCACGTATGAAACTAGTAATGTATTATTGAAAATTACGTCTAAAAAAAACATATGAAAAGACGTAGAAAGAAGATCGGTATTTGCACCAAGTCTGTAATCCAAATTTTTTTTATTTTTCTTTTTTGAGAAATCAACATGCTTATATAATAATAATAATAATAATAATAATAAAGAAACCACCACTTGAAATAAATAAATAAAAACCTAAAACCCATCCTCCCTAAGAAGAAAAACGGTCAAAAGAAAAACATATCCATCATAAAATGACTTATGGATTCTTAGAAAACCCTACACCGCTTGCCTGCAACCCCCCCCCCAACCCCGCCTTGGATTATTCACTTTATATCCCCTTGAAGATGGTCCCATGGTACCGTAAAATCTATAATAAAATTCTAAAGCCAGTAAAAAACCACCAAGCATTCATTATATTTTACAAGACCACAAACACATCCCCAAGGGGATTCATAGAAAATGTCAGCAACCGTTTGACAAAAAGTTCTTCACTGTTTTGGGTATCCTGAACCATCTTCTGAAAGAAGGCCGTTCGAGTGAGGAATTGGATTGGCTTCTTTGATCAAATCACCATTTGTTGTTGTTATATCTTTCTTTTCATCTCCAGGCTTTTCTTCCCATACCTGCAATTTTGAGAATCGATGCGTGCAAAACGGATTAGTTTTATGGATGAACAAACATGAATTTATCAGTTGTAATTTGTAAGAAGATTCATATCATGCCTGCTTTTGCAACTGATGTTTAGCCTTTTTCTCCTGAATTGCTTTCTGGCGAATCTCGTAAAATTCGAAATCGTCTAAAATGCAAGTTTTGCTGGAATGCTCCTTGAAGATTTTGAGCAACTTAAGCCCTTGATCAAGCTTGATCTGCGCAAACCAAACAGAGATTACCCTCGTAATACGCAGTAAGTAGAAAGAGAAGGAAAAACTCTACTTAAAAAACGAAGAATACCTCTTGCGTATCCCTGCTATTTGTGACGGGCTTATTCTCATTGTTCTCTAGGGTAATGTGCTTCAAGGAATTATTAGGTACATCCTTAATAATGAGCCATCTTACTGGGAAACAGCCAGTCCATTTGTCTTGTTGCCAGAACTCCACATTCTTTTGAAAATCAACCGCCCCTACCATCTCGGCAATGCCGACAAATTGCCCACTTGTATTGACCTATAAGAAGTTCAAAGGAATTAAGCAAAGCAAAAACTAAGAATAAATTTACCCAATAGACAAGATGCAATAAGAGACCAACCGAGAAGAAAAGAAATATAGGGCAGTGACCAGATTTCTGCTGAGCTTCCTGGTAAGCTGCATCAAGCTTTTTGTTACCATTTGGTGTGCTCGCCCAAACATTGTACTTGATGCTTTTATGAACATCATCCTCGCTGTATGATTTAATAACAAAGAACTTGGCATCGTCATAATCCACAAGGAATTCTTCTAGGTTATACTGTTCACGGTCTGGAACAACATATGCCTTTTCCTCATGCTTGGTTCCATCTGAGGGAATATTTTGCCCCTTAGTAGATGCTGTGATAGGTGTTGCACCCTTTTGGTTCTTAGGCCCCTTAGCCCTAGGTCCCCTGTTCAATTCATTAAAACCGTCCATGATATCATTGCCTGAACCAAAATAACCATTGCCCCGTCCCCTTGGTCTGTACTTGTTGTCTGCCAACCAACCCCTTTCATTTGTTCGCAAATCATAACCATTAGATCCAAAGCCCATTCCAGATCTGAATGTGGTCCCATACTGGCCATATGGTTTGTTTGGGTACATTCTATTGACATAACCATGAGCTGTGCCCATGCCGGACATTGTCCCAGGGTGGTGCAGTCCCTTTAAATTCAAAAGTATGATGATTAGAAGCAAAAATTCAAAAGAATATAACACCAAGAGAACTAAGAAGATCGCATAACATAACAATACAAAGGAAATTCTTTGAAAAGCCAAATCATGCATACCATGTAATTAGAATTCGATCTGAAGTTTTGATTCCTTGAAGATGGAAAACCATTTGCTTTTGAAACCAAAGAGTTCATTGCAGGGCTTGAGACGGGCCTGTGCTGCCCATCTGAAAACATAGAGCCATCAAGCCATGGGATAGGAGATCGAAACCCATCAAAACTGTATCTTGGATCCTGATATCCGGAGGTTGGGACACTTCCAGGTGGAGGTCCCCTTCCATAAGAATTATTGGTATTAAATGAGCTGGGGTATGATGGTTTTATTGCGCCTGGACCATTATTCCCCTTCACACTGCCACCATTGGCAACTCCATTGGAATTTGAGTTCGGTGTTTCAACAGGTAACGGCTTCTGATCAGCAGCAGCAGAGGTCAAAAGCTCACCATGGGATGGAGCAGCAGGGTTTGGCGTGAACGGACCACTGGTTAGAGTCATCGGCTGGAAGAAGGGAGGATACTGGTAGTGTTGTGGACCATACAATTGACCATCATTCCCCAGAGTCGGAACTGGGGAAGCTGCAGGTGAATACGGTCCATATGGTGCATAGCTGTAACCATGATGATACATAAGAGATCCATTGTCCCCGTAAACCCCCTGAAAACGTAGTACATGGAGATTCAATAAAATTCATGAAAGATTTAGCAGTTAATAGTAACTTTGAGTACAAGGAGAACATGAAAAGGACTTACTGAAGTCATGTCAGCTCCATCTGGATTTAAATATTGTGAATATTCATCCCACTCATTACCGGTGCCATCAAAGCCTGCAATATAAATTATACATACATGAATCCAATTCTAGCCCTGATTAATTCAGCATAAAAGATGCAGAAACAAAGGAACTGCTCGTTTACTACCTCCATAGTAATACGCAGATGGATAACCACTAGGAATATAGCACATATTCGGATCCATAAAATCCTGTAGCAAAGGTGTTGTGGATCTGTCAAACGTCGGAATTTGGGTATTCCCAGTGTTGCCTGAATCAACAGAACCATACTGATAAACAGAAGGCTGCACAGAAAAATAAATCAGGCATTTAGATATCCATTGAAATTCTTGCAACAGAACGAACATAGATCTGCATACTTTCTTCCATGATTGAATCGTCCACATCATATACAATAGTTTTATCCATAATTAAAATAGAAGTAGTAAAAGGAGATTACCTTCTTAGTAGGCTCAGGAATATCGAAGGGCTTTGCCTGTGAATCTATAGTCAATTTCTGCAACAGCTCTGCTGTTTCTAAAAGGAGTAAAAGAATACAAACCTTGGCAACTTAGAAAAAAATTCCGAATCTATAACGTTCACAACTCAGAAATCGCCGAAATCGCCACAAATATTCTTAAAGATTGGAAAGAGCAACAAAGAACAAGTTAAACAACAAATTCAATCATATCAAATCGAATAACAACATAAAAGATAAATTACCAGAAACAACCAAGCAAAAGAAGATCAAGAACCATATAAATGAAGCAAAACAGCATCTATCTCATAAATTCAAAAGAATATGAATCGTGAAAGCAACAAATTCAAATCGAAAAGTGCAAACAAAGTACAGATCTAAAAGAAAGCGAAACCAAAAAAAAATTCATAGCCGCAAAAAGGAACATAAACGAATAATTAAGGATACGATCTGCAGGAGGAGCAACTGTAGGCGCCATTAACAACACTTAAAAATCTCTAAACCCTAATAAATCCCAAAATCTCAGATGTATGGGGGTTTTAGAAGACAAAAGAGAGAGAGAGAGGGATAAAAGAGAGGGCAAAAGGGAACAACACCAGTTACACTCTCAGCCTCAAACCTCAGCCACAGCCGCCGCCGCGTCAGCCGCCAAGAGAGAGAGAAAACAGAGATTTGGGGAATTAGGGAAAAGAGAGCAAAAGAGGAGAGAGTTTTTGAAAATCCAAATCCAGTGATTCAAATAGCACCACGAGGGCTTTCTCGATTTTCGCTTCTTCTCACCTAATCAAACCCCTTTTAGTTCACTGTTATCCCACGTGGCGTTATATTATTCGTTTATTTGCGTCATCGATTCGCATTCTATTGGTTAGTGCTATTATTATGGTGACAGTCGGGGACGATTTTTTTGTTAAGCAAACCGTGTGTCATTGGGGGACAAAATCCTTGTGAAACCCTAAATTAGTAATTACATTGAAAATCCTAATTGGAAAGAAAATCTTATCCAAAAAGCTAAAAAGTATACAAAGAATCAATTACTTTTATTATAAATTAATACATTTATATTCTTTTACATAAATTGAAAATCATTTTATTTTATTTTTAATTAATTAATTCCCATCTATTTTCTTGATCCTCAATCTCAGTTTGATATATTTTGATAACCAAATTAATTTCACCTCCACTATTTTAATTAATTAAATTTTTATCATTTTAAATTAAAAAAAAATACTTTTTTCAGTTTTATTATTTTTTGAAATGAACTTTAATATCATCAAAAGTCTTTCATAAGTTAAATTTATCTAAATAATTATTCTTCTACTGTTATACAATTATGAGTTCAATGTTTTTCAATTATAAATCATGAAAATTTTGAACATGTTAGGCTTATATGTTACTAGTTTTTTATTTGGTTACACCCCAAATAATATTTTAAAAAACCTTAATATACTTTCACTTAATATGTCAGTTATTTAATTAATTATTATATTTTATATATTGATTACGTTTTTCTTTGCTGACTTAATTTTTTAATCTTAATTAGTCTTCTATTTCTTACATTTTAAAATTCAAATTTAATTGCTAACATTGTTAACCCTTTTTATAATAAATTTGTTGACGCGATATTTAAAAAAAGAAGAAAAAATACTTACTTGATAGTTATTGTATTTAACGGTTGCTGACACTGTTAAACTAGAAAAATGATATTGTAATAAACCTGAATATAACAAAAAATCTGAAAAGTAGTACTAAATTCTTAATAAAAAAAATACATAAACTAATTTCTAAATTTACAAATAGTACGACGTTTGAGTCATAACTTATTTCGAAAGATAATCTCTATGAACATTATTTTTTTCATTTACAAAATTTAAACTAAAAGAAAAAAAAACATCATATTTCTTGCCGTTACCTATTTATTTAAAATAAATTTTATTGATTATTCAATTAAGAACAGAATTTTTTTTTACATATTTTTAATATTTCAGTTATAACATAATGACAAAAAATTCCAGTCCTAAGAATTTAATAACGTCACGTGTTAAAAAGCTAAAAAATCAACCCCAAAAAAAATCTGTTTTTTTCATCATTAAATTAATGTTTTCCATAGGACCAAAGATTAAAATTAAACCGACAATACAATAAAGGGTCTTAAATTGTGAAAATTATGATTTCCTGCCGTTTGATACTAATACGGGCCAAAATCCAACTAGACATGAAGGGAAAAAAATACTAAAATTACATATAAATTTTAATTTAATATATAATAGGTTTAATACATAAATTGGTACCTAAACTCAATATTTTTTTCTAATATAGTGCCTACTTTATTTTTTAATGCAATATGATATCTGTATTTGACAAGACTTATACATTTTGGTAGGTAAAGTGTTAACGTTTAGTGTTCAATTTGAATTTTGGAGTTGATTTGATGAAAAGTCAAAATTAGCTAATAGTATTAGCAATTTAAATACAAAATTAAACAAATTCACAATCAACACTAAATTTATTTTATTTTATTAACAAAATCATGAAAAATTCAAACCTAACAATATTAGGAATTAACTTTTCATCAAATCAAACTTAAAACCTATCGTCAGATATTTAAGTACCAAAATATGTAGCTATTGTCAAATACATGTACCAAACTGGACAAAAGAATAACACTAACACATTAGAAAAAAGCATCAAACTTAGGTACCAAATTATATATTAAACTTATATAATATAATACAAGAATTTAGATGTAATCCAATTATTCATATAAAACTTTTATTTTAATCTACTTTTCACGTATCATTAACACAATACGGACACCTACTTATTATAAACATAAACAATTATATTTAAATTTCAAGAGTTATTTCTTTAATGCGTTGATGCTTTTATAGGCTAAAAATTGCATAATAACACCTTTTGTTGTTCTTAATTAAGATTTTCATTTTAAATGTTTATTGTCTTTAGCTTTTAGTGTTCCTATGTATAATCGAATCAAAATTAAATTATCATTCCATAAACACTACACTGAATACTCAAATAAGGGGCTATAAATAAAAATAATATAAGAAAAGGGATGTTATTACTCTAGTTATAGTTCAAGTAGCGGCATCCTACCGGTTACTGTGAAATCTTTAAAACGGGAAAAGCAATGACGTCTCGGATGCTGGCGGAATCCGTCAAGAGCATCACCAACCTGTCGATTCCAAGTCCCTACAAACAACCATTTTCGAAGTTAGGTTTTGTCAGCAACACATGGTAATTATATATGAATTCCCCCACTTCTGAAACTCAGAACAACAGTGCAATAGCATATAAATAATACACATGGACGGACCACATTGCAACCAAAAAGCTCGTGCAGCCTGCATAGGGAGGAGCAGTCCAGTTGGTTCGGTTAAAAAAGATACAAAAACCGACTTGATCAACTTAGGTCTTAACTGACCTAACCAAACTAACTTCAACACCGATCAGTTAAAAAGGTTAAACCAAATTGGGCTGGCTTTGGGGTTTTGGATAAAAAAAATTATATATACATATTTCAATATTAGAAGCCGGCTATGTAAGTTGGTTTGGTTAAAAAAATTCATAATCGATAACTATGCACTACAAGACCACTTTAATCATCATAACCGACTCAAGCAAAAGCCAGCGGTTAAGTCGGTTTGAACAGATTTTCGCTCACCCCTACCCAGGCATAAGACTCCCCCTGTAAGCAAGGTCCGCGGAAAATCTCAATTTCCGTAGCCTTCCCTCCATTTACAGAGGGAACCCTGACCAACCGGATGGACCACAGTGCAACCATCTTGTGTAACATATATAAATGCATGCCAGCAACATGGAAAACTTATGAGCATGTGCAACAAAATGAATCCAATCCAAAAGTAGAGGTCATAACTCATAACCCAGCATGTGAATTGAATAGAACTGATTATTTTTGACAAACTCAACGACGAAAAATAAATGCCAATATCTGCAAACAAGAAGACGAGTGTACCATTCCTGAAGCCGGAGGCATTCCATATTCCAAAGCAGTAAGAAAATCATCATCAAGAGTCACTTCATACATGGAGTCCTCATCTATATTCTTTTTCTCTCCTGTGCCATCCGTGACTGAAACAGCTTCTGCTCTCTTCTTGTTATGTTGTCTTACTTGCTCTTCCAGGCGAGCTCTCTGCCGCAGTGGGAAACAAATGATGATATTTTAGATTTCAAGTTAAAACCAAATTGAAAGTCACTGTTCACAAGAACACTAGCAATGATATCTCATAAATTATGCTAAAAGAGACTTGGTAAGACTCTTGAACCATGCTTTTTATCTTCAAAGCCACTAAACGAACAAGCGTCTCAAGAAAGGGAAGTGTACAGGCTGTGCTATATATGAACCCGCGATGCACCAATCACATCACCTGTTCCAATCCATTCATTGCCTATTCATGTTACTTGTTGGAAGCTTATCACATAGAAATAACAATCTAGTAAATAAGATTCATAAGCGCAAATAGACTTTTCTATCATCAATAAAAGTATTTTAAAGTCGCATCGATTTTAAGGGGCCATCTTTATAGATTTGATGTCAAGTTATTGACACACTTGCATAATTTACACTATAAGTAGAAAAGAATAAATCATTACTACTTGCCCCAGACCAACTAAAAACCACTACCATGACTTCTGCTGATGGTTTAAATATCCGAATACAAAGAATAAGCATCTCTAGCATATTAAAGAAAATGTCATTCTCTAGCATATTAAAGAAAATGTCATTCATACCTGGTCCAAAGGATCAGTCAACTCCGAGAATGCATTGGCCAGTTCACGACCACATATGAAGAGTTCAAATCTCTCAGTCAAACCTGCATGCCTATTTTCCAGAGAACTTAGAGTAAGTAATTCTGAAAGTGAAGACAACAATATAAGCAAATTCCTACATAAAATTGCACCAGTTCCTTGTAAAACTTCCATACCTCCGGTGAGGTTTGGCAAGAGGAGATATTTCAATGGGATAGTCCAAAACAAATGTAGGTTGCAGGAGCTTCGGTTCAACAAAAATTTCAAAAACCTGAAGGCGAATAAATAAACCAAAGGCTTATTGCAAGTTGAAACTAGCAGTGAAACTTAGGTTGCAAGCTGAAGAAACTCTGGGCATTACTTTATTGTATTTTTCAACCTTAGGGTGAAACAGGAATTGCATTTCCTTGTGTGAAATTTATTCAGTTTTTCAATCGCTAAGAATACTTTCATTCCTAATGTGCAAATAATTTTCTGTTGCAGCATTTTGCAATTAACTCTATAAGGAACTAACATTCATGGAACATTAATGAAGACTGACCTCATTAAGGAGGTGGCCAAGTGAAGGGCAAGCTTCAATGGAAGACTTGTCCTTACTATCGAGACCAAGCCCAACTGCCTTCAGAACAACATCTTTAGCAACTTTAAGATCATCTTCCAATTCAGTGAAATCAACCCCAGTGACTTCTTTAACAAGATTGTGCATGGTTTCCCTCCGCCATGGCCGCTGCAACTGTATCTCAGTCCCCTGTATAGAAGGCATACATTAGTAGTTTCAATCTGTTCCAGACAGATAAAAATTTTTTGAAAAAAAAAAAGATATTTTGAACTTCCAGAAATGAAATTAACTATTTTTATTAGCCATGAGATGCACTACCTGGTAATCAATGGTGAGCTTTCCATTAACTTCAAGAGCACATTGGGTCACAATTTCCTCGGCCATGTCCATCATACTCTGATAGTCTGAATATGCTTCATACATCTAAAACCAATTAAAAAGATGATGATTATCAGGGTTCAAAAATACAAATTTTAATGCTTAAAATCATATGAAGCAAATTTGCACTACCAAGCACACATCAGCATTTGATATTTTTATAAATACCTCAATGGTAGTAAATTCAGGATTATGACGAGTAGAAATGCCTTCGTTTCTGAATATCCGACCAATCTCATATACTTTTTCAAATCCCCCAACCTGTTATTAGAAGATAAAATATTGTTAGCAGTATAAACTTAAAAGCCAAACAAATATCAGAATCAGACGTTAAAGATGAAAGATAAAAGAAAGGGGGAAAAACAAAAGAATAAATCAGTATCATCAAGGGTGCAAGCCACTCTCTAGGCATTAGAACCCTTGTATTCCCCAAGGCACAAGGCCCAAAAAAATTATTTAACTCAGTGAAGGCACAATATGTATACATGTTCGTTTTTCTCCGTCTGTTTGTGTATCTATTATAAGTTAATGTTTTAACTTGAAAGAGTGGTCTGGTTTATTCCACAAAAAGATAAAAATTTACATTTTTTTCCACTTCTGTATGACCCTATGCCTAGTGTTGAACAACCAAGTATTGCAAAGTAGAGAGTTTGAAGTTATTCCCTTTCCTAATAATTAGCACAAACTCCTCAGTCTCATCCTAGGGTTTAAATACCTGAAGCTGCAAAGCCTTTTTTATTATTATTGAGGAATCAGGCCGGAGGGGGGGGGGAATCACCAAATTTTGCATGGAAAATGGTAACTAAAATGTTTAGGATCTCACCAGCATTCTCTTCAAGTGAAGTTCAGTTGCAATTCTTAGATAAAGATCCCTTCCAAGGGAGTTATGGTATGTCACAAATGGTCTTGCTTCAGCCCCACCAGCTGCTCCCTAGTTGATCAAATTAATTAGTTGAGTTCCCCGAAAACAGTATTGCTTTGGCACCACTAAACAAAGTAGAAGTAAATATATAATGCATTAAGTACTATAATCATAGATTTTATGTATCGAAAAAAATTAGTAATATATAATTTTCAGACAAATGCAAAAACTTAAGTGACAACTTTTTTGAGTGTCTTCTGAAATGTTTCCTATATGAAAATGAAGCAAAATGTTTGCATGAAAATTAATCACATGGAAAAAAGAATATCTTCAAAGCCTCTAAGAAGAACTCAGCTCCTCCATAACCCTGAACTTCAACATAACTTTTTAGCTCAATCAGTTGACTTCCTCTCATTGTCCCACCTATCATACTTGCAGCAATATGGTTCCATAACAAGAAAGGCATTGATCGAATGCTGGCTGCTAATTTTAGTGCCCATGTGCTTCTTGATTTGCATTTGCCAATTTTTGTAGATCATAGATGAAAGAGACTTTCACTTTTTACTGTTTTTGTTGTTTTCTCTATGCATTCCTCAAAGCAGTAAATACAAATTTATTCCAGCAAAACATTTTATATGTTAACAACCGCACAAATTTAGACTGCCAATTCTTTTTTTATGAAAACGAAGATGTAAATTATTTCGTTTTTCAAAAACCAAACAAACCAGTCAATTTTTTCCTTTGGAGACGTCTGCAAATTAGTTTTACATATTGCTCTAAAGAACAGAGAAGAATTTAGCCTTTTCCTAAGTAGGCTTTTGACATTAAAGATAGAAATTTTAAAAGATAAAGAGCTATGTGAATTCACATCTCCACCTAGAAGAACTCACATTTCTTTTGCCTAGTAGTGTTCAACAAGAAAAAGCTTGAAGAAGTCAGATGAAAGGTGATTCAGTCAAGAATCAGCAAAATATGAACCACAACAAAGAAAGGCAACACCCAGGAAAACCACGAATTTTATTCACAAACCTGCAGAACTGGAGTTTCAACTTCAACAAAACCTCGAGATTCTACTGTCTTTCGTATCTCCCTCATGATCTACTATAAGAAAGGTTATTAAGAATACAATTTCAAAGTGTCAAAGCTCAAATCACATAGGCACCAGAAAAACAAGACCTACACACACATGAACATACATACATGTCAAGCAATCCATAACTTAAAGCCATTTAATCAAGTTCATACAGTTCTAAATAGACAACCAGATGGTTCAAATATTTTTCAAGTCAATAACCATCATTAATGAGGAAAAAGAATCGTCACAAAAAAAGTCAGGAAGTAAATGCTTTCCTCCAAACAAGAATTAGTATTTTACTAAAGAAACAAGCTTGCTCAAGAATAGAAAAAATCAGACAAAAACAATAATTATACAAGTGGTAAAATCAGAAAGCTAGGCTACAGTAGAAAATTGGAGAAAAGGTTTAGGTTTGGATCAACATCCATCTATGACACTTACTATTCATTTGTTACAAAAATTCGAGAAATGTTAGTGCACATTCAAAAAGCAAGGGTCTCGGTATAAATACCTGGTCCACCATTTATTGCTCAACAAATCAGGCTATTAACAAAATATTACCACCTACTAAATTTTTTGACAAATTTCTGCTAAAACCAATGACTATATGATTTTCACCATGACTAAGACAAAATTCTGCATGGTTTACCTAAAGCAAGAAAGGTAGAATATTTGAAGGAAAATGAAAAATGCACAGCATAATAATTCCTTCTACATAAGAATATAAACTGATATAATGAAAGAGACCAACCATGTAAACCAACTTATATGTAGTTTTATTGAAGATGAAATACAATATACCCTAAAAGAACAAGAAATTCTTCCATGGTTCAATGAGCAACCAGATGGTGATTAGAGTGTAAAAGTGACTCCATACAGTAGAGACACAATAACCAAATGATTAAAATGTCACAAAAACAACCTGATAGCAAGAAAAACAAAAGGTAATTTCAATATCATTCTGAATGTGGAAATACATCACCTTTGCTCGTTTCCGGAATATGTCAGCTACTTCAGGATTTGCAATCATGTCAACATACCTAAACATGGGAGGAGGAGGAAATAATGGTCAAAGGGGTGAAACATTCCATCAATATCAAAACAAACGCCAAGAATAAAACATATAAAGAACAAACAAATCCCAATGGGTTATATTCACTTAAGTAAGAGTTATGATTTAAAAAAGCCTCCTTGATGCAATTACTAATGGCTAAATTAAGGATATTAGTAACGCAATGGTATAAAAAAACTACTGATAATTATGCTTAATAAAGACAAGTGAGGGGGGGGGGCAAATATCCAGCAAAATAAATTGAGGATCTCAGTAGGACGAGATAGATAGGAAATATATGTTTGACCGAGTGCGTTATAAGATGATTCAACATGAATATCAATAAACATAAAATAGAAGATGAAGTTAACAAGAAGTCACCTTTGACGGTATCGCTTATCAATGTCGGTTAAACCATGAAACTTGTCCGGCAGTGGAAGTAGTGATTTAGTAAGGATTGAAAAAGAATCCACCTTAACAGAAAGCTCCCCTGAACAGTGGAGCAGAAAAAACTATACAATAAAATACACTGATAGAGATTAAAATAGAAGCAACAATGAGAGTAAATTCACTGTAAATGAAGTAAGCTCACCTTTCTCAGTCCGCTTGATAGAGCCAGAAGCACCCAATATATCACCAATATCAACAAGTGTCTTTAACTGCTCAAATTGATCATTCAAAAGCCTTTCTTTCTCACAGTATAGCTATAATCATTTGATAGAAATACAATAATCTAACAATGTTAATGAATTATAGCAGAAACACGACAGATTATAACTCAAAAAGGGGAAAAAAAAGAGAAAAAAAAACCTGAATAGTGCCGGAATCATCTCTTAAAGTGAGAAAAGCAAGCTTCCCAAAGGCTCTACGAGCCACAATTCGGCCTGCAATAGAAACATGGTGGCTCTCACTATCCAACTCTTCTCCATTGTTTAGATCCTTGTATATTTCTTGAAGCTCCTTAGCACTGTGACTCCTATCCCACTTATAACCGTACGGCTCCGTCCCTTTGCTCCGCAATTGCTCTACTTTTTTCAGGCGGATCGCACGGACGGCTTCACGGTCCGAAGTGTTAGTGGAAGTGGATGTGGAGGTGGAAGCGCGGCGGTTGCGAGAGGGAAACCTTGTGTTGGTGGCGTTGGCGGCGGCGGCGCCATTGTCTAAGCAGCGGACTAGGCCAGAGGAAGTACCTAATCCAAATAGTTGCCTCAAATTCGAAGGCCTTGCAATGGATGAAGATAACCTCCATACCTTCAAGCCCTCCATCTTCAAATTGCGTTATGCTTTTTGCTGTTATTACCAGTTTACCACTACTACCACGCTTCTTCCTCGTTTTATCTGCTATTCCATCTTCAAACATTTTCCTTTTTTCTTCTTGGTCAAATTTCCCATCAGTCCCTGAATTTGAATGAAGTTTTAAATTTAATCCCTACACTTAAAAAATTTAATTTAATCATTCGTGTTTAAGTCTCACCATTTACAATTGCAACCTGTGCGATGATGAATTTTGTCTTATTCTTTTATATTCTTCATGCCTTGTATTTTGTACTAACTTGATAATACGTTCTAATTACTTACATTTATATTTGCATTTTACCGGTGAATATACAAATACAACTTTAAATAATATGTTATATTTTCAATCCCTTTATAACAGCTTCATTTATCTGTTAAGTTTTTATCTGTTATAGAAAAGTGGTTAAAAACATATAAGAGCCGCATGAATTATTGTTTTTATGCAAATTTTTATTTTACATATTTCCACACGATTAATTATAAAGTGGTTAAAAAACGTATAAAAGGTGCATGAATTATTGTTTTTATGCATTATTTTATTTTGCATTCTTTCACACGATTAATTATAAAGTTCATAAGTTTATGTTGTTTTTAATTCATAATAGAATATTTAATTAGAAAATTTAATTGTATATTAAATTTATATTTTTAATAAAATATTATTCATATTTTTTATGTGAAATTTAAATATTTTGTTGAAATAATATTATAATTAAGATTATTTTTATTTAAAACATATAATTAATATGCTTTCTTATATGAAATATTTATAATTTTACTTAAAATTTTAGACAATATGTTATTATAGATAACTAATTTAATGAAAAAAAGTATTTCGTAATTATAGATATTGTTGTTATAAGTGAAAAAGTATTATATAGCATTAAAATAAAAAATAAAAAAGTTATTTTACTATAAACTTGGTTATTGTAGTCAAATATTGTTATAGCGGCTGACGGTTAAAGAGAAGGTTAACTATAGTTTAATTGTTGGTTAAAATATGCCATAAGTACGTATACTCTTCAAAAATTTAAAATTTAGTCCTTATACTTTTTTATACAAAGTCTAGATTTACCCATAACCCCTCCTCAGTCCTTATATTTTTATTATTAAGAATTCAGTCTCTCTAATTTTCAAATTTCAAAATTTAGGTCCAACTGCTAACATTATTTGTTAAATTTTGGTTCATTGCTACCAAGTGATTTTTTTTTTCAAAATGTGATACTAAAAAATTTAACAGTAATAACAATTGGACCTGAGTTTTAAAATTTTAAAAATAAAAAGACTAAATTCTTAAAAAAAATAAAAATATAAAAATTAAATGCCAAATTTATGAAAAAGAAACCATAACATATTTTAATCTATTTATTGATACCATTATTAATTTTCATCAAAATTATAGTTGAATATACTTGTGTGGTCATATTTAAAAATTATACACTATTTATATTTTCAGTCAAAAATTGAACATACTTCATAAAATTATAAATTGTTGAATTCATTTTTGATATAATTAGTTCAAATTTAGAATTTTAATATTATTTATTTTAATTTAATTTAATTAATTTCAATTTATCAGTTTACATATTTCACTTACATTTTAATTAATTTCTCCAAACTTTTTAAATTTATTCAGTCTTTAAAAATGTACACAAAATATATGCTTCTTATCAAGCCAAGCTTGAGAGCTATGTTAGGCCTTTTTGACCATTCTCCTAATCAGGCCAGGCTGAGTGAGGCTCAAACCAAGAAATCTGTCCAAAAAATTCGACCTATAATCGATTCGGGTTTTGAGTAGTAAATTTTTTTTGAAATCGAGTCGTGGTGGATTATAAATGGGACAAAGCTAGAAACTTTTATTAATGACTCAGAATTAAATTATAAATTTTTGGTGGTCAAATATAATTTAATCATTGGATTAATTTATAATTTTATAGTTTTTAGATGGGTCATGCAACAATTTTACCATTTTAGACAAAGCTAAGGCCTCGGTTACGATGTTTACCTAAGCCCAAAGGTTAACATGAAATTTTAAAAGATTTGTACAAAAATTAGCCTTGGGAATTGGGTTTGGGTAAAACTAGACCTGTCCATAAGGCGGATCACTCGACCCGAAAGCCTGCCCAAAAAGTAAGAGGTTTTGGATAAAATATAGGCCCGAAAAATGAGATTTGAGCAAAAAATAAGGTCCGTTTGAAAAACGGGTCAAGTATTGGGTAAGACTTTTTTGGTCTTGAGTGGGTAAAACTAGACCTGTCCATGGGGCGGGTCACCCGACCCGAAAGCTCGCCTGAAAAGTGGGAGGGTTTAGATAAAATATAGGCCCAAAAAATGAGCTTGGGGCAAAAAATAAGGCCCGTTTGAAAAACGGGTCAAGCATCTTGTAAGACTTTTTTGGTCTTGAGTGGGTATGACCCGCCCGAAAGCTCGCTTAGAAAGTGAGAGGGTTTGGATAAAATATAGGCCCGAAAAATGAGCTTGGGGCAAAAAATAAGGTCCGTTTGAAAAACGGGTCAAGCATCGTGTAAGACTTTTTTGGTTTTGAGCCCGACTCGGCCCGACTTGAATATGGCAAAAAAAAAAGCTGTTGATTTTTTTTACTGTTTTCTTACATTTTTATTGTTTTTATTGCTATTTTCTTGTTATTTTTTCATTGTTTTGCTATAATTTCAGTATTATATTGCTACTCTTTTGTTGTTATTATTTGGATATTGTATAACTCGATCGAATACTCACCCCTACCTCTAAAAGGAAGAGGGGAAGGACCCTTACCTGCATTAAGTTTTGTTATTGGACCAATAAATTATTAGCATATTTAATAGATAATAGATAAATACCCGAATAAACCTAATCCAATAACCCAAAGTTGGTTAATCAAAAAAACTAATCAAATCAAAATCAGTTCGATTTGATCAGTTTTTTTACTTAAGTCGATGTCGAGATAAAATTTAAAAATTTGTATTTAAAACAACTGAAAATTTAACTTCCAAATGGGTAAAAATGCAAACTTTCCAAATACTTTTGAAATACTAATAATATAAGTACTAGAGTAATAATTATACCTTTTTTGCAATTACTTTTGAAAGTCACCTAATTATCACTTTAGACTATGAAAGGGTTTAATTGAAATATTCTACAATTCATTGTTTTGATACCGAAATAGCTGAGAAAATATGAGACAAACTTTTTAGGTCAAAAGCTTCACTTTTTAATCTTTTTTGCCATTCTTAATATATCACTAAATCAAGTCAAGCAAAGGGCAAGATACACTAAGGTCTTCCATTATACCTTTAATTAAAAAAAGGTTTTCACATCTCACCTAACTCAATTGACTTCAAAAGATTTTTGTACTCTAATTGCACCCAAAAATATAATAATAATAAATTAGGTTAGGTTTTTCAGATTCAAAACCATTGTGATTAACAAAAAAAAAATAATTTATTTTAAACAAATGAGATAAAGATTTTTTTATCTAATATTAGAGGTAGGAGATGGGGTAATACGGTTTGAACTCGTGCTAAATGGGTGTCTGGCAAGAGTCAGGGGCGAAGGCAGAAAAGTTTTGAGGTGGGGCCGAAATTAAATAATTTTACCATTTTAATAGCCTGTATCTTATAATTTTTAAAGGATTAAATCAAAATTTTTTCATTTTGGGAAGGTCAAAGTGCAATTTTACCATTATAAATTTAAAATTTTAAGGGGCCTAAATGAAAATTTTATATTTTAGGGGGGTCAGGGCCCCTGCCACCCCCTGGATTCACTACTGACGAGAGTTTTAATCAATACTCCATTCAAGTCAAGACATAAATGACATAACAATAAATTTAACTGTCAACGTTTACATCTTTTGTCAAATTGGCTTTTTATTCTTTTTTTAAAAATAGAAATACTGATTAAAGTATTAATTTATGTATATGGCAATCCACATGTGTTTTATGCTGACATGGCACTGGTCTTGTATGCCATGTCAACAAATAATTTAATAATTATAAAAATATTAAAAAATATATAAGAAAATAACTCAAAATAAAAAAAATCATAAAATTAGCATGAAGTACACATAAATTGTCATGTGGATCGTCGTTTAAAATTTTAACATTTTAGTCAATATTTCATTAATAACATAGCAATTCAACTTTTTTTGAAATGTTGATGGTCAAATTGTCTTTTTCAAAAGGTTTAGGGCCAAATTTAGCTCCAAAAAAGAATAAGAACCAATTTGACAAAAGATGTAAAATTAAGGGCCAAATTTGATATTATACCAATAAAAATATGTAAAAAAATTAATATTGCTATTAATTATCATTAGTTGCTCACTTTGAGCATGAATTTTTTTGAATATTAATATTAATTATAGGTTCTTATCATATTTGCTCTTTTTGATACTATGCTTAAAACTATCCATAGCCTCTCCCCAACCCTTAAATAGAAGGATAATGCACCTCAGCGCACTTGAACCCAAGTCCTCCTACATTGACAATAATACCGATGCTAATTGAGGCAAGACTGAATCAACTATTCACTTTGAAAATTAACTCTAACAATTTTTGTTTTAGAAAATTAACTCAAAAATATACATTTTAATGTAAATTATTTGATTCAATATAATCAATACATTTAAATTAAATTAATCGTTCCCTTCCTTCTTTTATTATCATCAACCCAAAATCATTTTTTAATAGAAAATAGTTTCTTGCTTGTTTTAGTTAAATTCCTTGCTTTCATACTTCATAGTAGACGACAAGACAGGCCAGGTTCGCGAATCTTTATTATTATAGTTACCAGTATGGTATGGCGGGGTCGAGATTAGTCTGAAAATTGAGAAGTTTGGATAAAAATATAAGTTCGAGAAATAAGTTTGTGATGTGAGCATAGTTACATCATGTTACGATGTAATTTGACGATGTCGAAATTGGCTTAAGTGTTTCATATGTTAGTTGTGTTAAGCTCGAGTCTGTGCTCATATTTTATGCGTGTGTTAATTTGATAGATGAGGGTGTCATTTGTTTATATGGGTATGCGTGTGGTCATGGTGTGTTAACTCTATTTGTTTATAACAAAGTGAATTTCGTAGAAAGCACTTGGAAGAATGATGATGGGTGGGTGCTTTTGAATCATCACTTTATATTAAAATGAAGATATAAACAAGATGACCAAAGACTTAAAAAGGAAAAAAAAATCGAAAATGTTTCTTTTTTTTTTTTAAATTGACCCCTTTTTTTTTATTTGCAAATTTTCGTTAGGTCGTTCGTTTTTAAAAAAAAATCTTATTAAGCCTCTTAACATTGTAAAATTTTTAATTATATCTTTCTTTTTAATTCATTAAACCTTTTGAAAATTTATCATTATTCGTGACTAAGGGTGCCTTTGGATGAGCGGCTTGTTTACCTCCGATAAAATTAAAAACAACGATGACGGTGAGATTAATTACTATAATTATGAAGTAAAAAATTGCACCTCATCACAGTTGCTGCCCATCCAAAGCCACCCTAAATAAATTACTTCCAATAAATGCATTTTTAAAAATTTTAAACTTTTTTTTTATATTCCTCCGATGCAAGAACGAGATTGTAACCTCTTCAACTAACAACCACTTCAACTAACAACTAGTTCACTATTAAAAAAGAGAGTTTTATGAATGGTTCTAATATAATCGATCATTAATGCAACAATTAACTAACTAACTAGAATAAATCTAATTACAAGCTAAAAATTGAACAACTAACTTAACTCTTATAGTCTAACTAACTAGAATAAATCTCACTACTAACTCAACAATTAACTTAGTTCTAATTAACTAAATCTCATTACCAGTAACAAATTAATAACTAATTTTAACTTTAACTGGCAAAATCTCATTACAAGTACTGAATTGATCACTTAACTCTAGAGTTGGTTATGGGTTGGGCTGGGTTAAATAAAAAATTTAGGCACATTTTTTAGGCCCGAGCTTGAAAAATGGGTCTAAAATTTTGCCGAAGCTCAGCCTAGATGAAAATGCTAAAACTCGAGCCTGACCCAGCCAGTTCGTATTAATTTTTTTGTATTATTTTTTATATAAAAATAAATTTTAAAAATGTAAAACCTCAAATACACTAAAAACCTTAAAATAAATGTTTCCTAACAAATAGAAAAAATAAAAAATACTTAAATAACACTAAGATAAGTGCAACTTAGCAAACAAATACCTCTAAAATAATAGTAAAATTAATAATAAAATAAGAGTTGTACAATATCCAAACAATAATAACAAAATAATAGCAATATAATAGCAAAATATAGCAAAACAATGAAAAACAGTAAAAAAAAAGCAATAGTTTCTTTTTGCAACTTCGGGCCAAGTTGGGCAAAAAAGCTTACCCTAGGTCTGGCCCATTCAAAATCGAGTCTTATTCTTTGTTCAAGCCCATTTTTCGAGTTTATATTTTTGTCCAAACCCTCCCACTTTTCAGACGAGTCTTTAGGCCGGGCCACATAGACAAGTCTACCTAACTATAGTGACCTAAATCTCATTACAAATATTGAATTGAATAACTAACTCAACGTGATTCAACTCTAATTACCTAAATCTCATTACAAGTACAAAAATAGAATAATTAACTCAACTCTAATTGACTAACTAATTAATAAAAATAAATCTCAAGAAAAAAAAACAATATATTTATATAATATGAGACTTGATTTTAAAATTTCAAAATTTATAAATCATAAACTTTTCCATTATACCATTATGCCCCCCCAAAAAAAAATTTCCCCATTCAACCAAAAGCCTAAATACCATGCGTTGTTTGACTTAGGCTTAGCCAATCATTTTGGTGACATTAATAAGGTAGGCATTTCTTAGTGGGTTCTATCCTCAAAACGTTAAACATGAAACCATTAGTAGCAGTGAAACATTTTTGTGTTGTCTTTTTATTAGTAAAGATTCTATTTGCACATATTACTCCCACTTTAATAATTATATTATTATCTTTTTCCAAAAAATATTATTAGTTCGGTTGGTTATGATATCGACATTGTTGTCAGTGTAAGAAGACTGGGTTTGAGTGTGTTAAAGCGCATTTATCCTCCTATTTAAAGGTTGTGATAGATTATGGATAGTTCTAAGCATTGTATCAATTAGAGGTGATCATAGGTTGGGTTGCACCAGAATTTTAGGTCTATTTTTTTACCCAAGTCCAGCCCGAATAAAAATATTAAAATCTCGACTCGGCTTGCCTGTAATAACCATATATATTATATTAAATTAAAAACTACCAAACGATGATAATGATTGGATTATAATTTTTAAATTAAAAAAATTAAAGGATTAAATTTTTAACTTTTAAAATATAAGGACCAAATCCCAATTTCTATACAAGTACATAGACTAACAAAATATTTTAACCATATATATTATATTAAACATAGTAGTCAGATCATTATGGACCAAGAGCAGAATGGAAAATTAATGGAAATTAAAGGAGATGTAAAATCATTTAGACCGATAGAAATTAGTTAAAAATAGTTTCAACTAGATTTAAGGTAATTTATATTTATTTATTTGATTTTGTTATTATAATTTATACAAAAAAATGTTTACATTATTATTTATTTATTTTTAGAATTTAAAAAAAAACTATAATGATTAAACCCAAAAACTAGTAATTTAATCAATTCAATTATTGATTCAATTTTTACAACATTAATATTAAGAGGGGTGTAGCTAAGGGGGCTGGCAAGGGTCTCGCCCCCCTAAAATTTTTAAAATTTTAAATTAATAAAGGTAAAATTACACTTTGACCACCTAAAAATGATAAAAAATTGATTTAGTCTTTTAAAAATTATAAATATATAAGCTATTAAAATGATGAAATTGTATTTTTATTATCATAAAAATTATAATTTAATTTCGAACCCTTCGACCCTGAATATTAAACTACTCTTTTAATATTGCATGATTGTCTTTTTGGTCATCTTAGTTGTAAGGTTTTCCAACATGGAATATATTTACATATTAAAGATGTTAAAGTCTAGAGTTACTTAATAGGCCAAGTGCCAGTTCAATACCATAAAGTATATTATATGCTAAGTATCTTCCTTTCTATATATATAGTTACTTATAAATGGCAAAAAGAATAACAAAGCAAACTGGAAAAAAAACAATGCCAGATGGATCCTATATATATATATATATATTAATGCCAAATGGAAAAAAAACTGATTGAGAATAAATATTAAAAAATTATAAAAAAACAAATTAAAATCAAATATGATTTTGGTTTTATTGGTAAAGTTAAAATAGCAAGAATTATGATATTTTAGGTTCAAATCTCATTGTGTTTGTAATTTTCTAAATTCGATATAACAAATATAAAAAAAACTTTTAAAATGATATTTGTTTCTTTGTAAAAATAATGAGTTTTTTTGGTAATTTCACAACTGAGTCAAAATTCGATTGATGGATGATATCAACTTTAAAAAAAAAACATTTGGTAGACATGTAAAATAATAGCATTGTAACGAATCTGAATTTTATAATTGATTTTTAAATCCAAAAAGTTAAAGATAAAAAGTAAGAGGATTAAATTTCAAATATATAAAAACTACAGGGAGTTTGAGCACAATTTAACATATTTCCTTAATAAAGTGCACACCTCACAAACTAAAGTTGAAAAAAAAAAGATAGGCTACCAATATTTGACTATAAAATTAATATTACCTTTCCGTAATGCTATCTCACTGAAGACTTTTTTTCTTAATATTAAAAAGATAGGTTTAAATGCACAAATCACTGACTTGAGATGGTACTAAAAATATTTTTTTAATAAAATTTAGGTTTATTTTGGAATTATTATATATATATATTTATAAATTATTTATCCATCCCGTGAGTGTACAATACAAAATGTTCTCTTTTTTACTAACATTTTATTTAAAATAAGATGAGTGGAGCAATATTTATGAATTGGGTTGGGTTAGGGTTATGATTTAATATACGTATTTTTTTAAAATTTTAAGTTCGAATTTAAGCTTAACTCAATTTGATTCGTTTAAATAATAAATTTAAATAAAAATATATTTTAAGATTATTTAATTGAAATTCGAGTCGAAAAGAACTAAATTGAGGTCAAAAAATACTTTTCTAAGCGTAACTCAAAGTGAGCGGACTAATTGGATCAGGTTAACTGGGTCCAAGTGTTACGGGGCTAGATCTTTCGTCTCGCGATCCGTGCAGCCTTAGGCAACCCGTTCGCTCCAAACTTGCCTAAGTCAGCCTTTACACCTAAAAGTGATGATTCCTTTAGAATTCCTCTCAGGCACCAATTTGTATAGAGAAAGCGATTGTGCCAAAAGAAGCTACAAACGAACAATAGAAAGCCAAAAAAATAATGCACACAAACACAAAATGTTTGAGTAAATGCTGAAAGATTTCTATTACTTTTAAGAATTCAACATACAATGGATGAGATACAAATGAGGAGGAGGCTCTCTATTTATAGTTGAACTCCCCCAAAATCGACTATCAAGATCAAATTACATCGACGGACGAGATTAGCCTATCCCTTAATTTTAGGGATTTACAAGATTACATCATATCAAATCAAATTTACAAGATATGATTCCCCTACTTACTAAAAATAGCCTAAGTTGCCATATCTTCATTACCGGGCCAACTAGGCTTCAATCTGACAGACTTCTCCAATAGTTCTTTGAATTGAGCCAGTTCTCGTAGGTTAAATGTTCCCCATCTAATTGATAGACCTCCATGGGGAGCATCTTGTGCCATGGTCACGGGATTTGTACTTTGGTATGTGACATTCTCCCCCACCCATTCTCGCAACGCCCTCGTTGCGACTTCTAAATGACACAAACTTGATTCACCTTGGAACTTTCTCGTTGCCTTGTCTTTTTCCCGACTTGTCTTGCGATTAAGTTGTCCCTTCCTTTGGAACCTTTGCCTCGGCTTCCGTCGCCTCTTAACTTGAACCGTTGCACTCGTTGGTACATTTCGTTGGCAAGAAGTCTTCGCTCTAACTTGCCCCAATTTTGACTTGTTCCCATTGGAATCCTCTGGATTCTCACATCTTAGCTTCGTACTACCTACAGTCCCTCGGTCTCCATGCTTAAGAACTTTTAAAGGGCTCTTACGACCTTGCCAAGCCAACAAGTCAGAATTCAAATCACTATTAGAGTGTTTGCAATGTACCTTATTCGCAACATTTACTCGTTTCGACTACTTTTGCATCGCTTTTTTCCCCTCAAAGTCCGATACACAATCCACCTTCCCCAAAGGTGAAGGCTCCACAGTCGACCTCACAGGTCTCATATCAGTCTCATGCTCCACTAACTTTTTCGAAAGGGCTTTTGTAGCATTCTGTTCTATCGAGTTAATGTTTCTCCCATACGAAACATCTTCGACTAGTTGAAATGACGACAACACGTTGGTCCCAACCTTCATATCCCGATGTACTGGCACAATAATCTGATAATAGACCAGTGACAATATGAATTTGATCGACCCATGGAAATAGAATTGTCTGAATCATGTCAAGGAAGTTTAAGCCAAGTACATAACCGTAATCATCTAATTGGATTACCTCAAAGTCTTCCTCGCCCTTCTATTAACCGATTTGTAGCTCCACATTATGAACTACTCTCACAGTTGGGGCCTCCTCGGAATTTACTGTCTTGATATTCTTATTCAATTTCTTAATCGACAGACCAAACTTCTTTGCAGCTTTTTCTGATATGAACAAGTTTAATGCTCTCGTATCAATAAGAGCACTCTGCTTCTGACCCGCAATGTTGATATCCATAAACATCAACCCTTCTTCACCATTCCTTTTCTTAGGAATGAGCATCATTGAATTGACCCTCGGTGTCTTTCCCTCAATAGGCTTCGTCTCTTCCTTCGGCTCATCTTTCTTTTTAATAGCCGAAATCATCAATTTCTTTAGATATTTTTGTGCCATGTGTGGTCCTTGACAAATGAAGCATTTTATCCTTTTTCCCTTATCCCTTGGGTTGTTGGATGCATCTCGTGGTTTCTCATTACCACTTGTGCTATCGGTACTGTTGCCATCATCGCTATGTCCCTCTTCATCTTCCTCATGGTTTTTCTCACCATTGCCCTTTTCATTGGGCTTAGACGACTCGAACCTGTCTTTTGTTGGACCAAGCTTAACAAAGAACTCTGCTTCGGCCATGGCTACAGTAAGTTCGGTGATCCATTGCCTATGCAACTCGTGCTTTACCCACGGCTTTAACCCATCCTCGAACCAATAGAACGCTTCTTTCTCGCTCAAGTCGGAGATTTGAAGCATCAACTCGCTAAATACCGGAACATACTCCCGAATAGTGCCTTGTTGTTTGAGATGACGTAACTTAGCCCGAGCCTCATTCTCGGTATACTATGGGTAAAACTACTTCTTCAACTCTATTTGGACCTCCTCCCAAGTCCCAATTGTGTTCCCACCACGTTTCTCATCCGTGGACCTACGATGCCACCATAAGAGAGCCACATCAGTAAAATAGATTGAAGCAGAGTTAACCTTAATGGCATCATCCTCGATGCCCATTGCTCAGAAGTATTGCTCCGTTTCCTACAAGAAGTTGTCCACATCCCTTGCAGACCTTGCACCTTTGAACTTCTCCGATTTGAGAAGTGAGAACATTCATTGCTTGTTGCTTCGGCCTTGAAGACAACATCCCATTACTTAAAGCAGCTTTGCAAATTATGAGCTCCCCCTTAAGCTATTCAATTTCCTTCTTCATGGCTAACACCATATCCTCGAGATTCTCATCTCTCTCTGCCAGCTTTTCCATAGTGGAATTGACTAATTCATTAATCTTTTCCACATTGGCACCGAGAGAATCCAACACAAAATCTCTGAGTTGCTCTTCCATTGAGTCAAACCCATTTGTGTGTCCCTCGACCAACTCAAGTGACTTATTCATGTTCCTTACGGACTCCTCGAGATTAACCCACTCGATTTCCAAAGTTGTCAGCATGTTTCTCGAGCGACTTACTTTTCTGGCCCTCCCACGGGTCTGCATTGGCTCATTCTGATCAACAAATTCTTTCGACATCCCAACAGTGCCTTCGAACCAATAGCTCGGATACCACTTGTCATGGGGTTAGATCTTTCGTCTTGCAATCCGTGTGACCTTAGGCTGTTCGTTTACTCCAAACTCGCCTAAGTCAGCCTTTACACCTAAAAGTAAGGATTCCTTTAGAATTCCTTTAAGACACGAGTTTGTATAGCGGAAGCGATTGTGCCAAAAGAAGCTACAAATGAACAAAAAAGAAAGTCAGAGAAAGAATGCATACAAAGTGTTTGAGTAAATGCTCAAAGAATTCTATTACTTTTAAGAATTCAACATACAATGGATGAGATACAAATGAGGGGGAGGCTCTCTATTTATAGTTGAACTCTCCCAAAATTGACGGTCAAGATTAAATTACATCGACGGACGAGATTAGCCTATCCCTTGATTTTAGGGATTTACAAGATTACATAATATCAAATCAAATCTACAAGATATGATTCCCCTACTTACTAAAAATAGCCTAAGTTGCCATATCTTCATTACCGGGCCAACTAGGCTTCAATCTGACAGACTTCTCCAATAGTTCTTTGAATTGAGCCAGTTCTCGTAGGTTAAATGTTCCCCATCTAATCGATAGACCTCCATGGGACGCATCTTGTGCCATAGTCACGGGCTTTGCACTTTAGCCCTGCAGTTTGGCCCGTGACACAAGCACAATCTAAATAAAATGAAGGAAAGCATTAGCGTGTTTAGCGTGGATCATAAAAGCTAATTTTCCAGTTGTTGGGTCAACACAATCAATACTTTATTTGCCTTTTTATTTAGATGAGATTGAGTATAATAAATAATTTTACTTATAAACAAATGGAATAATTACTGAAATTTTAAATATTTTACTTTTTAGGTGAAACTAGATTTAAAAAAAAATAAAAAATAATATTTAGTCTTTAAAATTGATGAAAAATTTCAATTTAGTACCTAGTTTTTATCCTGCATATGTTAGTCTTAGAACTTGACAAATTTTTCATTTTAATTCGTATGATGGCATGTCACTCTGAGATTGTACCACATCATTATCTACAAAATTATAATCTTAGAGTGCCACATCGTTGTAGATGCCAAAATTAAAACATATTGTCAAATTCAGTGACTAATATGAATAAGTAAAAAGTTTAGGGATAAAATTAAAAAATAGAAAAGTGGTGAAGGCTAAGCATTATAAAAACCCATGGCAAAACTATGGAATAAGTTTATTTGAGTGTAATAAAATTATTTAAAAAAGTTTTTGAACTTAGTAAAATTTTCACTTTAATCCCCCATGTCGGTTTTTGAACTTTGCAACTTTTCGCAGTTTTGATATGTATAATCAAGTGGCACTTGTGTCATGTCATCTCTTAAAAGAATTTAGGTGATGATGTGGCATAATATTAGAGTGCCACATTATTATAGGGATTAAAATTGAAAAAATTATCAAGTTCAAAGATTAACATGAACTTAAAAAAAGTTTTGAGATTACATTAAAAAATTGTTAAGTTTAAGGACTGAATGTAGAAAAGTAGTGAAGGGTAGAGGCATTATAAAAACCCCTTAATGGATGCAAATAAACTCACAAACATAAACTCCAAAGATTCCAAAGGCAAAAACTATGGAG
Source organism: Gossypium hirsutum (assembly GCF_007990345.1). NCBI lineage: Eukaryota > Viridiplantae > Streptophyta > Magnoliopsida > Malvales > Malvaceae > Gossypium > Gossypium hirsutum. The sequence continues at coordinate 1,680,903 of NC_053444.1, forward strand.
CATTTCTATATCACCCTTTTGTTACTCTTTGTCTCCTTCGTAACTCTCTCCCTCTTCGTCCTTTTTTATAAACACCGCTCCAATTACTCCGCCGATAACCTCCCTCCCGGTCGGCCAGGTTTACCCTTCGTCGGCGAGACCCTCGAGTTTCTCTCCACTGGATGGAAAGGCCACCCGGAAAAGTTCATATTCGATCGCATGGCCAAATACTCTTCCCAAGTCTTCAAAACCAACATCCTCGGTGAACCAGCAGCCGTCTTCTGCGGTGTCGCCTGCAACAAGTTCTTGTTTTCGAACGAGAACAAGCTTGTTACCGCATGGTGGCCGAGTTCCGTCGACAAAATCTTCCCTTCTTCATTACAAACATCGTCAAAAGAAGAATCAAAGAAAATGAGGAAGCTATTGCCTCAATTCTTAAAACCAGAGGCTTTACAAAGGTATATCGGAATAATGGACGCCATTGCCAATGAACACTTTGCTTCTCAATGGGAAAATAAAGAACAAGTCCTTGTTTTTCCATTGGCTAAAAGATATACTTTCTGGTTAGCTTGTCGGTTGTTTTTAAGTATTGAAGATCCTCACCATGTTTCAAAGTTTGAAGGACCGTTTCATTTATTGGCTTCGGGTATTATTTCACTCCCCATTGATCTTCCCGGAACGCCATTTAATCGAGCCATTAAAGCTTCGAATTTCATTCGGAAAGAGCTTTTAAAGATTATCAAGCAACGAAAAGTTGATTTATCGGAAGGGAAAGCGTCGCCGACTCAAGATATATTGTCGCATATGTTGTTGACGAGTGATGAAAATGGACAGTTCATGACGGAAGTGGATATCGCCGATAAGATTCTTGGGTTGTTGATAGGTGGCCATGATACTGCCAGTGCTGCCTGCACTTTCATCGTCAAATATCTTGCTGAGCTTCCTCACATCTACGAGCTCGTTTACAAAGGTAATATTTTTTTTTCCTTCAAAACGTGATACATGCTCCACTAATTCCTTCACTGGTGAGTACAGTTTTAATTAAATAATTTATTATATTTGCTAAAAACTCGATTTTCTTTGTCGAAACTAAAATACTAATCAATTTTCGATTAATCTATACTCGTTTATTTTTCGGGCTACTCTTTTAATATGAAGGTTCGTCCGAAATTTGAAAGAGTTTAGGTAAAAATATTAAGTTTGAAAAATAGGTTTGGATAAAAAATTGGGTCCATTTAAAAAATGGGTTGGGCTCGGACTTGAACATTCAAGGTCCAAGTCTAACTCGTTTTAAGTTTATAATATTTTATATTTCGTTATTTTTATATATTATGTAATTTAGAATACATTAGAAAAATAAACCTATATTAAATATATAATACTACTCTAATATAAATATTAAAATAATTTTAAGATGACTATATAAAAATATTTAATAAATAAAATTATTAAATTATTAAATATTAAAATAAAATAAAATAAATATATTTTACAACTATGAGTGAGTTTAAGTAAAATTATAAGTCATATTTCGGGTCGAGTCGTATTTGAGCAAGCATAAAGATGTCAACACCATGCTTAGGCTTATCCCAAACCAAGCCCAGGAGCACATAATTCAACTCATTGATTTGATTAGACAAAAATAGGAAATACAATAATAATAAAGGAAATAAGCAGCTTTTAAATATTTATCATTAATAAAATTAAAAATGATAAAAAAGGTTTATCTTAAAAGTCTTAAAATTTAATCAAGTATCTCAAAAATAAAATATATTTATCTTATTATTATATAATTATAATAAAATATATTATAATCCGACTCGAAGTCCGATCCGAAATGCCCCTTTATATATATATATATTTCTAAAGACTTTTAAGTAGGAGAGAAAACTCTAGACACGCCGTTAGATTATCTTCTTCTTCTCTATTTCTTCATCATCTCCCTCCTCCACTTTCAGTGATACCGTGTATCAATAATTATAAAAATAAAAATAATTGAAATTTACGTTAATTTTTTAATATAAATAATATAAAAAAAGTCTATATATAAGTGAAGGTGCCTAATAGGTTGGTAACGTGAAGAAATTAGAGTGAAATAAAAAAATAAATAAAAACCATGCAAGTTTTGAAAATAAATTAGATTTTGTAATTATTTTTACGTAAACCCATCAATCTTTTCTCAAGAGATACTTTTTTGAAAAAGAAAGTTCTCTCTTTTTCTTTTTTATTAAAGTGAATTTTTTTTATTATTACTTATATTAAATAATCTAAATCTTAATTATCACGAAATGTTTTATTTCAAGAAATTAACTCATCATTTCACCAACCCCTTTGAATTGAATAATACCCACTCACTTACAATAATACTATACATATAATATTTATAATCGAGTTGATATATAGTTTTGAACAATCTTATTATAGGTTCTGATTATATCTGTTTTTTTATACAATATCTAGAACTACCCATAGTCCCTCCCTAATTTTTAAATAGGAGGATAATGCGTTTTAACACACTCGAACCTACGTACTCCTGTACTAACAACAATATCGATGCCAATCGAGTTAGACTCAGTTAGCTTCATATTAATTTTTTTGTTTTAGATTTTTAGATTTATTTTAACAAAATGGGTTTTGTTTTATGATTTTTTTAACATTATTTGATGAAATTTCAAAAAGCAAATTATAAATATTTCTAAAAAAAATAGAATTTTGAGAACTTTTAAATTATTTTTATATCATAAAAAATTAAAATTAATTATATATTAAATAAAAAATAGATTTTGGTTCAGTTTTGAAACTTGCATATCATAAATCGTCCAAACATCCTGATTTTAGTTGGTTTTTGAATTTTCAAATATTCTTATTCAGCCCCAATCATAAATCAATAGAATATAAATTCAGTTGAAAAATAATTAAAAACATATTTATTTATAAAATAATAAATAAAATTACAAGAATATTTTACCTTTTATATTTTTATATAAAAAATATAAAAATCATTTAAACTTATAATAAATCTAAAATATTACACACGTAGGATGAAACTCAAACCTGAAAAATCTTCAAAAATTTAATTTTTTTCATTTCAATAAAACCCTCATTTATTTTTATATTAATTTTTTTATAATTCTTTTCACTTATATCATAAATCTAATTATAAATGTTGATTAAGTCCAAATTTAGGACAATTTTTTATTTATAATTTCCAAGTAAATATAAATGTCATTTTCAATAATATAATATAATATAATATTAATATAATGATTCCTTCGCTTGTTATACCCTTCTCTTTTAGTAGCCGGTGATTGTTTTACGCGTTTATTTGTGTATGCATGTGTGGTATATTCATTGAGCCGGCAAGAACAGTTTATATAGTTAGAAATAGAACTGTCAACAACCGGATTTCTTTGAAGTCAACTGCATGATTTTCGTATCGGATCGGGTCAATAATTGGTTAGAGTATCGGTCTAAAAAACGGTTTTAGATTAGTTGAGTAGCGAATCGGTATGGACCGATTGAACAGGGTTAAAACACTAGTTGAATCTGGATGCTTTATTTAATAATTATTCATATCGGTTGAATTGGTGGTTGGGCTGGTTCGACCATCGGTCCTATTATGAAAACCTTAAATTTTCATAAAAGGTTAATTCAAATACATTTAGGCTAGTTTAGCAAAGCTTTTAAGAAATACTTTTGGGACAAAAAATGCTTTTGAGAGAAAAATACTTTTCAAACACCAAAAATTGGCCAAATACAGAAGCAGAAAATTTGAGCTTTTGTCAAAAAACGTTTTTTGTCTCTAAGAAGCATTGCTAAACTAGTCTTTAATCTAAATCTAAAATGATTGGAACTCCGGATGATCTTGAAAATTTTAAAGGATTTGAGCCCAAAATGCCCTACAAAAGTTTGAAACCTAAACTGACCCGATCAAGATTAATCCGACCTGAAACCAACCATATCTACCTAATTGATAGGTTTAGTTAAAAAGTTTGAAACCTAAATAAACCCTTGAAATTTAAACTAACTACGAGTATATTAATCAAATTGGTAATGATTTGAATCTGATTAATTTATGTAATTATATTTAAGAGATAATTTTCAGATTCCAACACCTATAATCTCATTGATTTTTTTTTTCTAATTTTTTTTTGTTGATTTACAGAACAAATGGAAATAGCAAAATCAAAAGCCCCAGGTGAATTGTTGACTTGGGACGACGTTCAAAAGATGAAATATTCATGGAATGTTGCTTGTGAAGTGCTAAGACTTGCCCCACCACTACAAGGTGCTTTTAGGGAAGCCATCAATGACTTCATTTTCAATGGTTTCTCTATTCCAAAGGGTTGGAAAGTAAGTCACTCAAGTCATTCATTGGGCCACTTCTAAAAAACTCATTAAAATTATCAATAAATTTACGTTTTGGTTATCCGACTTTGAATAGTTCAGTGACTAATTTATAAATTTTTGAAGATAATTGACCAAAAAGTAAACTTACTAATAATTTAGTAACATTAGGTATAATTTACCCAAAACTCAAAATATATTTACTAACTTTTCATGAATAATTGTACAGTTATATTGGAGCGCAAACTCAACCCATAGAAACCCTGAATGTTTTCCAGAACCGTTGAAATTTGATCCGACAAGGTTTGAAGGGAAAGGGCCAGCGCCCTACACGTTCGTTCCGTTCGGCGGCGGTCCTCGAATGTGCCCGGGCAAAGAATATGCTCGATTGGAAATACTTGTTTTCATGCATAATATTGTGAAAAGGTTTAAGTGGAAGAAATTAGTGGCTGATGAGAAGATCATTGTTGATCCCATGCCTATGCCAGCAAAGGGTCTTCCAGTTCTCCTTTATCCGTATAAATCTTAAATTATTTTTCAACTTTCATAATTATCTATGTACCAATGCAAATGAAGCAATCTTCTTTGCTCTTTTTTTTTTTTAGTTTTTATTTTCAAATCTCTGTGCTTGTAATGTTTCTGAATCAGTATATGTGCTTGTTTATTATAAAAAATTGAATTTATTACTCTTGTTTAGAATTAGATAATGATATTATATTGAGAAAGCACCAAGTGTGTGGTCTAGACCTGTTTATGGGTTGGACTACTCGTCCAAGTTAGAAGGCTCGTTCGAAATTTGGGAGGGTTTGAACAAAAATATTGGGCCCAAAAAATGAGCTTTGGCAAAAAAATTAGGTCCGTTTAAAATATGGGTCGGGCTCGGGCTTGAACATTTAAGGCCCGACCCGTTTTAAGTTTATAATACTTTATATTATGTTATTTTTATATATTATGTAATTTAGAACACATAAAAAAATAAAACTATACTAAATATATAATATTACTCTAATGTAAACATTAAAATAATGTTAAAATAACTACATAAAAAATGAATAAAATTATATTAAAATGGGCTTGGGTTAGTCTTTTGCAAATATAGGCGGGTTTAGGTAAAATTTTAAACCCAAATTTCGGGCCAAGCCGAGTTTGGACAAATATAAAATATGTTAATATCATGTTTTGGCCTGACCCAAACCCGACTCATAGCACCTCTAGTGTGGACTAATTATTATAAAAATATTATTTAAATTTTTTAAAAGAAAATTTATTTTATTGAATGAGTTGGATGTGAATGAGAATTTTACCAAAAAAAGCCATTTTTTAAAAAAATTATCGAAATGGGCCCATTATTTAATTATTTACCAGAATGGTCCATTTTCCGGCAAATCGCATCCACGTCAGCGCAATGTCAGGGGACACGTCAGGAAATCGCTACCACGTCAGCGCGAGTTGCTGACGTGGCAACAAATCGCGCCCATGTAGCGCGTTTTGGGGGACGCGATTTTGCCGTTTTTCCCACGTTAGGTTTTTTCGGCTTTTAGGGCTTAGGGTCAGGCTTTTTAGGGTTTTTAGGTCTTAGAAGAAATAATTTCGAGTTGACGTTTCTGATCAAATAGTATAAAATCGCTTCTAGCAGGATGCTATTTGAGAAGAATTTGTGAAATCGCGCCCTCGTAGACGCGCTTTTGCTACAGTAGGTCATGGAAGAAATAATTTTTTTGACGTTTCTGAGCAAATAATATAAAATCGCTTCTAGCAGGATGCTATTTGAGAAGAATTTGTAAAATTGCGCCCTCGTGGACGCGCTTTTGCTACAGTCGGTCATGGAAGAAATAATTTTTTTTGACGATTTTGAGCAAATAATATAAAACCGCTTTTAGCAGGATGCTATTTGAGAAGAATTTTTGAAAATCGCGCCCTCGTGGACGCGCTTTTGCTATAGTAGCATGTTTGGGCTGAGGCTATAAATTAGGCAGAAAATGTTCTCAGAATGCATGTCACAGCAGAAAAAATTTAGAGAGGCTAAGAAGGTTAGAGTTTCAAATATGAGTGAACGTATTAGTGCTATTATTTACTATGATGATGAGGTTTGCCACACCGAGAATGGTGTTATTTTTTTGTTGGAGAATACTGTGCGACTGGTTTTTAACCAGAACATAGATTTGACAGAACTTCGTAAAAGAATTAGGCGTAAAATTTTCGAAACGACGCAAATGAAAATTCTGTCTATCACGTATCGATTTTGTTCTTCTGTTGATCCGGTGACATATGACTCGTTTGACATAAAAGGTGCTTGTAGCTTGTAGGCAATGGTGCAGAGTCATCTTGCTAGTGGAGCACCTTATATTGAGTTATATGTACAATTTACATCGCCAACTGATGTACTTGCAACCAATGTTTGAGATGTATACACGACCCCTGGCCGACACTCGGTTAGCGGGTTACAAAATACAGAATAACCTATGTTCGGTAGCGGTGTCGAATGCACATCCCCCACAAGACACTCTGCCGGTGGATGGGACATGTACGTTGGTGGCTCGACGTTTGATGCTAAAAATACGTACTGGGGAACGACATCAAGTTCTAGTGGGTGGCAATCTACATCTAATTGGGAACGTTATCAAATGCCCAGAAGAAGAGATGACGTACTCTCTACGACGTCAACCAGTGAGGGGACCTCGTACGCTGCAGATGATTGTGGGTTAGAAGATGACTCCGATGTGGATCCACCTCAAGAGCTCGGGTCGGGTGGTGCATAAGTTGGCTTATTTTCTGAACTGGAGCCTATTCCAACAGAACCTGAAGATGCTGAAAGGAGTTCAGATGAAGAAGAAAATCCACGATTCAGAGCATACTCACCTCCAGCCCACATGCATAATGTTGATCTGTCCGCAGATGATGCGTTAGAGTTTCCAGATCTACCACACTAGTTGCGTGATCGTACAAGTTCGGGGGTAGATTCCGGTGAATTTGAAGTTGGTAATCAGTTTACCAACAATGATAGTTTTATTGGTGCTTTAAAACAACATAGCATCAAAAATGGCGTTGACTACCACGTCGTTAAATCCAAATCTGATAAGTTTGAGGCGAAGTGTGCGGTCCAAGACGGCACATGTTTATGAAAAATCTACGCCTCGTTAAGGAAAATGACAGGGTTGTGGGAGATTAAAAAGTACAAAGATCCACATACATGTGCTGTAGGTATAATATTGACGGTTTCTGAATAATACTTTTATTATACAATGTTGCATTATTTAATGTACTCGGTTTATAGGTGTTTCACAAGATCATCCCAAGATGGATTCAGCTATGTTAGCTAGCTTGATACTACCCACGGTAAAAGCAGATCCAAGGACTTCAGTGTCAGTGTTAATTGCCAATATCCGTAGCCAAATGGGGTACACGCCCTTTTACCGCAAGGCTTGGATAGCTAAGCAAAAGGCGTTGGAGAAGATGCATAGTGGGTGGGATGCCTCATATAATGAAATATGGCAGTGGTGTCAGGTGCTAGAGAGATACGTCCCAGGTGCCATCACAGACCTTGAAACGGAACATGCGTACTACAACGACCGATTGCTACGTGGATATCAAGTGTTCAAACGCCTGTTTTGGACCTTTAAGCAATGCCGAGACGCATTTCCATACTGCAAGCCGTTGGTACAAATTGACGGTACCTTTATGTTCAGTAGGTATACTCATTGGCTATTGCTTGCAGTGGCACAGGATGGAGGTGGGAGAATTCTTCCAATTGCATTTGCAATAACACCGGCGGATTCGTCTGATAACTGAGATTTCTTTCTCTCTAGGTTAAGGTGGCATGTGTGCCCCCAACTTGATATATGTGTTATTTCAGATCGGGGTGCCGGTATAGTAGCTGCATTTGATCAACAGGGAAGCTTATGGTAGCGCACACACCATAAATATTGCCTAAGACACGTTGCTTCGAACTACTACAAGCAATATCCATCTAAGAGCGAACGACGACAAGTGACCAACATGGGTATTTAGTCTATATTTGTGTTATTTCGTTTGTCAATTTGAATTAGTTTTATTGGTAGAAGTGGTATAAATTATTCGCTATGATCTTATATTGGCAGGGTATGAAATAAATAAAGATCGTTTTCACGAGATGTTGGCAATTTTACGTTCAATTAACAGAGAAGGGGCGGACTACCTTTGTAACATACGTTTCGAGCAGTGGGCACAATCATACTACGGCGACCTACGATATAGCCATATGACGTCGAACCTGGCTGAATGCATCAATTCTGTTCTTAAAGGAACACGCCATCTACCGATAACATCGGTTGTGCGAGGGACATATTTTCGTTTGGCAGCGCTATTTCCAAAGCGAGCAGCAAGTTATGCAGGCTAGATGCAGGAAGGACATGTATGGTGCAGTAAGGTAGTTCAAGAAATTAATAAGGCCAAGGCGATGGCAAACACCATGCACATAGTATGTTACGATCGAGACAATTTATGGTTTCGCGTGACAGAGTTTGACAGACTGCACCAAGGTGTTGTTGGCGGGCAATATCGTGTACACTTGCGAAATAGTACTTGTGACTGTGGGATGTTTGATGCACTTCATTATCCATGCGCGCATGTTATTGCAGCTTGTCAGAATCCCTGTCTGGATCCGATGAGTTATGTGGACGAAGTGTACAAATTAGGAAACATGTACAACGTCTGGAGACACGTTTTCCCACCGGTCCCAGATGAACGTAAGTGACTGCCCGTATCTCTTGCTCCTTTTAAGCTATTACCGGATAGAGAATTACGTCGTAAACCAAAGGGTCGACCTTGCTCGACTAGAATATGTAACAATATGGATATTCGAGAAACAACCAGTCAAACGAAGTTGTGCGGATGGTGTAGGAATCCAGGCTATACAAGTCGATCATGCCCTAATCGCAATAGTTGAATGTAATTGTAAAAAAATTAAGTTTGTGAAATTATTAATTGATAAATTGTATTAATGGTTAGTAAAAATTATCAAATTATATAAAATTATTAATTGTTAGTACCAGTCAAAACATTTTTCTAAATCTAACATTATGTGAATGTAAAACTATTAATTGATAAATTGTATTAATGATTAGTAAAATTATCAAATTATATAAAATTATTAATTGTTAGTACCAGGAAAAAATATTTTTCCAAATCTAACATTATGTGAAAGTAAAATTATTAATTTAGTTTAGGGTTTTTAATTAAATTAGGTTAGGGTTTTTAATTTAAGTAGGTTAGGGTTTTTAAGTTAAGGGGGTTAGGGTTTTTAAGTTTAGGGTTTAGGATTTTTAATTTAATTAGGTTAGGGTTTAAAAATTTTTAAAAATTAAAAAAAGTATTTTAAAATAAACAAAATTAAAAAAATATTTTAAAAATAAAAAAATTAAAAAAATAATTTTAAAATATTTTAAAATTTTAAAATTAAAAAAGTTTGTAAAAAATATTTCGGGCCTATATTTTTACCCAAACCCTCCCATATTTCGGGCGGGCCGGGCCGCCCGGCCCATGAGCACCTCTATTCTCTACCAACGGTGATGGAGGAGCATGCATATTCCGGATATTGCATTCCAATACCCGATCTACAAACTTTTATAAAAAATAAAAAATTAATAATTATCTAAAAATGCATAAATAAAAAATTCTTAAATAATATTTAAAAATTAAATTTAATAATTACCATTTTCATTTGTTCCACCGATATGTGATGCTTATTAAGACGAGTCAATTTTCCGGCCATTGCTGAAATCGTACAAATTTTTAAAGTTTAAAAAAATTTAAAAAAAAAAATTTAAAATTATTTAAAAAAAGAGAGTTAAGAGAAACTTAAGAGGAACTTAAGAGAAACTTAAGAGGAACTTAAGAGAAACTTAAGAGAATTTTTGAAGGAAATTGAGAGGAAATTGAGAGGAAATTTGAGAGAGGATTAGTTTGTGAAAAAAAAAGGGTGCGGGTATTTATAGTTTTTTTTTTACCGTTGGGGGGGGCAACGGTCAAATTTTTGACCGTTGGAGCATTGTTCACGCTCGGGTCAAGTCGCGGCCACGTCAGCAACTCGCGCTGACGTGGACGCAATTTCTTGGCGCGTCTCCTGACATCGCGCTGACGTGGACGCGATTTTCCGGAAAATAGACCATTTCGATAAATAATTAAATAATTGGCCATTTCGATAATTTTTTTAAAAAAAGGATTTTTTTTGGTAAAATGCCCGATGTGAAAATCTAATCCAATAATTGATGAATACGTAGATTAACTATTTTCAATATGATAGGAGGCTGTTTATCTATAGAACCTATTCGGATTCAAGTTTTTGGGGAAAAAAGTGGAGCCTTTATTTCTTCGATTTTTTTCTTCTTTTTTACTCTAGTTGAAAAATAAAAGGGACAGGTGTCATTTAATTAACAATATCCTTTTGTATTCTCTTTATATTGTAATAAAACAACATTTAAAATAAATTTATATTGTATTGGAATTAGACTTGATCATAATACAGGTCATTCGGCTCAATCTGAAGATTCATTTGAAAAGTGAGAGGGTTTGAGTAAAAATATAGGTCTAAAAAATATGTTTGAAAAAAAAAAGGGCTCATTTAGAAAACAGACCGTGTCTCAGGTAAGCTTTTTTTTATTCGGGCCCAACCCGAATTTGCAAAAAAGAAAAATTGTTATTGTTTTTTTTCACCTTTTTATTGTTATTTCACTATTATATTGTTACTATTTTGTTGTTATTATTTTGATATTGTATAACTCTTGTTTTATTGATAATTTTACTACTATTTTAGATGCATTTACTTATTAAGTTGCATCTATCTTAGTGTTATTTAAGTATAAATATTTTTAAAATTTATTTTCAATTTGTGGGGAAACATTTGTTTTAATATTCTTAGTGTATTTAATGTGTTATATTTTTTAAAATTTATTTATATATATAAAAATAATATAAAAAATTAATACAGGCAGGTCGGGTTGGACTCGAGTTTTACTTTTATCCAACATCCTTAATTTCTTATAAAAAGGTTCAAAATTCACCCAAATTAATTCTAAAATAAATTTATCCATCGCCAACCTCGAACGTTGACTCGAGAATTTGAGGGTGCTACAACTATTAAGTTGGTCAGTTCTGTTAAGAAATTGAATAGCTGATAATCAATTGACATAACCAAATAAATCGACCCTACAATTACTTTAACTGTCAAAATCGACTAAACCTAGAATAACCGTTGATGAGTTTTTGAATGATCATTAATGTTTAATTTTCTAAATCAATATATTTTATTGAAAATAAATATATAAGCTAAACCTAGAAAATGAGAAATTTGGCCAAATCTAACATTGTAGGTCAAGAGAAAGACAACAACACACACTAGAAGCCAGTCAAAAGACAACATAAACAACAGGCAAACAAATATCAATAAGTAATCCGATCATCATCGGATTCCCAGGTAAACCGGTCAGCTTATCAGATCATGCAACGTAGCAAGCAAGTCAATCAAATTAAATCATTTGGGAACATTTTTACTTGTTGAAAAATGGTGAAATTTGGGGTAACTCCTTTTCTCATGTAAAATTACCACCTCACTACTTACTATTTTTTAAAATTACAAATTAAATCATTAAACAAACAAAATGTGTAATATAAAAATTTTGAGGGAAAATATTTGGTACCCTTTGTTAGACTTTACAAGTAGGGGTAGAAGATTGTAAAGTGTCTTTATAGGGAAAATATTTGGTACCCTTCGTGGAATAAAAAAAACGTTATCAGTAGGGGTGGACAAAATCCGACTCGATTCAAAAAACACAATAAAAATTCAAATTTTGAATTAAATAGTTTAAGTTAATCGAGTTATTCGGATCAACTTGAATAAAAAAATCAAAATTTTCAATTTAACTCGAATATGAATTATACAATTCAAGTTATCCAAAAATCCAAATAAGAAAAGGCAAAACTACGTCGTTTTTATAAATATTTACCCATTAAGTTAAAAGTAAAACCATTATATTGTTTATGTTGTTAAATAATCTTGTACTTTGTCTACTAGTTAAATAATCGTCCATGTAATGCAACATTGAGTGTAAATAATAGGATTTGTTAACTTGATTTGAAATTTTTTGACTCGATTTGATTTGATTTTAAAAAAAAATTCAAACTGAGTTCGATTGCTAAAATAGGATTCGTCAACTCAAAATTTTTTGACTCGACTTGATCGAGTACTCACCCCTAGCTACCAGTGCATCAAATCCCATAACCCCTCTCCAAACCATAAATAGGAGGATAATGTGCTTTAGCATACTCAAACTCACATACTCGAACTCACATCCTCCTACATTGACAACAATACACATGCCAATCGAGTTAAGACTCAATCATCAAATTTTATATTGTTTTAAATAGTATTGATATAAATTAAAACTACAAAATAAGGTTAGGCACTCATTCCAATACAATAATAAGTTTGATTTAAATGTTGTTTTAAAGTACAAACCAATGAGTGTTACAAAAGATTTTAAAGATGCCTTATGTAAGAGATTTGATATTATGTATTTTAAAAGTAAAAAGCATAGGAATAAAGTTAAGTAGTGGTGTGCAAATAATTAATTCAATCAGTTTGATTGGTATACAATAATCGAATTGATCGATTTATACAGTGTAACCCAATTTAGCTAAATTGATTTAACATTGGTTGGTTAAGTCAGTTTAAAATAAATATATTATAATGTATTGAATTGAGTTATTTATTATAAAAATATAAAGATGTTTAAATTAATTTAAAAAAATATTATTAAGTTGGTCAGTTGGATTATGAAATTCAATAGCTGATAATTGACTGACATAACCAGATAAAATCGACCCTACGACCAAATTAACTGTCAACATCGACTAAACCTAATTAATCGGTTAATTAACTCGGTTGTAAGTGACTTATGCTATCCCCTAGTGAATGATCTATATCGTTTGATTTGATTTAAATATATACACAAATCATATGCTAAACCAATATACTTTATTGAATATATATATAAGCTACATCTGGAAAATGAGAAATTTGGCCAAATATAATATTATAGATCAAGAAACAAAAAGACAGACAACATAAACAAGAAACAAAAAATTATTAAAAAGTAATCCGATGATGGTTGGATACCCAGGTAAACTGGTCACCTTATCAAATCATCCAATGTAGCAAGCAAGTCAATCAAAACATATGAGAAAACAATCCACAACCATGCTCTGTAATGTATCACACAATTGGATCCCACCCTTAAACACGATTAAGTTGGGATTCCATAACACACCAATTTGAAATTCCACCCAAATCCGAACCCGATTTCAAGCTAGATCGGTTCCTATGTATCACCACAGAGCGATCCCAAGGCATTCATGACGATGGCACAGCAACCTGTGGCATCAGCACCATCACCATTCCCTGACAAAAAAGGAAGGCAGCGTGGGAGGCCGACTAAGCCATCAGCACGGGTTATGGCCCCTTGAGCCAGGGGTGCACCCATCACCATGCACAACACCAACAGACATGCAAGCTTAAGGGACATTGAGCTAGCCATATGGATTAATCACAAGAAAAACAAACTTGTAAGGAAAATGGTTGCTTGGAGTATTGCTGATTGTTGCGTGGTTAGGGGTTGAGGGTAGGAGGGTTTTTATAGCCAAAAGTTGAGTTTTTATTTTCTTTTTTTCAGCTTGGTGGTAGCAGGGATTCTTTTGTTTTCCTCTGTACTTTTGGTTGTTGTTTTTGGGTGATTCCTTTAGGCTTGTTTGCTGCTGTTTTTAGGCTGTGTCTCTGTCAAAACAGATGTAGTGATTTTGTGTGTGCCAACTTTCTTTCAATTGAATCATAATGGCCCTTCCCAAAATAGTTAACCTAAAAATTTGCGTACCGAAGTAAACCCCTATAGTTGCTTACTTATAAAACAGAAAACATTATCTTTCATAAAGATGGCTAAACCTACAACACGTGTCATTGGGGTCGGCAATCGGGCAACAGAAGTGTGCGTCGTTTCTAATCCTGATTCTGATTTAGAGACATTCAATCATAATCCACCGCATGGTAGCTTTGCGCCACTAACTTTTTAACTAAGTGCGATGACCATCAGTTAGATAAAACTAACTTGTCTCACGACGGTCTAAACTCTTATGAATATTTAATCCAATAATAGGCAAATATATAGATTAACGATTTTCAATACATTTTAAAATAAATAAAATATTGAACTCTTGTGATTGATTTGGTGGTCAAGGGTTATTCACCCATAAAACCTACCAGAAATAACATTAAGATAGGTGTAACTTAACAAACAAATGCCTTTAAAATAATAACAAAATTAACAAAAAAACAAGAGCTATACAATATCTAAAAAATAACAATAAAACCCCTAACCCCTCTCCGCCAACGGATTAGGGTCACGGGCATTATTATCAAATCAATCATAATTAAAATGCAAGCTAATTCATTCAAATCATAGTAAAAATTACCCATTTAGTCCTAAATATGAGTTTACAGGGCCCTAAAATGATTTAAGAACAAATAGGGGCTAATTTGAAACAATTCTAGAAGTTTAGGGTGAAATCTCAAAGTGCCTAGAAACAGGAGACACACGATCGTGTGGAATGCCCCAGGCCGTGTGACTTTCAAAGTTGGGACACATGGCCGTATCCCAGCCCGTGTCTCTATCTGTGTAACTCATTGACTTGAGATACACGACCGTGTGTCAGACCGTGTGGAAACTACACCTATACTATTTTTCAACACGCTCAAGGCACATGCCTATGTGTGACACACGGCCGTGTGATAATAACAACAAAACAATAACAATATAATAGTGAAATGACAATAAAACAGTAGAAAAACAACAACAACAATTTTTTTGTAAATCTGGGTTGGGCTCGGACCAAAAAATTCTTACTCGAGGCCCGATCCATTTCCTAAACGGGCCATAAAAACCTTATTTTGTGTGTCTCAGCTTTCTTTCAATTGAATCATAATGCCCCCTCCCAAAATAATTAACCTAAAAATTTGCGTAAGTAAACCCTATAATTGCTTACTTATAAAAAGAAGAGTTTTTATTTCATAAAGATGGCTAAACCTACGACATGTGTCATTGGGGTCAGCAATCGGGCGACGGACACGTGCATCGTTTCTAATCCGAATTCTAACTTAGAGGCGTTCAGTCATAATCCAGTGTACGATAGTTTTGCGCCACTGGCTTTTCAACTAAGTGTGATGACTAATTGTGCGAATCAATTGTTCCTCTCATACTAGGTTGAATTACTATTGCGATGCGACCATCAATATGGTAAAACTAACCTTCCTCACGACGGCCTAAACCCAACTCACGTATCCTACTGGTGGGTGAACAATCCAACATTTGGTGTATGAAAGAAAATATTTTCTTTTTATAAGTAAGCATTCATGGGCATTGATGTTGAATGCTTTGCAGTTATAGGTAATATGATTAATATGAAAGAAAAGTTTTCTCTTTATAAGTAAGAAATTATAGTGTTTAGTTTCTACGCAAAATTTTAGGTTAACTATTTATATATATTTGTGGGAGGGAGCATTATTATTCAATTGAAAGAAAGCACACACAAAATCGAAATTCCATCACTTCAAGTAAGATTGATTCCTAATAATATTCACTTATCACAAAGGACATGCAAAATGTAAAATTTAAATTAATCTATGGGCACCCCTAAAATAGAAAATTATCTACTTAGGTCCTTTAGAAATTTTAAAAATTTAAATTAATAAAAATAAAATTACACTTTAGCCCTCTTAAAAATGATAAAAGTTTGATTTAATCCTTTAAAAATTTTAAAGATCTAATCTATTAAAAATTATAATTTAATTTCGATACTCTAAACAAATTTTCTAACTTCACCCCGCACAAGAAACTACAAGCTTTTAAGTGAAATATAACATCTATAGACAAGTTAGCCATTACCAGGTTTCCAAGAATTCAAGAATTCTTCTGTATATTTACAAAATAAAAAAGGATGTAAGTGCTTTGTATATTTTGAAAGTACAATTAATTGATAAAAATATCGTGGAACTGGAAGCTCGTGTACTAGGAGTCAGATTGTATTTTGCCATTTTTATTCAAAAATGGACAAATTAGTCCTTGTACGTTAGATAAAAAAGCAATTTGATATTTACTGTTAAAAATTTCATCCATTTCTACAGTTAAAAACCAACGTGGCTAATAGAATAATCAGGCACATACATGGACCGATTTTAACAGTAGAAGTGGATGGGATTTTTAGCAAAAGCACCAATTTGTTCTTTGATCTAATGTATAATGACTAATTTGCCTATTTTTTTAGTAAAAATGGTAAAATTCAATCTAACTCCTAGTATATGGGGCTTCCACAATACTTTTACCCTAATCAATTATTGTACATATTTTTATTGATATAATAACAAATTTAATCTGCAACATTTACACATTTTATCAACAATTATATGAAATAAATAAACATCAAACGCTAAATTTATAATGAGGCACCCCAAGAAAATTGATCGTCTGTTGGTGCAATCTAGCATCTTTATGTTGTAATAAGGCTTCTGTCCTTATGGCATCTGCAAATTGGTTCTTTGAAACTGCACGACTCCATCTATGGCCAGAAACAAGCACCACAAGCTTGGCATCTAGAGCTAAGTAGTTTTCCTCTGCAATATGATTAAGAACTCGGTTTCATATGTTTGTTTATTCATCTATGTTAAGGATTCCATCCTAATTTTATTTCTTGGTTTATGTGAATTATCTTGTAGTCCTTGGAAGTAATAATAATATGATGTTCAGTCTTTTCTGGCAACAATTGTCTCTTATATTAGTCTTAAAATATCATGGTCTCTGAATTATTTGATGTGTTGAGGTAATCTAAAGTTTACAAGGATTGTTTCTTTTCTAACTGTTACGTATCAGTATCGGAACAAAAATGATACATCTGCTGATACGGTACTGACTACATTGCTTTAGATGCACACTCCTTTAGTGGACCTGCTCACTGTTCTGAATTGAGAACAAGGATGACATCAAAATGAACTGCAATAACTTATCGATGCTGGTCCGATATCAGAATCATGATTATCGAATTCGTTTATCGGATCATAATGAGCAGTTTTCATCTCCTCGTTCATGGTGAATAGGGTTCCATGTATTCTATCAAACTGAGGGTGTGATGTATCCCCTGCAATAAATTCATGAGTTCTAGTACTCACCTGAATGAAACTCCAACCCGGCATCTTTCGAACACCTTTGTCTCTCATCAACTTCCTTGCCATTACAGATTTATCCCACCTTCCAGCTGAAGCATATATATTGGATAAAAGTGCATAGTTCCCACTATTCCAAGGCTCCAATTGTACCAAATGGAGCAAAGCTAACTCTCCCAGCTCAGCATCACCATGAATATTAGAGGCAGCAAGAAGAGACCCCCATATAGCTGCATTTGGCTGAAACGGCATCTCACTAACTAGTTTGAGTGCTTCTGCTAGATAACCGGCTCGACCAAGTAAATCGATCATACAACCATAGTGCTGAATCTCGTGTTGAATCCCGTACCTGTATTTCATAGCATGGAAATACTATCGACCCAAGTTCACCAATCCTACATGAGCACAAGCAGAGAGGACTGCGATGAAAGTGATATCATTCGGTTTAACTTGAGCCATTTCCATCCGAGAGAACATGTCGAGAGCTTGTGTGCCAAGTCCATGGAATGCAAGTGCTGATATGATGGTAGTCCAAGATATAACAGTTCTACGGGTCATATTCACGAACACAGGCAAAGCATTGCTTATATTGCCTGAATTCGAATACATTTCAATTAGTGCATTTTTAAGGGTAACCATTTGATCAAACCCACGTTTTTTAACGTAGCCATGAATGCATTCTCCCAATCGAATATGAAAAGCACCCAACTGCGCACAAGCGGAGAGCACAGCCAACATTGCTATTTCATCAGGCACTACATTCTCCAACTGCATTTTGCGAAACACAGCGATGGCTTCGTCGGGACGGTCCATTTGAGCATACCCTGCAATCACTGATGTCCAAGTAATAAGTACCGCACCATCGGTTTGAGTTCGAGGCATACGGCTCAATAAATCCATGGCAGTGTCTGGATCCCCAACCTTGACATACCCAGCAATCATTGCCATCCAAACCACAACATCATCTGAACAAACAGAGGCGAGAGGCATTTCATCAAACACCTTGCGAGCATCCGAAATGCGCGCGCACGAGGAATACATTTGAATGAGAGCCGAAACCACGTGAACATTGGATTCGAGCCCCGCACATATGGCTTGTGAGTGAATCTGGGTACCCAAACTCATTGCCCGAAGATCAACAACCGCCTTCAACGCGAACGGGAAAGAGTAACAGTCGGGTCGCAACCCGACCCGCCCAATGCTTTTATAAACAAGGAGAGCCTCAAAGGCGGAGTTGCAGAGTGTCATCCCCTTGATCATGGTGTTGAAAACATAAATGTGAGGGTGGCTTTGGGAATTAACTGAGAATACGGAGTGGGCATAGGCGGAGAAGCCCAGAGAAGAACATGTTTCGATGAATTGGCTGAGAAGAAGCTTGTCGTGATGGAGGGCTGTTCGAACCATGAATCCATGAGCCGTCTCAACATGGTTAAGGTTAGAGCAATGCTTTAGTAAGTAAAGCAATCTCTCTCTCATTCGCTAATGCCACTAAGCTAAAAAGCAGCGCCAGTACTGTTCTTTCTTATTCATGCTGCAATGGCGGACCTGAGCCAGATTATTTGTGCAAGCTTTGGCTTAACGGTGTAATTGAGTATAGGCTCGATTTCAAATTTGAGTTGGGAGTTTATACTTCAAAGATTTAACTTAAACATTGGTAGCTAAATAATAAATTTCATCATATAAAAATATATTTAAATAAAAACTTTGATCAGGGTACTTGATTTCGATTTGAATGGAACTACTTAGGCTTAAGCTCGACATACAGTTTGATAGTAATTATTTACAATTAATATATAAATTGATTTGTTTAAGCTTTTTTCTGGGTTGGTATAGTTCTTAACCAAATCATTAATTAATTTCTAAATTAAAGAAATATCTCTCTTCTTTCAACTTATAATTAATATTAATATAATAGAATTTTTCATGTTTTTAGTCATCTTTAATTAAAAAATAAAAAATCGAACATGTATTCAATAATATTAAAATACATACTTTTCATGATGTAAAATTATATTAAAATGAAAAAGTTTGATTAAGCTTATAAAGTTTGAATTGATTAGGATGCTTGAATTTGATTTGAATGAAACTGCTAAAGTTGAAGGTTAACTTGATAATTATCGGGTAAAATACCAAAAAAGTCCTTTTTTTTTAAATTTACCGAAATGGGCCCAGCATTTTATTATTTATCGGAATGGGCCATTTTCCCCGAAATCGCGTCCACATCAGCGCGATGTCAGGGGATGTGTCAGCAAATCGCGTCCACATTAGCGCGCTTTGCTTACGTGAACACAAATCGCTCCTACGAGGACGCGATTTGCTGACACGTCCCCTGACATCGCGCTGACGTGGACGCGATTTCGGGAAAAATGGCCCATTTCGATAAATGATAAAATACCGGGCCCATCTCGATAAATTTTAAAAAATAAGACTTTTTTGGTATTTTGCCCAATATGTATTACTGTAATATGTAGCTCAAATTATGTATTGTAGTTAATATTCATAATATTGTAGCTCAAATTGTCAATCCGTCTAAACTATTGTACTAATAACATATATTAATGTAATATTGAAGAGTTAATTGATAAAAAAAATAAATGCAACTAGTACAAAAAAGATTCAAAATTATTACCAACAAAATTTGAACCAATGTACTAAGGGAAAAAAAAACAAGCATCTTAACCAACTAAGCTAAACTAATTAATTGACATATTATAAAAATATTGTTATTATCTTAATTATATTACTTACGTTCTAATGATTTATCGGACCTATTCCATACACGTGCCAAATCAAAAAAAATAATATAACAATTCTGTAAAAAAAATCCGGTGTTTACTTCAAATAAATAAGAAAAATAATGATTTGAATATTTCAAAATTCAATTTTAAACCGAAAAAATTAAAATTTAGAGGTAAAAAATCGAACAACCAAGCGAAAAGTTATGGTCTTTCAAAGTTTTCCAAGCTAAAAAACATAAACGGTCAATTTTTTGACCGGTGGGTACTGTTCACGTGCGGCACAAATTGCGTCCACGTAAGCGCGATTTGCTTCCACGTTAGCAAATCGCGCTTACGTGGACGCGATTTGTTGCCACGTAAGTAATCGCGCTGGCGTGGACGCGATTTGCTGACACGTCCCTTGACATCGCGCTGATGTGGACGCGATTTCGAAAAAAATAGCCCATTCCGGTAAATAATAAAATACCGGGCCCATTTTCAATAAATTAAAAAAAATAGGGCTTTTATGTGCAATTTGCCCATAATTATCAAGTAGACTTTAAAAACCTGTTTTCTTTGCTTAATTCACCCATCCAAAAACCCTAACAATGGCTACCCTCTCGCATGATATGATCATTGAAATACTAGGTTGTTTAAGTGTAAAAGATCTTCTACGCTTCAAGTGCGTTTCAAAGCTCTGGTGTTCTTGGATCGAGGATCCATATTTCATCAACCTCCATCTCTCGTATTCCCTCAAAACCAATACCAATCACTCCCTTATCCTCCGTCACAGTAAGTTCCAGTTCTTGTCCGTCAACTACGACTCACCCAAAACAACTCGAAGACTCGAGCAGCCATTCGGTGAACAAAAAAAACCCATTCAAATAATGGGTTCTTGCAATGGTTTGCTGGCTGTAGAATATGACTACAATAGAATATTTTTATGGAACCTTTCAACGAGAAAATACCAGGTATTACCTTCCACTAAAATAGACTTTTCATCTCCATCGATTTGCTATGGCCGTTCAATTTATTACGGATTTGGGTACGATCTCGTTTCTGATGACTACAAATTGGTTCGAATGGTCCAATTACTTGGAGAAAATGATGAATATTTTCATTCTGAAGCTAAGGTTTACAGCTTGAGGAGCAACTGTTGGAGAAGGATTAAGGATTTCTGCTTTCATCTTATTTTCTATCGAGAATTAGGGTTTTTGGCTAACAATGTTTTACATTGGATGGTTTCTAGAACTCCCGAATCGAGTAATAGAAACCTTGTTGGTTTTGATCTTCGGAGCGAGGAATTCCGTGTAGTTGAATTGCCGGATTTTTGTTTAGATGAGAATTTCTATTTCGACGTAAAAGCCATGGGAGGTTACCTTTGTTTGACTGCAACTCACAGGGAATTGAATGATGTTGTGGTTGATGTATGGATAATGAAGGAATAAGGGGTTAAAGAATCTTGGGTTAAATTGATGTCGTCTACCCAACCTGACCTTCTTCCAGGTTCTCCATTTGAAGTACCTTTGGCTTTTTCAAAGAATGGTAACAAAGTATTATTCCACAATAAATACAGTCGGGGCAACAGGGACAGTCTCGTGTGGTATGATTTGGGAAGCAAAAGGGTTGAGAAGGTTGCGATTGAAGGTGTTCCAGTTGTCTATTATGTGTACTTGTATGTTGAGAGCCTTGTGCCTCTTAATGACAGGCGCCCCAGAGGTAAATTTTCTTTGTTTAATTGCATTTCTCTTTGTTATGTTATGACTTTTCATTTATATTTTTCTTTCTAGAAAGTAAAATAGATGTGTTTAACCTCCAGCTATAGCATTGAATAACTTTTCTTTTTTGATTGTTACTACATCAAAAAAAGTAGATTCATCCAAAACAGTGATATTATAATTAGAGCCATTTGTCCCTCTTAATAGCCCTATAGAGATAATTTTTCTTTATTTAATTGCTTTATATGGGCTTTTTTATTTAAATAATCCAAATAATTTAATTTAGTGCTTAAATCACCTATCTTTTTAATTAAACATCAAAATGACTTGAAATTTACAGTAAAAGTTGGTGGAGCTAAATTATATGGCGCCACCAACTTACCACGTCAGCAGGGAACATTAAAAAATTAATTTTTTTGATGGAGTCATGTATAAATACTATGTAAATATTTCAAGTTTTGAAAAAATGGGGGACTTCAAAACAATTTTTCATTTTCTGGTGGAGCCAACTTAAATGGTGCCACTAGACCCGACACTTTTTTTTTTACTTTTTTATTAACTTTTGTCTTTTTCTTTAAAATTTTTTCTTTTTTTAAGTTTTATATTTTTTCTTATTTTATTTTGTTTATTTATTTATTTTATTTATTGTTATTAATTTTAAAAATTTTGAAATGTATTATAATATATATTTTAAAATTTTAAATATTATTTTAAATTATTTTTTAAATTTTGAATATTATTTTTTAAAATATTAAATAAAAAAACCAATCTTATATAAGGGGGGTTTGGTCCCCCTTTCAGAAGAAAGAAAAGAGAGAAAAAAAAGTTAAGTTAGTTATTTTTTTTATATATTTTATAGTTGTAATATAATAATTATTTATATTGTATTTATGTGTTTTTTTTTATATTATGTAGATATCAAAATGTCTTCTGGAGATACAGATCACACTTCATCGAGGATCGATGAAACAGAAAAATTAATTATGAATTAAATAAAAAAATCGTTTTAGTTTCTCTTTTTTTCTTGCTAAGCACTATTTTGCTCAACGTGTTTTGATTCATGAATGTAATCTCTATTTAGTTATTATTATTCCTTTTTAACTATTTTCTTGCATGAAATTAATCTGTATGTGTTGGTTATAATTTTTTAATTTTAGTACACATTTATAAATTTATATATTAATTTTTTAATTTTAGTATACATTCATAAAATAATGTACTTATTATATATTTTTAATAGATAAAGACAAAAAAGATTTTCTTAATAGATTTAAAATCTTTAAAAAATTAAAGAAATTAAATATATTAAAAAATGTTATGTTTAGCCAATTTTAAAATTTTAATATTTTTTAAAAAATTAAATATATTAAAAAATGTTAAGTATAACCAATATTAAAATTATAATATATTCAATATATTTTTTAAAAATATATTTTAAAATGTTAATATATTTAATATATTTTTTAATAGGAAAAGAGAAAAATGATTTTTTAATATATTTAAAATTTTAAATATGTTAAAAGAAAATGTTGAGTATAACCAATTTTAAAATTTTAATAACTAAATATATTTAAATATATTAAAATTTTGAAAATATTAAAAAAAATTAAGTCTATATATTATATGTAAGATAAAAGTTCTCGTATATAAGATAAATTTTCGAGTTTGAATATGCCTAGTTTATATTATATATAAAACTCTATATATTATTATAGATATAAATTCAATAAAAATAACTTCTTATTATTATTTTTATATTTACGCATACAACCAATAGTTTTTTAGGATATTATTATTTTTTTATGTACTTTTTGTTGTTATATAGTTGCCTTTAGTTTTAATGCTTAACCATGATTAATATTTTATGACAAATCTTCATTCTATTATTAATGTATTATTACTTATTTAACTTAACTTAAATAAAAAAATACTTAGAATGGCTACATTGATATAGTATAAGTGTGATATTTTTGTTTTCTCAACCTTTCAATTTTAGTCTTCAATATATAATTTTGTGTTTAAATTATATAGATAATTGATTTATCATATTTTTATAAAAAAATTTACCATACATGATGGTTATCGGGTTTTGAGGTCGCGGTTTCATTTTCCCAAGTACGTTTGAATATCTTTAAAATTAATAATTTATAAAAATTATATTTAAAATTTAAAAAATATTAAAAAATATATTTAAAATATTATAAAACAAATAATAAATTTGAAAGGTCATATCTTTAAAAATAATATATTTTAAATAATTTAAAATCATAATTTAAAATAATTTAAAAATCATAATTAAAAAAATTATAAAAAATTAAAATATACATTTAAAATATTATAAAACTAATAATAAATTTGAAAGGTCATATCTTTAAAATATTTAAATATTTTATATTATTAAAAATATATTTAATATTTAAAAAATAATATTTAAATTTTTAAACAATAATTTAAAAAATATATATTTAAAATTTAAAAAATATATATTATATAACATTTCAAATATACATTTCATGTTTTTTAAAATTAATAATAAAATAAATAAATAAAGATAAAGACAAAAAAATAAAAAAAATGTCAGAGAAATGACAAAAGTTAAAAAAAAGTAAAAAAAAAAAAAAACAAATTTGAAAAAAAAAATAGAAGCAGGGTGTTCTGGTGGCGCCATTTAAATTGGCTCCACCAGAAATTGGAAAATATTTTTTAAAGTCCCTCATTTTTCATAATTTTTTAATTTATAATTTATAATTATTTTTAAAGATATTTAAACCTTTTTAAAAGAATTTTTATAAAAATTTTATTTATAAATTTTAAATGTTTAAATATTATTAAAAATATATTTTATATTTAAAAATAATATTTAAAATTAAAAAAAATAATTTCAAAAATATTTTTTAAAATTTATAAGAAATAATTTCAAAAATATATATTTAAAATTTAAAAATATAATTTTGAAATTATTTTATTTTGTTTAAAAATATATTTTTAAAAATATATTTAAAATTTAAAATTTAGAAAAATTAATTTCAAAAATATATTTTTAAAATTTATAAGACATAATTTAAAAAAATAATATTTAAAATTTAAAAATAATATTTAAAAATAATATTTAAAAATAATATTTAAAAATTTAAAAAATATATATTATAAAACATTTCAAATATACATTTCAAATTTTTTAAAATTAATAACAAAAAATAAATAAAATAAATAAACAAAATAAAATAAGAAAAATATAAAACTTAAAAAAGAAAAAAATTTAAAGAAAAAGACAAAAGCTAATAAAAAAGTAAAAAAAGAAAGTAAAAGAAGGGAGTCGAGTCTGGTCTGGTGGCGCCATTTAAGTTGGCTCCACCAAAAAATGAAAAATTGTTTTGAAGTCCCTTATTTTTTCAAAATTTGTAGTATTTTCACGGTATTTATACAGGTGGCGTCATTTTACATGGTTCCACCAAAAAATTAATTTTTTAATGATCCCTGCTGACTTCGCAAGTTGGTGGCGCCATATCATTTGGCTCCACCAACTTTTACTATAAATTTCAGGTCATTTTAGTGTTTAATTAAAAAGGTGGGTCATTTTGGTATTTAATTAAATTATTTGGGTTATTTAAATAAAAAGCCGAAAATATGTGTTGCAATATGAATTTCCATTTATGTTTCTCTTTGTAGAAATTAAAATAAATATCTTTAACATCCAACTATAACACTGACTAATTTTTTTTTTGAATGACAGTTCGAGAAAAACGTACTTCCACATAAAAAAAGTAGATTTGTCTAAAAAACTTTACTTGATGTTATAATAAGAGAAAAGATATGAGAGTTTCTCGATTACTTTATGAGTATGGTATTATTATTTTTATGTATTGGAGGATGGTATCATTATATTTTTATTTGGTATCACTTTTATATTTATTATTAAATAAATTAACATTGAACAGAAAATATTTTTGTCCATGTATACATATTTATTATATTACTCAATTGATCAAGTGTTTGAAATTGTTCTTATTTCTATTATAATTTGTAAATAAAAAATATTTATGATTATGACATAACATATACCATGGTAAAATACATTAATAATTGGTGATTAATAATATAGGTGTCATTAGTTGTTGATCTATCTATGGATGCAATAATATATATATGTAATGGTGAGTTGAAAGTGTAATTGGACTAATTTTATATAATTTGTAAATGTGGAGGGTTAATTTTATTAAATTATTAAGAAATAGGGCCAAAATGATAAAAATGTGCAAATGTTGATGACTAAATGTGTTAATATATCAATTAACTTATAATTAAATAAAAAAAAACTTACCTTTAAAATCGTTGTTTTTCATGCTATGCTACGCTTTTCTCTACTGCTAAACCCTTAAAAAACTTTTCTTCTTTGATTAACCTACACATCCAAAATCTCTTGAAAATGGCGGCGCTCTCCCATGATATGACTCTTGACATCTTTGTTTAAGTGTAAAAGATCTTTCACGCTTTAAATGCGTTTCAAAGTTCTGATGTTCTTGGATCGAGGATCAAAATTTCATCAAACTTCACCTCTCCTATTCCCTCAAAACCAATATCAATCGCTCCCTTATTCTCAATTACGGTAGGTACCAGATCTTCTCCGTCAACTACGACTCACCCAACACAACTCGAAGACTCGAGCAGCCTGAACAAAACAAAAACATTCAAATATTGGGTTCTTGCAATGGTTTGCTGGCTGTAGAAGAACGCGACGGTAGAATATTACTATGGAACCCTTCAACGAGACACTACCAGGTATTACCTAATTCGACTGAAATAGAGTTTTCACCTCCACCGATATTCTATTACCATTCAACTTATTCCGGATTTGGGTACGATCCCGTTTCTGATGACTACAAATTGGTTCGAATGTCCAATTACTTGGAAGAAATGAAGAATATTTTCATTCTGAAGCTAAGGTTTACAGCTTGAGGAGCAATTCTTGGAGATGGATTAAAGATTTCTGCTTTTATTTTATTTCCGAACGACAATTAATAGGGGTTGTGGCTAACAATGTTTTACATTTGTTGGCTTATAAAAATCCCGAATCGAGTTATAAACACCTTGTTGGTTTTGATCTTCGGAGCGAGGAACTCAGTTTAGTTGAATTGCCGGATTTTTGTTTAGATGTGGAAGCCAATGTCGACGTAAAAGCCGTGGGAGGTTACCTCTGTTTGACTGCAACTCATAGGGACATGGATGTTGCGGGTGATGTATGGATAATGAAGGAATATGGGGTTAAAGAATCTTGGGTTAAATTGATGTCGTCTACCCAACTTGACTTTCTTCCAGGTTCTCCATTTGTAGTACCTTTGGCTTTTTCAAAGAATGGTAACAAAGTATTATTCCACAAGAAAGAGTTAGGGGGTAACTGGGAGAGGGACAGTCTTGTGTGGTATGATTTGGGAAGCAAAAGGGTTGAGAAGGTTGGGATTGAAGATCTTCCACTTGACTATGATGTGTACTTGTATGTTGAGAGCCTTGTCCCTCTTAATGACAGGTGCCCCAGAGGTAAATTTTCTTTATTTAATTGCATTTCTCTTTGTTATGTTATGATTTTCCATTTATATTTTTCTTTATAGAAATTAAAATAGATGTGTTTAACATCTAACTATAGCAATTATTAACTTTTTTTTTGAATGACAGCTCGAGACAAAATTTTAGGCCTGTTTTCTAGGCTCGAGCTTGTCCCGAAATATGGGCCTAAAAAATTATATAAGCCCGGCCGGAAAAAGAATTACTATGCCCGAGCCTGGCATGACCCGGCCTATATATTTGAATGACAGTTCAAGAAAAACGTACTTCTACATCAAAAAAGTAGATTTGTCTAAAAAGCTTTACTTGATATTATAATAAGAGAAAAGATATGAGGGTTTCTCCATTACTTTATGAGTATGGTATTATTATTTTTATGTATTGGAGGATGATATCATTATATTTTTATTTGGTATCACTTTTATATTTATTATTAAATAAATTAACATTGAACAGAAAATATTTTCTTTCATGTACATATTTCTTATATTACTCAACTGATCAAGTGTTTAAAATCGTTCTTATTTCTATTATAATTTGTAAATAAAAAAATATTTATGATTATGACATAATACCGTGCTGAAATACATTAATAATTGGTGACTAATAGTATAGGTGTCATTATTTGTTGATCTATCCATGGATGCAATAATATATATATGTTAATGGTGAGTTGAATGTGTATGTAGACCATATTTATATAATTTGTAAATGTGGAGGGTTAATCTTATTAAATTGTTAAGAAATAGGGCCAAAATGATAAAATGTGCAAGTGTTGATGACTAAATGTGTTAATATATCAATTAAAAAAAGGCTACATCATCATCCTTCTTTAATTGAAAGTGACCAAAACAAAACTGACTGAAAATGTTAGTGATGAAATTAAAAGTTTTTATAATTTGATAGCTAAAACAAAAACACGCTAATAATTGAGACCCTTTTTATTTTTACAATAAAAATAATCAATAAGATAAGATATTGAATCTAGTTAATAGTTTTATTTTTATTTTGGTCACTGAAAATAGAATACTTGTAATTTTGTCAGCCAACTAAGTATTAAATCTCTAATGACGATTAATTGTACACACTACATCAAGTTAACACTTTCATTTTGGTCACCCAAAAAATATTCTTTTTCTAAATATTGGTCAAGGCAAAACAAAAAAAGATTAAAGTGAAAAAAATTCAAATAGTAATATTTAAGCGATGATTCGATGATCAATACAATGAATTAATATCCAACGACAAAAAGAAGAATATACTTTAAATCTAAGTCGATCTGACGATCAATGTCGAAGATCAAAGAAGAAAGTTGTTTAAATTTTAATTTATAGATTCGTGATGCTTAAAGCCGTTTCATGAAAAAAAATTTGAAGAGTAGAAGAGAAAATGAATGAAAGCTTTCGATTAGTGCAAACAATGTAAACAGAAAAGACCGTATACAACAATGATTTTAACAAGTCAGTGACTTGAATGAAAACTTTCAAATAATTTTATAATCATTTTATAATTATGAGATTAAAACGTAATTATATTAGTAATTTAGCGAACGTGATTTACCCTAAAAAAACAATGCCAAGTACCAAGATTGGAGCAGGACATGGGATTGCAAATTTTGACAGAGAGGAGGATAGAGAGGGTGGTATAATCATGGAATAGATTAAGGCGGAGTTGCAGAGTGTCATCGCCTTGATCATGGTGTTGAAAACATAAATGTGAGGGTGTGGCTTTGGGAATGAACAGCGAATACGGAGTGGACATAGGCGGAGAAGCCCAGAGAAGAACGTGTTTCGATGAATTGGCTGAGAAGAAGCTTGTCGTGATGGAGGGCTGTTCGAACCATGGATCCATGAGCCGTCTCAACATGGTTAAGGTTAGAGCAATGCTTTAGTAAGTAAAGCAATCTCTCTCTCATTCCCTAATGCCACTAAGATAAAAAGCAGCGCCAGTACTGTTCTTTCTTATTCATGCTGTAATGGAGGACCTGAGCCAGATCATTTGTGCAAAGCTTTGGCTTAACGGTGTGATTGAGTGTAGGCTAAATGGAATACCAATTTCTAAACTTGAGAAAGGAGTTTATACTTAAAAAGATTTAACTTAAATTCAAACATGGGTAGCTTAATAATAATTGAAAATATAATTTGATGATATAAGAATATATTTAAATAAAAAGTTTGATCGGGATTCTGAGCTTTGAAATTGATTAGAATGCTTGAATTAGATTTGAATGGAATTACTTAAGCTTAAGCTCGACATGAATAATTGGAGTTATATAACTTGTAAATCTCTTACTCGAATCACCAATTCAGCTATGAAATTAAATAAATATATCTTTTTTTACCTTATAATTAATAATATTATAATAGAACTTTTATGTGTTTACAACATTTTTAATTAAAAATTCAAATATCGAATTTGTATTCAGTTTTTTCATGATATAAAAATATATTAAAATAAAAAATTTGATTAGGATATTTGAATTCGACTCGATCACAAACATAATCAAATAAAAACAAACTTACCTTTAAAATCGTTGTTTTTCATGCTATGCTACGCTTTTCTCTACTGTTATACCCTTAAAAAACTTTTCTTCTTTGATTAACCTACACATCCAAAATCCCTTGAAAATGGCGCCGCTCTCCCATGATATGATTCTTGACATCTTTCGGTGTTTAAGTGTAAAAGATCTTTCACGCTTTAAATGCATTTCAAAGTTCTGGTGTTCTTGGATCGAGGATCAAAATTTCATCAAACTTCACCTCTCCTATTCCCTCAAAACCAATACCAATCGCTCCCTTATTCTCCGTCACCGTAGGTACGAGATCTTCTCCGTCAACTACGACTCACCCAAAACAACTCGAAGACTCGAGCAGCTTGAACAAAACAAAAACATTCAAATATTGGGTTCTTGCAATGGTTTGCTGGCTGTAGAAGAACAGAACGGTAGAATTTTACTAAACGAGAAAATGCCAGGTATTACCTTCGGCTAAAATAGTGTTTTCACCTCCACCTGCATTCTATTCCTGTTCAACTTATTCCGGATTTGGGTACGATCCCGTTTCTGATGACTACAAATTGGTTCTAATTGTCCAATTACTTGGAACATATGAAGAATATCTTCATTCTGAAGCTAAGGTTTACAGCTTGAGGAGCAATTCTTGGAGAACGATTAAAGGTTTCTGCTTTTATTTTATTTCCGAACGACAATTAGGGGTTGTGGCTAACAATGTTTTACATTTGTTGGCTTTTAAAATTCCCGAATCGAGTAAGAGAAGCTCTGTTGATTTAGATGTGTTCGCTTATAAAAATCCCGAATCGAGTTATAAACACCTTGTTGGTTTTGATCTTCGGAGCGAGGAACTCAGTTTAGTTGAATTGCCGGATTTTTGTTTAGATGGGGAAGCCAATGTCGACGTAAAAGCCCTGGGAGGTTACCTCTGTTTGACTGCAACTCATAGGGACATGTTTGTTTCGGGTGATCTATGGATAATGAAGGAATATGGGGTTAAAGAATCTTGGGTTAAATTGATATCGACTACCCAACTTGACTTTCTTCCAGGTTCTCCATTTGTAGTACCTTTGGCTTTTTCAAAGAATGGTAACAAAGTATTATTCCACAAGAAAAGCTGTAAGGGCGACATGGACAGCGACAGCCTTGTGTGGTATGATTTGGGAAGCGAAAGGGTTGAGAAGGTTGGGATTGAAGGTCTTCCACGTGCCTATGATGTGCACTTGTATGTTGAGAGCTTTGTCCCTCTTAATGAAAGTGTCCCTCGTAATTACAGTCGCCCCATAGGTAAATTTTCTGTATTTAATTGCATTTCTCTTTGTTATGTTATGATTTTCCATTTATATTTTTCTTTCTAGAAATTAAAATAGAGGTAATTTTTCTTTATTTAATTGCTTTCTTTTATGGAAATATGTGTTGCAATATGAATTTCCATTTATGTTTCTCTTTGTAGAAATTAAAATAAATGTCTTTAACATCTAATTATAGTACCGATTAACTTTTTTTTTTGAATGACAGCTCTAGAACCTCGAGAAAAGCGTATGGCAGCTCTAGAAGCTCGTGAAAAACGTATTTTTACATCAAAAAGTAGATTTGTAAATAACAGCTCGAGAAAAGCGTACTTCTACGGCAGAAGATAAATTTGTCTAAAAAACTTTACTCTTTACTTAATCTTATAATAAGAGAAAAGATATGAGGGTTTCTCGATTACTTTATGAGTATGGTATTATTATTTTTATGTATCGGAGGATGATATCATTATATTTTTATTTGGTATCACTTTTATATTTATTATTAAATAAATTAACATTGAATAGAAAATATTTTCTTTCTTGTACCTATTTCTTATATTACTCAATTGATCAAGTGTTTGAAATTGTTCTTATTTCTATTATAAGTTGTAAATAAAAAATATTTATGATTATGACATAATACCATGGTGAAATACATTAATAATTGGTGACTAATAGTATAGGTGTCATTATTTGTTCTTCTATCTATGGATGCAATAATATATATATGTTAATGGTGAGTTGAATGCGTATGTAGACCATATTTATATAATTTGTAAATGTGGAGGGTTAATTTTATTGAATTGTTAAGAAATAGGGCCAAAATGATAAAATGTGCAAGTTCGATGACTAAATGTGTTAATATATCAATTAGAAAAAGGCTACATCATCATCCTTCTTTAATGGAAAGTGACCAAAACAGAACTAATTGAAAATGTTAGTGATGAAATTGAAAGTTTTTGTAATTTGATAGCTAAAAACGCGCTAATAATTGAGACCCTCTTTATTTTTACAATAAATATAATCAATAAGATATATTGAATCTAGTCAATAATTTTATTTTTATTTTGGTCACTGAAAATGAAATACTTGTAATTTTGTCAGCCAACTAAGCATTAAATCTCTAATGACGAGTAATTGCACATGCCACATCAAGTTAACGCTTTCATTTTAGTCATCTCAAAAATATTCTTTTTCTAAATATTGGTCAAGGCAAAAAAAATTAAAGATTAAAGTGAAAAAAAATTCGAACAGTAATATTTAAGCAACGATTCGATGATCAATACAATAAATTAATACCCAACGACGAAAAGAAGAATATACATTAAATCCAAGTTGATCTGACGATCAATGTCGAAGATCGAAGAAGAAAGCTATTTGAATTTTAATTTATAGATTCGTGATGCTTAAAGCGGTTTCATGAAAAAAAAATTGAAGAGTAGAAGAGAAAAGGAGTGAAAACTTTCGATTAGTGCAAACAATGTAAACGGAGAAGACCATAAACAACAATGATTTTAACAAGTTAATGACTTAAATGAAAACTTTCAAATAATTTTATAATCATTTTATAATTATGTGATTAAAACGTAAACTTATTAGTAATTTAGTGAACATGATTTACCCTAAAAAAACAATGTTAAGTACCAAGATTGGAGCAGGACATGGGATTACAAATTTTGAAAGCTAGGAGGATAGAGAGGGTGGTATAATCATGCAATAGATTAAGGCGGAGTTGCAGTGTGTCATCGCCTTGATCATGGTGTTGAAAACATAATGAACAGCGAATACGGAGTGGGCATAGGCGGAGAAGCCCAGAGAAGAACGTGTTTCAATGAATTGGCTGAGAAGAAGCTTGTCGTGATGGAGGGCTGTTCGAACCATGGATCCATGAGCCGTCTCAACATGATTAAGGTTAGAGCAATGCTTTAGTAAGTAAAACAATCTCTCTCTCATTCGCTAATGCCACTAAGATAAAAAGCAGCGCCAGTACTGTTCTTTCTTATTCATGCTGCAATGGAGGACCTGAGCCAGATCATTTGTGCAAAGCTTTGGCTTAACGGTGTAATTGAGTGTAGGCTCGATACCTGGCTTTAGCTAAATGGAATACCAATTTCTAAACTTGAGAAAGGAGTTTATACTTAAACATGGGTAGCTTAATAATAATTGAAAATATAATTTGATGATATAAGACTATATTTAAATAAAAAGTTTGATCGGGATTTGAGCTTTGAAATTGATTAGAATGCTTGGATTAGATTTGAATGGAATTACTTAAGCTTAAGCTCGACATGAATAATTGGAGTTATATAGTTTGTAAATCTCTTACTCGAATCACCAATTCAGCTATGAAATTAAATAAATATATCTTTTTTTTACTTATAATTAATATTATTATAATAGGACTTTTTATGTGTTTACAACATCTTTAATTAAAAATTCAAAAATCGAATGTGTATTCAGTTTTTTCATAATATAAAAATATATTAAATAAAAATTTGATTAGATTCAATA
Source organism: Gossypium hirsutum (assembly GCF_007990345.1). Taxonomy (NCBI): domain Eukaryota; kingdom Viridiplantae; phylum Streptophyta; class Magnoliopsida; order Malvales; family Malvaceae; genus Gossypium; species Gossypium hirsutum. The sequence continues at coordinate 1,714,772 of NC_053444.1, forward strand.
TTTGATTAGGATACTTGAATTCGACTTCAACAGAAATACAATAATTAAATAAAAAATAAACTTACCTTTAAAATCATTGTTTTTCATGCTATGCTTTTCTCTACTGCTAGACCCTTGAAAAACTTTTCTTCTTTGATTAACCTACACATCCAAAATCTCTTGAAAATGGCGACCCTCTCCCATGATATGACTCTTGACATCTTACGCTGTTTAAGTGTAAATGATCTTTTACGCTTTAAATGCGTTTCAAAGTTCTGGTGTTCTTGGATCGAGGATCCATATTTCATCAAACTTCACCTCTCCTATTCCCTAAAAACCAATACCAATCGCTCCCTTATTGTCCGTTACTGTAAGTACCAGTTCTTGTCCGTCAATTACGACTCACCCAAAACAACTCGAAGTCTCAAGCAGCCACTCAGTGAGCAAAAAAAATACATTCAAATATTGGGTTCTTGCAATGGTTTGCTGGCTGTAGAAGACGACGACGGTAGAATATTACTATGGAACCCCACAACGAGAAAATACCAGGTATTACCTTCGACTGAAATAGAGTTTCCATCTCCTCCGATACGCTGTTCCCGTTCAACTTATTACGGATTTGGGTACGATCCCGTTTCTGATGACTACAAATTGGTTCGAATTGTCCAATTACTTGGAGCAAAGGATGAATATTTTCATTCTGAAGCTAAGGTTTACAGCTTGAGGAGCAATTCTTGGAGAAGGATTAAAGATTTCTGCTTTTATTTTATTTCCTATCGACAATTAGGGTTTTTGGCTAACAATGTTTTACATTTGTTGGCTTTTAAAACTCCCGAATCGAGTAAAAAAGACCTTGTTGGTTTTGATCTTCGGAGCGAGGAATTCAGTTTAGTTGAATTGCCAGATTTTTGTTTAGATGAGAATATCTATTTCGACGTAAAAGCCATGGGTGGTTACCTTTGTTTGTCTGCAACTTATTGGGAATTAGGTGACATTGTGGCTGATGTATGGATAATGAAGGAATATGGGGTTAAAGAATCTTGGGTTAAATTGATGTCGTCTACCTATCCTGACCTTCTTCTATGTTCTCCATCTGAAGTACCTTTGGCTTTTTCAAAGAATGGTGACAAAGTATTATTCCACTTTAAACTCAATCGGGACAGAAGGGACAGTCTTGTGTGGTATGATTTGGGAAGCAAAAGGGTTGAGGAGGTTGGGATTAGAGGTGTTCCAATTGTCTACGATGTCGACTTGTATGTTGAGAGCCTTGTACCTCTTAATCTGAATCCCCCCAGAGGTAAATTTTCTTTATTTAATTGCATTCTTTTATGGAAATATGTGTTGTGTTTCTATTATTTGTACGTTGCAATATGAATTTCTCTTTCTAGAAATTAAAATAGATGTCTTTTAACATCCGATTATAGCACTGAATAACTTTTTTTTATGACAGTTCGAAAAAAACGTACTTCTACATCAAAAAAAAAGTTTTGTCCAGAAAGAGGTAAATGTTAAACGAAATTTGTTTCTTGATTACTTTACGAGTATGTTATCATTATTTTTATGTATTGGAGGATGGTATTATTATATTTATATTTGGTGTTATAATTAAAAATCCAAAAATTGAACATGTGTTCAATAATATTAAAATACAAGTTTGTTATCATTTCTATATTCACTATTAAATAAATTAACATTGAACAGATAATATTTTCTTTCACCCATGTAATGAGTGCGATAAAATCTAGTATATATTAAACAACACAAATACCATGGATTTCATTTTATTTATTTATTTTTATTTAATTCCTTTTTCTTTTATGTATATGTGTTTATTAGATTACTAATTGATTTAAGAGTTTAAAATCACTCTTATTTCTATTTATAATTTGTAATGAAAAAAAAATTTATTCAATTGATTAATAATTTGAATTAGTTGTTATTTCTATTAAAGTTTGTAAATTTATGATTATTACATAATACCATGCTGAAATACATTAATAATTGGTGACTAATAGTATAGGTCTCATTATTTGTTGATCTATCTATGGATGCAATGATATATATATATATGTTAGTGGTGAGTTTAATATGTATGTGGACCAAATTTATATAATTTGTAAATATGGAGGGTTAATTTTATTAAATTGTTAAGAATTAGGACCAAAATGATAAAATGTGTAAGTGTCTGACTAAATGTGTATGTGGACCAAATTTATATAATTTGTAAATGAGGAGGGTTAATTTTATTAGATTGTTAAGAATTTAGACTAAACTGATAAAATGTGTAAGTGTTGATGACTAAATGTGTTAATATATCAATTAAAAAAAAGCTATATCGTCATCCTTCTTTAATGGAAAGTGATCAAAACAGAACTAACCGAAAATGTTAGTGATGAAATTGAAAGTTTTTGTAATTTGATAGCTAAAACAAAAAAACATGCTAATATTTGAGACCCTTTTTGTTTATACAGTAAATATAATCAATAAGATAAGATATTAAATCTAATTAATAATTTTATTTTTATTTTGGTCGGTCAAAATGAAATACTTGCTATTTTGTCACCCAACTTTTAAAACACTTTTATTTTAGTCACCCAAACGTTAAATCTCCAACGACGATTAATTGTACATGCCACATGAAGGTAACGCTTTCATTTTGGTTACTCAAAAAAATATTATTTTTTAAAATATTGATCGAGACAAAAAAAGATTAAAGTGAAAAAAAGTTCGAATAGTAATCTCTAAGCGACAATTCGATGACCGGTACAGTGGATTAGTACCCATTGACGAGTAGAAGAATATACCTTAAATCCAAGTTAGTCGAACGATCAATGTCAAAGATCAGAGTAGAAAGGTATTTGAATTTTAATTTATAGATTTGTGGTGCTTAAAGCAGTTTTATGAAAAAAAATGAACAGTAGAAGAAAAAGGTAATGAAAGCTTTCGATTGGTGCAAGCAATGCAAACAGAGAAGGCTATATACAATAATGATTTTAACAAGTTAGTGACTCGAATGAAAACTTTCAAATAATTCTATGATCATTTTATAATTCTGTGATCAAAACGTAAACTTATTAATAATTTAGTGAACTAAGTGTGGTTTACCCTAAAAAACAAGATTAAGTACTAAGATTGGAGCAGGACATGGGATTGCAAATTTTGCAAGAGAGGAGGATAGAGAGGGTGGTATAATCATGCAATAGATTAAATTGTAGTGTCTCTGTTTTGTTATGGCTATGGATTTTTAACATTCATTTTTATTATGCAGACAACAGTATTTCCCTTCCATTAGCTGATCCCAACTTCCATGGCCACACTTCACTTAACGCAGCCACACCAAAACAAAACATTCGTCATCGATACCCATAAGCGATCAACTTTGGGTCATTTTCTTTTTCCCTAATGATGGAGGCTTTGAGCAGTACCTTCAATGACTATGAATAGACAGAAACAAAAGATAACAGAAAAAGATGAAAAATAGAAGAAGAGAAAAGTATTTTAATCTTTATTTCATAAAACTAAAAACCTACCTTTTACATAGAAGACTTCACTATTTATAGGGAACTAAGATGAATAACTGAAGCAGCAACGAGTTAGCTGAATTAGTCTTACTAACCACCTGATCATGACTTATAATCCTATTATCATCATCGTTCTCTCCTTCTACTAAAATAGATAAACATGAAGAGATTTCATCAGTAGAAGCAACTCAAAGCTGATGCTGCAAGTGAGTAAAAAAACCAGCTGCCAGTGGCTTAGTCAGAATATCTGAAATTTGATGTATAGCCGGATCATAATGAACATCAACTTCACCAGCAGCCACCTTTTCGCGGACAAAACACAAGTCTAACTCCGCATGCTTCATCCGAGTATGTTGCACTGGATTGCTAGAGTGTGCAACGGCACTAGTTTTATCACACCAAATGATCGGAGGTTAAGCAACAAGTTGAATTCCTATCTCAGTCAACAATGATTTCAGCCAAGCTATTTCACACACAGTATTGGCAACACTTCGTAATTCAGCTTCTGTAGACGATCGTGCCACAACACTTTGTTTCTTGGAACTCCATGCAACTATGTTGTTACCAAGAAACATAGAATACCCAGCTGTAGAACGACAATCATCAATGTTGCTTCCCCAATCTGGGTCAGAGTAAGCTGTAATGTGTAAGGAGGGACAAGGTCAAAAGACAAGTCCATGTTGTAGGGTACCTTTGAGATAACAAACAATCCATTTTACCGCCTTCCAATGCTTGTCAAGTAACATTGCATGTAGTGACTAACCTTATTAACATTATAGGCAATATCAGGGCGTGTAAAGCAAATGTGTTGGAGAGTACCTGCTGTTTGTCGATAAAGAGTAATGTCAAGAAACGGATCTCCATCATAAGCCGTTAAAAGCGATGTAGTAACCATCGAAGTTGGTAACAGTGTGGCATAATTCAATTTGAGTTTATGCAAAAAATCTAGAACATGTATATATTTTTACTGAGAACTAGACTATCAGATGTGTGATGAACCTCCATGCCTAAAAAATAATTGAGTTTACCCAAATCCTTTAGCGAGAATCGCTCATGTAGAGCTTAGATGACGGAATCAACATCATGCAAGCTGCCACCTGTTACAATGATATTGTCAACATAAACTGCTAAATAAAGTTGACCAGCCTACTCCAAATCGTTAATGAATACTGAGGAATCAGCCTTGGAAGCTCGAAACCTGAGATACCCAACAAGAAACGAAGTCAGCTTCTCAAACTAAGCTCGTGGAGCTGGCTTGAGCCCATAGATGTACTTGTGTAGTCGACAGACCAGTGGAACACCACGCTCATCACATTGCTCAAAACCCGGAGGTTGATCCATATATACTTCTTCAGTAAGATCTCCCTTCAAGAAGGCATTATTAATATCAATTTGTCTGAGTTGCCAATTGTTGGTCAATGCCAAAGACACCAAGACACACATTGTAGGTTGCTTGATGACCGGACTAAATGTTTCTTTAAAATTAAAACCATTTGCGACGGGCTAACGACCCATTTGCATTTTTCTTTGTCTTAAAAATCCATTTGCAACCAACATTGGTTCTATTATTCGGAAGAGAAACCAAACTCCAAGTTCCATTGAAGATGAGTGCACAGGTTATGGCCCCTTGAGCCAGGGGTGCACCTACCACCATGCACAACACCAGCATACATGCAAATTAAATATTAGCTTTTTTTAGTGAAACAGGTTGCGAATGTCGTTCAATATATAAGAGGATTTAAACAAAAGTATGAGGTCAAAAAGATAGGCTTGAGCAAAAAAATAATCTCTCTTGAAATATGGGTCAAACTTAGATTTTAATATTCAAGGCTCTTGGTAAAAATATGTTTTCTACTTTTACAATTAATATGAATGTTTTTTAAAAAATAGGCTAAACTACACATGAGGTCATTTAGTAACTTTTTAAAATTGAGTTACCAAAGTATAAAATTTCCAATAGTTTAGAAACATTAAATGTAATTTAACCATAATTTTAAAGAAAATGTAATAATTAAATAAAAAAGAAACTTACCTTTAAAAACATTGTTTTTCACGCCATGCTTTCCTCTTTTACTTAAAAAAAAACATTTTCTTCTTTGTTTACTCTTAGCCATCTGAAAACCCTAAAAATGGCCAGACTCCCACATGAAATGACCAGTGATATACTATGTCGATTAAGTGTAAAAGATCTTCTACGCTTCAGGAGCGTTTCAAAGCCATGGTGCCGTACGATCGACGACCCATATTTCATCAAACTCCACCTCTCCCATTCGCTCAAAACCAATACCAATCTCTCTCTTATTCTCAGTCACGGGGAGGACAACTTCTTCTCCGTCAACTGCGGCCTGTTCGAAACTACCCAAAGACTCAACCACCCATTCGGTGAACAAAGAAAAACCCTTCAAATATTGGGTTCTTGCAATGGTTTGCTGGCTCTAGTAGACGACAGGGATAGAATATTTCTATGGAACCCTTCAACTAGAAAATTCCAGGTATTACCTTTCAGTGAAATAGGGTTCTCATCTCCATCTTCAACTTATTATGGATTTGGGTACGACCCCATTTCTGATGACTTCAAATTGATTCGAATGGTCCAATCACATGGAAACAATGATGAATATTTTCATTCGGAAGCTAAGGTTTACAGCTTGAGGAGCAACTGTTGGAGAAGGATTAAGGATGTCTGCTTTTATCATAAGTTCAGTCGAGAATTTGGGTTTTTGGCTAACAACGCTTTACATTGGATGGTTTTTAAAACTCCCCAATCGCGTAATCAAGAGCTTGTTGGTTTTGATCTGGGGAGCGAGGAATTCCGTTTCCTTGAATTGCCGGAATGTCGTTTAGATAAGGTTTTATGGTTTCACATAAACGCCGTGGGGGGTGACATTTGTTTGACTTCAACTTATAGGGAAACCGATAATGTTGTGGTTGATGTATGGATAATGAAGGAATATGGGGTTAAACAATCTTGGTTTAAGTTGATATCATGGAAGGAACCCCACTTTATGCCATGGTCTACAGTTGCATTACCTTTGGCTCTTGCAAAAGATGGTGGCAAAGTTTTATTCTTCATTGAATACAAGTGGTTTAATCGGGGCAGAAGGGTCGACAGTTTTGTGTGGTATGATTTGAGAAGCCAAGAGGTTGAGAATGTTGTGATTAGAGATATTCCAACTTCATTTGAAGTGAACTGGTATGTTGACAGCCTTGTCCCTCTTAACAGTAATGCTTAACAGTGAGATGCCCCCAGAGGTAAATTTTCTTTATTCAACTGCATTTTTTTTATGCTTATGGATTTGTACTTATATTTGTATGCTGCAATTTGAATTTCTAAATATTTTATTGGTTTTTATGCTATTAGGTAATGTTTAACTGGTTTCTCGATTCAATTGGTTTGAATTTATTTGTGAGTCAATTGGTCTAGTGTCTCTTTTTGAATCCTTATCCTAAAAAGTAATTTAATTTCTTTCATTTACGCAAATATGTGTTGCATTTCTCTTTGTATGTTGCTATATGAATTTCCATTGATATTGGGTTTTTCTATGTTGTTAGGGATGATTTTTTGTCCAAGAAGCTTCACTTGGTGTTATAATTAGAGAAAGGATATGAGTTAATTAAATGATAAACAAAGCTTGTTTCTAGATTACTTTAAATACAAGTATTTTTAATTTATATTTTTATGTATCGGAGACTCGTATCGTTATATTTATATTTGGATGTAGTTGTGATTAATTCCAATTAATGGAAGAATTGGTTTGGTTTGATTTGATAATATATTATTAGTTTTTATGTTATTAGAACCGAATTAATAGTCGAACCGGTCATGTCATCAATTCCAATTAACGGAACAATTGATTTGGTTTTACTTGAATTATTTTGATATTTATTCCTAATTGAAATTGTTTAGAATTCGGATAATTTATATATTGTTTTCATTTGAGTTGTGTGGTATGATATCTAATAAGCAAAAGGGTTGAATATGTTATGACCGGAGGTTTTCTCTGGTGTTTTGAAGTTATAAGTTAGTTTTTCAATTATTTTGTGATATATTTTTAATTATATTTAATTGCATTTTTGTTGTTGCTCATATTGATTTGCATTATATTTCTATGGTGCAATTTTTATTGGCAATGTTCTTAGAATTTAGTAGTCAAATTGGTCATACCATAAAAGAGATCATAAAAATCGGTTCAATTAATTTTCCGATTTAATTGGTTTGTATTTATTTGTGAGTCAATCGATCTAGTGTCTCTCCTTAAATAGATATCTTGGTTTGATTCGGTTCAAACAAACATATTGTTAAAGAAATTATACAAGTATTTTCACGTGATTAACTGATATGAGTATTTTCAATTTATGTATTTAGAGGACCACATCACTATATTGATATTTGGATATGCTAGACAAGCCTGTGCTAATCTAAACCTTAGAAATTAATTTAATTGCATTCTTTTATGTGCATTTCTCTCTGTATGTTGCGATATGAATTTCCATGTTGTTAGGGATGATTTTTCTAAAATAGAAGCATTTTTATATGATTTTCTCATTTCTATTATTTTTTATGAAATTTGTATCGTAATATATATAATTATAATTTAGAAAATTTATTGGAATAGATAAGTAATGACATAAAAAAATCAATCATTTTGTTTTAAAAATAGATGTCTTTATACATCCAACTATAGCATTGAAAATTTTTTTTTGAATGGAAGTTTTAAAGAAAACGTACTTCTACATCAAAAAAAATTCGTCCAAGAAGATTCACTTGGTGTTATAATTAGAGAAAGGATATGAGATAATTAAATGTTAAACGAAGTTTATTTCTCGATTAATTTACGAGTATCAGATACAAATATTTTCATTTGTTATTTTTATGTATTGGAGACTGGTATCAGTAATTAATGGAAGAATTGGTTTGGCTTGATTTCAATTAAAGTTTGTGTATGATGTTAATATTTATCCCTAATTGAAATTGTTTGGAATTTGGATAATTTGTATATTGCTTTCATTCGTCCCTGTTAATCTTAGGCATCATTTCTTGTTTTTCAATTATATTTATGTCTGGATATGTGTCGAAAGCACATGAATAATTGAAGTCATATAACTCTATTGTAATTATTTATAATTAATACATAAATTGATTTATTTAAATATTTTATTGAGTTGGTGTCACTTTTAATCGAGTCTCTGATTCAGTTATGTAATTAAAGAAATATCTCTTCTTTAAACTTATAATTAATATTACTATAATAACACTTTTCATGTTTTTACATCATCTTTAATTAAAAATACAAAAATCAAACTTATTAATAATTACCAAATTAAATTTGACAATGAATGTTTACCCATAACTTTAAAACACAGTTTATAAAAAATAAAAATTAAACTTTCCTTTAAAAACATTGTTTTTGCTTTTTCACTTTTACAAAAAAAACCTTTTCTTCTTAACTTAACCATCCAAAAACCCTAATAATGGCAACCCCTCGCACGATATGATCATTGAAGTACTACGTACTTTAAGAGTAAAAGATCTTTTGTTGAACACGTATTCAACAGTATTAAAATACAAATTTGTTATCATTATATATTGAAATACTACGTGGTTTATGTATTGTAGGATGATCATTATATTTATATTTGATTTTATAATTAAAAATCCAAAAATTGAACACGTGTTCAATAGTATTAAAATGCAAGTTTGTTACCACTTCTATATTCATTATTAAATAAATTAATATTGAACAGAAAATATTTTCTTTTGCCCATATCATGCGTGCCATAAAATCTAGTATACATTAAACAATCGATATAATTTGCTTCTAACTTTAAATCAATTTTTTATATAGAAAATACGATTTTTTATTTCATTAATCATACAAATTAGTAGAATAAAATATAATTATATAAATGAAAGGTATAAAAATTTAAGTTGGTTATGAAACAACATTATTAACTTAATAGTGACTCAAAATAACATTTTTGATAATGTTAGTTACGAAATTTAAAATTTATATAATTGAATCAGTAGTAATCGGTAGCTACTTAAGTGAATTTAAACTCGACTTGATAATTATTAAATCAAATTTGATTTAAAATTATTGTATGGCATTCTCTATTCGCATAGCTGGTACTAATAAAAAAACTCTCTTTCCAATAGTCGTAAGCCTTAACTCTTATACTTTAAAGGGTAAATTACACCAACAATCGCTCAATTTTGGGGTAGCTAACAAAGAAATCACATTGGTTTCATTTCAGTCACTTAACTTTAGAAAAATGACAAAACAATTATTTTTGTCGTTTTTCGTTACAGACGTAATAGCAAAGTGACATGGCAAATGATGACTTGCTTGGTGTCATTAACTGTCCAACTGGTCGGTTAGCACCAATTTAAACAACCCTATTAGCAGCAATTTAGGATTTATGCAGTCCTATCAACACCAATTCAATTTATGTTTTTATGTATTGAAGGATGATATCATTATATTTATTAATAGTTTGAAATTGTTCTTATTTCTATTTATAATTTATAAATAAAAAAGATTTATGATTATGATATAGGTGGCAATCATAAATGTAATACCAATTCGGGATTTTTTCTAAGCGGAGATTAGATACTTCATTTTATTGGTCCAACCATGCTGAAATTACATTGTCAAATGAATTAATTACCATCTCATGAACATAATTGTATGGACTAGTCGGACTAAACAAATTCAATATAATTTGGTTATAACTTTAAATAAATTTTATATATAGAAAATATGATTTTTGGATTTCATTAATAATACAAATTATGAGAATAAAATAATTATATAAATAAAATTATAAAATCCAAACACAAGTATTCACAAAAAAATTTCAAAATTTCATATATAAAATAACATTTTTTGATAATGTTAGTTACGGAATTTAAAGTTTATATAGTTGAATGACCAAAATAGAAATACACTAATAATTGGTGATTAATAGTAAAGGTGTCAATATTTATTATTATTGTACCAATTAAAAACAAGGTTAAATCATCATCTTTCGGTAGCGATTTAATGGAAAAAGACCAAAACAAAACTGACCGAAAATATTAATGATGAAATTGAAAGTTTTTGAAATTTGATAACTAAAACAAAAATACGCTAATAATTAAGACCCTTTTTATTTTTATAATAAATTGATATGTCTATTTACGATAAATATATAAATTGATTTGTTTAAGCATTTTACTGAGTTGATGTAACTCTTAATCGAATCACTAATTCGATTATGGAGTTAAAGAAATATCTCTTCTTTTAACTTATAATTAATATTATAACAATAGCACTTTTTATGTGTTTACATTTAATTAAAAACTCAAAAATCAAACACGTGTTCAATAATATTAAAATACATGTTTTTTTTCATGATATAAAAATATATTGAAATGAAAAGTTCGGTTAGGCTTGTGAGCATTTGAATTGATTAAGATGATTGAATTTAACTTAACCGGAATTGCTCAAGTTCAAGATTGCATTGATAATTATCAAACTAAATTTGAGTCTTTTTAGTCAAACAGGTTATATAAGAGGATTCAGATAAAAGTATGACGCTAAAAAATTGGCTCTATCAAAAAACAACTTCACTTGAAATATGGGTTGAATTTAGACTTTAACATTCAACGCGAGTTTGGTTGAACCTGTTTACAATTCGATTTAAATTATACTTGAGGTCACTAAACTATAGATAATTTTACGTTTAGTCACTTAACTTTAAAAAAATTATAAAATGGCCATTGAACTAACCGAAAGTTTTCATTTAAGTCTTTAAGATGATAAAATCATTGTTATATGGTCTTCTTTGTTCGCATAGCTTACACAAATCAAAAGCTATCATTCTTTGTCTCTTTTACAATTCATTTTATTTCATAATACAATTGTGAATGTTACAAATTGATGAACTAAGATCCAAATAGCTTTCTTCTTTGATCTCCGATACTGAAGTTAGATTGACTTGGATCTAAAATATGTTCTTCTAATTATCAAGGGGTACTAATCCACCGTATCTATCATTGAATTGTCGCTTGGAGCTCACTAACCAGACTTAAGAAAAAAGAACAGCATAATGATTTAACTAAAAACTTTCTAATACTTCAATGATCATTATGTAACTTCTGGAAGTTAAGTTACCAAAACGTGAACGTTCCAATAGCTTAATGACATTGTATGCAATTTACCCATAACTTTAAAACACATTTTTTAAATAAAAATGAATCTTACCTTTAAAAACATTGTTTTTCACCCCATGTTTTTCTCTACTCCTAAACCCCAACTATTATATTTTTAAAAAAGCTTTTCTTCTTTGCTTACACTAACCCATCCAAAAACCCTAACAATGGCGACCCTCTCGCATGATTTGAGCATTGAAATACTACGTGGTTTAAGTGTAAAAGACCTTCTACGCTTCAAGTGTGTTTCAAAGCTCTGGTGCTCTTCGATTGATGATCCATATTTCATCAAACTCCACCTCTCCGATTCCCTCAAAACCAATACCAATCACTCCCTTATTCTCCGTCGCTGGGGGTACGACTTCCTCTCCGTCAACTACGACTCACTCAAAACAACTCAAGTAATCAATCCCCCACTCACCAATAGTCCCATTAAAATATTGGGTTCTTGCAATGGTTTACTGGCTCTGATAGACGACAAGGATAGAATATTTCTGTGGAACCCTTCAACGAGAAAATCCCAGGTATTACCTTCCACTGAAATAGAATTTTCATCTACATTGATTAGCTCTGCCCCTTCAACTTATTATGGATTTGGGTACGAACCCATTTCTGATGACTACAAATTGGTTCGAATGGTCCAATCACATGGAAACAATGATGAATATTTCCATTCTGAAGCTAAGGTTTACAGCTTGAGGAGCAATTGTTGGAGAAGGATTAAGGATGTCTGCTTTTATCTTAAGTTCAATCGAAAATTCGGGTTTTTGGCTAACAATCGAAAATTCGGGTTTTTGGCTAATAACGCTTTACATTGGATGGTATTTAAAACTCCCCAATCGGATAATAGAAACCTTGTTGGTTTCAATCTAGGGAGCGAGGAATTCCATTTCCTTGAATTACCGGATTTTTGTTTAGATAAGCTTTTTTGGTTTGGCATAAAAGCGATGGGGGGTGACCTTTGTTTGACTGCAACTTATAGGGAAATCAATAATTTTGTGGTTGATGTATGGATAATGAAGGAATATGGGGTTAAGCAATCTTGGATTAAATCGATATCATGGAACTAACCCCACAATATTTCAGATACTCCGGTTGCAGCTCCTTTGGCTTTTTCAAAAAATGGCAACAAAGTTTTATTCAACATTGCATACAAGTGGTGTAATTTGCGCAAAAGGGGCGGCAAGTTTGTGTGGTATGATTTGGGAAGCCAAAGGGTTGAGAATGTTGGGTATAGACAGATTCCAACTTCATTTGATGTGGACTTGTTTGTTGACAGCCTTGTCCCTCTTAATAGTAATGCTCAACAATGAGATGCCCCCATAGGTCAATTTTCTTTATTTAATTGCATTTTTTTTATGCTCATATGGATTTGCATTTATATTTAAATTTTCAAACATGTTATTGGTTTTTACGTTATTAGGTAACGTTTTCATAATCGGGTTAGTAGTCGAATCGATTACGATTCAATAAAATAAATGATTAAAAAAATTATAAAAAATTGATATAATTGATTTTTCGATTCAATTGGTCTTAATTTATTTGTGAGTCAATCGATCTAATATCTCTTCTTAAATATCAGTAAGTTGATTGTGAGAAATGAGATGAAGTAACGTATTTGTATGATTTAGAGGACCACGGCACTTATATTTGGATAATTTAATTGCATTCATTTATGCAAATATGTATTGCATTTCTTTTTGTATGTTGCAATATGAATTTCCATTTATATTGGCTTTTTCTATGTTGTCGGGGATGATTTCTTCTAGAATAAAACTATTCTATGCGATTTTCCCATATCTGTTTATTCTTTATACAATTTATATCGTGGTATATATATAATTATAATTTATAAATTTTATAGGAATAGATATATAATGACATCCAAAAGACCAATCATTTTGTTTTAAAAATGGATGCCTTTGACATCAAACTATAGTACTGAATAAAAAATTTTTTGAACGACAGTTCCCAAAAAACATACTTCATAAAAAAAATTGTATTCATCAAAGAAGTTTCACTTGATGTTATAATTAGAGAAATGATATGAGGTAATTAAATGTTAAACGAAGTTTGTTTCTCGATTACTTTACAAGTATGGTATCATTATTTTTATGGATTGGAGGATGGTATCATTATATTTATATTTGGTGTTATAATTAAAAATCCAAAAATTGAACACGTGTTCAATAGTATTAGAATATAAGTTTGTTATCACTTAGTATTAAAATCATTATTGTATGGCCTTCTCCATTCGCTTAGCTTGCACCAATCAAAAGCTCTTATGCTCTGTCTCTTCTCCAGTTCATTTTATTTCATGACACATATTTGCGATCCAACATCCAAACCGATTTCTTCTTTGATTTTCGACACTGACCGTTAAATTGACTTAGATCTAAAGTATGTTCTTCTAATCATCAAGGGGTACTAATCCACCATATCGACCATTAAATTGTCATTTGGAGCTCGCTAGCCATGGTTAAGAAAAAAAGAACAATCTAGTGACTTAAATAAAACCTTTATAATAATTCAATAACGTTTTTGTAACTTTTTGAAGTTGAGTTACCAAAACATAATCTTTCCAATAGTTTAGTGACATTAAATATAGTTTACCCATAATTTTAGAATTTTAAAAAATGTAATAATTAAATAAAAAATTACCTTTAAAAATATTGTTTTTTGCTCCATGCTTTTCTCTACTCCTAAGCCCTAACTATTATACTTTAAAAAACCTTTTCTTCTTTGTGGCCATCCAAAAACCCAAACAATGACGACCCTCTCGCATGAACTGACCATTGATATTGTACATGGTTTAAGTATAAGAGACCTTCTACGCTTTAAGTGCATTTAAAAGCTCTGATGCTCTTTGATCGCCGATCCATGTTTCATCAAACTTCACTGTTTAGAATTCGGTAAGCCCAACACACCCACTACAAAGGACCTATGACCTATAACTAATGTTACACCAACTCTCTAAAGTTGATAAACCTTTTATTTTCTAACTTCTTAATGCATTATAATACTCAAACGGCAAAGCCAACTATATATCATTTATGCAGTAGAGCCGACTATACATAAAAGTTAACCCAAGTGCACTAAGTGCTTAGACCCCTAAGGCTTAACCGAGAATAATTACCAGAAAAAAGAACATTTTTTTATTAATACACTTACAGGAAACTTAGTGGACAATACAGCAGGTTATTCACTTCTCTTTTATGGATGGTTTTTGCGGCTACAACCAAATAAAGATGCATCTTGAAGACATGAAAAAGACCACATTCGTAACTATGTGGGGAACATCTTGCTATAAAGTGATGTCATTCGGATTGAAAAAAACGGGAGCGACGTATCAAAGAGACATGGTAACCCTATTTCATAATGTGATGCACAAGGAAATCGAGGTTTATGTTGATGATATGATCCCAAAATCCTGAATAGAAGAAGAACATATATAGGTCCTGAGGAAATTGTTTTTGAGATTGAGAAAATTCCAACTGAAGCTCAATCTAGCAAAATGTACCTTCGGGGCTAGGTCAGAAAAATTGCTAGGATTCATAGTTAGGGAGAAGAGAATCGAGATTGACCTGGACAAGTCAAGGCTATACAGGAGTTGCCTCCGTCGCACACTCAAAAAAAGGTCCAGGGTTTCTTAGGGAGATTAAATTACATCACTCGGTTTATTTCAGAACTAATCGAGAAATGCGACCCCATATTCTGTCTCCTTAAGAAACATAATCCATGTGTATGGGATGAGGAATGTTAGAAAACCTTTGATAAGGTCAAACATTACCTATCTTATACCCCAATGCTGATGCCACCTAGTCCAGATAAGCAGCAAATACTGTATTTGGTACTATTTGAGAATTCTATAGGATGCATACTTAGCCAACGCCATGAGCCAGGAAGGAAAGAAAGAACAATATATTACCTCAGTAAGAAATTCACTAAATGTGAGACAAGATACTCACCGATTAAAAAGTTGTGTTATGTTTTAATCTGGACAACTCGATGACTGAAACAATACATGTTGTACTATACAACTTGGCTCATCTAAAAAATAGACCCTCTAAAGTACATGATGGAGTCGACTGCTCTGAATGGATGAATGACCCGATGGCAAATTCTACTTTCTGAATTTGATATAGTCTATGTGAACCAAAAGGTAGTTAAAGCGATGGCAAATTCTACTTTCTGAATTTGATATAGTCTATGTGAACCAAAAGGTAGTTAAAGAAAGTGCAATAGTAGATTTTCTAGCCAGTAGAGCTCTAGAAAATTACGAGCCTTTGAACTTTGATTTCTCGAATGAAGATCTGATGTATGTTGCGACTACTGAAGAGGGTGCTTAATAAAAACGTCATTGGAAACTAAATTTTGATGGGGCTTCAAATGATGTGGGTAATGAAATCAGGGCAGTTCTAGTATCCCTAAATGGAGATTATTATCTCTTTACTAGTAAATTGGATTTTAATTGCATAAAAAATATGGTAGAATATGAAACACATATCATGGGCATCCATGCAGCCATAGAACGCAAGATCAAAGTAGTAGAGGTATATGGGGATTCTGCACTAGTGATCTATCAACTCAAAGGTGAATAGGAGAGAAGAGATCCCAAGTTGATCGAGCATTGAAGGGTGGTCCTGGAGTTAATTAAAGAGTTTGATGACATCACCTTCTTCTACCTTCCGCGATATGAAAATCAGATGGCTGATGCCCTAGCTACTTTAAGTTTCATGGTCAAAATAAACAAACAAGAGGGTGTAAAACATATCCAGATGAGTATTTATGAGGCTCTGGCTCATTGTTACAACATCAAAGAATAGGAAAAAGATTATCACCCTTGGTACCATGATATATTGCGATATGTAAAGAATCGTGAATACCCTAATCAGGGGATTGAGAATGATAAAAGGACGCTAAGGAGACTGGCCAATAACTATGTCTTAAATGGGGAGATCCTATATAAAAGAAGAAAGGATCAGGTACTACTAAGATGTATGGACGCTGTTGAAGCCAAGAAAATCTTAGAAGAGGTCCATGAGGGTATTTGCGGAACACATGCTAATGGTTTTACAATGGCCAGGCAAATCATAAGATTCAGATATTATTGGTCCACCATAGAAGAGGATTGTATCAATTATGCCAAGAGATGTCATAAGTGTCAAATTTATGGAAACAAAATTCATGTGTCTCATTCTCCTCTCCATGTTATGATTTCTCTATGGCCTTTCAATATGTAGGGCATGGATGTCATTGGGCCGATATTGCCAAAAAATTTCAATAAGCATCGATTTATCTTTGTAGTCATTGATTACTTCACTAAGTGGGTAGAGGCCACTTCTTACGCCAATGTCAAGAAGTCGACAGTCAGCAAATTCTTGAAGAAAAAATCATATGTCAGTATGAGAGGCCAGAAAAGATTATATCTGACAATGCATTGAACTTGAACAATAGCACGATAGCGGAGGTCTGTAGTTAATTCAATATCAAACACCACAACTCGTCACCATATTGCCAAAAAATAAATGGTGCGGTGGAGGTATCCAATAAGAACATTAAGAAGATCGTGGGGAAAATGACTGAGAGTTATAAAGATTGGCATGGGAAGTTACCATTTGCTCTCTATGCTTATCAAATGTTTGTCAGGACCTCCACCGAGTTATAAAGACAGTTTTTCCCATTAAAGCCGAGATTTCTTCTCTCCGAGTTTTGTCAGAGTTAAAGTTAGATGAAGCAGAATAGATCCAATCTCGATATGATCAGTTGAACTTGATTGAAGAGAAGAGGTTGAAAACCATCTATCATGGTCAAATGTACCAAAAATGAATGATGCGAGCTTATGAAAAAAAATGTTTGCCCTAGAGAATTCCATGAGGGAGACCTAGTATTGAAAAATATCCTTCCCATATAAAAAGGCTTTAGACGAAAATGGATGCCGAACTGGGAAGGACTTTATGTGGTAAAGAAGGTCTTTTCTAGAGGAGCGCTAATTTTGATCGAGATGGACGAAAAAAACCTACCTAACCCTGTGAATTCAGGCTCAGTTAAGAAATACTTTACCTAAAAAAATGGAGAGGCCAAGGTGAAAAATCCCCAAAGGGCACCTTGAGCCCAAAGAGGTTTTGAGTTGAAAACCCAAGAAAGGGCAGCTCAAATTTGGATTGAAGATTGAACATATAGTAGTCTTGTCCTCTTAGAAATAACAATGAGGAGAAACTTTACATCTTGGGGCATCAACAAAGTACTCTAGATCTTCTAGACATATATCAAGCTAAAAATGGTTCTCAAGAAGTTTTGTGCAGGGAAGCTCATTCTGCAATATTTGAGGCACCTACTTTCATCTTACTCATTTTGTATTTTAGCAACGTTTGCTATCTTTGATTAATCTATTCATATTGAGCTCTGCTCCCAATAAATTTCAATCTTGTCCATTGTTACGATCTTTTTCAAGCATTTTCATTGAAATATCGATTAATGGACAAATAATATTCAAGTAAAATGATTTATGCATATTGCTCTGATAGGTTTTATAAATAGTACAAGGATCTGAAAAAGAACCACTGGTTAGAACTAACCAAATCTAAAGGTGGAAAATATCTGGGAACGAATAGTCTAAGTTGTTATTATTTTTTCGAGTTCTCTATAAAAAAAACCAGCTGAACGAGAAGGCAGGATAATGCGTAATGTCAACCTAAGCATTAAAAAGGAATCATTCTTGAAAAATGACATTTTGTATTCATGCAAACATTATTCATACACATCTAGTTAGGATCATATGATTCATTCGGATCATAGCATCCTAATCGCTTGCCATAAATATAGGCCCATGAAATAGATTCTACAGGTCATGTTCCTCAAAGAACGGTGTAATAGATAAGTGAAACCACAAATTCTCTACCCCTGAAGTTGCAATGGAAAAAGATTGAAGTTACAAAACTTATCTCCTTGAAGTTGCAGTGGAGTAGATTAAAGCCTCAAATCTTATCTTCCTGAAGTTGCAGTGGAATAGATTGAAGATAGCAAATCTTATCTCTCTGAAATTGCAGTAGAGCAAATTAAAGCTACAAATCTTATTTCCCTAAAGTTGCAGTGGAACATATTAAAGCTACAAATTACAAATCTTATCTCCCTGAAGTTGCAGTGGAGCAGATTGAAACATAAGTCCTATACCTCTGAATTTGTAGTTGGTCAGATTAAATCCACCATAGCAAGTCTTATCTCCCTGAAGTTACAGTGGAATAGACTAAAGCTACAAGCTACAAATCTTATCTCCCTGAAGTTGCAATGGAGCAAATTAAAGCTACAAGTCTAATCTCCCTGAAGTTATAGTGGAGTAGATTGAAGCAACAAATCATATACCTTTAAAGTTGCAGTGGGTTAGAATGAAGCTACTTGAAAAAGAAGAGCATCAAAGAGGTCGATTTTCGGCGAGACCAAACAAAATTGATCCTAAAAGTCTGTGATCCATTCTCGTTATACGACAACGAGCAAAGAGGGGCAGCTGTGAAAGCCCAATTTTGCTCGAGCCCAAACCAAACAAAAAAAACCAAAAATAAAATAAATAAAACAAAATATTAAAGCCCACAGTCCAAATTACAATAATAGCCCATTTATAAAAAAACAACAGGCCCAAATTACAAGCCCGAATTTAAAAACCCTAAGACCCAATTAAAGCCCACAACACTTAAACAGAAATAGAAACACTAAATCCCTAGCCTGCTGCCGCCGCTCCTTCCCACGTCAGCGACGCATCAACTCCTCTGCCACCGTCAACCACGCTGCAAGAAAAAAGAAGAAAAAAGCACGCAAAGAACAGTAATAAGAACACTAAAGAAACTGTGTAACTTTCGGCTATAAAAAAGCCTAAAAAAATAGATTGTAAGGTTTTTTCTTGGAAATAAAAAAAGAGAACAAAGAATAAAAAAAACAAACTACCACGATTTTTTTTCTTTTATGCAAAGGTATCCCTTTTTTTTCATAGATATTTATTTATTTTTTATTATAAATATATAAAAAATACGAAACGTTTTACCTTTTTTTTGCCGTCGTCGGAGCTTTCTTCGGGCCTGGAAGACTGCCAAACCCTTAGGGTGAGCCCAAATCCTCATCGAAAATGGTCAGAAATCGAAAGGTTCTTTTTCACGAAATCTGGCCACCGGGAATGGCGGTCACCATCGTCGCTGACCGGTAGCCGCGGCGATCCATGACGGTGCTGATGGCCAGATTTTGGGCAGTGGCCAGAAAGAAAACATGGAAAGAAACTTTTTTTTTTAAGAAATAGATGCAAAAATGATTTTTGAAACTTTTTTTTTTTTACTTTTATAGCCCATCAAAACGGCGTTGTTTTGGGCTTATTGCCTAGAACCAAAATGGTGTCATTTTCAATTGACCCGAAGACCAACCCGACCCTTTCTAAGGATTCGCGTGTTTTCGTAGCAATGGTTTATTTGTGACCTTGGTCCTTTCGCTTTTTACCATTTTTTTAATTTGGTCCTAAGTCTTCTTTCTATTTTTTAGATTGCACCGTTAATTTCAAAGCTTTTTCAATTTGGTCCTCAGACCGTTGACCCCTCGGGGAAGGACACGTGTCCAGGAACTTTGGGATAATTTCCTATTTAGTCCCTGTTTATTCTAGCGCGTTTCATTTTGGTCCCCTATTCTTTTTTTATTTTTTTATAATTTAGGCCCCTAAATTCCATTTAAATTACAATTTAGTCCTTTTTATAGTTATTCATTTATTTTATTATAATTTAGGCTCTAAATTTCATTTTAATTTCGATTTAATCCTTTATTCATTTAATTTCAACCTTTTATAGATTTTTATAGTTATATTATTATGTTATGTTTTATTTATTTATTTATTCATTCATTTATTTAATTCTTCATTTTTTTTGTGTATTTAAAATTTGTATTGTTATTTATTACTTTATTTGCACATTTTATTATTATTGTTTATTTTTCCTTTATTATTTAATTAATAATAAAATAACAATTATTAGAATTATTGCCATTGTTATTAATATTATTTGGTGTTTTATTATTATAATTATATTATTATATCATTCCTTTATTTATTATTTATTATTTATTATTTATTATTTTAGTATTCTACCCACATAGTTACTTCACATTATTTCATCATCATTGTATCATACACTATGTTTAAACATATTTGTCTGTTTTTCATACGGTGCCTGAATAAACTAAATATATTTACCATTTTAAGTGTTACATTTTTTTTACTCGATGCATAAAAAGGAAGTTTTTAAAATTAAGGTAATGTTCCATATTTGGAGATTCAAAAAGTCGTGCCCTAACTTACGGGGTTTGACTTTCTCTTTGAACCTACATAACCGAACATTCCTTTTAAAATTAAAACGCATGAGATTTAAATAGTAATTAAAATAAAGAGCAACCTTATTTTCGAGGAATCGAGATGTCGTGTCCTAAGTTACGAGATGTGACCTTTTGTTAACTTGAGAAAAGAGGGCCTTTTACATACGTTTTGATTTATTCAAGTGATTTTAATTAAAAATAACATTATGCAAAGTGGGATCACATTTTAAATTCTCTTCAATTTTTTTAATTTTCGGTACTAAGATATCGAGTAATCAATTAGGTACCAATTTCAGACGTAACGATGGTGCTAATCCTTTCTCATGCATAACCAACTCCCAAACCCATTTTTTGGATTTCGTAGACCAAAAATCATTGTTTTAGTAAATCAAGCCTTTTTACGAGGTGATCCGATCACACCTCATAAAAAAAGATTGGTGGCGACCTCATCTTCGTTTTCAAAATATAAGTCGATTTCAAAAAAGGTTTCGACATACACAATATAATTACAATATGACACACACTTCTCTCTTGGATCATTACAAGAATGAAAGCTCCTACCACTATTTATAGAGTTTAGTGGCCGTTGGATTGTTGACACATGTCAACATCCTTATCATTAATTTTACAAATATCTAATAACTAGAATGTTCATGTATAATATCTAGTTCTAGATAATATCCTATTTCTTTATTTTATATTCTAGAATATTCCAAATAAACTATCTCTTAAAAGATAAGTTTGACTTTTATCTAGAAGTTGTATTGGCTTTCAGCATTCCCCTTCAATGCAAACTTCTTTCCACAAATGATTTGCAGATCATACCGAGTACTTCTCTGAACTTCTCAAACTTTGGTCTATTCAGACTCTTCATGAATATGTTAGCAACTTGCTCATCTGTATTTGTTGGAACCATCTTGATCTCCCTTTCAAGGACTTTCTCACGAATATAATGATAGAGCACTTCTATATATTTTGTCCTTGCATGAAAGATGGGATTCCTTACTAGACGTATGGTTGATAAATTATCGTAGAGAAGCCTTAATTGATAGTTTGTTAGCCGATGAAGATCTTCCATCAGTTGTTTCAACCAAGTACTCTTTTGTGTCGCTGATGCCGCCGATCGATATTCCAGTTCGGTGCTTGATAATAACACTGTTGGTTGTCTCTTACTGTACCACAATATTGCTCTTGATCCAAGGCTGAAGATGTACCCGGTTGTCAATATTCACGTATCATAATCTTCAGCATAGTCGATGTCACAATATCCAACCACCAGACATTCTTTTGTTTTCTTGTATAAAATACCAAAATTAATGGTGCTTTTAACATACCTCAGGATATGTCGCACTGCAACGAGATGAGGCTTCTTAGGATTGCTCATGCGTCGACTAGCCACTCCAACTGCGTAAGTTATGTCTAGTCAATTTAGAGTGAGATAGGTAAAACTTTTAACTAGTTGTCGATACATGGTTACATATTTTAAATGTTTTCCTTCATCCGCTCGTAGTTTTATGCTGGGATCCATGGGAGTGGAGATCGGCTTACAGCCAAGCATCCTATACCTCTATAGAAAATCCTTTGCATATTTCTGTTGGCCCAAGAATAATCCTTCCTTCGTGTGTTCTACTTCAAGTCCAAGAAATTGTTTGAGTTCTTCTAGTTCTTTCATATGAAATCTAGTTCTTCCATTGTATCGATTATTGAACTGTCGCTTGGAGCTTGCTAGCTAGACTTAAAAAACAAAGAATAGTCTTGTGACTTACATAAAAACTTTCTAATAATTAAAATTGAGTTACCAAAGCGTAAATATTTCAATATTTTAGTGACATTAAATGTAATTTAACCATAATTTTAAAACACATTTTTTAAAACATTGTTTTTCACGCCTTGCTTTCTCTTATAGTTCAAAAAACCTTTTCTTCTTTGCTTACACTTACCCATCCAAAAACCCTAACAATGGGGAGAATCCCACATGAAACAACCATTGATATACTATGTCGATTAAGTGTAAAGGATCTTCTACGCTTCAAATGCGTTTCAAAGCCATGGTGCTCTTCGATCGAGGACCCATATTTCATCAAGTTCCACCTCTCCCATTCCCTCAAAACCAATACCAATCACTCTCTTATCCTCCGTCACCGGGAGTACCACTTCTTCTCCGTCAACTGCGACTCACTCGAAACAACCCAAATACTCAACCACCCATTCGGTGAACCAAAAAGAACCATTCAAATATTGGGTTCTTGCAATGGTTTACTGGCTCTAGTAAACGACGACGATAGCATACTTCTGTGGAACCCTTCAACGAGAGAATCCCAGGTATTACCTTCCAATGAAATAGAGTTCGTATCTCCACCTCCAGGGATTTGGTTGTACGTTTCACAGCGTTCACCTCCATCGGGTTACATAGCCCGTTCAACTTACTATGGATTTGGGTACGATCCCATTTCTGATGACTACAAATTGGTTCGAATGATCCAATCATATGGACTCCATGATGAAAATGTTCATTCTGAAGCTAAGGTTTACAGCTTGAGGAGCAATCGTTGGAGAAGGATTAAGGATTTCTGCTTTTATCTTAACTTCAGTCGAGAAATTGGGATTTTGGCTAACAACGCTTTACATTGGATGGTTTTTAGAACTCCTGAACCGCTTAATAAAGAGCTTGTTGGTTTTGATCTGGGGAGCGAGGAATTCCGTTTCCTTGAATTGCCGGATTGTTATTTAGATGAGGCTTTTTTTTTTGACATAAAAGCCATGGGGGGTGACATTTGTTTGACTGCAACTTTTAGGGATTTCATTAATGTTGATGTATGGATAATGAAGGACTATGGGGTTAAAGAATCATGGATTAAACTGATATCATACTACGAACCCGAATCTATTCCAGCTTCTCCATTTCCAGTACCTTTGGCTTTTTCAAAAAATGGTGACAAAGTTTTACTCTTCATTGCATACAAGTGGTGTCATTCGGCCACCAGGACCGACAAATTTGTGTGGTATGATCTGGAAAGCCAAAGGGTTGAGAAAGTTGAGATTAGAGGCCCTCCAGCATCATTTGATGTGGACTTGTATGTTGATAGCCTTGTCCCTCTTAATACTAATGATCTAATGTTCTACAATGAGATGCCCGAGGTAAATTTTCTTTATTTAACTGGATTTGCATTTATAATAGTAAGGTGCAATTTGGATTTTCAAATATATTATCGGATTTTACTTTATTAGGCAATGCTTTCGGAATGAGTTATCTCTCAAATCCATAGTACTATCAATTCAATAAAACAAGTAGTTAAAAAAATCATAAAAAATCGATTTAGCTGATTTCTCAATTCAATTGATCTGTATATGTTTGTGAGTCAATCAATTTAGTGTCTCTCCTTGAATCGATACCTTGAACATTAATTTAATTGCTTTCATTTATGCAAATATTTGTTGCATATCTCTTTGTATGCTGCAATATGAATTTTAATTTATACTGGGTTTTTCTATGTTGTTAGGATTGATTTTTTGTCCAAGATGCTTCACTTGGTGTTATAATTAGAGAAAGGATATGAGGTAATTAAATGTTAAATAAAGTTATAATTAGAGAAAGGATATGAGGTAATTAAATGTTAAATAAAGTTTGTTTCTCAATTACTTTACGAGTATCAGATAAAGCATTTTCAATTTATATTTTTATGTATTAGAGATTGGTATCATTATATTTATATTATTGGTTTTTGCGTTATTAGGTAATGTCTTTAGACCCGAGTTAACAATCGAACTAGTCAGACCATCAATTCAATAAAATAAAAAAAATTGATTTAATTGGTTTTTTTTAATCAATTGATCTTAATTTGCTTGTGAGTCAATCGGTTTAGTGTTTCTCTCCGAATCAATACACTAGAAATTAATTTAATTGCATTCATTTATGCAAATATGTATTGCATTTCTTTTTGTATGTTGCAATATGGATTTCAATTTATATTGGATTCTTTTATGTTATTAGGGATGATTTCTTGTCCAAGGAACTTTACTTGATTACTTTATGAGTATCAGATATAAAAATTTTCGACTTATATTTTTATGTATTGGAGGATGGTATATTTATATTTATATTTATATTTATATATGATTGTAAATAATTCCAAAATTGGTTTGATGTACATGACATTTTTCTAACAGCATCCTCTGGTTTTATCTAAGTAGATACATGCAGGAAATATATATATATATATATTGAATTCAATGAATATAATTAGTTCATTGATAATTGAAAGGAATAAATATCAAAATAATACATGAATTTTGGTTCAATGTGCAATTATATACATAAATTTTGATTTTGAGTAATTTTTTATTTGTTCAATTCTGACAAATTATTAACACAATTGTTGAGATTGAATCATTTTATGTTTGTATATTGCACACAAAAATATTTATATTTATCCCATATAAAAATAAATTGATGTATTTCTTTCTTTAAATGTGCTGGACTGAACCAAAATTGAAGTTTCATATATATATTTGAACTATATTCAAAGTTTCGTGTGTATAAATGCACCAAATTAAAGTTCAAGTATCAAATTGCATATTGAATCAAAGTTCATGTATAATTTTGATATTTATCCCTAATTGAAGTTGTTTGGAATTTGGATAATTTGTATATTGTTTTCACTTGAGTTGTGTGATATGATATCTAATAAGCAAAAGGGTTGAATATGTTATGATTGGAGGATTTCTATGGTGTTTTAAAGTGGAAAGGTTGGTTGAGACCCTCTTAATCCTAGGCATAATTTCTTGTTAACATAAGTTTGCTTTTCAATTATTATTTATGTTTAGATATATGTCGAAAGCACATGAATAATTAAAGTTATGTAATTCTGTTGTAATTATTTATAATCAATACATAAATTGATTTATTTAAACATTTTATTGAGTTGGTGTCACTCTTAATTGAGTCACTAACTCAAATTAAAAAAATATCTCATGTTTTTGCATAATCTCTAATTGAAAATCCAAAAATCGAACTTGTGTTCAATAGTATTACAATACATGTTTTTTCATGATTTGATGTGGACTTGCATGTTGGGAGCCTTATCCCTCTTAATAGTAATGATCAACAATTAGATGCCCCGATAGGTAAATTTTTTTTGCATTTCTTTTATGCTCATATGGATTTGCATTTATATTTGTACGGTGGAATTTGAATTTTCAAATATATTATTGGTTTTTATGCTGTTAAGCAATGTTTTTAGAATCGAATTAGTAGTTAAATCAGTCATATCACTAGTTCGATAAAATAAATAGTTGAAAAACTCATAAAAAAATCAATTCAATTGGTCTGTACTTGTTTGTCGGTTCATCAGTCTAATGTCTCTCCTTGAATCGATACCTTGATACAGTTCGGTTCAAATAATCATGTTGTTAAAGATGATTTCACGTCCAAGGTGCTTCACTTTGTGCTATAATTAGAGAAATGATATGCGTTAATTAAATGTTGAATGAAACCTATTTCTCGACCATTTGATATGAGTATTTTCAATTTATATTTTTTTTGTATATATTCAGAGGAATATTAATTGCATTTTTTATGCTCATATGGATTTTCATTTATATTTCTACTGTGCTTTAATTAGTTTTTCGATTCAATGGGTCTCTATTTGTTTGTGGGTTAATGGGTTTGTTGTTAGGGATAAGTTCTTGTCCAAGACGCTTCACCTGATACTATAATTAGAGAAATGATATGAAGTAATTAAATGTTGAACGGAATTTGTTTATGGTACATTCAATTTCTATTTTTCGTATGTAATTAGAAGAATATTTATATATGGATATGCTAGAGAAGCACATGCTAATCCTAAATCCTAGAAATTAATTTAACTACATTCATTTATGCAAATATGTGTTTCATTTCTCTTTGTACGTTACAGTATGAATTTCCATTTATATCGAGTTTTTCTATGTTGTTAGGGATGGTTTCTTCTAAAATAGAAGCATTTTATATGATTTTCTCATTTTTTATGCAATTTGTATCGTAGTTACCTTGTGCTGTCCAAAAACTATTTTAGTAGAAACATTTTCTTTCTCATGGTTCTTTTGCACTAACTTTCATCTAATCGCATACATTTATTATACTTTTAGTTAATGTAGAAATTAATCACTTATATTTATATGTTGATAACATATTAATTTCTTTACCTTAATACTTGTCATAATTATAAATCATATTCACTCACTCGCTTGAAAATTTGGCGCCTCTTCATGTCATACTTCATCAAATACATTCTATCTCTAATGTATAAACTAAAATATACACATTACACTTTCCATTCACAATATATTTAACTCAACAAATTGAAATACAAGTAAGGTTAATTTGAAAGCTTATCTTTTTTGACAAGAAATTCTTCTCTTTTGCTTCCCTTTCCAACTATTTTTCTTCACTTCCATCTACTAGTTTCTTGCTTCTAAATTGATGAACATACTCTCTAAGATCTTTACTTTCATTTTCCTTTTTGATGCTCATAGAAATTCTCATGATGAAATTGAATAATCAAGGACCAAATTGTAAATGAAGAAAATATTTTTCCCTCCATATGTCATTCATTTTGGGGAGACAAGGATGAAGAAAATTCTTCATCTTTCCTCCCTTTTACAATAACATTTTTTTGTTAAAATATTATCAAAACATCATGATTACAATCCAATGGCCCATATTTTATACTTCAAGATAAATAAATCTAATGGCCATCATTCATCAATCCAATGGCATTTTGGTAATTTTCTCAAAATTATTTATTTATTATTTTATTAAATGACTATTTTGCCCCTGGTCAAATTTCATATATTCATTTATGTCCTTTTCACTTTTGATTATTTTCACTTTCAGTCCTTCAACTTTTTCAATTTACACTTTAACCTCTCAACTTTTGAATACTCACACTTTGACCCCATCAATTTTTATTTTTTCACAACTTAGTCAATACCTCAAATTTATCTCACAATATAATACTATACATTTTATATTATTTTATATTTTATTCATTTATTTTTGGACATTCTCCATTATCCAATACCTCCCTCTACTAACATTGATGTACTTTATTTCATTACTCAATAATTCAACTATACACTTTTTGAATATAACACTTTACAAAATTTAGAATGATGATTTTAAGGGTATCACATTTCTCCCTCCCTAAATGAAATTCCGTGCTCGAATTTTTCTTAATTTGAGTAATTATAAATTTCATTATTTCTAATAATATGATTTCAAATTATAATTTACTTAATTGAATTTCTTATTTCATTTTTCTCTAACATCCCTTATCATTTACTTTCTTTATATCTTATTTCGCTAAGAATCTATCTCATATTATTTTTCTACCAAAGGGGTTTTGAGGATGTTAAATGTTGTATGACCTCTGTTCGCATAACTCACACCAATCAAAAGCTCTTCTTCCACGTCTCGTCTACAATTCATTTTATTTCATGACACAATTTTGAATGTCACAAATTTGTGATATAAAATCCAAAAACACTTTTTTCGTCCTTTGACACTGATTGTCAGATTGATTTGGATCTAAAACATGTTATTCTAATCATCGAGGGGGGACTAATCCACCGTATCTACCATTGAATTGTCGCTTGAAGCTTGCTAGCTAGACTTAAGAAAAAAAGAACAGTCTTGTGACTTAAATAAAATCTTTCTAATAACTAAATGATCATTTAGTAAATTTTTAAAATTGAGTTACCAAAGCATAAAATTTCCAATAATTTAGTGACATGAAATGTAATTTAACCATAATTTAAAAACAATTTAAAAATAAAAATAAAAATGTAATAATTAAATTAGAAAGAAACTTACCTTTAAAAACATTGTTTTTCACGCCATGTCTTTCTCTTCTGCTTTAAAAAAACATTTTCTTCTTTGCTTACTCTTAGCCATCTGAAAACCCTAACAATGGCCAGACTCCCACATGAAGTGACCAGTGATATACTATGTCGGTTAAGTGTAAAAGATATTCTACGCTTCAGGAGCGTTTCAAAGCCATGCTGCCGTACGATCGACGACCCATATTTCATCAAACTCCACCTCTCCCATTCACTCAAAACCATTACTAATCACTCTCTTATTCTCAGTCACTGGGAGGGCCACTTCTTCTCCGTCGACTACGACCTATTCGAAACTACCCAAAGACTCAACCACCCATTCGGTGAACAAAGAAAAACCCTTCAAATATTGGGTTCTTGCAATGGTTTGCTGGCTCTAGTAGACGACAAGGATGGAATATTTCTATGGAACCCTTCAACGAGAAAATCCCAGGTATTACCTTTCAATGAAATAGGGTTCTCATTTCCATCTTCAACTTATTATGGATTTGGGTACGATCCCATTTCTGATGACTACAAATTGGTTCGAATGGTCCAATCACATGGAAACAATGATGAATATTTTCATTCGGAAGCTAAGGTTTACAGCTTGAGGAGCAACTGTTGGAGAAGGATAAAGGATGTCTGCTTTTATCATAAGTTCAGTCGAGAATTTGGGTTTTTGGCTAACAACGCTTTACACTGGATGGTTTTTAAAACTCCCCAATCGCGTAATCAAGAGCTTGTTGGTTTTGATCTGGGGAGCGAGGAATTCCGTTTCCTTGAATTGCCGGATGGTTGTTTAGATAAGATTTTAAGGTTTCACATAAAAGCCATGGGGGGTGACATTTGTTTGACTTCAACTTATAGGGAAACCAATAATTTTGTGGTTGATGTATGGATAATGAAGGAATATGGGGTTAAACAATCTTGGTTTAAATTGATATCATGGAAGGAGCCCTACTTTATGCCATGTTCTATAGTTGCACTACCTGTGGCTTTTTCAAAAGATGGTGACGAAGTTTTATTCTTCATTGGATACAAGTGGTTTAATTGGGGCAGAAGGATCGACAGTTTTGTGTGGTATGATTTGGGAAGCCAAGTGGTTGAAGATGCTGTGATTAGAGGTATTCCAACTTCATTTGACGTGAACTTGTATGTTGACAGCCTTGTTCCTCTCAATAGTAATGCTCAACAGTGAGATGCCCCCAGAGGTAAATTTTCTTTATTTAACTGCATTTTTTTTATGCTCATGGATTTGCACTTAGACTTGTATGCTGCAATTTGAATTTCCAAATATATTATTGGTTTTTATGTTATTAGGCAACGTTTAACTAATTTCTCTATTCAATTGGTTTGTATTTGTTTATGAGTCAATTGGTCTACTGTCTCTCTTTGAATCGATACCCTAAACATTAATTTAGTTTCTTTCATTTATGCAAATATGTGTTGCATTTCGCTTTATATGTTGCGATATGAATTTCCATTAATATTGGGTTTTTCTATGTTGTTAGGGATGATTTTTTGTCTAAGAAGCTCCACTTGGTGTTATAATTAGTGAAAGGATATGGGATAATTAAATGTTAAACAAAGTTTGTTTCTCTATTACTTTAAATACAAGTATTTTCAATTTATATTTTTATGTATTGGAGACTCGTATCATTATATTTATATTTGGATATGGTTGTAATTAATGGAAGAATTGGTTTGATTTGATAATATATTATTTGTTTTTATGTTATTAGGTAATATCTTTAGAACCGGATTAATAGTCGAACCAGTCATGTCATCAATTCCAATTAATGGAAGAATTGATTTGGTTTGATTTGAATCAAAATTTATGTATTATTTCGATATTTATTCTTAATTGAAACTGTTTGAAATTTGGATAATTTGTATATTGTTTTCATTTGAGTTGTGTGGTATGATATCTGATAAGCAAAAGGGTTGAATATGTTATGATCAGAGGTTTTATATGGTGTTTTGAAGTGGAAAGGTTGGTTGAGACCCCTATTGGTCCCTCTAATTAATCTTAGGCATAATTTCTTGTTAAGTTATAAGTTCGTTTTTTTAATTATTTTTTGAGTATCATATATGGAAATATATTTTTAATTATATTTAATTGCATTTTTTTATTGCTCATATGGATTTGCATTTTATTTTTATAGTGCAATTTTTATTGGCAATATTCTCAGAATCGAGTTAGTAGTCAAACTGGTCATGCCATCGATTCGATAAAATAAATAATTAAAAGAAATCATAAAAATCAATTCAATTAGTTTTCCAATTCAATTGGTCTGTATTTGTTTGTGAGTCAATTGATCTAGTGTCCCTCCTTGAATAGATATCTTGGTTAACATATTGTTAAAGAATTTATACGAATATTTTCACGTGATTAACTGATATGAGTATTTTCAATTTATGTTTTTTGTACGTATTTAGAGAACCACGTCACTATATTTATATTTAGATGTACTAGAGAAGCCCGTGCTAATCCTAAACCCTAGAAATTAATTTAATTGCATTCTTTTATGTGCATTTCTCTTTATATGTTGCAGAATGAAATTCCATTTATATTGGGTTTTTCTATGTTGTTAGGATGATTTCTTCTAAAATAGAAGCATTTTTATATGATTTTCTCTTTTCTTTTTCTTTTTTGCAATTTGTATCGTAGCATATATATATATAATTTAGAAAATTTATAGGAATAGATAAGTAATAACATCAAAAAATAGATACCTTGAAAAATAATTTAATTTAATTCTTTCATTTATGCAAATATGTGTTGCATTTCTCTTTGTATGTTGCTATATGAATTTCCATTGATATTGGGTTTTTCTATGTTGTTAGGGATGATTTTTTGTCCAAGACTTTTCACTTGGTGCTATAATTAGAGAAAGGATATGAGATAATTAAATGTTAAACGAAAGCTTGTTTCTTGATTACTTTAAATACAAGTATTTTCAATTTATATTTTTATGTATTGGAGACTCGTATCATTATATTTAAATTTGGATATGGTTGCAACTGATTCCCATTAATGGAAGAATTGGTTTGGTTTGGTTTGATTTGATAATATACTATTGGTTTTTATGTTATTAGGTAATGTTTTTAGAACCGGATCAATAGTCGTACCAGTCATGTCATCAATTTCAATTAATGGAAGAATTGGTTTGGTTTGATTTGATAATATTTTATTGGTTTTATGTTATTAGGTAATGTCTTCAAAACCGGATTAATAGTCGAACCAGTCATGTCATCAATTTCAATTAATGACAGAATTGTTTTGACTTGATTTGAATCAAAGTTTATGTATATAATTTTGATACTTATCCCTAATTGAAATTGTTTGGAATTTGGATAATTTGTATATTGCTTTCATTTGAGTTGCGTGGTATGATATAAGCAAAAGGGTTAAATATGTTATGAGCTGGGTAATTATTTATAATTAATACATAAATTGATTTATTTAAACATTTTATAGGGTTGGTGTTACTCTTAATAGAGTCGCTAATTCAGTTATGAAATTAAAGAAATATATTTTCTTTGAACTTGTTTTTACATCATCTTTAATTAAAAATCCAAAAATCGAACTCGTGTTCAATTTGAACGAAACTATTCAAGCTCAAGCTTAATTTGATAATTACCAAATTAAATTTAACCATGAATGTAGTTTACCCATAACTTCAAAACGCTTTTTTAAAAAAAACAAACTTTCCTTTCAAAACTTTGTTTTTGCTTTTTTTTCTTTAAAAACCATTTTCTTCTTTGCTTAACTTAACCATCCAAAAACCCTAACAATGGCAAACCTCTTGCATGATATGACCATTGAAATACTACGTGGTTTAAGTATAAAAGATCTTCTATTGAATACGTGTTCAATAGCATTAAAATACAAGTTTGTTATCATTATATATTGAAATACTACGTGGTTTATGTATTGTCGGATGATATCATTATATTTATATTTGATGATACAATTAAAAATTCAAAAATTAAACACGTGTTCAATAGTATTAAAATACAAGTTTGTTATCACTTCTATATTCATTATTAAATAAATCAATATTGAACAGAAAATATTTTCTTTTGCCCATATCATGCGTGCCGTAAAATCTAGTATATATAAAAGAACACAAATATCATGTCTTCTTGTTATGATTTAAAGTTAGAAACAAAGTATATCGATCTCTTGAACATAATTGTATGAATTAATTGGACTAAACACGAGATCGATATAATTTACTTCTAACTTTAAATCATAGAAAATATGATTTTTTTTATTTCATTAATCATACAAATTAGTAGAATAAAACATAAATATATAAATGAAAAGTATAAAATTTAAAGTTGGTTACGAAACAACATTATTAATGTAATAGTGACTCAAAACAACATTTTTGGTAACGTTAGTTACGAAGTTTAAAATTTATATAATTGAATGACAAAAATAAAAATACAGTAGTAATTGGTAACTACTTAAGTGAAAATATAATTTTATGATATAAAAATATATTTAAATAAAAAATTTGATGGCTTGCCAACTTTGGAATTGATTAGAATGTTTGAATTTGATTTGAATGGAACTACTTTATTTAAGCTCGACTTGTTATTAAATCAATTTTGATTTAAAAATATTGTATGGCATTCTCTATTCGCATAGTTGGTACTAATAAAAAAACTCTCTTTCCAATTGTCCTAAGCCTTAACTCTTATACTTTAAAAGGTAAATTACACCAACAGTCACTCAATTTTGGGGTAGCTGACAAAATAATTACATTGGTTTCATTTCAATCACTCAACTTTAGAAAAAATGACAAAACAATCCTTTTTGTCGTTTTCCGGTACAGACGTAATGGCAAAGTGACATGAAGAATGACGGCTTGCTTGATGTTATTAACTGTCCAGTTGGTCGGTTAACACCAATTTAAACAACCCTATCAACAACAATTTAGGGTTTATGCAGTCCTATCAGTACCAATGTAAACCTTTTATTCTTTCTCTCAATCTCTTTAAATTCATTTTAACCTTAAAAATTTCGTAAACACTTTCCACCTCCTCTCTTGCCTCTCTCATTTGCTTATTTTCATAATTTTTTTTTCCAGATCCCTTTACTTTCCCAGATCTCTCCCATGTCTTCTCACACCATAACTAAAACTTTCATTCACAGCAAATTCAAACTAAGCAAAACTCTCCCTTTCCCTTTGTGGGGGAAAAAATCCCAAAAAATATTCATAAAGGTTTTAATCTGTTGGAGTAGTCATAGTCTTCTCGGTGTGAGGGATTTAAAACCTAATGAAACACTAAGTCTCTTCTCCTCGTCTATTTTTGTAAAAATTTTGATAAAAGAAAGATAATTTTTTCTTTTTGTTTTGGGTTTCGAATTAAAATACAAAAAAATAAAACACCAAAAAAAAGTTTTATTTTGATTTTAAATGTGACAAGTTTTTGTGTTTATGCACGTTTAAGAGTTTAGATTTTCGTGCTTTTGTTTAGCTTGGGTTTTTGGTTCTAATTTGTGTGCTCCCTTTTTTTCCTTTCTTGTTTGCAGAATCTGGTTCTGTATTCTTTATTTATTTTAATGTTGGAAAATTTTCTTTTTGGAGGAGGTAGCTTGATGGGAGGTTGATTTTAGGGTTTTTTTGCCATTGATTTGCAAAATGGAAAAGATAGGGTTATTTTCCCTTTTTGATTCCACCACTCTCGCCCTTCCTTTGGCTTTTAGAGATTGAGCAATAGCGGCCGTTATATAGCGGTAGCGGCACCATCCGAAACCGCTATTATATTTTACAATAAGTTGTGTGAATTTTTTTAAAAATTCACGACCGCGATACCCGCAATGACCACAATAGCATCCGTTATGTCTACAACCACGATAAACGCAATGCGACCGGAAACGCTACCGTGATCGCAATTTAAATCCCTGGTGGGAAGTTAACTTGCCACATTAACTAGTTAACTTGCTACATGAGTTGTCTCGTTACTTTTTAATAACATAGTAATTGTTTTGTGATTTTTTTAAAGTTAAATAATTGAAATAAAATCAAGGTGACTGTTACCTCGAAGTTTTATGATTATTGGTGTAATTTAAACCCCTTCAAAAAAAACCTTCTTTCTTTGCCTACTCTTACCTATCTAAAAACCCTAACAATGGCGAGAGTCCCGCATGAACTGACCATTGATATACTATGTCATTTAAGTGTAAGATATTCTATGCTTTAAGTGCGTTTCAAAGTCCTGGTGCTCTTCAATCGAGGACCCAGATTTCATCAAACTCCATCTCTCCCATTCCCTCAAAACCAATACCAATCACTCCCTTCTTCTCCGTCCCTGTGGGTACCACTTCTTCTCCGTCAACTACGACTCACTCAAAACAACCCAAACACTCAAGTACCCACTCGGTGAACCAAAAAAAAACCATTAGAATATTGGGTTCTTGCAATGGTTTACTGGCTCTAAAAAACAACAACAAGAGAATATTTCTGTGGAACCCATCAACGAGAAAATCCCAGGTATTACCTTCCACTGAAATAGGGCGTGCCGGTTTAACATTTTACGGATTTGGGTATGATCCCATTTCTGATGAGTACAATGTTGTTCTAATGGTCCAATCAGGTGGACACAATTCTGGCCATTTTCGTTATGGAGCTGAGGTTTACAGCTTCAGGAGTAATTGTTGAAGGATTAAGGATCTCTGCTTTTATCTTCAGTTGAATAAAAGATTTGGATTTTTGGCTAACAACGCAATGCATTGGATGGCTTTTAAAAGTCCCCAATCGGGTAAGGAAAACCTTGCTGGTTTCGATCTTGCGAGCGAGGAATTCCGCTCCGTTGAATTGCCGGATTTTTGTTTAGATGAGCCATTCTGGTTTGGCATAGGAACCATGGGAGGTTACCTTTGTTTGAGTGCAGTTCATGGGGAATTAGGTGATATTGTGGCTGATGTATGGATAATGAAGGAATATGGGGTTAAAGAATCTTGGAGTAAATTGATATCATGGAACCAACCGCACTATATTCCATCTGTAGTAGTACCTTTGGCATTTTCAAAAAATGGTAAGAAAGTTTTATTCAACATTGGATACCAGTGGTTTAGTTTCGACGAATGGGACAGGTTTGGGTGGTATGATGTGGGAAGCGAGAGGGTTGAGAATGTTGAGATTAAAGGCCTTCCAACCTCATTTGATGTGCACTTGTATGTTGAGAGCCTTGTCCCCCTTAATAGTAATGCTCAACAATGAGAGGTAATTTTTCTTTATTTAATTGCATTCTTTTTATGCTCATATGGATTTTGTATGGTGCAATTTGAATTTTCAAATATATTATTAGTTTTTATGTTATTAGGCAATATTTTTAGAATCGGGTTATTAGTTGAATCAGTTATGCCATCAATTTGATAAAATAAAAAATTGAAGATATCATAAAAATTCAGTTCAACTGGTTTTTCGATTCAATTGGTCTGTATTTTGTTTGTGAGTCAATACCTTGATCTGATTCGGCTCAAACCATATTGTTAGATATGATTTCTTGTCCAAGGCGCTTCACTTGATGCTATAATTTGAGAAATGATATGAGGTAATATCGAGGTTTGCTTTTGGAGCATTTGATATGAGTATGTTTTTGTATGTATTTAGAGGAATATTTATATTTGGATATGCTAGAGAAGCACGTGCTAATCCTAAACCCTAGAAATTAATTTAATTGCATTCTTTTATGTGCATTTCTCTTTGCATGTTACAATATGAATTTCCATTTATATTCGATTTTTCCATGTTGTTAGGGATAATTTCCTCTAGAATAGAAGTATTTTATGCGATTTTCTCATCTCTATTCATTTTTTATGCAATTTGTATCGTAGTATATATATAATTATAATTTAGAAAATCTATAGGAATAGATAAATAATGACATCAAAAAACCGATCATTTTGTTTTAAAAATAAATGCCTTTGGCATCCAACTATAGGACTGAATAACTTTTTTTTTGAATGGCAGTCCCAAAAAAAATGTACTTCGACATCAAAAAAATATATTCGTACAAAAAGCTTCACTTGATCTTATAATAAGAGAAAGGATATAAGGTAATTGAATGTTAAACAAAGTCTGTTTCTCAATCACTTTACGAGTACTAGATACAAGCGTTTTCAATTTATGTTTTTATGTATTGGAGGATAATATCATTATATTTATTAATAGTTTGAAATTGTTCTTATTTCTATTTATAATTTATAAAAAAAAAAGATTTATGATTATGATATAGGTGGCAATCATAAATGTAATACCAATTCGGGGTTTTTTCTAAGCGGAGATTAGATATTTCATTTTATTGGTCCAACCATGCTGAAATTACAATATAAGTTTGTTATCACTTCTATTTTCCCTATTAAATAAATTAAAAAATAATTTCTTTCGCCCATATCATGGGTGTGATAAAATCTAATATATATTGAATTGTCTTTTACAGCTCATTAGCTAAACTTAAGAAAAAAAAAAGAACAATCTAATGACTTAAATAAAAGTCATTTAATAATTTAATGATTATTTTATAATTTTTTTAAAGTTAGTTACCAAAATGTAATATTTCTAATAATTTAGTTACAATTTACCCATTATTTTGTGAAAACATTTTTTAAAAATTAAAAAAAAAAGCAAAAAGTAACTACCTTTAAAAACATTGTTTTTCACGCCATGCTTACACTTATACATTAAAAAACCTTTCTACTTTGCTCACTCTTAGCAATCCAAAAACCCTAGCAATGGCAACACTCCCGCTTGAAATGACCATTGAAATACTACTTCGATTGAGTGTAAAAGATCTTCTACGCTTCAAGTGTGTTTCAAAGCCATGGTGCTCTTCGATCGACGACCCAGATTTCATCAAACTCCACCTCTCCCATTCGGTCAAAACCAACACCAATCACTCCCTTATTCTCCGTCACTGTGAGTACCACTTCTTCTCCGTCAATTACGACTCACTCAAAACAACTCAAAGACTCAACCACCCACTCGGTGAACAAAAAACACCCATTAAAATATTGGGTACTTGCAATGGTTTGCTGGCTCTAATAGACGACAACGGTATAATATTTCTATGGAATCCTTCAACGAGAAAATCCCAGGTATTACCTTCCACTGAAATAGAGTTTTCATCTCCATCGATTTTCTTTCCCCGTTCAACTTATTATGGATTTGGGTACGATCCCATTCCTGATGACTACAAATTGGTTCGAATGGTCCAAGTACATGGAAAAAATAATAGCTATCTTCATTCGGAAGCTAAGGTTTACAGCTTGAGGAGCAATAGTTGGAGAAGGATTAAGGATTTCTGCTTTTATCTTAGTTTCTATCGAGAATTTGGATTTTTGGCTGACAACGCTTTATATTGGATGGTTTTAAAAACTCCCCAATCGGGTAATAAAAGCATTGTTGGCTTTGATCTGGGAACCGAGGAATTCCGTTTCGTTGAATTGCCGGATTCTTGTTTAAATAAACGTTTCTGTATGAACATGAAAGCCATGGGAGGTTACCTTTGTTTGATTGCAACTTATACGGAATTCAATGATGATGTGGTTGATATATGGATAATGAAGGAATCTTGGATTAAATTGATATCATGGAAGAAATCCGAGTCTATTTTAGGTTTCCCAATTGTAATACCTTTGGCTTTTTCAAAAAGTGGTGACAAAGTTTTATTCAGCATTGCTCTACACAAGTTTGTGTGGTATGATCTGGGAAGCAAGAGGGTTGAGAATGTTGGGATTAGAGGCCTTCCAAGCTCATTTGATGTGGACTTGTATGTTGAGAGCCTTGTCCCCTTAATGGTAATGCTGTAATGAGATGCCCCGCAAAGGTAAATTGTTTTTATTTAATTGCATTTTTCTTATGCTCATATGGATTTGTATGGTGCAATTTGGATTTTCAAATATATTATTGGTTTTTATGTTTTCAGGTAATGTTTACAGAACTGGATTGGTCGTTGAATTGGTCATACTATTCCGTTCTCGTTTGGAAATTGGATAATTTGTAATTTGTTTTCACTTGAATTGTGTGGTATGATATCTGATAAGCAAAAGGGTTGGATATGTTATTGATTGGAGGTTTTCTATGGTGTTTTAAAGTACAAAGGTTGGTTGAGACCCCTGATGGTCCCTCTTAATGTTTGGCATGATTTCTTGTTAACCTATGATTTTTGCTTTTGAATTATTTTAATTATATTTATGTTTAGATATGTGTAGGGGTGAAGTCAATGTTAGGGGGTCGAATTTAAGTTATATATTTTTACGATAGTAAAAATGTAATTTCACTATTTTAATAGCTTATATCTTTATAATTTTAAAGTATTGTATCAAAATTTTATATTTTGAGAGATTAAAGTGCAATTTTACTAGTAATTTAAAATTTTATAAATTATAAACAGGCCCAAATGGAAAATTTTGCATTTTCTTAGGGGAGGGTCGGTCCCTGCTAGCTCTCTGACTTCGCCCCTGAATATGCGTTGAAAGTAAATGAATAATTGGAGCTATATAACTTAATTGTAATTAGTTACAATTAATATAAAATTAATTTATTTTAAGTACTTTACTAAATTGATGTTACTCTTAATTGAGTCACCAACTCAATTACGAAGATAAAGGAATATAGGTGAAAATAAGAAAAATCAAAACAATACTATTTTCTTTCGTAAAAATCTGTCATAGCCAACCTTACTGAACGCAATGTCAACTGCCCAGTTCACATTAAATTTCAAAAATACAAACACCAAACAATATTGTTAATTAGTGACTGGATGGTTAATTAAGATAGAAAGATTAAACTGTAAAAGTAGTAAAATTTAATTGTTATAAAATTTTAATTAATTGAAGGACCAATTGAGTAATTTGACTCTTTTAAATATAGTGGAAGGTGTTGATAGACAACTATCATCCACCAAAATAGCTAATGAACGTCAATGTTAACAAATTATGATTAATTAATTAATTAATTAATTAATTAATTAACTAAGTTAAAATTTAAAAGTCATCATCCATTTTTTTATTTTTCTTCTTCACCGTGGAGAGAATGAAACTTTGAGAAGCCATTCGCAAGGCTTCAACATTTGGCCAACTTTAGCTTTATGCTGATAGGCCATTTTCACTCCTTTTTTTTTTTTGTAAATCTTATAATTTCAGTATCGTTGTAACTCGTCTTAGTTAATATGTATGTTCATTTTTAAAACTATTATGGTTTCAAAAAGTTATCATTGTCGATATTTGAAGCTTTTAATGTTAAGTTGTTGGATATAGATCTTATAAATGAAAAAGGACTAGTTTGTGAAGTGAGAATTGTTAGTTTTGCAGATAAGGATTAAATTGTTAATATCTTAAATTTGGCATGTAATTTCTATAATTTTTATAATAGGAGGCTGTAATTGGATGTATTTGAAGTTGGTTTAAAATTTGGAGTCTAAATTTGAAAGTTATGATAAGTTTGATTTTAGGGATTAAATTGAATAAAATGTAAAATTTGAAGAAATAACCAAAAGATAAAATTGAGCTTACATATATTTGTAACAAGTTGTTATATGATATTTGAGAGATTAAATTGAAATAAATTTATATTAAAGACCAAGATTTGAACAAGACAATTGATAATCGAGGAAAAAGGAAATTTACAAACTAATCTCTAACCCTTCTGCTTATGCTATTTGCCCCTGGTAAGTTCATATAGTATAAATATGTTTAAATTGTTGTTGAGTTCCATCTGTATATTCATTAATGTTTTATTGATAGCCTGAATTGGCTATGAATTAGTACCTAAATTGAGAATTGAATTCGATTGAAAAGGATTGTTGCGAAATGGTATAATGTGAGATTAAACCTGGACGAAATTAGTGACAGTCTCGTATACGAGGTTACAGGTTATTTCCCATACGCCTCGAGCTCCAACTTGTGTTGCGGACTCGAGAATAAAGGTATATTAAGCCCTGGTCAAGCTATATGTTGTGTAGGTTCAACCCTAACGGGTGACCAAGCACTATTCTCCAATTCATGTAGGTTTAACCCAAAAGGGTAACCAAACACTATATTTCTCATGTAGGTTTATCTCAAATAGGTAACCAGACACACTTTCACCTATATATTGAGTTCTTTTACGATGTTTCATTGGGTAAAATTATAAAATGGAAATGTGATGGTATGAAGTTGATGTTGGCAAGATGATAGTTCATTATTTGTATATTTGAATCAAGTTGGATTATGATAGAAATATGAAAATTTGAGGTTATATGTATGGTTTGAACTCAAAGCCTTATGTATCTTATATTGTTACATTGTATCTTGATAGAGATACTTATTTTGCATAATGAATTGAATGTGTGATAGGTAATTGAGTTAAGTAATCATTCATATTTTATGAGCTTATTAGGTATTTTAAATACTTACTCATGTTACTAATTTTCTGTCGATTTTGGATATCCAAAACGTGTCGATCGGATCAACGAGAAGCACATACTTTTTTTCTTTCGAATTCGGTAGACTTTTGATGTTTTGAGTTTGGTTATTTTTGGCATGTACATAGGATGGTTAAACTTGGATTAAATTTTAGCATATGTGTTAATTGA
This sequence comes from Gossypium hirsutum, assembly GCF_007990345.1. Lineage (NCBI taxonomy): Eukaryota > Viridiplantae > Streptophyta > Magnoliopsida > Malvales > Malvaceae > Gossypium > Gossypium hirsutum. The sequence goes on from NC_053444.1 coordinate 1,756,259, forward strand.
TATTTGTAGTATATGCAATTATAGTACCAAGTTGTTACATGTGGTAAGTTGTGTATATTTACCAAAGTAATGGTATGATTAGGATTTGTGTATGATTTACTTTGGTAAAAAGTTAAGGCATAATTTAGGTTGTTAGAAAGGTAAGGTTGGAAATTATTATAGTAAAGTGCACATTGGTGTTCATATATGCTTGTATAAATGGTTAGGTTGTATTTTTTATTTGGTTGTGATGGTACCAAATGGCACATTGGTTAGGCACTTAGGAATGATATTTTAATTGATGCTTTGGTATGTTTTTGGTACATTTTAATGTGGTTTAAGGAATTATATAAAATGCATATGTGGTATATGAAAGTTTGTGGTTTACAACTTGCCTTGTAGGGTACACATAAGTGAACACAGTATGACACACAACTGTGTGCTTCACATGGGCATGTGGCACGGCCGTGTGCTCTGAATGAACTAACTGCAAGTTGTTTGACACAACCATAATTAATTACACGGTCTGATGACACGATTGTGTGACCCTGTATTACATGACATTAGCCTTGTACACGTTTGAAGTACACGGCTGTGTGGTTTGGCTCCACATGGCCTCAGTCTGTCACACGGCTTGGCCACACGGCTATATGACCCTGTTTTGTCTTTTTATCTTTTCTTCTTTCTTTTTTTGGTAAAAGTTTCAAAATGATCCTAAATTGGTTCTGAGCCGGATTGAGAGCTTTCTAAGTAAGAATAAGACTCGAATTTAATTGTATATCATAATATTTGAATGATTATGACATGATTGATTATTTGGTGGGTTTATTTATTATTTAATTTATATGTGATTTGGAAAATGTTACAAATTAGTCTTAGTTAAATTCTAGGTTGATATCATGGCATACGTAAGTTTGTACAAGGCAACTATATTTGAGGATGATGCCTTGAATTGATTATCATCGTGTCATTGTGTGACTCATGTTTTATTTGAATGTTAACTGTGTGTTTATGAAATAGTTTCATGTTTAATTGAAATGAAGATTATGAATTGTTTTTATTGTTTAATTGAATATTTAAAGCTAGAACTATATGTGATGATCTTTGTTTATTATAGTGACATCCCGCGGCTCGAGTCTAATAACCGGACCGGGTATGGGGTGTTACAAAGATATCAATGTGTAAGTGTTAAGGATTAAATGTGTTATTATACCAAATAAAAACACTACATCATCATTTTTTATTAACAATCTAACGGAAAGTGATCAAAACAAACTAATCGAAAATGTTAAGGATGAAGCTGAAAGTTTTTGTAATTTGATAATCAAAACAAAAGCACGCTAATAAATTGAGACCCTTTGATTTTTATAATAAATATAATCAATAAAATATGATATTGAATCTAATTAATAATTTGAATATATACATATATATATACATATATAAAAATGTTTGTATCTGTATCTTCTATAAGATGTCAGAGGCCGTCACTGCTATTTAACCTAGCATCTTTATGTTGTAGTAATAAGGCTTCTGTCCTCATGGCACCTGTGAATTGGTTCTTTGAAACTGCACAAGTCCATCTATGACCTGAAACAAGCGCCACAAGCTTGGCTGAAACTGCACAAGTCCATCTATGACCTGAAACAAGCACCACAAGCTTGGCTAGAGCTATGTAGTTTTCCTCTGCAACATGATGAAGAACTCAGTTTCGTATGTTTGTTTATTCATCTATGCTAAGGATTCCATCCCAATTTTATTTCTTGGTTTATGTGAATTATCTTGCACTCCTAGGAAGTAATAATAATAATAATAATATGATGTTCAGTCTTTTCTGGCAACAGTTGTCTCTTATATTTGATGTGTTGAGGTAACCAACACGTGTTCAATAGGGTTAAAATACATGTTTTTCATAATATAAAGATGTACTGAAATTAAAAGTTTGATTAGGCTTGTGAGCATTTGGATTGATTAGGATGTTTGAGCAAAAAATAATTTCATTTCAAATATGGGTCTGGGTCAGACTTATTTTAACATTCAAGGCTCAAGTCTGGTATACTTTTATAATATTAATGGTTTTTAGAAAATGAGTAAACTACACTTGAGGTTACTAAACTATAGGTAAATTTACGTTTTAGTCACCTAACTTCAAAAAGTTAAAAAAATGCTCATTGAACTAGTCGAAAGTTTTTATTGAAGTCTCTAGAATGTTAAAATAATTGTTGTATGATCTTCTATATTTGCATAGTTTACATCAATTAAAAGCTCTCCTTCCTTGTCTCTTTTACAGTTCATTTTCTTTTATGACACAATTTGAAAGTCACAAATTTGTGAACTAAAATCTAAATAATTGTCTTCTTCGATCTCTAACATTGACCGTCAGATTAACTTAGATCTAAAGTATTTTATTCTAATCATTGAGGGGTACTAATCCACCGTATCGATCATTGAATTGTCGCTTGAAACTCGCTAGCCAGACTTAAAAAAAAGAACAACCTAGTGACTTAAATAAATAATTTTTAATAGTTCAATGATCATTTTGTAATTTTTTAAAATTAAGTTAAACTTTCGAATAATTTAATGACATTAATTGTAATTTAACCATAATTTAAAAAAACACTTTTTTTTAATAAAAAATGCAATAATTGAATAAAAAAGAACCTTCCATTTAAAAACATCGGTTTTCACGCTTCTTTTTATGGTTTAAAAAGCCTTTTCTTCTTTACTTACCCATCCAAAAACCCTAACAATGGCGACCCTCTCGCATGATTTGGCCATTGAAATACTACGTGGTTTAAGTGTAAAAGATCTTCTACGCTTCCAGTGCGTTTCAAAGCTCTGGTGCTCTTCTATCAACGATTCACATTTCATCAAACTCCACCTCTCCGATTCACTCAAAACCATTACCAATCACTCCCTTATTCTTCGTAAATCCGGGTACGACTTCGTCTCCGTCAACGTCTACGACTCACCCAAAACAACCCAAAGACTCAACCACCCACTCGGTGAACAAAAAAAACTCCATAAAATATTGGGTTCTTGCAATGGTTTGCTGGCTCTAATAGACGACGACAATAGAATATTTCTATGGAACCCTTCAACGAGAAAATCCCAGGTATTACCTTCCACTGAAATAGACTTTTCATCTGCATCGAGTTTCTTTCCCCGTTCAACTTATTATGGATTTGGGTACGATCCCATTTCTGATGACTACAAATTGGTTCGAATGGTCCAATTACACGGAAACAATAAAGGCTATCTTCACTCGGAAGCTAAGGTTTACAGCTTGAGGAGCAATTGTTGGAGAAGGATTAAGGATTTCTGCTTTTATCTTATATTACATCGAAAATTTGGAATTTTGGCTAACAACGCTTTACATTGGATGGTTTTTAAAACTCCCCAATCATGGAAACAAAACCTTGTTGGTTTTGATCTCGGGACCGAGGAATTCCGTTTCCTTGAATTGCCGGATTTGTGTTTAGATAAGCTTTTTTGTTACGACATAAAAGCCATGGGAGGTTACAATTGTTTGACTGCAACTTTTAGGGATTCCAATGATGTTGTGGCTGAGGTATGGATAATGAAGGAATATGGGGTTAAAGAATCCTGGGTTAAATTGATATCATGGAACCAACCCCACCTCCTTTCATGTTTTCCATCTGTAGTAGTAGTACCTTTGGCTTTTTCAAAAAATGGTGACAAAGTTTTATTCAGCAGTGATGTACACACGTTTGTGTGGTATGATTTGGGAAGCAAAAAGGTTGAGAAGGTTGGGATTAGAGATGTCCCAATTATCCATGATGTGGACTTGTATGTTCAGAGCCTTGTCCCTCTTAATAGTAATGCTCTAATGATCAACAATGAGATGCCCCCACAGGTAACTTTTCTTCCTTGAATTGTATTTTTTAATGCTCATATGGATTTGCATTTATATTTGTGTGGTGCAATTTGAATTTTTAAATATATTATTGGTTTTTATGTTATTAAGCCATATTTTCAATGTCAGGTTAGTACTTGAAGATTCAATAATTAATTAATTAAAAAGTTTTTAAAAGAAGGTATAATTAGTTTTTCGGTTTAATTGGTCTGTACTTATTTGTGGGTTAACTAGTCTAATGCCTCTCCTTAGATTGAGACTTTGACTCAGATTGGTTCATAATCATGTTGTTATACCTGGTTATAATTAGAGAAATGATATGAGCTAAATAAACGTTGAACAGATTTTGTTTTTCGAGCATCTGATATGAATATTTTCAATTTATATTTTTGTTATGTATTTAAAGCACCGCATCACTATATTTATATTTGGATATGCTGCAGATGCACATGCTAATTCTAAACCCTAGAAACTAATTTCATCGCATTTTTATGTGCATTTCTCTTTGTTGCGATATGATTTTGCATTTATATTTTTTTTTCATGTTGTTAGGGATGATGTCTTGTTCAAGAAGCTTCACTTGGTGTTATAATTAGAGAGACGATATGAGGTAATTAAAAGTTAAACGAACTTTGTTCCCCGATTATTTTATGAGCATCAAATATAAATATTTTTAATTTATGTTTTTATGGATTGGAGGATGGTATCATTATATGAATATTTTATTTTATAATTAAAAATTCAAAAATCGAACACTTGTTCAATAGTATTAAAGCACAAGCTTGTTGCCATTTCCATATTCATTACTAAATAAAGGGATAAGTATTAAAATTATATATGAACTTTGATTTAATTTGCAATTGTATACATTAACTTTAATTTGGTGCAATTATACACGTTAAACTCTGATTGTTACCATAGTTCATGTATAGTTTTAGGATTTATCCCTTAAATAAATTAAAAAATAACATTCTGAACATAAAATATTTTCTTTCGCCCACATCATAGTAAACAACATACATATATACCATGTTGGCCAAGTATTCAACTAGCTTGAAATCACTCTTATCAATATCTATAATTTGTAAATAAAAAAATTATTCAATTGATTAATAGTTTGAAATCGCTATTATTTCTATTTATAATTTGTAAATAAAAAAAAAGATTTATGGTTATGATTCATTAGAGGTGCTCATGGGCTGGGCGGCCCAACCTGGCCCGACTGCCCGCTCGAAATATGGGAGGGTTTGGGTAAAAATATAGGCCTGAAATATGGGCTTGGGCAAAAAAATGAGGCTTGTTTAGAAAATGGGTTGGGCCTTGGGCACCACTTTTTTTGCTCGGGCTCGGCCCGGCCTGGCCCGATATAATAAATATATTTATTTTTTAAATTTTTTTAATTTTAAAATTTTTTTAATTTTAAAATATTTTTAAAATACATTTTTTAATTTTTAAAATAAAATTTTTGGTATTTATTAAAAAAGGGTCGGGCTTGGGTAAAATTTCAAGCCCATATTTCGGGTCAGGCTAGGGCCTAGGACTCGGCCCGAACCCAGCCCGGCCCTGTCCATGAGCACATCTAGTTATGATATAGATAGTAATCATAAATGTAATACAAATTCGGGGTTTTTTCTTTTTAAACGGAGCTTAGGTACTTCATTTTATCGGTCCAATTCAACCAACCATATTGAAATTACAATGTCAAATTAATTAAATACTATCTCTTGAACATAATTGTATGAACTAATGGGACTAAACACATGTTTTCAAGATGAATATAATTTGCTTCTATTTTATATATAGAAAATATGATTTTGGATTTCGTTAATCATACAAATTATGAGAATAAAACATAATTATATAAATGAAAAGTAAAAAAATTTAAAATTAGTTACGAAACAACATTAATAGTGTACCAAAACAACATTTTTGGTAATGTTGATTACGAAATTTAAAACTTATATAGTTGAATGCCTAAAATAGAAATACACTAATAATTTGCGACTAATAGTAAAGGTGTCATTATATGTTGATCTATCTATGAATGCAATATTATATATATGTTGATGGTGATTGAAAGTGTATATGTGGACTAAATTTATAGAATTTGTAAATGTGAAGGGTTAATTTTATTAAGTTTTTTAGAACTAGGACCAAATTGATAAAATGTATAAATGTCGAGGACTAAATATGTTATTATACTAATTAAAAAAAGACTACATCATCATCTTATTTTAACGATTTAATGGAAAGTGACCAAAACAAAACTAACTGAAAGCGTTTGTAATGAAATTGAAAGTTTTTATAATTTGACCGCTAAAACAAAAACATGCTAATATTTGAGACCCTTTTTATTTTTATAATAAATATAATCAATAAGATAATATATTGAATCTAATTAATATTTTTACTTTTATTTTACTCACCCAAAATGAAATACTTGCAATTTTGCCACCCAACTTTTAGAACGTTTTTATTTTTGTCACTCAAGTATTAAATCTCTAACGACGGATAATTGTACATGTCACATCAAGTAAACACTTTCATTTTGATCACCCAACATCTAAGTTACTTTCATTTTGGTTACCCAAAAAAAAAAATTTTTAATATATATTGGTCGTGGTAAAAAAAGTTAATGATTAAAGTGAAAAAAGTTCGGGTAGTAATCTTTAAGCGATGATTCGATGATCGGTACAATGAACTAGTACCCATTAACGAGTAGAAAAATATACTTTAAATCCAAGTCGACCTAACGATCAATGTCAAAGATTAGAGAAAAAAGTTGTTTGAATTTTAATGTATAGATTTGTGATGTTTAAAGCAAGTATCATGGGAAAAAATTGAACTGTAGAAGAGAAAGGGAATGAGAGCTTTCGATTGGTACAAGTAGTGCAAACAAAGAAGGCCATACAATGATGACTTTAACAGCTTAGTGACTTAAATGAAAATTTTCAAATAATTCTCTGATCATTTTAAAATTCAGTGATCAAAACATAAACTTATTAATAATTTAGTGGCATTGAATTCATTTACCCTAAAAAAAAGCTTAAGTACTAACATTGGAGCAAAACATGGGATTTAGACAAAAAATATGAGGCTCAAAAAAAGGCTCGAGCAGAAAATAACCTCACTTGAAATATGGGTTGGACTTAAGACTTTAACATTCAAGGCTCGAATCTAGCTGAACCCATTTCATACTTTTATAATATGATTTTTTTTTTAAATTACTGCTTGGAGTTCGATAGCTAAACTTAAGAAAGAAAAAAGAACAACATTGTTATGATATTTACTATTACACCAACCCACAACACGGATGGGTCCGGGTCAAATTCTACACAGTTTGCATATTGAGCTTGTATATCGAGCTCGCACATTGAGCTCGTGTATCGGGCTCGCATGATACTAAGTGTTTATAGGAGGGGCACTTAAACCCTCCTCCGAGATCACACGTGAGATCGCACATGGGACTGTGCAATGTGGGTTCGCACATCACTATATAGGCAAACTCCCATCGTATAAATACGTGTTAAGTCTAGAGTAGAGTAGGTGTTGGCATGCATGAAACTTACATAGGATTTCACATCAATTAACAATAATCATATAATAGAAATATACAATCTTACCATCTAAGGAAAATAGGGAAAAACACTCAACAAAGCTAGTGACTTAAATTAAAACTCTCTAATACTTTAATGATCGTTTTGTTACTTTTTAAAGCTGAATTACCAAAACGTAAACTTTTTTATAATTTAGTTACATTGGATATTGTTTACCCATCATTTTAAAACATTTTTTTAATAAAAAAGAAACCTATCTTTAAAAACAATGTTTTTGATTAACCTTTTCTTCTTTGCGGCCATCCAAAAACCCTAAAAATGGCTACCTTCTTATTGGATGAGATGATCGAAATCCTATGTCGTTTAAGTGTAAAAGATCTTCTACGCTTCAAGTGCGCATCAAAGCACTGGTGATCTTTGATCGATAATCCATATTTCATCAAACTCCACCTGTCCCATTCCCTCAAAACCAAAACCAATCACTCCCTTATTCTCCGTCAGTATGAGTACCACTTCTTCTCCGTCAACTACGACTCAGGGGAAACAATCCAAAGACTCAACCACCCACTCGGTGAACAAAAAAAAGCCATTAAAATATTGGGTTCTTGCAATGGTTTGCTGGCTCTAATAGACGACAACGATAGAATATTTCTATGGAACCCTTCAACGAGAAAATCCCAGGTATTACCTTCCACTGAAATAGAGATTTCATCTCTATCAATTTGCTTTGACCGTTCAACTTTTTACGGATTTGGGTACGATCCCATTTCTGATGACTACAAATTGGTTCGAATGGTCCAATTACACGGAAACAATAAAGGCTATCTTCACTCGGAAGCTAAGGTTTACAGCTTGAGGAGCAATTGTTGGAGAAGGATTAAGGATTTCTGCTTTTATCTTATATTTGCTCGAGAATTTGGATTTTTGGCTAACGACGCTTTACATTGGATGGTTTTTAAACCTCCCAAATCGGGGAAACAGAACCTTGTTGGTTTCGATCTCAGAACCGAGGAATTCCGTTTCCTTGAATTGCCGGAATTTTGTTTAGATAAGCTTTTTTGTTATGACATAAAAGCCATGGGAGGTTTCATTTGTTTGACTGCAACTTATAGGGAACTCGATACTGTTGTGGTTGATGTATGGATAATGAAGGAATATGGGGTTAAAGCATCTTGGATTAAATTGATATCATGGAACGAACCCCACTTCATTCCACGTTTTCCATCTCTAGTAGTACCTTTGGCTTTTTCAAAAAATGGTGACAAAGTTCTATTCAACATTTCTTACAAGTGCAGAAATTTTGGCAAATGGTACAATCTTAGGGACAAGTTTGTGTGGTATGATTTGTTGGGCGAAAGGGTTGAGAAAGTTGAGATTAGAGGTATTCCAACTTCATTTGATGTGCACTTTTATGTTGAGAGCCTTGTCCCTATTAATGGTAATGCTGTAATGATCAACAATGAGATGCCCTAACTTTTTTTTATACTCATATGGATGCATTTATATTTGTATGGTGCAATTTAAATTTTCAAATATATTATTGGTTTTTAGGTTGTTAGGCAATATTTTCATAATCGTAGTACTAGTTGAACCGGTCATGTCACTGGTTCGATAAAGTAAATAATTAAAAAATCATAAAAAAATGGGTTCAATTGGTCTTTATTTGTTTGTGGGTTAATTGATCTAATGTCTCTTCCTGGATCGATATCTTGGTTCGGTTCAAACAACCATGTTGTTTGAGATGATTTCTTGTCCGAGGCACTTCACTTGGTGCTATAATTAGAGAAATGATATAAGGTAATTAAATGTTGAATGAAATTTGTTTCTGGAACATTTGATATGATCGTATTTTCAATTTATGTTTTTTATATGTATTTAGAGGAATATTTATATTTGGATATGCTGGAGAGGCACATGCTAATCCAAAAATCCTAGAAATTAATTTTATTGCATTCTTTTATGTGCATTTCCCTTTGTATGTTTCAATATGAATTTTCATTTATATTGTTTTTTTTTCATGTTGTTAGGGATGATTTACTGTTGAAGAAGTTTCAGTTGGTGTTATAATTAGAGAAATTATATGAGGTAATTTAAAGTTAAAACAAGTTTGTTTCTTGATTACTTTACGAGTATCGAATATAAGTATTTTTAATTAATGTTTTTATGTATTGGAGGATGGTATCATTATATTTATATTTGGATATGCTACAGAAACGCATGAATAATCGGAGCTACATAACTTTATTATAATTAGTTCGAAGTAATGGAAGAATTGATTTGACAAAATGCAATCTCGCCATTTTAATAATCTATATTTATCATTTTTGCGGGGGCCAAAGTACAATTTTATTGTTACTAATTTAAAATCTTATAAATTATAAAGGGTCTAAATAAAAAAAATTCATTTTAGAGTGGAGCCAGGTCCCTGCCAGCCCTCCCGTTGGCTCCGCCCCTGTTTAAAATGAAAATGTTGGTTGAGATCCCTATTGGTCCCTCCTAATGTTAGGCATGATTTCTAATTAAGTTATAAGTTCGCTTTTCAATTATTTTATGAATATTGGATATAAACATCTTTTTAATTATATTTATGTTTAGATATGTGTCGAAAGCACATGAATAATTAGAGTTATATAACTCAATTGTAATTAGTTACTAAATTTGTATAACATCCCGTACCCGTCTCGGTCATCGGGTCTAACCTACAAGATGTTATAACCTTTGTCGTAAAAACTTCAATCAATCTGACAACATATCAATTACACCTGTAAATACATATCAACCACATTCAAAACATGATACACAAACATTTTTAAATCTCACACGAACTTACGAAAATTATTTGACGTTGTTGTAGAGTTACCCTATATAATTTTAAAAAGAGAGAATCCGATAATATTGCCCGACCAGGCAAAAGGGTCAAAACAGTACCATTTTCGTTTCGTAGAGCTCCCATAGCCAACCGTAGAGAGAAAAATGACGACCGCTCATAAAACCAAATTGAACCACTCTCTCAATAAAGTGGAGAGCTTCAGTAAACAAATTGTTTCACATTTTTTTTTCTATTTTTATTTTTTAATAATTATTAAATTAAATTAAAAATCAAATTTATAAACTATATAAACATAAGTTAATGTAAAAAATATCACACAATAGCGACTCATGGTTACGAAATTTAAAGTCTATATAGTTGAACCATCAAAATAGAAATACAAAATGGTATGGTGTCATTATTTGTTGATCTATTTAAAATTCTATTGCTTACACCCTTGCTTTTATGTAAAACTAGACTCAATAATCTTTAATTTTCAATATAATCGTAAATGTTAGTGATGAAATTGAAAGTTTTTACAATTTGACAACTAAAACAAAAACACGTTAATAATTGAGACCCTTTTTATTTTATGATAAATATAATCAATAAGATGAGATATTGAATGTAATTAATATTTTTATTTTCATTTTAGTCACCAAAGAAATACTTGCAATTTCATCACTCAACTTTTAAGACGCTTTTATTTTAATCATCCAAGTGTTAAATCTCCAACGAAATGACTATTTTAAAATTAGTATGATAATAAATTTACTCTCAACGCTTACCCGACTTTCATTAAATTTTGAATATGTGACATTTATCAAAAATCCGTTAATACTAGTGTTATCAATTAATCTTAAATCAAACAAATAAAGGGACTAAATTTCAAAAGCTCAAAAACTAGAAAGACCGGAGACAAAATTAGACCAATTCGATTCACTAGTAATTACAATAGCTGCTCCGTCAACGTCACCGGCGATTGATCCATGGTGGGAAAATGAAATGGAAAAAAAATCTAAATATATATCCGATTAATCCCCACATTTCATGCTTTACTTGATCAAAAAACCATCACAGCTCATGTTGATGAAACTATCAAATTAGTGTGAAACAAAAATCAATAAAAATTTCCTAAAAAAGAAGTTTTTTTTGGATCCAAAACCCGAAAACATTGGATAAAATTGAACCCAAAACCTTGCTTCCATGGATAAGTTAGGAACGAGTAAATGGCATTTGCCATGGCAGCAAAACAATTGGGTTCCGCTTTGTTCGCCATTAATGGTGGCTTATCCTTTGAAAAACCAAAAAAATAAAATAAAATAAAAACAGTTAATCTATCGTGGATTCTATCTGGAGATATTGTTTATCATTGATTTTTTGGATGAGTTCTTTTGGTTTCATCTTTGGGTCGGTTTCATTTTTTGGAGACCCACCTGAGTTTCGATCTTACCCAGAATCGGATTTTAGATCCCCTTCTTTTTCGTTACATCGACTTAAAAATTTTCTCATTTAGATTGAACTAAGAAACCCTTTACATATATATATTATATAATATAATGTAATCTATATAAATATATATGTCGGTGTTTAAGGTTTGGGGAGGTGAAATCCGAATTCAGGTTGAGATTTAGAGTGTGGGATTTTTGGATTAATGGGGATTTGTATTAGCAGTAATAAACAGAAGCTGAACCAACTTAAACACGGCCAATCTCGCAGGAAGAAGAGTCCAGGTTTATTATAAATTCCATTTTCTCATTTTTATTTTTTTGATTTGGAACTTTGGGTTTGTTTTTTCATGGTGAAATTTTATTATGTTATTTCAGTTGTTTTTTGAAATTTTTGTTGTGACATTTGTTTAAGTTTATATTGTTTGATGAAATCTGGACTTGGAAAATGTTCTCTTTTTTTGTTCAAATGGGGAGTGGCAGTGTGGAAAGCTTTGATATGTATAATGTTATTATGAGATTAATTGCAGAAGAAAACTAGGAGGAATAAGAGAATTGATTGATTAGGATACTGACTTCTGGTCGTGCCTTGTGTGACCGATAATGAGGATGAATTTTGATGTTTCCGGTATGATCATGTCCGCGAGGGCTTAATTTAAGCTCTCATGAATATGATCATATCAGTTTCATGCCTAGAAAACCAGAGGAATCATGACAATTAGTTGAATGAACAGAGTTTAAACAAGCTAGAACTAGTGAACTAGACTGATTTCCGGTCATGCCTTGTGTGACCGGAGGATGAATTTCAATGTTTCCAACATGAGCATGTTCGCGAGGGCTTAATTTAAGCGTTCTTGAATATGATCATATCAGTTTCATGCTTAGAAAATTAGAGGAATCATGAAAAATTGTTGAATGAATAGAGTTTGAACAAGCTAGAACTAGTGAACTGAGACTGATTTCCCATTCTGCCTTGTGTGATCAATCTTTTGAAAATCATATAGAACCATTGAATGAGGATAAATTTTGATGTTTCCAGTATGATCATATGCACGAGGGCTTAATTTAAGCGATCTTGAATATGATCGTATCAGTGTCTTGCTTACTAGAGGAATCATAATAATTAGTCTATTGAATTAAGTTTGAACAAGCTAGAACTAGTGAACTGAGACTAATTTCCAATTCTACCTTGTGTCATGTGTGACCGGAGGATGAATTTTCCGATACAACCATGTTCGCAAGGGCTTAATTAAGCAGCGGTGAATATGATCGTATCAGTTTCATGCTTTAGGAAACTAGAGGAATCCTAAAAACTAGTTGATTGAATAGAGTTTGAGCAAAGTTAGAACTAATGACCCGAGACTACCATCTGATTCTGCCTTGTGCAACCAATCTTTTGAAAACTGTATAGAATCATTGAATGAGGATGAATGATGCTTCTGATACGATCATGTTCTCACGAAGGCTTAAATTATGTGCTCGTGAATATGATTGTATAAAAACACTAAAGGAATCATTGACTATGAGTGACTGAATAGAGTTTGAACAACCTCGAACTAGTGGAACTGAGAGCAATTTCTGATTTTTCCTTGTGTCACCTGTAATTGTTTTTTTAAATCCGTATAGAATTATAAGACAGGTTGAATTTTGATATTTCTGGTACGATCATACTCACAAGGGCAAAATTAAGTGCTCGTGAAGACACTCGTATCAATTTCATGCTTGAATCTTTTCATATCAGTTTATAGAATATTTCTTTTAACATCAACAAGTTCAAACTGAGGACTTAAACTACTTTATTTCCAACAGAAATAAGAACAGAAACGCAGGGATCAAATGAAATCAAAACTCAAACCGTCGTTCCTTTGACACCTGCCAGGGATGTCAAAGATCTCCGGCAGAATCCTGGATATGACAATGTTTGCATATTCACATATGAGGAGACAAGGTTGGCTACAAACGAATTCCGGCCGGACCATATCATCGGTGAAGGAGGATTCGGGGTTGTTTATAAAGGAGTCATAGATGAGAAGGTGAAGCCTGGTTACCCAACTACTGTAGTCGCCGTTAAGGAGCTTAATCCTGATGGGTTCCAAGGTGATAGAGAATGGCTGGTAAATCCAATCTCCTTGTACTATTCTCTTTTAATCTGAGGTGTTATTGTTTTATTTATTCTATATCTACATATATGAATACATAGTAAAAAGTTTCATTGTATATTACTCTTGAATGCTTAGAGTTCCATCATGAATACCTAGGTAAACATTTCATCCTAGGTTACTCGGACTCGAGTGTGAATGTCGGGTCATTTTTTCTAACTTGTTTTCATGTATTTGAAGAATCATTTCTTTATACCTATATCCAAAAACATGTCGGACACGTTTAGTTAAAGTTCCATCTAGCTGGAGAAGAATGCTCATACGTGTGGTCGGATGCTGTTGTACTATTATTCTGATTTTTCTTATGGACAAATATATGTAAAAACTTGGATAAAAATAAATAAATCTGTTCAAATACATATTCTGGCTTTTAGCACTCTCACCCAAATTTGAGTAACAGCTGTTTAGAGTTATATTTTTCTCAACTTTATGGATTCAATCATAATTGGGTGGGTCGGGTTAGTTGTGGATCGATACAATTTGAATTTGGTCAATTTGGGTTTTCAAATTTCAAATTCAGTTTTAAGTTTGGGCCAATTTCGACCTCAAGTCATTTCAAGCATGAATCATTTCAAATTAAGGTAATTTCATGCTTAGACCATTCGTGCTATAGCGAGTTTATGTCATTTTGGGTTCAAGTCATTTTAAGTTATTTGTTCGGAATTTTTTGGGTTTGGGTGGTTTGAATCGATCAAATTGGACTTTCAAGTTCAGGTTTGAATTGTTTTATGTTTTGCAGGCTGAAGTCAACTATTTAGGGCAATTCAGCCATCCAAATCTTGTGAAGCTCATCGGATACTGTTGTGAAGGTGATCATCGGTTGCTTGTCTATGAATACATGGAAAGTGGAAGCCTCGAAAGACATCTTTTTCGAAGTAAGTGGTAGGATAGAACAAGTGATATTTAAGTCAGTGGGAAAAAGGGAAATAAATTCCATCATGAAACTTATTTAAAAACCTCCTTTAGTTTAGCCTATTTGTAAACCAGATTGAAGTGATACAATGTTACTCGGATTTAAGAGTAAATGTCGGGTACGGATACGTGCCCATCACTTCCTTGCTCCTCCAAGCATTACTAGGATTACATCTATTTATAATGCACCTCAAGGTTGTAAAATTTGGATTAAACCTACCAACCCAAGAGGTTGAATCGGGAATTGATTGGTTTGATGATTTAATCATATAAGCTGAGCTTGAACCAAAAAATTAGAGAACTAGCCAAAACCGATAAAAACCAGAAACTAAAGAACCATTCATCTAGTTCAATTTAGTGAAACAAAAACAAGAGATTCAACCGATTCAACTTTCGATTTGTTTTGTTTTTCATTCGATTTGTTTTGTTTTTCATTCATGATGTGTATATAGTTCCTTCGGCATTCCTTTGATTCAATGATTGGTTAATAATATTAGGGTAAATAGTAGCTATGTTGCTCTGACTTGAAATATCCATATCCAACTTATTTGAGTATGAACAAAAGATATGATCTTTCAAATACATTAAAAAAGGATAAAAATAATCATATCCAATAATCACACTCGAGCCCAAATAATAAAATTTACTAGAAAAATTATATGCTAAAAGTATTTACACTATGCATGCATGTCAAAGAAAGAGCATATCTTTTGTTATTTACCATATTCATTGCTGGTTGTTAGGAACCGATTGTAGTTTGACTTGGTCGAAAAGAATGAGGATTGCTTTAGGTGCGGCAAAAGGGCTTGCTTTCCTTCATGGTGCTGGAAGACCTGTCATATACCGAGACTTCAAGTCGTCCAACGTCTTGCTCGATGCAGTTATTCATCTTTCCCCCTTGTTATTCAATGTTATTAGTTTTCGCTCAGACTTGGTGTTGTGAGTATTAGATACAAGTATGTTCAATTTAGAAACCCTTAAGAGGATTATGTCCACATGCTCGTATCTAAATGTGTGTCGGACACAAATAATCAAAGTATCCATGCCTATATTTATATTGATACCTAGTCTAAGCTTCCATTTAGTATGCATTCTCTTTTCTGTAGGATTTTAGTTTCCGTCACTAAAAATGCATGTAAAATGTAGGACTTTAATGCAAAGTTGTCGGACTTTGGACTCGCAAAGGATGGGCCAATGGGAGACCAAACCCATGTTTCAACACGAGTGATGGGAACACACGGTTATGCTGCTCCTGAATATGTTATGACTGGTTAGTAACAAGCAAGAACGTGAGAGAATAGTTTTACACAGAACTGCTAATTGGATGGGTTGAGTCAATTTGAATTGTACATTAAAATTTTCAGGTCTAATTAGGTTTTAAATTTTATGAAACATCTCACTTCAGGCCATTTTCAAGTGCAGGTCAATTTGAGATTTCCTTAATCTCAAATCAAATCTATTTAAGTTTTGGGTTTAGGTCATTCTAATTTGAGTATCAGTTTTACATGTTCGTATCACTTAATGTTCTAATTTGTTGTGGTTTGAGACATTTCCAGTTAGTTGGATCATTTCAAGTTTGGGTTTATTAAGTGTTGATTGTCGAATTTTTATGGTCAAATCGAGTTAGATTGGATTTAAATTCAAGTTTATCAAGTTTTGGTTAAGATTGGCAGGTCTAGTTTACTCATGATGTCATGTTAAGCCGATACTAATCAATGACAATGGCTAACCAAGTTGCGGTACTGATTTGAACAGGCCATTTAACAGCAAGGAGCGATGTCTACGGGTTCGGAGTAGTATTACTAGAGTTGCTGATCGGACGAAGAGTGATGGATAAGGGAAAGATTGGCCCAGAGTGTAACCTAGTCGAGTGGGCTCGACCACTCTTGCACCATAAAAAGAAGCTTATAAAGATCCTAGACCCTAAAATGGAAGGACAATTCTCACCTAGATCTGCACTGAAAGTAGCCCATTTGGCCTACCTATGCCTTAGTGAAAACCCAAAAGGACGACCTCTAATGAGCCAAGTGGTCGAATGTCTCGAGACGATTCAGGTAAAAGATATTAACCAAGAGGAGGCATTGCTTCTCAAAGGGTCTCGCCATGGCGTTGGAACCATAAATGAAGTTCCCCGTAAGTCCCCCAGGACAACTACGAGAAAGAGAAATCCTAATAGAAGTGAAAGTTACAAAGATGGATGCAAACAAAGAAACGAACCTGGAAAAGGGAGAAGCCAAAGTGAACCGCCAACAAAGGTTCATCTTTCCGAGCCATCGAGTTCTGAAGCCGAAGATAAGGTAGAAAATGTAGCTGAAGTGTCTAGCAAAAGAATTACCTGAGAGCTGCCATTTTCACTTGCAGTTCAGTCTTGCAGTGGAATATATTTGAGCTGGTTCTCTAATAGTGCCTGGATCTTTGCCCATTTGTCGTTCCATTTTGGAAACGGTGGGGAAGATTGGTCAGCAAGTATTGGTCTCAAATGGTAGGTCAATTTGTGCTGGCACGGCTGCTGCACTTTGTAAGTTTTGCTTCCCAACGTTTCTTCACTTGAATTAAATGATAAATTTATAATTTAAGCAAACCAAATCCCCACACCCCCCATAAAAAAGAACTATTTTCCAATTTACTCACCTATGTTTTCACTAGCAAAGTGGCTTATTATCAAGTTCGGCCTCAATCCAATGACTGGGATTCAATCTTTGGGCTTCGGGTTTAAGCCATTCGGGAACCTTTTTTTTCTTGAAAAATCTGAGTTTGGATTCGTGATTAGGAGGCCGTCAAAACCTTTCGGGTGAAATTTGGGTTCATCGGCCACCGGCAAACGGACCTTTGTATCACTTGATTTAGTGATCAGTTTCCAGGGCATACATCCTGACATCTCCAGCTTGTTATAAACCAATAGTTAACACCAATATTTAATAACCGGACTGATAGTCGACCTTGTCAGATCACTAATTTCCAATTCAATTCAGTATGAAAATATATTAAAAATTTATAAAATTAATTCAACCAATTTAATTGCCGATTTTGTTCCAATTTTCTGTTTTTCATTGGTTTCAAGCGGTTCAGTCAAAGACTGGTTAAACCCCTATGTCTAGACTGATATACCAGCTAGTTTCCGGTCCAACTGTTCTAACCAGTTAGTTCTCGGTCCGATTCAAAAAACATTGGTTAACACATCTTTTATCGAACTCTTGTTTAGAAATTGTATCTCGAAACGAACATTTTAGCTCTCTGGAAAAAAAGATGAGCATAGACTAGCAAAGAGACAAATACTGGGAAGATTGGAAACTTGGTTAAGAATTTTTAACAAGCTAATACCTAATAACCAAAACAAGTTATACAATCCACATGCAATACTGCAACAAAAGACAGAGAGTACCTGAACAGACGAATTATAGAATACTTCGTAAAGATGGACCTTTATACAGCAAAAACAATCGGGACAAGGGACAAAGCATATGCCGCTTAGTGCTGTTCTTCCGATGATCCGAACCAGGGCAGAATTTTTGTCCAACGATTTCATAACTATGAGCATTTCCCTGTTAATAAAGAAAAAAATATATATCAAGAACTAACAAGTGAATTTACTTTCTTGAAAGCAACTATATTGACAAATGATAATTATTCTGTCCACTGCTAGTGGAGTAAAAAAATTCGACAAGCAGGTTTAAGAAAATGCCAAGTGTCTGTTTTAATTATTTAATATTATTTTATTATACCTAAAACCAAATTGCATCAACCCAGAGCCGCTTGTGGAGCTTTTTACTCCACTGGCATTGTCAATAGGATTATTATCCTATTGACAATGCCAAGTATGCACTAATAAGTTGTCACATAAAGGAATGGCATATTGGCATAGCCTTGAGTAAACATCAAGAAACTGACATTTAGTCGGGAAATATTAAAAGTGAAAGCAAATACTATTGTGATAAAATAGAAAATGACAATGGTAAGCTACAAACTAAGGAGATGTCTTTGATATCTAAAGGACATAAATTTGAAGTCTTACTTGAGGATACATGAATCAAGATCAAGCACAATTATGAACTACGAGTCCTCTCAAATCCTTTCGGCGATTTTTATTTTTTACTATTTCCTCTTTCCTATTTTGCATGGGAGGAGTAGATTCAGGAAATTCAGAAACAGGGAAGCTGTTTTCTCTACTCTAGCCAGGGTGACAAATGAAATCAAATACAAGCATATTTGCTTACCCCATTCTTGGTGGAACCTTATTGCCAGTGATGTAACTGATCTTCTTTCGGCAGGGTTAGAAAATTCCATGTTCATGGCCTCCTGTATTGCAGATAAAATCTCCCTTCTTACTTTAGCAGAGGGAATAAGGAGATTTGGTCCATGTATAGCACTCAAATCAACCGCCTAAAAACCAAGGATCATAGCGGGTTAAAAGTACTACTTGAAAACATAGAATTTTCATGTATCAAATTTGAGTGATAAGCCACTACAAGGCTCAAGACAAGACAAGCTGAATCATCTCACAGAACAAGAGCATTAACCCATCAGCACAGCTTTTAAGATTTTAACTTTCAAGATTATTAGAAAAACATCTTTGATGGTTGATAGTATTTCTTACAGGTAGTATGTTTAAGACATCAAGAAACATTTTTTGTCAGGTAATATGTTTAATACTAAACCAAGAGAATAATTTTTCTTAAACTTGAAATTTGAAGGTGTACAAATAGCATTACTGGAAAAACACTGAAAAAATTAGAGGGGCAATTAATAAAATGATAGAACTTTAGAGAGAAAATAGAAATCAACCATGTTCGTCAAGTACTCACCCTTGGACGGCCAGTCACAGTTATAATGTTTAGGCAATCAAGTGGAAAAGCAAGATAAGTAGGGCACAAGTGCACAACAATACTGACCAGACAACATGCATGAATGTTTTTACCAATATTAAAGGCCATATCATTAGGTTCTATTATATATCTCAAAGAAACAGAAATAAACCTATCATCTTCCGGAATGTGAAAAATAATCATGTATATCAGGAGTCTGAATAATATGATCTATAACTTGCCTGCTGCAACCATGGGATAATACAGTTCATAAACCTCTGTTCCAAGAGGTATGATGCCAAAGTACTGAGAATATTGTAGACAGTCTTTTGGGAGAGACTTTCTAGAACAGGACCAGTTCTATCAAGAAGCTCAATGAGGACAATTTCATCTCCAGAAGATAGAGCTTTTGCATACGCAGAGTCTAGGTCCCCTTGGCATAGAAGACTTTTCACATGTTGCCACAGACCATCTTTGTTGTCTGGATACTTCTGTCCGCCACTCACATTTGGAATGGAAGAACAAGTAGAGGCAGCTTCATTTTTTCTGATCTGGCCAATGCCTTGTCCCCATGCCCAGAGCTTTTGTGCACTTCCTTCCCAGTTGGATTTCTACAAAATTTTACAGTATGATTAGTCCATATCTCCATGCCCTGCTTTGCACAATTGGGTGACCTGTTTCTACCAAGTGTTTTTTCCTCCCAAACATCAGAATTCTTCACTGACAGCAAAGAAGATTGTCTGTTACAAATATCTACGGAAGCCCTTGGAGTGCACGAAGACAGTCTGGAAGAAGCACCTTCACCCTGCTTCTCAAGTCTGGAATTCACCAAACCAGGATGCTTCCCTCCCTGCATAAGGTCTTGCACCATACGATCTACTACATGTTCTAAACTTAAGACCTTTGACTGTAGCATGGACATGCTATCCATTATACCAGTTGAAAACACCTAAATAAAATAAAATTCATAATATAATTCTTTGCAATGAAAAGGTTAATATGAGCCGTGAAGCAATTAGTACTGGAAGAATACTTTTTCAAACATAGACATAGAAAATAAAAAAACTCAAGACCTCTAAACAATACAAATAGTGCTCAGTTTGAATTGGGGCCTAGGATTAATGGACAGAATAGGATGAGACAAGTTCAGTGAGTATAATGACTCATATACTCTAGATTTCAACTTTATATTCCTCAAAAGTATAAAATGTGCCAAGGTCAGTCCTTCATGGTGATGAAATCTGCACATGACAAGCAGTTTATGCAAAAGAATAAATCCTCAACACTAAGAGGTGATCCTATGGCTTAGAATGGTTTCGAAAGCATAATGTTTTGCACCTATTGTCTATTGAGATTTACCTGGAGAAGATCCATCATGCTGGACTGCTTGCTGTCAATCTCCGAAAGCTGTTTCTGAATGCCAACAATTTTATTCTCAATCCGTGAACAACACATTGAAACGGTTTCCGGACTTGATTCATTGACTGCTGAATCAAGACTTCTGCGGTCCCTAATTTTTCCAGAGCACACACCATCTTCTTCATTACTAACTTCTTCACCTGCAAACCGCTGGCTTCGTCCCATAGACTTCTGCCAATGTCCCACAGCTATATGGTCATGAGAAACAGTTACAAACTTGGACCCAAAGTTGTCACTAAGAAGGTTAGACACCGAAGAACACTCTTGTTTGTCATCCACTGGGACAAACTCATACCCTATATCTTGTGTACTTGTAGTGTCCGGCATCATTCTATCCAATGTCTTGGTGATAGTGCTCCCTTCAGATTCTTCATTCTGAAGGTCTGGTAAAGAAACATTATGTTTCTCTGAAACAGAAATTTCAATATGCCAATCATCATCTTTGCAACGTTGAGGGTCTTGGACATAATTCTGAGATGTCTTTCTAATAGACAGAGGTATCCTTCTTATAGCTGGGTTTGTAGTAACTTTCTTCCCTGAGACATCTTTCCAACAAGAGTCATTGTTACTTGTTATGTCACTGGAATCACCTCCACAAAAGTTTTCTGCAGAAAGTATAAACAAGCAAATAGGAGCATTAAAAGGAGGGAAGAGACTAGTAACGTAAACAAAATATCACCATATCATATTTAGTCAAAATTAGACTTCTTCCTAATCCAGCTGCAGAAGCTATTTAATGAGACTAGTTTATTATAATCAAATGCCACCTAAACTAAATATGATATGTGAAAAAAAATTCAGAAGGTAAGATTCTGTACAAATAAAGAGTAAAGGGCACCAGCTCCTAAACCTTTTACATAAGATCCAGCCTCAGAAGGTTCAGAAGTATCAGGTCCGGGAATGCTTCTCCAGTACTGAAGGGCATGCAGTACTGTGTCCCTAACTGGTTTGACCTATAAGAGACAAGAACCTAATAATATGGTACAATCAATCATGAGAAAATTCCCTAGAGTAAAAATCCTTAACAAATTCTAACCTTGTCAAAACGACAAGACTCAAGGGAACGGATGCAAGAAGCCCTGAAAGATCCCAGAAAAGAAGCACCACTTGAAGCAATCTCCCCCAATGCTATAGAAGCAGCTTTGCGTGTTGTCCAGTCACTGTTTTTGAGGGCTTCTTGAATGCTAGCCATTGCTGCAGCGAGAAGACTTTGTGTTGTCGCACCACCTGCCTGGAATGAACATTAAAATGCAAGTTTTACCATAATTTAAGCAGGTATATTAAAAACAATAGACACAAAACAATAATAAAGAAGGAGCATCAGATAAAACCAACTCCATTATTGAAACAGTAACAACTTATATATAACTTGCTGTGTCATTTCTTAGACATCCAAGCTAAAACTAACCTGAATAATGCTTCTGTTTAACTCAATTACTGATGATTTTGCCATTAAGTGTGGATTCTTGAGCAATTTTATGGTCCGACTCAACATCCGCTGCAAAATGGAAACTGGAGGATCATGGGTACTGTCAATGACCCTTGCCAAGCACAATGCTGCACCTGATTGCACATGCTTACTCTGTTCACCTAATGCTTCAAAAAGTGGCTTCACCAACATAACAAAAACTCCATTATTATCATCTTCATGATTACTCAATTTTGAAGCCAAAACACCCATTGTTTCATGGCAAGCATCCCTCACAACTGAGTCTGGGTCCTTAAGCCTCTTAACAATGCTAGCAACCATCTTACTTAGGTATGGAAGTATAAGGCCCTGATGAAATCTAGCTAATGTAGCCATCAACCTGACAGATTCCTTTCTAACAGCACTCTTCTGCTCTGAATCAGTATCCAATATACACGACAAAAATGGGGAAATCTTATCTGGTGTTAAACATTCTGCTGTTTTCTCAAGCTCATCAACTCCTAGTTGATATGTATCCCTATCAGCTAACTTGTTCAGCGCAAGATTCACCTTATTCTTTAGCTCAAAAGCTACCTGTTGTGAGTTGATCTTAGAGGGTCCTTTGGCTTTCCTATGCATGTGTGCCTTCATCTTGTTACCAACTATCAAGCTATTTTCACAGGGTTAAAGAGTTTAAAGGATGCAACACTGCTTGTAACATGAATTTGCAAAGAGAAAAAGCAAACAGGAAAAAAATGTAAGATTTCTTCATAGCAATAAAAGTTTCAAGTATTTACATAGTAAGAAAGAGTAAAGCAACATGGAAAACTAGAAACAGTAAACACCATTTTCCATTCCCGTTATAATAAATGTTGGAAGAAAAAACAAAAGGAGAAAAGGAAACAATAACTGATCTTATAAACAGAATTACAGTAGTTCAAACCATTCTGAAAGTGACAAAACACGAAACCCTTTTTTGAAAAATAAAATAAAATAGGAAAACTCTAAAGTCCAAACCCTAGAACAACACAAAACCCTGGCTTAAATTGAAACCAAGAGGGCACCGATTTCAAGATTTCCATTTCCTTTCTCTTTTTCTTTCCTTAGATTTTCCTGTTAAACAAACAGAAACTTCATAAACTGTCAACCAAAAAAAAGACTCTAAACCCCAGCTTAAATTGAAACCAGCAGGACATCGATTTCAATCTTTCGATTTCCTTCCTCTCTTTTTTTAGCTTAGATTTTTTTTGATAGAATAGATTTTCTTGTTAAACAAACAGAAACTTCATAAAATGTCAACCTAAAAAAAATGCTCTAAGCCCCAGCAACTTAAATTGAAACTCTAAGATCACCAATTTCAAATTTTCCATTTCCTTTCTCCATTTTTCCTTAGACTTTCTTGTTAAACAAACAAAAACTTCATAAAATGTCCACCATAAGCTTACTTAGTAACAAAGTATAGAATACTAAAACTAAAAGGACGAGAAACAACATCATTTTACAGCAACGAAAACAAAAATTGAAGGTTTAGCAACTTACTCCCAAAACACCAGAAAAAAAAATCCGTGAACGAAGCTCCAAAGCTGATTAACCTGAAAAAATAAAAATTTAAAAAAAAAAGACAAATTTTAAATTTAAAAAATATATATTAATTTTTTTAAAATTGAAAAAGGCACGAATCTCAGAGTGAGCTGAGAGAGAAAATAAAATTTGAAGAAAAGCTTACCCGTTGTCTGCTCTGCACAAATTACAAATGAATTTTTCCGTGCCTTGTGTTTTCCTTTTTTGCATTTGGCTTTGGCTTCAGTTTTCGCGCCTATACTGTGTGTTTCGAATTTTGGGGTAACTGTGCGTGACCTTTGATTTCCTCCACGTGTTCTTTTTGACGGCTTCGATCGTCTTTTCTCCTCTGCGTTCAAATTTTTTTTATTGATAATGATATATTGCATGAATATGCGTATTTTGATTCTATTTAAATGGTTAAAATGTGTTGTAGGTCCATGTACTATTTACAAATTCATAATTTAGTCCCTATATTTTTATTTTCAACAATTTAATCTCTTTACCTTTCAGATTTCAAAATTTAGGTCTGATTATTAACATTGTTAATTTTTTTATTAAATTTTCAGTAAACATTTTGAAATAAACAAAATACTCACTTAGTAGTAATTTTATTAAAAAGAAATTTAGTCCGTTCACTTTTCAATTTTTTTTGTTAAATTTATTGATGTGCCATTTTGAAATAATAATAAAAACTTATTTGGTAGCCATATAACTAAAGTAATGACTTATAATGACCTTGAATTTAATAAAATAATTTTAACAATATTAACAGTTGGACCTAAATTTTAAGATTTGAAAAGTACAAAGACTAAACTCCTAAAAATAAAAGTATACTAGTATAGGGACTAAATTTTGAATTTGTGAAGAGTACATAGACTTGTGGCATATTTTAACCTTTTGATAATATTTTTAAATATAGAATTGAGTTAATATAACATTTGGTACTCTAACTTGTCACTTTTTTTCTAATTTAGTATCTAAGCTTTTTTTTTCTCAATAGAATACACCAAATTGACATATGTCATACAAATTACCCCAGTATACTAATGTTGTATCGCTTACTTTTGTCACCACATTAAAAAATAAACATCGTTAATAATCAGAATAACTTATATCACATTTGTCAAATTAAAGCACCAGATTAAGTACCAATATATATATATATAAAGATGTCAATCTCGAATACCAAATATTATATTAAAGCTATAAAATTATAGTAAATTTAATGTTGATGTCAATTTTAACTTTCAAATAATTATCATTAAATTTTATAATTTAATTCTGTAAAATAAATTTGTGTTATTAAATCAAATAAAAGCTTTAACCATTGCTTTGAATGAATTTTGGTCAGTCAATTTCATATGTTTGATTGACGTTCAAAATACTAAATAAATATTTTTGGGTTCTTATCATTGGTATTTAATTTGCAATATATTTGTCAATTAATTCGATTTCATTTTTGTTATTGAAAAATTTCAGTTAAATGCATTTAATCTGGATTATATATAAAATCAAATTGAACTGAATTTTTCGACAATTTCTCAATGCTATTTTTTATCATTTATCAGATTCAAACCTCAAAAAAATTGAGCATCAATTGGACGAGTTAATTCTTATTGTGAAAACAATAAAAATTTTTAACTCCAAACTAGAGGTGATAATGGATCAGATTCAGGTAGGGCCGTAATAAAATTTCATTCCCGTTTTATACCCAAAAAATGGGTCTAAAGTTTTGTCCAAGTTCAACCTGGATAAAAAAAGTTAAAAATTCGAGCCCGACTTTGTCCGTCCGTATTAATTTTTTTAAATAAATACAAATTTAAAAATATAATACACCAAATACATTAAAACTATTAAAATAAATATTTTTCAACAAATTGAAAATAAATTAAAAAAAGTCTTTATACTTAAATAACACTAAGATGAGTGCAACTTAACAAGCAAATGCCTCTAAAACAGTAGCAAATTTAACAACAAAACAAGGGTTATACAATATTCAAACAATAATAACAAAATAGTAATAATATAATAGTGAAATGACAGCAAAACAGTAAAAAAACAGTAACAATTTTTTTTTGGTAAATTCAGCCCAAGCTTGGGCCAAACACAGATTACCCGAGACTCGATCCATTTCTAAATGGGCCTTCTTCTTTTTTCCAAACTCATTTATTGAGTTTATATTTTTACTCAAATCCTTTTACTTTTCGGGCAAAACTTCAAATCTGGCTCATGATCAAGTCCAACTAGGAGAGAAATAATCCTCATCTTCATTGCCATTTTTTTTATCTTCCTCTATTGTTCTAACGTAAGTGCATAATCAAATATAAGTATGTGTCTAACACGAGTTTATTCATATTTTTTTAATTTTCCAACGTAAGTAGAAAATATTTGAGGGTCATATATATACAAACAGTTGAAGAAAAACAGGAGTAAAAAAGGTTACAAAAAAATTTTAAAATGTTTAAGTTTACCAATAAATCTAAATAGGCCTTAAATAAAACATGCAAAACCCTATTTACAACCCTTCAAGGAAGATTACAAAAGAACGGTTGTAAAAGATGTGAGAATGAACGTGTGGATGGTGGGAGTGAGAAAAATTAGTGAGCATGCATGTTGTACATAAAGATTAATGAGAGAGATGAAAGTCACAAACATTTCACAAAAGTTACGCTCATGTAATATTCTTCGTTGAACAAAGCAGTATGTGTAAGATTAGATGCTAATGCGCTTTTTGCTCAACTAGAAGGATGAAGCACTTGTATTTCGAGAGAAGGTTAAGAAGTGAACTCCTTAATAATGTTCATATAGAGCAACTTAAGAATCCTACCAACATTCCTAAGCTTTAGAATTTTTAGTTAATTGTATGTTTCTTTAACTTCTTTTTTAAGTAATTCGAAGAATCGCATATCACGTTAATGAATGTTTTATGTTATCGAATGGTTTGTTAAAAAATATCGTTATTAAAGAGTTATCTTATAGGAAATAGTATTTCTTAAAACTATAATTGATTGAAGTGTCGTGTACGAAGGGAGGAGGCACGACCCTCCTAAAAAATAAAAATGGTGCTTTTAGCTTTTGAAAAATTATAAAATTTTAAGTAAATAAATGGAAAAAATTATAGTTTGACCCTCAAAAAATGATAAAATTTTGATTTAGTTCTTTTAAAATTTATAGAGATATATGTCAATACAATTAGTAAAATTACATTTTAACTCTAAAAAAATTATACAACTCAATCTCAAACCCCTATTTTTTTTTTTTGACTTGATTCTAGAGAAGTGTTAGTAACTAAATACAATTGTTGATTTTTTTGGAAACTTATATAAGAAAAAATTTTAAATTAAATTTAAGAGAAGTTCAATGGAGGTTTCAATCTTAATTAAATTTTAAATTGTATATTTTTGGAGTTATTTTGAAATTCAACAAGAAATTAAATAATATGTGCAAAATTATATTTGAATATAACTATTAAGAAAATGTCAAGTTTGTTGGGCTTGACTAAAATTTAACTTTTTAAAAAATATTTGAAATGGTTTTTGTTGGTATGATTTGAAATTATTTGTTTATATATTTCAAATTGTTCTAAATGCTAAACTTGTGTGTTGACTTGATGGTCAGGGTGTTTATTATTTTAGGTATGGCTTGAGTTCGAGTTGCACTAGTTGTAAAATTTTAAAGTGTCTTGATTTGAATGGAGCAATATTGACTAAAATTCTTAGCAAACACCCATTTGACACAAATAGAAATTTGTGTTTTAGTCTCTTTAAAATTTTTAAAAATATATAAATTAATGCATGATAAAATTACATTTTGATCCCCATAAAATGTTAAAATTATAATTTAATTTTAAAAATTTTAAAGTTACAAGCTTTGAAAGGAAAATTTGTATTCCGACTCTTATAAACAACTATAATTCAATTTAAATCCCTCTAATATTTTTTAATTTCCCCACTTATATTATCGCTTCTAACAATATTATCCCAATATTCTATTACGTTGGACCCAAGTTATTAGTGAAAAATAAATAAATTATATGATATAGTACTTTAAATCAATAAATGTGACTACATTACATGATTTGAATGAAAGTCACATTGACATAAATTTTAAAATATACAATCTTATAATAAGAACAAAAATCTTTCTCGATTAATCCTTTTATAAATCAAATTTATAGATAACATAAATTAAATGAAGTGATATTATTGCAAACCCGTAGGTAATATCCAAGGACCTTTATTTATATCATAAATATATATAGAAGCGTATAAGCTTCATTTACAAACAACAAACCCTTAGCTAATATCTAAGGGCCTTTATTTATATCATATATATATATATTAAAACCAAAGTAGCCTTCATGTTTGTCATCAAAACTCAAACAGGCCTCCATCGTCCATTATCCATTTGTTCCATTTTATTCCGATTCTCACCAACCCACCATTCCGTTGGAATTCTGTAGTGATCCTCTACACGATCTAAATGTTTATTCACGAGTGGTAAATCATAATCCAATTCACCCGCCGGTGTATCTTCTGCAATGTTTTCGATCGCAACACCATGCATATACACATCCATGTTGTGACAACTATACAGATTGTTTATCCATCCGCTGATAATTATTTCTTGAGCTTCATGATCATCTTCATTTACCAAGCTTTTATCGATACCTACTTCATCTCCATTTCCATCATGGAAAGCATCATCAGTGACGCCAAAACGCCTCTCCTTTAAGTACTTTGACACTGAGGTGTTAACGTTCAACACGTTTCCGACATCGGTGTATGACAATAAAATTACTGGAACCAAGTCCATTTCGTTTTTCATACGGAGGAGACGAAGGTTGTCGCCCCTGAGCGAATCAAATAGTTGTTTGAAACCGTCGTTTCCGACACGGGGACAACCGAACACGAAGCCGGTCACCATGAACGGCGCCTTGCTTCCGGTGGGGTTGTTGCATCCATTGGCAACTATGTCCATTGCGGTCAATGTTGCTAATGCTCCACCTAAGCTAAACCCTGTGACGGTTATGCTTAGTTCTTCATGTTTGTACTTGTTCACTAGTTTCTTTACAGCAGTTAGGACCTGCAGAAGGGCAAGAAATGGATTAGAATTTTGAATTACTCGAGTTAGTCAGCTAAATTTGAAACTTTTTCAAATCAAAGTTAACTTAATTTTAAAAAGTCAAATTAAAACATTGTTTATATTGGCATGATGATTAGGTGTTCATCGTTTCAGATGTGACCTGAGTTTTACTTGTCCTGGTCGCATTGCTATTAAAGTTTTACCATTCTCTTGTAGTTTTTTTTTAAAAATAAGCAGCTAAATATTTATTAATTTATAAATCAATTTAACTTGTTTAGCTACTAATTTTTTCTTATTTCGGCCTAAAAAAGAAAGTTCTAGCTTCACCCTGTCAATTTGGTCCGATTTTTAACATCACTAGCTAATTCTAAGTTAGAGCACATTAATTTGAAATAATATTTATTTAAAAAATTTGAGTTATAATAATGTGATTTGTTAAATTAATAATAAAACAAATAAAAATGGGAAGTTTTAAAAAAATTTTAATTTTTTATTTGAGTTGCAAAAATTCGACTTTGAAAAAGAACTGAATATTAAAAAAGAACATCGATTTTTTGGACTATTACCTGCTCTCTAGCACTAGTCTCGCTATGTGTAGAAGCCGGTACCGTCCCAATATAAAGCGAGTAAAAACCATCGTGCACTAAAGCGTTGTATTTAGCGAACTTGGGGAACAAATCGGTAGCTGATACTCGCGGAATCCGTAAATCATTGATCCATTCCGGTAGTGTTCTGGTCCCTCTCCAAGCAACCAAAACATCCCTCCGGCCCAGTACTTTCTTCCCTTCATCGGTGCTCACCGCCACATATCCGATCCATGCCGACGTAACTTCATTCGAGCCAGCATAAATGAAGTCAGTCACCTCGTACTTGTAGGGGTTTCCTTTTATGAGACAAGCCTCGGTGAAAAACTGTTCTTTCGAGGTTTTAGGATCGTAAGTGGTAGGGTCGAAGAGGTCTCCGACAGCTGAAGTCCTTTGACCGTAGTGAATTATATACTGACGGAGATCAGTGTCTAGTGGCTGTAGTAGACCCTCCCATTCGTTCTCCCCACTGAGTTCTCTCCAACGAGTTGCTATGGAGCTGGCCATCACTCTTTTTTTCTCTGTATTTTACTTGTTTTCTGTATGCTTCTGAGTTCTCTCGAACGAGTTGCAATGGAGTCGGACATGGTTGGGTGCTTTATATAGGGCAAATCTCTCAGATAAGCCGAAAGCGCTCATACCAACTTTGCAATTGACTTCACATCATGTAAAACAATATATATATTAATTATAATTATTAAACATTGACAAATATAAAAAATTAAATTTAAAATTTAAGTGGGTTTGAATGAGAGGGGCATTTAACGGAAGTAAACTAAATACATCTCACCGCACTCAATCGTTCATCCAAAACTTAATAATAGTATTTTTTTTATTTTATACCAATAATGATACATCATTTTATTATTAATTAATAATACATTTTATATTAATTTTTTAAATTTAATATTCGATTTTTTTATTTTTGTTTTGTAACTATGTTAAATTTATGATAGGTTACGAGATTATGCCAAATGAAAACAATAATATTATTATTTGAAAATTAAACATTAGAAAAAATATATATTTAAAAGTTTATACAAAAATTTTAAGTAAAAAAATTAAATATATATTAAAAAAATTCAAACATAGTAAGATCTAATCCCGAATAAATCTAAAACAATGCCTACGTACGTTATTTATGTAAGGTAAAATTGAAACTCAGATTCACTTTTACTAACTGTGTAAAAACCTTATCGATGGTCACTTAAAATTTTCTTGGAAAAAATAATTTAACCAAATAAAAATACGTTATTTGGTTAAATGTTAACATTTAAGTCTTAATCAACATATAATTTTACTATTATAAGTATTTTTTTATACAAATTAAATTAAAAATATATTGACTAGCAGATTTATGGAAGGTGCTGTAGAAATTTCTTATGAAGCCCCCACTTGAAATCATCTATTTCCTTGCTACCATTTAGTTTAAGAAAATAAAATTATCAGTAATAAATATACCTTTAGAATCTCAACAATTGCAAAGAATATACAACAACATTGATAATTAGAGGTGTTCATAGGTCGGGTCGAGCTTAAGCATGATACTAATATACTCTATGCTTGCCCAAACTTTACTTGGCCCGAAACATGGATCTAAAATTTTACACGAACTCGCCCATATTTGCAAAAGACTTAACCCCAACCCATTTTAGGCCCGCCCATATTATTTTTAATTTTTTAAAAATATTTGTTATATTTTATTTTAAAATTTCATAATTTTATACATTTTTATTTATTAAAATTTTGTATATAGTCATCTTAATATTATTTTAATGTTTATATTAGAGTAGTACTATTATATATACTATAGGTTCTTTTTTAATGTGTTCTAAATTACATAATATATAAAAATAACATAATATAAAGTATTATAAACTTAAAAATGGGTTAGGTTGGGCTCGGGCCTTGAAGGTTCAAGCCCAAGCCTAGCCCATATTTTAAACGGGCCTATTTTTTGCCCAAGTCCATCTTTTGAGCCTAATATTTTTACCCAAATCCTCCTAAATTTCGGACGGGACTTCGAGCCTGAACGGGTACCCCAATCCATGAACAAGTCTAATGATAACAAACAAAATTTATTTTATATATATGCAACTCGAAATCCAAACAATTTTTTTCTTCACCGAATATTGAATTAACTGAACAAGTATTTGATGTTAAGCATATTTAAAGGCGAACCCCAATGATAACAAATTTCAACAGGTATTTTAATATATATTTTTAAGACATACGTTGTTACATATGTGTAAAATTAGAGTAGTTTTACATTTCTTTTAGATTTTATGCATTCAATCGTCATATTTCACATTCCATTCATATAGATTGTGTAAGTCAAAATTGACGTAAATTGAAAATTTCAAACTTTTTATTTTATATAAAAAAATTTAACCATTCAATAAGCATTAATGGATAGAGTGTTTTAGATCGATATGATACATATATATATTGAATTAGTTCGAAAATTTATATTCATGACAAGTACAATTATATGGATAAATTCTATACAGATGTATCGTTTAAATATTATTAAAGTTGGTAGACTTATATATATATGTGATATACTTTTTATATTCGTTTAAAAAACATATATTAATTTTTGACCAAACCCATTTTTTGAACTTATATTTTTATCCAAATCCTCACACTTTTTAAGTGGGTCTTCAAACTTAAACAGATGCTCAAATTCATGATCAGGTATAGGCTAACCCCAACGATAATAAAGCTCAAAAAGTATTTTAATATAGATTTTTAAGATAATGTTCTAACTTTGTTGTTATATAAACATGAATTTTGAAACTCAACACATTATTAAAAGAATTAAAAAATTTTAAATTCAAGTCAAAGTAAATTTTGATACCTAAGAAGCTTCGTTAGGTATCATGTTCTATTCTTATGGAGTGATTCTCTTCTTGCATTGCAATCATCCACTTTCATGAATCTTCACAGCTAATTGCCTCGGAATAAGTAGATGGCTCTTGATTTGCATATATATCTTCAACCACATTTAAAGTATAAGCAACTAGATCAGACTTGACAAACCTCTTTTAAGGTTTAATTTATCTTCTAAGTTTATTCTTGGCAATAGAATATTGTGGTGCTAACTGTAGTGAAGAAGCAACTCTACTATGAGTTTCTATACTAACCTAAGGTGTAGATTTTATTATAGATCCTGGATCAATCTGAAGTTCCATCTGCTTCACATGTGTGTTTGATCTCTACCGGTCTTTATCAGAAGAGTTTTTAATAGATAAGTGAGGCAGCATAGCATTTTCATCAAAAATAACATCTCTACTAATGACAACTTTCCTAATTTCAAGACATCATAACTTATGTCATTTAACATCAGACTTATATCCAAGAAAAACACACTTAATATATCTAGGTTCCAATTTATTATTATCAACATGAGCATACATATGACACCCAAAAATCTTCAAATCAGAATAATTAGTAGGAATACCAAACCATACCACTTGTGGAGTTTTTTTCTCAATGGCAATGGACAGAGACTAGCTAATCAGAAAATATGCAGTACCACCCGCTTTAGCCCAAAATGACTTCGGTAAACAAATATTTGACAATATACATCAAACCTTTTCTATTCATTCGTTCTAATACATCGTTTTATTGTGGAGTTTGGAGAACTATCAAGTGTCTCACGATTCCTTTTAATTTGCACAATTAATTAAATTCATCATAGCAGAATTCCAAGTCATTATCTGCGCAGAGGTGTTTTATCTGTTTCCCGTCTGCTTCTCGATCATCGTATTCCAATCATTAAACGTGAGCAACACACCAATTTTCTGCTTCAGAAAGAATGTCTAAACTTTTTTGGAAAAATTGTTAATCATCGTCAGCATATAATTAACACTACCCCTTGAAGGCACTCTAGATGGTCCCTGGAGATTAGAATGAATATAATCTAGCATTCCCTTCATGTTATGGATTCTTCTGGTGAATCAAATTCTCTTTTGCTTCTCAAAAACACAATGCTCACAAAAATTCAGTTTGCTAATGCCTTGTCCATCAAGAAGTCCTCTTTTGCCTAATTCATTCATGTCGTTCTCACTTATATACCATAGACGCATATGCCAAAGTCTAGTAACATCATCATCTAACAAGCAAGAGGAAGCGACGACTGCATCAGTAATAGTTGAACATACAAAATATATAACTTAGCAGTCTTTCTCTACCCTTTTATCACAACGAGGGAACCCTTGTTAATCTTTAGAACCTCATTTTCAGATGTGTACTTGTATCATTTTAAATCAAGAGTACTCAACGAAATCAAATTTCTCTTCAATTCTAGTATGTGTTGTACGTCACTAACTGTTTTGACGACTCCATCGAACATATTAATTTTTATCGTGCCAATACATAAAACTTTACATGAAGCATTATTTCTCATCAAAACAACACCTTCAAACATTGTTTCATATGTTGTAAACCAATCTCGATTGAGACTCATTTAGAAAGTGCAGCCAGAATCGAGAATCCACTTATTGCTTACTTTAGAGTTGTCAACAGAAGAAACTAGGAGTTCACCATCGATGTAGTCTTCTACTACATCAACTTCACCGAATTGTTCTAGTTGTTTTTCCTTTTGATTTGCAACCTCCCTTTTGATATTATTTTACAACTTACTTATAGCACTCAAACTTAAAGCATCATTTTTTTTTGCAGAAATTACAAGTTTTACCTTTGTTTGAAGATCTCAATCTACCATTAGATTTATTGTCAGGATTTCATTCTTGTGTCCTCCCACGGTTACCACCAGTATTTTATTTTTGTCTCTCACGAACAATGAGACCCTCTTCCTGAGAGACGGATCCAACCACAAGATGTTTCATCTTGACATACGAGGCTAAGGAATCATAGACTTCATCAACTGTAAAAGATTTGCGACTATAAAAAATTGTATCTCTAAAGATTGAATAAGACAGGGGCAACGAACAAAGCAGAATTAACCCTAAATCTTCTTTATCATACTGAACCTCCATAGTCGCTAAGTTCGAGTTGATTTCTTTAAACACAGTTAAGTGTTTGACCAAAGACATACCTTCTTCCAAATGATGAGAATAAAGATGATGCTTTAGATACAACTTGCTAATCAGGGTTTTCGACATGCATAGCTACTCTAGCTTCGTCCATAATGCAGCGGCAATCTTCTCTTTCAACACGTCCTAAGAATTTCATTCGATAGATGCAGATGTAAGTGTGTTAGAGCTTTTCAATCCTTACGCTACTTCTTTTCAAGCGTCAATGTCGAAGGCATCTTATCCAACCCTAGTAGGGCATCCTCTAAATTCATCAGCACAAGAATTGTCTGCATCTTTATCTGCCATAATGAGAATCTGGTATTGCAATTTAACAGCAAAATATTAAACTTCAATGTCGCCATTACTGTGATCAAGACAAGCAATCCGAAAAGCTTTGATATCGGTTTGTTAAAATTAATGTCGATAATGGCAGTAGAATGATCACAAAGCAATAAGAAAAGAAAAATAAGAACATATAGATTTACATGGAAAACCCTTTTGGGAAAAACCATGGGCAGAGGAGGAGAAATTCACTAATGTTGAAAACGAATAATACAAGAGGATTTTCGGCTATATCTATTTAAAAGTTGAAAAATCCTATTCTAATCAATTAATAGTATAGCTACGGTGAGCAAAGATATCGTTCCTATGAGGACTAAAAGTACTAGTAATTACTGCATTTCTATTATTTAACCGATAAATACAAGTGATTGATTAAACTAAAATTAACTAAATTAATTAACTACGAACGTGACAGAACAAATCAAGAAAATAATCGAGTAAACAACCAAGAAAATAATGTGTACACGTGATTTATGTAAGGTAAAATTGAAATCCAAATTCTCCAATAAAATAACTTGACCAAATAAAAACATATTATTTAAACCAATGTTACATTTAAGTGTTAATCAAATTAACATTTTGTTTTCAGCATCTAATTATTGGATTTTAAGAAATACAAATTAAATTAAAAACATATTCGCTATAGCAAGCTGTAGAAATTTCACATGAAACCATCTATTTCCTTGCTACCATTTATTTTAAGAAAACAAAATTATCAGCATGGATCTCAATAATTGCAAATATAATATTGCAAAGAATGATAATAAACAAAAAAAAAATTTATTTACTGGCGGTGATAATATTACATATATGCAACTGTAGATCCAAACCATTTTATTTATTTAATTCTTCAGTAAAATATTAAATCAACTGGACAAGCGCGATTCAATCGTCATATTTTACATTCCATTCATATAGATAGTGCATGCCAAAATTATTATAAATTTAAATTTTTTAATTATTTATTTATATAAAAAAAATTAATTATTCAATAAGTATTAATGTATAGAGTGTTTTAAATTAATATGATATATATATAGATATATATTGGATTGGTTCGAAAATTTATATACATTATAAATATAATTATATCGACAAATTTAACACAGATAAATCTTTAAAATAAAATATTATTAGTTGTACCAAAAAAAGGTCGTTAGACTTGTATATATGAATTTAAAGTGTTGACAACAACGTACAACTAAAAGAATGAACAAAATTTAAGTCAAAATTAGTTTCAAAAGTCAATGCAAAATAAAGAGGAGTTAGTAACAACTCTTTTTTTTGTCGTTATGGATATAATAGCAATTGACAACCATAAATGAACTAACTGGAGAAGCGATTCAATCGTCATATTTTACATTTCATTCATATAGATATTGCATGTCAAAATTATTAGAAATTTAAATTTTTTTAATTATTTATTTATATAAAAAATTTAATTATTCAATAAGTATTAATGTATATAGTGTTATATGTATTAGATTGGTTCAAAAATTTATATATATGATACGTATAATTATATCAATAAATTTAATACAGATAAATCTTTAAAATAAAATATTATTAGTTGTACAAAAAAAAATGGTCTTTAGACTTGTACATACAAGAAGAATAAAGTCAATGCAAAATAAAGAGGAGTTAGTAACTACTCTTTTTTTGTCGTTATGGATATAAATAGCAATTGACAACAAAACATTTATTTAATAATTTTTATTTATCATTATGGATGCATAGTGAAAAAATCGAAATAATTTAATCCCTTTGAATTTTATTTTGTGAGAAAGATTAATTTTTTAGCATTAATTTTTCATTCATTACTCAACTATTTTGAGCATATGATATACCGTTATAAATGTCTCGTTGGGTAGAATATAAAACTATAATTTTATAATTTAGATATCTACTTTTACTAATCGAAAATATACCTCAAAGCTTCCAAACAATCAGATTAACTTATGATTTATGCGATTTGAACCCGAATTTCTAAAGTTCATGCCCTTAACTTTTGTTAACGGTATCAAAATTTCATATATAAAGTTTACTTAAATAAAATAAAACAAAATTAATAATTTAATAGAATCAATTTTAAACATCTTATTTTCAATTGACAATTATAAGTCTTTTCTTTAATATACAAATTAAAATATATTGATGAGCAAATCCATTAATAGAGGTGCAGAAATTTCTTATGAAGCCCCTCTCCTATAAATTAATGGCACCATCTATTTTATCTAAGAAAAATAAAATATAATACTATGCAATAAGAACGATGAGCCGGATCGGGTTGGTGCAAAGTTTTAGGTTTGTTTTTTAGGTCTTGTCTACAACATGAGTCTAAAATTTTGTTCAAGCTCAAATAAAAAACGCTAAATTTGAGCTTGATTCTGCCCGCATGTATTAAAATTTTTTCTATATTAATTTAAAAAATATAATACATCAAATACACTAAAAACATTAAAATAAAAATTGAAAATGCATTAAAAACAAGTCTTTATACTTAAATAACACTAAAATAATTGCAACTTGCAAACAAATGTCTTTAAAATAATAGCAAAATTAACAATAAAACAAGAGTCGTACAATATTCAAATAATAACAACAAAATAATAGTAATATATTACCAAAATGGTGGTAAAAAAAAAGAAGACAAATTCAAGTCGGGCCAGGCCCGATTCGTTTAAAAAACATATATTAATTTTTGTCTAAACTCATTTTTTGAATTTATATTTTTATCCAAATCCTCATACTTTTTAAGTGAATCTTTAAACCTAAACAGATGATCAAACTCATTATCAGGTATAGGCTAACCCCAATGATAATAAAGCTCAAAAAGTATTTTAATATAGATTTTTAAGATATGTTTCCAACTTTGTTGTTATATAAACATGAATTTTGAAACTCAATGCATTATTAAAGGAATTAAAAAAATTTAAAATTCAAGTCAAAGTAAATTTTAAAAGTCAATGCAAAACAAAGAGGATTTACCAATATATATATATATATATTTTGGTCCTTATGTATATAATAGTGGTTGGACACTATAAAAAAATTAGTTGTATATAATATTATTACAATAATTTTTAAAAAAATTGCGATAATTTTTTTTCATTATGTATATAATAGTAATCCGCCACTACTATGATATATACTGGACCTAATTATGGATCGGATTATTCGTCTAGATTCGAAGGCTTGTCTGAAAAGTGAAAAGGTTTTGGCAAAAATATTTATCCGAAACATAAATTTGAACAAAAAATAATGTTTGTTTTCTAAATGGGCCGAACTTCGAGTAAGACTTTTTTAACCTGGGTCCAACTTGAACTTGACCCGACTCATGGTCAAGTTTATTTTAGACACAACAACGTGATAAAGTTGTAATAATTTTATTGTCATTTTAAAACTATATAAAATGTAATTTCAACAACACCATTTTAAGATTATTACTAATATAACATTTAGAAATTAATTATTTTGTCATTATATATATAATGTGCAATTGGGAAAAAAAAATTCGTTGTAAATATAATATTAGAAAAATACGTGGCACAACGATTAGAATAAGTAGGTGCAAATTAGAGCTGTCCATGGGACGGGCCGGGCCGGGCCGGGCTTAAAAAATTTTTTTGGCCCGCCTCTTAGGCCCGGCCCAATTTTTAATAAACACAAAAAAAATATTTTAAAAATAAAAAAATAAAAAAAATATTTTTAAAGTATTTTAAAATTAAAAAATTAAAAATTAAAAATATATATTTATTATATTCGGGCCGGGCCCAGGCCAAAAAAGTTGAGCCCGAGCCCGGCCCATTTTTTAAACGGGCCTCATTTTTTTGTTCAAGCCCATATTTCGGGCCTATATTTTTACCCGAACCCTCCCATATTTTGGGCGGGCCGTCGGGCCGGGCCGGGCCGCCCGGCCCATGGACAGGTCTAGTGCAAATTCAAGAATATTATTTCATAGGGACATTTTCAAACGTTTCATCTTAATATTCTCCTAGTCCTTGTAATTTTCTTTATTTAGAATTTAATCCTTTTACTTTTATTTTTAAGAATTTAGTCTCCCTTCTTTTAGAAATTCAAAAATTCAGGTCAAATTGTTAATCCCGCTAAAATTCTTTTGTTATAAATTCATTGGTGTGACATTTTGAAATAACAAAAAATATTTCACTTGGTAGCCATGTGACAAAGAAATGATATTGTGATTGACCTAAATCTGAAAAAGTTGAAGGATTAAATTATTAAAAATAAAAGTAGGGGGACTAAATTCCAAATTTAGGAATAATACATGGGGTTAGGGCATATTTTAGCTAAAAATAAACATGTATAACTAAGTGAGATGGTGTTTACAATATTTGAGGGCTAAATCCCAAAGATAGCAAGATTCTAGAGATATTTTAGTGCAACTTTTTTTTGAACAATCTTATTATAAATCCTGATCATATTTACTTTTTTTTGACACAATACTTAGAACTACCCATAACCCCTCCCAACCCATAAATAGGAGGATAATACGCTTCAGCACACTCGAAACCATGTCCTCCTGTATTGACAACAATACCCATACCAATCAAATTAAAACTCAATCGACTTCAGCGTAACTTTTTAAGATATGTAAATAAAACCAAAGATAATTATAAATTTATGTTAGGTAGACTCATATATTATACACATACATGTGAAACAACTTTTATAAAACATTAAATAATATATCCTTCTATTTCAGGAAATTTTTATAAAATAAAATAATCATTTGCAAATATAAATTAAAGTATTGGCAACAGAGCATTGTAAAATAATTAACAAAATATACATTGTAAATAGAGAATTTAACAACTTTTTTTGTTTGATCACTTTAGAATTCACATACAATAAATCATTATCCTACGCACCATTAGCAAACAATTTTTGCTATCTGATTTCATCTAGATTTGTCCGTAGATCAGGTTGGGCGTAACCCAATTTTAAAAATAAATTCAAGCTTAGTTAGTATCAACATTAATGTCAATATAGGACATGGGTTCGAGCACATTGAAGTGCATTTATCTTTCTATTTAAGGATTGAAAAGGGATATCTTTTAGGCATTGTCAATATAGGAGGACGTGGGTTCGAGCACATTGAAGTGCATTTATCCTTTTATTTAAGGATTGAAAAGGGATTATAGATGGTTTTAGGCATTGTATAAAAAATCTAAAAAAAACTCCAATCATTACTTAACTACAAAGTTTTCTACAAGATTTTCATTGGTGTCTTTTGTGTTCTACCTGAATTGTGAACTATTGATCAGATATTTATCTATTCCAAAAAAACCTAAATTTAAATATTTTTACACAAAATAAAAAATGATAATTAACTTATACTAACAATAACAACAACTATAGTTATTACCATTGCTCCCCCCACAAAAAAGAAAATCATCCCTATCCTTTTAAAATGTTGTCATTTGATAGGAAGGGGCGTAGCTAGGGGGTTGGTAGGGCCTCCAGTCCAACCCAAAATAGAAAAATATTCATTTAAGCTTTTTAAAATTTTTCAAAATTTAAATTAGTAAATATAAAATTACACTTTAGCTCTCCTAAGAATGATAAAAATTTGATTTAATTCTTTAATATTATAAAAATATAGGGTATTAAAATTGTTAAATTACATTTTTACTATCGTAAAAATTACAATTTAATTTCGACCCCCTAAAAAAAATTTCTAACTTCGCCATTGTTGCTAGGTTGTAGCCTTTACATTAATATTTCATTCCATCGGTAGCTTTTTTTTCATAGTTTTTTCAGTAATTTTTTCTTTTAGAAAAAGAAAAACAATTGCCGTCTGACACTAATGTAGCCTTCTAAGGCTTTCTTTTTAATTAAAGTGGTGCGACCAAATGGTCACGCGGCACTCATAAAAATTATATATTTTTAAAATTTTTTTAATGAACCCCCAACAATCGAATATGTTGCCCTCATATCAATGTTTTGTATCTAATCTCCGTAGAGAATTGTATACGGTTCACGAAGGGGCACCTCAGTTAATGGTACTTGCAAGTAAAGGCCCTATAAAGCCTCGTGTTAGTGGTTTGAGTCGCCTTACACTCAATTGACTTCATTATTATTCACACGCTCCATACTGATACTTTTTTCAAGTTTTGTAGGCACCACCAACTAAGGTACTCCCTCTGCGAACTATACACGACTCTCTATGAAGAGCTAGGGACAAATCCCCAACACGAAGATAATACCTTCAATTGTGGACACTTTAAAAACTTTTCCCAAAAAAATCCGACCATCCGAACTCCCTTACAAATAGTAATTAGAACTTAACTAGCACTCAGTAATTGAATAATTACAAACCAGTTAATCCTCTGCCTTGTCTGGTTCCTATGATCATTTGTTGGGTCATATGATTTTGGTATTTAAATTTGCAACACATTGTTAATGAACTTGATTTATATTCAATTTGAGGTTTTTTTTTCTCTATCTCTACTGTCACAAAATCAAATGGTAAGTAGGCCAAGTAAGAAAAAGAAAAACTGAAAACTAATTTCAACCGAGATTAAAAATTTGTAATTCTTCAGATCGAATTGAATGTTATTTTCTATTTTATTTATAATTAATTTTAATTTTTTATGATGTAAAAATAGATATTTTATATTTAAACTAGTAAAAATAATTTAAAAATTCTATATAAGAATATATATTTTTAAAAAATCATATAAAAACTATTGATTATTCTTTATTTACTTAAAAAAAATTAGAAATCTAACAAGCACAAAATAAAATTCATTTTGTCAAAACAAACCTAAAGTTTCAAAATCTAAAATTAATATAAAAAAACTAAGAGCCGAATTGAATCGAATTATAATGGATTGTTCACAAAATCTCAAAAAAGACGGACCAAACCGATCTCACCTCTAAATGTAAGTTACCTATATTTAAAATCTATTATTTAGCTACAGAAATCACTGCAATGTCTTTAATATGAACCCCCAATCTAGCTAACCCCATTGGTGTCCTTTGTGTTCCACACAAGGATTGTTGCTAAAGCAACTTTTACCATAAACTAAAAAGCACCAGCATCGATTAACAATGGTGAACATATAATAGCAGTAGCAACAACTATAGTTATTACCATTGTTCTACGACGTTGTCCGCAGCTGCAACACTCGAGTCCGATATTCGCCTAATGCCCAAATAGGGAAAATGCTGCGATACGCGGAGTAACTGATCATACAATTCCTGTTGAACACTCCCATAATTTCCTGCAGGTAAAGAGTTATAGGAATTCAATCAAAGCGTATGTGTTGTTTAAGATGAAAATTGTCGGTACTGGTGCTGTCGTGAAATTGTTTACCTGTTGCGGGAAATCACCGTCCTCCATTTGGGAATTTATCAAATATTTAGCTCCTTTGTGGAGTGGTGTTGGATCTCTCTCGGCCTGTTCAAGTAAGTTTTTAATGGAAATAATGAAAATTTGAAAGTTGAAACTTCGGAATCGATAGACAGATGCGTGCATTTCTGGACTAATACATGCAGGCTCATAAATTACTGATTTAAAATGATTCAAAATTTTCATGACTTGCTGTTACGAATACGTAGGAAAGGTTCCAAGGTTCCACATTAAGTGCCACTCAAGAAGACGGCACCGTAGTGGCATAGTGCTGTCCCAAAATTTAAAAGATTTTGCACTAGAAAATGACTGTTTTACCTGCCCAGCATCAATTAGAGCCAACATAGCCCAGCCAGTGTTTACCATATGTGGTTTGTTGCCCTCAACA
This sequence comes from Gossypium hirsutum, assembly GCF_007990345.1. Lineage (NCBI taxonomy): Eukaryota > Viridiplantae > Streptophyta > Magnoliopsida > Malvales > Malvaceae > Gossypium > Gossypium hirsutum. Next base: position 1,799,008 of record NC_053444.1, read on the forward strand.
TTTGAGTAAACCTGTACGGGGGAGCATTTAATATGTTGTAAACAATATACTGAAACATAATTGAGTTCGAGATGTGTGAATATGTTTTAGAAGGAAATGATGACGATAGTGTTTAGCTACTATTTTAATAGGACTAGGATGCAAGTTTTGGATATTCCAAGTATTTAGAGGGTCCTTGAAGGTTGTATCCCCATGGTTGTGTCCGAAAATATGTCAAACACAGGTACTTCAAGAAAAACGAGTTGGAGAAACATAAGTTAGCTATTAAGCTAGTTAGAGGATAAGAAATGGCTTATACACAGCAAAAGACATCTGATGTTAGATCCAAACCATGTATTTAAAGGAAGCTCCTACTTAGGAGCATAAGGGCCCAACCTAGACATAATAAAATAAAATATTATACAAAGTTTACTCTAAATGAGAACCGAGATTATAAATGCAGAGGTTTCGTATATGTTTGAGTAGAAATTAAGGACTATCACAGGGTAGGTTAATAAACCTAACCTTGTTTTGACATGAAAGATAACTTTCTCCCCAGCCACCTGAGGGGAGCTGTTTGGACAGCAGAAAATTGCAGGCCTTCTGGATACTAGACGAGTTATTGAAGTTCTTTCTGGCAGCCACCAATCCTTTCACTCCAAACCATGTACCATAGGTGAAGCAAACACCCCACGAGCCGTACCTAATTGGATAGTATAAATAACTTGAATTGAGCTCGAAGCTAGGGATAAGGATGGAGTTGAAACACTGTAAAGCTTCTTATAAACATTTATTTCAGAGAAAGTTAGGGCCAAACCATGAACCATCTGGGGATTGTATATTTTCAATGAATTTAGTCGCCTTTTTGATACATAGGTCTATTTCCTCTTGACGATGCCCAGGGTGTGACTTTCTAAAAGATACCAAAGCTTGAATTGCAGCTGAGGTACATTCCACATAACTGAACAGCCATCATAATCGATATTAAACAACATACTTCAAGCCCAAAAATACAAGGAAAAGAAAATATAGAAAGTATTAAACTTGAGTACTGGAATCTTACCTATAGTCAATAACAATATCACCAAATGTTTCTGCGGGGTTGATCAGCTGTAAACAAAACATCATACAGTGAGCTAAAAAGAAATATTGCACTATGTATTCTACAGCTTACCATTAAAGCGGGTATAATATGGAAAATATAAAATGAAGTAAAAATATAGTTGAAAAATAGTGGCATAAATAGTGCCAAGGGATACCTCCAACCAAGGGTATGATCTTGTGAGCTCATATGTTGCAAAACCACCGTCTCCATTCTGCAAAGATACAAAAACTAGATTATGAATAATCAATGGTGATCTCATATAAAATGAAGTAAAAATATAGTTAAAACATTTAATGGTTTATTAAACACCACCTTAGTGACCGTGGTGCATATGTATTCGTCTATAAATAGATTGTAACCAGAAAATGAATTACCTGAAGTGAAAGAATAACATTTACAGCATCATATAATCGTTTTGCTTCCAACGGTTCTCCAACGATTTCTGGGGGTATTTTTGATAATAAAAGAACAGCCTGGAGGAACATAAAATGTTAAGAAAACATAAGAAGGAAAAGTCTCTGAATTCAGAACCACTTACTTTTAATCCCTCAGCTGTACAATCCGAAATGGGCCATCCATGATCTGCAGTTGAAAAAGGCCAAGCACCTTTGGAAATGTGACGGTACCAAAAGTTAAGATCCCCAGGGCAATCTTCTAGAACCTGCAAAACAGTGAAAAGAAGAGATAAAATGTACAATAGTAAGCAGTCTCCCAAATGAATAAACTCCAATATATTTCCAAAGCATAAACACCTGTGTGTTCCGTAAGTACATGTTTGCTTTCCTCAAAGTTGAGCTGTACTCTTCAGTAAGGTTGGTTGAAAGAATTGCTTGAACTGCAAAGGCAGTGTCCCATAGTTGACTTCCATTGTAACCCTGCAACAAGTTCATTATGCCCACAGTAAATGGTCATTAAGATCTTGCACAAAGGCAGTACAAAAGTAAAACCCAAAACATAGACAATTACAGTGCATAGATTCGCAAAACATTATTTATAAAGCAGAAATTATATTTTCCCAATGAAACGGAAGCAGCAGCTATGCATTAATGTTGTTTCATCTGTTAAAAATACCTTAATACCACTAATCTTGTAAGTAAATTTTCATTGCCAACTGATGGCCAAGGCTATTATCAACTAAATAAAGGAAAAGGTGTATACTCACCTGCATTTTCATGCCATCTTCAGCAACCCATAGGTAATCATAAAGTCTTGGAAGATGCAACTTGAACGCCTCTGAATTTGGGTCTTCCACCCAACAGCAAAGCATGTTTAACACCTATGATCAGCGAAATATATATCCCAAAGGCAAAAATATATAATTAGATAAGCAAATAAAAATTACAGAATGATTGCATGGGCTGCATTTTGTAGAGTAACCACATCACAAGCATTATTACAAATATAAGAGTTAACTAAAAAATGAATAGAAACTGCATGGTAACCTGAATTCTGAAAGACTCAGACACACTGGAGAACCAAATGGACGTGCGTAGCTCTTTTAATACTTTTTTTTTTCAGATTTATGAGTTTGTTTTTCTTTGCATACCTTGTTTACAGGCCCAATGCAGATATAACGAGTATTTTCGTCTTCATAGTGTATGTGCTCTATTGCAGTTTGGAGAGCCTTTTCTCTCAACTTCTTTCCGGGCCAACACATCAGAATAGGTTCAACAATCTTGTGAAGGGATGCCCAAAGAATATCCTGCACCAATGGGTGAGGGTAGTACAAATCTTCCTGCAAAAGAAAGCAATAGGTTCGTGATATTAAATCAAAATCAACAAGAACATCAAGGGTGAACTGTTCAACACTCTACTGAGAGTACTAATGAGAAAAACCTATGGTCCCTATGATTCTTGTTAACTGGTGTCATCAGCAATGGCTAGCTAAGTTCAAAATTAGTTGTGCCCTTATATGTAGGTAATGGACATCTAGTTATGCCAATTAATTCCAGATTGAAAGCTTAACATAGAAAAAGAGCTCAAGTTGTCACTCCAATTACTGCATGGCTATCTAAGATCATTTATAGAAGTATCTACATGTTAGAGGCAGAGCATTTATATAAGTATCAATTTCACTAACCTTTGCACATGCATTCCGTGCTCGATTCCAATCTATCTCATGGTATGGGATAGTATAAAGCTCCTTCCTCAAAGCCAAAACTGTTGGTGTGATAGGGCCAACAAACCTCTTTCCATATAAATAAGACATAGGCAAATAGACCATCCGGCAGTGACACCACATCCTTCCTGTCATCAAGGTAAAAGAACACTTATTTATTCTCTTTGAGAGAGATCTGGTAAGAATACAAATTCAAAAAAACTTCAAGATGGAAATGAAGGGACAAGAACCTGGATGAACTGGAAGCATATAAGGAAGAAGCCATATCTCAGGGGGCAAAGGATTATTTCCAGACCATTCAAAGGCTCCAAGCACCTGTTGTCACCAAGCAATGCATGCAACTAGTATCAAACTGATGCCCATGACAATAGAAAAAACACTGAATCAAACGCTGAAATCAGCATAGAAAGGGCTAGGTTCTGAACTGAAAGCCACATTTTCCCCCATGATGTTATTTCAGTAGCACCACCATGATTCAAAATCCAATCTCTTCCTCTCTCCATTGCCCCCTTCCCATCATTAGGTCCTTCACCAAGCAATCTTAAAGTCACATAACTCAATGCAGTACCAAACATCGTACTTGGGCCCTCAATGTGTAAGCCCCACCCGCCGTCTTCATTCTGCAATTGCATATGCATAACCATAGTTAAAAATTTACAACCTAAGCACAAGAATGAAATAGAAGCAAAATGCTCGCCAAAAACTTAAGGTGCTATTAAACATGCCAAAAGTGCAACATAAAAGATAATTTAATTGCCTGATGATTATAGAGATAACGTGACATCTCCTTTTTATGCTCTTCTGATAAGACCGCATTCAGTGCCCCAGTAATAGACAGAGTAATAACCTGATGCATCACAAGAACAAAACAAAAATATACATGAAGACTATATAATTGTTTCTTTTAAAATCATAATAGCTATTTTAATAACAAGATTTTGGTAAAGCAAGCCGAAAACTTTTGACAACCATGTAAGACAATGTAAGTCAAACTGATATTATCAGGAATATCTTCCATTGAAATATCAGCACTTACCAAGCCAGGCATAAGAAACATTGGACCTCCATAATCACCTGGCCAATGCCCATCATGGGCCTGGACAGATGAATGAAAACTTATAGCTCTCCGTAATGTATTGGTGACCATCTCTTCTGTAACATTTTCTGATTCCCCAACTTTGACCGGAGGTAAAACCACTGGTAGTGGATTCTCCTTGGAAAACTGTATTATGGGGGAAAAAGAGATCAAATAATGAAATGAATAACTAAAGAACGTTATACATAATTTGTAAATACAAGCAGAAATATAACAGTCCAAATAACAGTACAGAATCAGGAGAGCTAGGAAAAGGTTCTACCATAAAACTGAAAGCAAAAGACAGAGGTGATATTTGAGGATTAAAATTGTATTAACTGCACCATTAATAAAAGAGAACTGCTACAAAAAGCTTCCATTATATAATATCAACAGAGGGAATGACTGTAAAAATGATTAATAAAATTTATCTTCTCAGGAAATTAAAAAAAAAATACTAAACATCCATTCCTAACAAAAACTTCACATGGTGACAATAATCTTACTACAAATTCATCAACAATTGGAGAAGTAGACTCCATGTAATTATGCATTTCCTATAAATTCTGTCCAGCCCGAGAGGCGTGAAATACTCAACGCTAATAGCAGCAAATCTTAAACTCAAAGTTCAGACCTATCTGATAACCAATTGATGATACATGAACCTAGCACTACAAAAAACACTGTTTCGGGAAGTAATAGTTTTTCAAGATTAAGCCAATGAACTAAGTTATTACCAAAAAGTTATAGGAAAAAGGAGACACAATTAATCAAAATATCAGCTATTACCCAAATATAGCAAAAAGTAAGTTGAGCAATGAATGAGAAACAGTGGAAGTTTTCAGTAATGCGAACAAACACATTGCTATTGTTGTTTTATTGTAATTAACAACGATGGAAATCATGGAAAGTAACAGAACATGCATAAGGGGAAAAAACTGAGAATGAAGAATGTATATCGATATACCTGAAAGCGCATAAGTAGATCTGAGCTATGCTTCTTTCGAAACCTGTTCTCGGTGAAGTTGAGACGAGCTTTCTCGATCTCCATTAATTCCTCAGGAGATCCAAGGTTGGGATCGAACTCCCAAATCTGTCTCCCAACGTGATTGTTCACTGTTCTCAGCCATGGATTCCCTCCTTCCGCGATTTTCAGCTTCCACATTTTTAACTTTTTTTTCTCTATAAATTCAAAATCCAAAGGTTGAGCAGATTCACAGAGAAAGCCAAATGGAAAATGAGTACTGCGCGGCGAACTAGAACTGAAAGTGGCGATGCGAACAGTGACAGTCTTATATATAAATAATATTCAAAATTCAAAATATTGAAAGAAAGAGAGAGAAACAGAGAGACGTGTCGTCGTGTTCCGCAGCTATTGCCCTGTCATCTGATACCAGAAGCGACAAACACTAACACCATTGGCCTTCAAATACCTCTCTCTCTCTCTCACACACACACACACATTTATATATATACCATATTGTACAGAGATATTTGTATCATATTGAATACATTTTTAAAAAACAAATTAGCTAGCATGACTATTTTTTGTGGCAACTGGCAAGTAGATAGTCAGCATTTGTACAGAAATGTAGGTACCATGACTGTTTTAATAATGGAATAATATAATTTATGGTCCTTAGCAATTATGTCTATTTTAATATTTGTACTTTTCTTTTGTCTATTCTTATATTTGAATTTAGATTCTATCCATATTTAATTCTGTGATTGAATAGGATCGGATCAGATCGTCTAGACAAAAAATTGACTGATATAATAATTTGAACAAAGGAGTTAAATTGATTAACTCGAAAATTACTTAAAATTGATAAAAAAAATTGTATATATTAATATTAAGCAATTTTTTTATATTAAATATCATAAATAAATAAAAAAGTAAAAGAATCATAATTGCATAAAGAGTGAAGTTTTAAGAAATAGTCAATATTTTTAGAACATCATCCGTTAACTCGCAAATCAATTGAATTGGGTGGTCGGATTGGCTTTCTCTATTTTTAATAGTTTTAATAATTTATTTAATTAAACTAATTAAATTAGTTGAACTAATCAAATCAAAAACCAATGATTTGACTAATTCAACTCTTAATTCGGTTCTGAAAATCTTTATTTTATTTGTAGCATTTTTTTTCAATGATTATTATCACGAATGCATAAAACCATGGATTAAGTTAATGTTATAATACAAGAGATTGAGTTAGTACCAAAAGCTGATCAAATATCAACTCAATTAAAAAAATTAAATTATACTTGAGGTCACTAAACCATTAGTAAATTTATGTTTTGGTCACTTAATCTCAAAAAGTTACAAAATTTCTATGAACTATTTGAAAGTTTTCTTTTAAGTCTTTAGGCTGTCAAAATCGTTATTGTACGGCATTTTCTATTTGCACTACATGCATCAACCGAAAACTCTCTTTCCCCTTCTCTTCTACAATTCAGTTATTTTTTTTATAAAACAGCTTTAAATGTCAAGAATTTGCGACCCAAAATCCAAACAACTTTTTTCTCAGATCTCCAACACCAAATCGACTTGGATTTAAGGTATGTTCTTCTACTCGTCGATAAGTACTAGTCCACCGTACTGATTATTGAATTGTAACTTAGAGAATTGGTAATTGGAATTTTTAAAAAATAAAACTTAATAGCCTAATGACTTAAATAAAAACTTTCAAATAGTTCAGTGGCTTAAATGAAAACTTTTAAATAGTTCAATGATCATTTTGTAACTTTTTGAAATTTAGTGACCAAAACGTAAACTTACTAATAGTTTAGAAACATTAAGGGTGAGTTTGGATGGGCGGTGTGTTTACCTACGATTAGTGTAAAAACATTGGTAGCGGTGAGATTAGATACTGTAATGATACTGTAGCGTGAGACAAAAAGTAAGCTAAACGCACCGCACCGTACTCAAATCGCCCATCTAAACCTACCCTAAGTGTAGTTTACTCATTAAAAAGACACTAAATATATTTTTATAAAATAAAACTATTTAAATTATTTTTAAAATAGAAAATTGATATGCATGTATGTATGTATGTATGTATGTGCGTATGTATATGCGTGTATGTGTGTATAATATTTATTGTTTTCTAGTATGGATAAAAAAATGAAGCAAAAGATGTGCAAGGCAGTTTGCAAAGTAGGTAATGATTTCAGGGAAGGCAAAATCTCGTGACTCCTAACAGTTCTTAATTTTCTTTTTAATTTAATTTAATTTTTGGGATAATAACAACAAAAGTAATATAGAGGCCTTTATACTAAAAGTTTAATTATATTTTTTATTGAGAAAATAGAAAAAAAATATTTTTATATATTAGATTAAATAGTAAAGTGATCATTCTATTAAAAATTTCGTCTATTTTTACTATTAAAAAGTTAAATCTTTATATGCTAGTGTAATAGAAATAACCAATTTACTATTTAATCTAACGAACATGAATTAATTTACCCATTTTTAAGGATAAGAGATAAAATGCAACCTAACTTCTACGGGATTTGAGCGTTCCATATTTTTTGGTCTTATTTCTTAAAACAAAATATGGGCTCAAAATTTCAACCGTCAAAATTAAATAAAAACAAATAAAAAAGTTATGCAGTCTTTTTTTTTGGCAAAAAGATCTTTTTGGTCTTTTTCGATTTTAATATTGAACAAATTGATATTGTCAAAAAACTCATAGCAAATCTTCATCAATCTCAAAACTGAACAATTAAGGGCAAATCAATGACAATGTTAATGTTTTTCGTCAATTGTACATATATTTTTTCTGTATAATAACAAATCTAGCATTCAAAGTTTACGCATCTTGTTAAATTGGTCACAATTTAACAAATTTAGTCTATAATATTTACATAAAATATATAAGTATTGAGGACTGAATTTATTATTATACCAATTAAAATGAATTACTATAATTGAGAGAAACTATAGTGGTGTTTTTATTACGGTTTTTTAGTTGATTTTTTTCTTTATTTATTCGTGTATTATATTGTATTTTAATAATACAATTATTCTCTACGTGTAATGCCTAACTTACTCTATATTTACCAAACCTATACAACAACATTAATTTAGTGCAATTGTAGGGATAATTTTATTTATTGTTTGAGTTTACCTAATGTTATGGATTTCTCAAATTAAGTCTAATTTCATTTATTATCTTGAAAAAAAGTCCAACTTCATTTATTTCGAATACGTTAAATCACTATGTAAGACATGAATTTGGTAACTATTTTCACACCGGGACATAAAATTGACAATTATTTCAACATTGAAGCCTGAATTAGACAACTATTCCCACATTGGGGCTCGGATCTTTTTTTTTTCAAGTTAATCCCTAAACATGACAATTATTCTCACATTGAGCTTTGAACTTTAGGGTTTTTAAGGAAATAACAGGGACTAATTTGGACAAAAAAAGATTTAAAGGTTTAGGGTACAATTACAAAATTTAAGACCTAATTTGAATAAAAAATTCAAACCCCAATATGAAAATAATTATTTAGTTTAGAGCCTAGTTTGATCCAAAAAAAATCAATTATTAAGAATTTAATTAGATATAAATAAAGGGAAGAGGGAAGTACAAATGGGAGTTAGGTAATTATTAGATTTTGCAGACCTACATTCATGTAATTATTAGTAGGGTGGATAAGTTCCCTAATTGTATTGTTTTAGTGATTATTTTATAATTTTTTTATAGTTAATTCACTATTAATGTAATTTATTGAAAATAACAATATTTTATTCTTGGGGGTAATGGTTAAGACTTTTCTACTTCAAGGTCTACAGTTTAAATCTTAGTATTTTTATTTTTAAGTTGATTTTCTTAAAGATTTTATATAAACTATTAAAAGAGACTTTTGTAATAATACTCGTTGTTTGTTAAAGAAAATGACTTTCTCCTAGTGAGTTGGTGAGAGTTGTGCGACTCTAACTTTATATATAACTAGAAATCCTATCACACATGTATGCTTGTGGAAATCACGGGTTTAAAATATAGATGTGTGTTTAAAAATAATACTCAATAAATAATGAAATGTATGGTTTGAAGCTAATTAATCATAATAACGTATGAAATATGTATGATATTAAAATAAAAAAATAAATTAAATTGTGAGGAAAACAAAATTTAAACACATAAATACATCAGATTAAGAATACTAAATGCACTTGCATATCCCAACACCACCTTCGATCTTAGGCTGTAATTGGGTTTGCTTAAGATCTGATGGTGTTGTTAATGAGGGAATCGATTTTGCTATAGCTGGGGGTGTTTTGTGAGATCGGAATGGAGGATAGATTCTAGGCTACAACAGGTACTTAGGCTTTTGCTTTGTTATGAAAGCTAATTGTGGGGCATCTTAGATGGAGTAACGTTTCTTTTGGAGTGAAAATACGATAGCATGATAATTTAAACTGATAGCATGGAGACGGTCGTAGCAATTCAAAATGAGGCTCGTAATGAGTTAGACTCTACTCGAATCAGGAGAATTCACCAAAATTTATCCAGAGTAAGACATTGGGGCATTCGACATATCCCTAGGGAACATAATAGAGAAACTGATGGAATTGGAAAACAATTTAAAGAGCGGAGAAAAGGCCTTCAAGTTTTTGAAGTTTCCCTGTTGGGGAACTAGTTATTTTTTTATTGTAATCTTTTCAGTTTATTTTACTTATTTCACAAAAAAAAAAAAACTAAATGCACTACAATTGTTAATATATACAATTTACGGAGGTAATAAAATATGCATAATAAAATTAAAATGTATAAATAAATTAAAATAATGTCTTTGTTGAGTGGTAGAATTAAAGATTTTGCAATGTAAATGGCATGGGTTCAAATTTCACCATATGCATATTTTTATTGTTATTTTTAAATTAAAAAAATTGGATTACTTTCAAATAATATAACTTAGTTTAAATATAAAATGTCATTTTTGTAATTTTCCCAATTGAGTTGGTATCTGGTTAACTCATGACACCAACTCAATTGGGGACTTTATTAATAGTATAGATATAAATAATAATATAATTCTTATAAAATAAAAAGAGATGAGAGAATAAAGAATAAAGAAAATATGAAAGCAATAGAGAATGTACTTTATTAATCAAAGGGATAATTACAATGCTTCATCAGAGTCTCTATTTATAGGCATAAGAAGTATAAAAGAAGTAGAGATCTAATTCTAATAACTATTAGAATTTAAAGTACATTAAAACTTTATATTGATCATGATGGATATCCACTTAATAAGATATTCATAACACTCCTTATTGGATGTTCATTAATAGATAGTGTGTCTCGTTAAAACCTTATGAGGAAAAACCTAATAAAGGAAAAAGAGTACACAATAATCTATTACAAGCTGCCTCGTTAAAAACCTTTACCAAGAAAACTCAATGGGGTAAAACCTTGGTTAAAGGAAAATAGTAAAACTTGTTTTCAGACTCCTCCTAATGACAACATTACATTGCATCTTTGAGTCGACGCATTCCAATCTAGTGTAGTAGTCTTTCATATGTTGAAGTTGGCAATGTCTTAGTAACAAGATCCGCTAAATTCTTACTAGAACGAATTTGTTGAACATTTATATCACATCTTTTTTCAAGATCATGAGTGAAAAATAATTTTGGTGAAATATGTTTCGTTCTGTCACCTTTGATATAATCACCCTTCAATTGATACATGTTGCATTATTTCGTATAAGATAGTTGGCATTTTTTCCTATAAAGGCAACTTACATATCTTTTGAATATGTTGGGTCAATAACCTTAACCAAACACACTTGCGACTTGCCTCATGCATTGTAATTATTTTTGCATGATTTGAAAAAGCAACAACTAATGTTTGCTTTGTTGAACGCCATGATATGGTAGTACCACCACATGTAAATAAATATCCTGTTTGAGATCGACCTTTATGTGGATCTAATAAGTATCCAGCATCAACATAGCCAACTAATAGGGATTTTGAATCATTTGAATAAAATAACCCCATATCAATAGTCCCTCTGAGATATCTAAATACATGTTTAATTCTATTCCAATATTTACGTATTGGAGAAGAACTAAATCTTACTAACAAGTTTACAGCGAAAGTTATATCAGCTCTTGTGTTGTTTGTAAGATACATCAATGCCCCTATGTCACTTAAATGTGGTACTTCAGGACCAAGAAACTCTTCACCATTCTCGTAAGGATGAAATTGATCTTTATTTACATCTAATGATCGTACAACCATCGGAGTACTTAATGGGTGTGCTTTATCCATGTAAAATTTCTTTAATATCTTTTCCATATAAGTTGATTAATGAACATGAATTTCATCTTTTAAATGCTCGATTTGTAAGCCAAGATTAAACTTTATTTTTCCAAGATCTTTCATCTCAAGTTCTTTATTTAAATAATTTATTGTATTTTGAAGCTCTTCAAGAGTTCCAATAATATTTAGATCATCAACATAAATAGAAATTATTACAAAATTTGATCCAAACCTTTTTATAAAAACACATGGCCAAATTGGATCGTGTTTGTAACATTTTTTTTAACAAATATTCACTAATAATGATTGTACCACATATGTCCAGATTGTTTTAATCCATATAAACTTTTCTTTAATCTGAATGAGCAAGTTTCTCAATAAACTCTATATCTTTTTGAAATTTTAAATCCTTTTGGGATTTTCATATAAATTTCACTATCAAGTGTACCATATAAATAGGATGTAACAACTTCCATTAGATGCATGTCAAGTTTTTCACGTACTGCTAGACTAATAAGATATCTAAACGTGATTGCATCCATCACAGGAGAATATGTCTCTTCATAATCAATGTCGGGCCTTTGCGAAAATCATTGTGCTACAAGTTGAGCTTTATATCTTACGACTTCATCAATTTCATTTCGTTTTCGTACAAATACCCATGTATATCCTACCGGCTTTTCACTTTTAGGTGTTTGGACTACAAGTCCAAAAACTTCAAGTTTAGAAAGTGAATTTAATTCTGCTTGAATTGCATCTTTCCATTTTTGCCAATCTTTTCTATTTTTACATTCTTCACTAGATTTAGACTCAAGATCCTCATTTTATTTTATTATTTCAATAGCAATATTATAAGCAAAATTGTTGTCGACAACTACATTTTTTTCGGTTCCATCTTTTTCTCGTATTGACATAACTTATTGAGTTCTCTTTATTTTTATCATTTTCATTTTCACTTTTAGGTAGTTGAATCTCTTCTTGAGTTTTATAATTAGTTATGTTATGGGTCTCTTTAGGAACTTCTGCCTCCACTATATAACCATCTTGAATGTTTGCTCCTTTCCTTTTACGAGGATTTTTATATTTGGAACCGACCGATCTTCCACGCTTCAGGCATTACTTTCTTTTTCACTAACAGTTTGCCCTATTAGGACATCAATTTGTATTGGAGCATTTTCAGCTGGTATATCAGATTTAATGAATCTGACAGTTGATTTGTAAAATGAATCATCTGTTGAACTTCTGGTTCACATTGCTTTGTACGAGAATCTTAGACATTGATAATTCATTTCAAGTATTATTAATCCAGCTTTTTATCCTCTCCCCCTAATATTGGGAAAACTGACAACTCATGTCATAATTAAATCTCGAATTAATACCTCAAATATTATAAGGAGACTCATATAAATATACATTCCCAATATCTTATTATGACCCATCTTTGTGTGTTGTGGTGGAGCAGTTGGAACATATACCGCACATCCAAAAATTGTAAGATGGGAAATATTTGGCTCATGACCAAAAATCAATTGTAATGGGGAGTATTTATAATTTATTGGCTTGATGCGTACAACATGTAAATCAATACAATCTCATGTTGAAATATAAAGTTTTGTTCTCATAAGTAATGATTTAACTATTAGTTGGAGGCATTTGATAAACAATTTAGCTAAATCATTTTGTGTGTGAACATGAGCTACAAGATGTTCAACTTTTATCCCAATTGACATACAATAATCATTGAAAACTTGGGACGTAAACTCACCAACATTAACAAGATAAATTGTTTTAATTGCATAATCTGAAATTAATAATTTAAACAAGCAATCTCGCAAACGATAGGTTGCGAGTTGATAACGCATGTGATTATTTTGTAGATGCATCTACCAAAATCATATAATATCAAAACCATCCACATGGTGGATGAATGGACCCACATTCATTTCAGAAATGCAAGACATTAAATCTCAACTTTAGCTAGTAAGTGTCTAAGAATTAATTTTCATTAAGAACAAGTAACTAATGAGAATTCTTTAATGAATATCCATATGAATTCTCAATTAATTTTTGCATCATATATGATCTAGGATGCTCTAACTGGTCATGCCAAGTAATACATGCATTTTTATTAGTAAACATCTGGTTTACTTTAACATGTGTTTCATCTGTACTAAATTGTAACAAATTAATAATTTTACTATCATTCCTTTTACTTTGTATCCACATATAAGTGTTATTGTGACATTTACTACTGGAAATGTCTAAATCAATGTGAATATTATAATGTCACTAAGTCAACAAAATAAATATAATTTCCAAACAATTATATGCAATATTCACTTCAGGGAATATGTCATATTCGCTTCAGGGAATATGCCAAAATCTTCAAATATCTTAAAATTTTTTTTGCTACTTCAGGTGCATCCAACCATAACGAGCTTTAGATAGAATTATCATATATTATTGCTCATAAATAGATCTTTCACGGTAAAATATTTTGCTTCCAACCCCTTAATGGGAATGATGGCAAAAGAAGATCACAAAGATTAAAATATAAATTTATAACCCAATCCTCTCTTTTTCATCCTTTTAAAATAGATATTTTTAGCAATAGTGATTCATATGAAATATAATATTTTCCTCATTCATAATCTCAATATAAGGTCTATTGTAAATATCTTTTAAAACTAATGGATTAACCATCACAAGATATTAATATATTAGCTCTTCTGGAGCTTTCGACTAATTTTGTACTACCAAATATTGGAATAATATTTGTTTGTTTCAGTACCAAATAAGATAAATATTTTCTATCTGTAATGATAGAATTCATTACTACATTCTCATATCCTTCCTCAAATAATATTAATAGAAACAAAATATTTGGACAAACACCGCATATATGGCCAATAATATTTCATATCATATTGATAACACAAGTTATCTTTACCTTTTGAAGAGTTATCTTAAAAACTCTTATTGTTCTCTTATATATTAGTATGTTCTCACTTTTAGTGGTTCATTATTATATATGTTGTTTTCTTTATATTTGCATTCACTTCAGGGAATGCAATAATAAATTTGGTAGGACAAATTTCTAACGCTTTTATTAATTTTTTTATTTCATAATCACCGTCGTAAACATGCGTGGATTTTAAATCAGAATCTATTCATTCATGTTGTCATGATTGTTCTTCAATTATAATAAGCATGATATAATAAATAAAATATAGTAAAATATACCTAAAGATCTTTAACATCAACGTCATTGTCTTGACATAATCCATTCTAAAGAACAAAAAGTAAAATAACTTAATCAAAAAGATGGTAACGTATAATGAAAGAAGAATGAAAAATAATAATCAAATATGAAACATTAAATAAAAAAAAACTTCCTGTAAAAACTTTGCATCTTGCCGTCAAAGATATTGAAAATCATGAAGGATAAATTTGATCATCGATAAAAGCAACTATCACTTTGAGTAAGATCGTGCTGCTAATGTGTTATAAAATAAAGAGAGATGGAGAGCATAAAGAACAAAGAAAATATGAAAGCAACAGAGAATGTACTTTATTAATCAAAGGGATGATTACAATACTTCATCAGATTCTCTATTTATAGGCATAAGAAATATAAAAGAGGTAGAGATCTAATTCTAATAACTATTAGAATTTAAAGTACATCAAAACTTTATCTTGATCATGATGGACATCTACTTAATAAGGTATTCATAACAATAATATAAATCTCGTAAAATATTTAAGTTGTTAATGTTTAAAAAATATAAAAAAATTAATAAATATAAAATGAAAACACAATTTTTTTTATAAAATTAAAAAATAATAAACAAATTTAAATAGGTTTGGATTCTTTAAATATATATATTGTGGGGGGTTTGACAAAATTTACATTGATAAAAAAAAAATAAAGTTGAAACGCAAACAAAAACTTAAGGAGGAGGAGAAACTCTAAACTCAAGTGAATAGGTTTACCCCATATATTTAGATCGTTTGTCTCGTTTCCAGATTAAACTTAAACTAGAAAGAATTGAATCTAGGTTTTACATAGAATAAAGCTACCCCAGTTAAAGAGTGAGTGGCTTTATTTCAACTTCATCGAGTCCATTGAAAAAACACATTAAGGATTTAATTGCTTCTGAAAGAGTTAACAATAATGTATGATGTTGATATCTGATTCGATTTAGAAATTATAAAAGGTGTTTGGTTCGTCGATTTTTAGATTACGTTTCATAATAGGATTACGGGTGGGATGTAAGATTACTTTGTTTGATTCATTTGACTGGAATGTAATATTTAGATATTCGGTGGACGGAATGTAAGATTACTTAGAAATACATTTTACTCAGATTGTCTTTGTTATAGATTTTGTTTTTTTTAACAAGTTTAGTTCCTTTAATATTTTTTAGTCTCAATTTTCATAAAATTATGATAAATTATTACAACTTTTATTTTTTATTATAATTTATATATTAATAAGTAAATATATTGTGTTGAAATAAATTTATAAATCATAATTATAATAATTTATGAAAATTGATGGCAACACCAACCATAATTAATATATTAATAAATAAAATATAATGATTGTAACATCCTTTACCTGAGTAAACTCAAGCAACGAGTGTTACGTTTAAAACTGAGCATTTATTTACGAATTCAAATACAGTTAAATTGGACTTTTATGAATAATTTTAGATCCTTATTATGCTTTTAGGAACATAATTTGATCGATAATAAAGATTAATTGCATGTAAAATTTGTTTCGAGTCTCATATCACCTAATTAAAAATATTGTATTGTAGGTTTGTATGTCTCGAGACATTGCCATGACATTGTAGAAATTTTGTTTCAAAGTTGCCTGTCTTGAGACAATGAGGCTTTTGTCTCGAGACAAAGTTCAATATGTTTCGAGACATGACATTATTACTGTAGATTTTTAAGATATGCCAGTTTGAAAAAAAATACTTTAGGGAAAATAAAAGTTGATGCAAAAACACTATGAGGCCTAAGATATACATGAAAAAAAAATCGATTTTCCATTCTTACAATTAAACAATGAAGTTCAAGAAAAAAAATTATATAATATAGAAGCATACCTACCAATTCGATGTAATATTCTAAAGTTCATACAAGTTGGTCCGACTTGTATAAAGTTGTCATCCATAATCATGCTAAAAGAAGCATACCATTTGATACATAAACAAAGATATCGGTGTAACCAGGGGCAAAGCTAGAACAAATTTTTAGGGAAGACCGAATGAAATTTTAATTTTTTATAGTTTATATCTTTAAAATTTTTAAAGGATTAAATCGAATTTTTATAATTTAAAGAGGGGTCAAAGTATAATTTTACCTTTATTAATTTAAATTTTTTTAAAAAAATTAAAAGCCTAAATAAAAATTTTACATTTTAGGGGGGGCCGTGGCCCCTGCCAGCCCCCCTAAATCCGCCTCTGGGTGCAACCAAGAACTTTGATCAATGCATTATTCTAAAATTGAATGCAAAGAATGATTCAAAACAATCATATGCAATTTCTATTTCGAGTACTCCCCGCTAGATGCATATTCTAATCACCTTTTTTTCTAGGTACCAATTGTTATTAAAAACAAAAAAACAAGGCATCGAAAGCACAAATGTACCTAATTTGGATATCAAAAGCTATCAAAAGTACAATGATACCTAACATGAGCATAAAAAGAAGAAAATTCATGCAAGCATACTCTATAAACAAAGACCATGAGCGGATCAACCATCACGAGTTATCACTATGCTTAATCAAATAAAAGTTTTAAAAAGCATCCACAACCACTACAAGGTGAAGCATTGTAATCATACAATGGGTATCAATGTGAGTGTGATGTGAGGGGGTGATTATGACATTCATACAAATTAGTACCAAATGCAAGCTTAACTAAACATGCTACGACAAAATGGTATATGAAGATATATCAAATTAATGGAAGATACCAGTGATGATTTATCCCAAATAGGATCTACAAAGGTAAAGGGAAGAAGAAAAAGAATAATATATAGAGAGAGACTCAAACATATCATGTTTGGTAAGGAGTTAACCAGAGAGTTCCAAGCGACAAAAGCTCTATACAAAAGATAAAAAGAAAGCTTCGCTGAGAAAAGAAACATATCAAAGTCGGTTAATCATTTGATTATGATGGATGGAGATCCAATAGTTTCTTGGTTAGAACTTCGGGTTTAAATCACTTGAGTTTTAGGCCATTTCAAAGAAAAATAAATCATAAAGTTGAAAGAAGAGGAAAAAAATTTGGTTTGGTGTGTTTCTTTGCCAGAGAAGGAGGAGGTTGGATGTAGCGAGTTCATTGAGATACAACTCTAATGAAGATCCTTGAAACCCTGAAATTTTCAAATAGATCGGTGACCAACTTATAACTTCTTTTAAATTGAGTGACAAAAGTGTAAACTTAATAATAATTAATTGACCTTAAGTATGGTTTACTCTGCGATGAATAGTGAGTTAATGTCACATCTAACATCTTTTACCAAGTTAATGACCTAGTAATCAACGTGTAACTTTTAAACAGTTCAATGATCAATTTGTAACTTTTTAAAATTGAATGACAAAATTGTAAATTTATTAATACTTGAGTAACCTTGGGTGTAATTTACCCTTATTATTATTGAGCGTAACGAGAGAAAATCTTTGATTCTAGTCGAAGAAGCATAAATTCTGTCAAAAGAATAAGGAAAAGGTGTTACTGTGTAAGCATTGAAACTTCAAATAAGAAGCCGGCATTTACACTGTTTGATTCATTCCTAGGTGTGTGTACATATATATACTATTATATATAACACCAAAATAAAAGATACAAATTTGCAAATCACAGAATATTCGTAAAATTCCAAAGAAATCGTTTAAATCAATGGCAGCATTGCTTACTGTTAGCCGTCACCTTAATTTTTTTCAAGTTTTTATCCAATGAATTAACGAGAAAATTTAAAAAATCGATAATAAAGATGGCAAACTCGAGGCAAAAATCCAACTCCATTTGCTATTCTCTTATCATTAATCCACGTCGAAACCAATGAAAAGACAGTCTTAACAATGGTGTCTTCTCAAGTTCAATGATTTGCAACGCAGGTAAAGATCATATGTACTGTGAACTTCATAGGGAAATTCAACATCGAAAAAGAAACTGACCCATTGTTTGGTTTTGAATTTTGATTCGTAAATGACAGGTTTTAGCAGAAGTTAACTTAGATTGTTCTTTGTTTCCGGCATGGTCAGAGCTTGAAAAGTGTTTGGTTCTACGATGAAGACGTCTTCCTTGTTTTTTTTCCTTGGAGGGGTTGTTGTGTTAATAATATTATTGATTATAGTGTTAATGTATTGGAAAATTTGGAAACCAGCAGGGATTAAGAGTTTTATATCAGAGAGTAGAAGGCATGCAGGTAACGTATTTGATGAATTTGCTGATAAAAGAGTGAGGTATGATTTGGTTGGGAATTATTGGCTTGTGAAGTTTAATTTTATGCGTCTCTTGCAGCATCGACGGATTTCTTTAGTGGGGACCTTCGAACTATTTTCTATTTTGACTTCAGGACATTGAAGAGAGCAACCAAGAATTTTCACCCTGATAATCTCCTTGGAAAAGGTGGATTTGGGCCTGTCTACAAGGTAAGCAAGCTCAAATATTCGGACTTTTCATTTTCTTTTCAAAAGTATTCATGTTTGATATCCGTGTTTGTCACATAGTTCAGATATAAGGTATGATCCTCTAAATATATGTCATTACTTTTGACAAAATTGAGCGTCCTTGTGTGGGATATATAACCGTATCCAGCACACATCCTTGAATTTAGATAACATAGATGCATTAGAAATAATTGAGCATAACTATATAATAGTTGTATTCAAAACTCGTCATCAAATCAAGAAAATATAGATATAGTGCAGTGTACATGTGTATATATATTATTTCCATGTATCTATAAAGTGAGAGATATGGTATGAGCCCTTGTTGTAGTAATGTCTTATTTTGAAGTTTCAAAGTCTTGAGAAATATGGTTAGTTGTAGGAGTTACCTTTGTACCTTTAGAAATCATATATTACGTTGCTTTTGGGATGCATTGGGCATTTGAAACTGACAAAAAAAAATGAGGATTTTTTTGCTATTTTTCTTTGAATATTTGATAGGGGAAGCTTAAAGATGGAAGAATGGTTGCTGTGAAAAGGCTGTCCCATGATAAATCCCAACAAGGAGAGTCAGAGTTTCTGGCAGAAGTGAGGTTGATCACAAGCATCCAACACAAGAATCTGGTTCGCCTTCTAGGATGTTGCTCAGATGGGTCTCAACGTTTACTTGTATATGAATTTATGAAGAATGGTAGCTTGGACCACATAATCTATGGTACATGTAACTCACCAACCCCAATTTCTTCTTCTAAAAATCATACATACTATTATATATATATATATGCTGAGACTTGTTTGGAACAGCCGTCAAAGTTTTTGTCTAGCTCCTAAGTGACAAGAGTTTAAACTTTGTCATCTCCCTTATTTCTTTCCCGATATTTTAATGATAAAAAAGCGGTAAACTACAGTAAATGTCAACCAACTATGAAAAGTTACAAAGTGGTCACCCAACAATTCAATTTTGTCTTTTTTGGTCTCCAGATGGCTAATGTAAAAATAGAAACATCCAAAAATCTAAGATAGCTAGGTGACAAAAAAAAGAGAAAATTGAATAGCTGAGTGATCATTTTGTAACTTTTCATAGTTGGGTGACCAAAAAAGAAAAAAAACATAATTGGGTGACTACTAATATAGTTTACACTAAAAAATCTTAGGTCAATGATGCATTTTACTCTTACTATAATTTTTATATGTACTCTTGCTAGCTACATGAAGGAATAATCTGTCCTTTTTTGGTACAAAGAATGCTATATTCTAGTCATAAAGAGAAGGGGTTGCACATATTCAGGCTCAAATTTCGTCTTATTACAATGCCACCTCTTAAAGATGATTACATGAACATATTTGGATTCAAACTTGTGCATGAACTTGGTTTATATAATGTGTTTTTCTTTTCTTTGTGCAAGAAGGTTTTTGATGATTTGCTAAACAAAAAATCTCCATGATTTTGTAGAACTAGAACTATACATACATATATGTAATCCAAACCTTGGAATTAACTTGTATATATATATATGCAGGTAAGAAAGTGTACTTGAACTGGGAGACTCGGTTTCAAATAATATTGGGTGTAGCACGAGGACTTCAGTATCTACACGAGGATTCTCATCTAAGGATTGTTCATAGAGATATCAAAGCAAGCAACATTCTTCTTGATGATAAGTTTCATCCTAGAATTGGTGATTTTGGACTGGCTAGGTTCTTTCCTGAAGATGAAGCTTATCTTAGCACCACATTTGCTGGCACTTTGTAAGCCCTCTCTTCCCCTATAATGATAAGTAGTATTGGAATTAATGTATGATGATGATGATGATGATGATGATGAAATGATTGGTTTTGATATTGTTAAAAGAGGTTATACAGCGCCAGAATATGCGATTAGAGGAGAATTGTCTGAAAAAGCAGATATTTATAGCTTTGGAGTTCTTGTGCTTGAAATTGTTAGCTGCAGGAAGAATACTGATCTTACTCTGCCTTCGGAAATGCAGTATCTACCTGAATATGTAAGCAATTTTTAAGTCCTTCTTCTTAATTTTAATTTTAATTCATAGTTAGACAAATCAAGATACATGGTAAAACTCGAGCACTTTTACAGATTTTATATCGATCCACTCCGAATAAGAAGTATTTTTTTAATTAAAACAACGGGAGTTGCGGTCAATAGAGCAAGGCGGTTTTAGTAAATGCCTACTCTGTTCCACCCGGTCCTACTTTTTAAAATGTTTTTATGTGTTTTTTTATCTATTTAATAGATATATGAATTTATAATCATTATACATATTTTTATAATAATAAATTAAAAAATCATTACTAAAAAGTATAGTAGAAGTGCTAGTTTACCATTGAGATTGAAAAGTGCTTTCTAAAAGTGTCGTAGAATTTTAAAAAAAAAGTACTTTAAAAAAAATTTGATAGTGTTTACTATTATTATCAAATAATGCTTCTGATAAATAAAATGACAATTTTAGACATGATGTTGTAAACTAAAGTATAGAAGATTTAAAGAGTGGATAAAAAGGTAACTTAATTGAAAAATACTTTTCTTAAAGCCAGAAGCTAAAAATTTTGATTTTTTGGTTTGGGTTAAAATCCTAATTTAAAATCAAGGTTTGGTTTGAAAAGCTGCTTGTTTATCTTTTTTTTTTTTTTAAATCAAAATTGAGTGAAATGATTATGATGTGATTCATAATAATTTATGGAAACAGAACGTCAACATAAAAATGAGATGAAGGTGATGTATACAATCCCCAGTCTAGACATAGCAAAGGAGGGTAGGTTGGGGATTGATACCCCTCTCTCTTGTAGTGTTAATGGAATTAAACCGAACTGGTTGGATTTAAAAGTGACAAATATGTTGGTCCAAGTATAGGGACTGAATTCATCTTTGAACGAATTAATCAAAAGTCCGAACTGATAAAAATTCTAAAATTAAGACCAAAAGCCAACGACTGAACCAATTTATAAATTTTTCAATATTTTAATTATTTATAAAATTTTAGTTGTTTATGTAATTATTATTAAACCAACGATTAAATTAATTAAATCGAAAATTAATAATCAAATTGGTTTGACCACCAATTTGGCTTTTAAGACAATGTCCCCTTGGATTGTTCAAAAAATTAGTAGAGGAAATCATTTTGTTCCTAAATTTGTATACATGTATGTCATTGACAAAGTATTAATGATTATTACTGCATGTGTTTTTTAAAATTAGCTAGGCATGGAAGTTATATGAGCGATCTCGTGTGCTTGATCTAGTAGATCCAAGACTGAAACAACTAGGATCATTGGTGGAGAAAGATGTGGTTCGTGTTGTAAACGTAGCCTTCTTCTGCCTTCAGCTTCACCCGAACCTAAGACCGCCCATGTCCGAGATCGTAACCATGTTAACTTGCACCCCCGAAATGGTCGGAACGCCCTCCAGACCGGCCTTTTTTAATCGGAGCCGACGTAAGAAGAATAGTGAAAAGCTGTCACATGTGTCTTGGGATACTATGCCTGATCCTTTCCCTTCTCCACTTGAATCTGAATCCACCCCATCAATTCAGGCTCACACTCAATTGCCTTGTTGAATATCACTTTTGTTTGTAGCTTTAAAGCACCATTGTTTAATTTCTAATTGCTTGAATATTTTTTAGGATATAAGTAGAGGTGTAAATGAGTGCTTGTGAACCACTCGAGTTTGAATCGAACCAAGTTTAAATACTTTTTTAGTATTTATCATAGCGAACAAGCTGATTTTATCTTAATAATGCTCGACTCGAGTAGTTCATAGCTTTAAATATATATTTTAACTAAATTGTTTTTCTACCCTTAATAGCTCAAAATTCCATTTTAGGGATACTTTTCTGATTATAGCTAGGAAGAGAAAAAAATGTTACTTTTTGTTTGCTATTTGTTAATGGAAATGGAACGCTTGTAATTTGGATATTCCGAAAATGCACACTTGTATATATATCATTTTTGTTATTGGTATTTGATTCCCCATAAATATAAATTGTTGAAATTGAACAATTCGATTTTATTTCAAACTAAACTTGAGTTTAGAAAATGAAACTCAATAGAACTTGAATCCAATGCTTTTAAAACCGAATTAATAGTCAAACTGGTCAAACCATTAGTTCATCGATTAAGCCGGTTCAACCAACTCTGATAAGTTCGATTAAAAATTTTAAAATTCAAAAAAATATATTAAAAAAATAACCAAATTTAACCTGATCTGTACTAATTCTCGATCCAACTAATTCAATTACATTTCTTCCAACCAATAATTGATCGATTCCCGATCTAACTAGGCCGATTCGGTCTCGCATCATTGTTTGAATCAAATAATGAGCCAGAAGTCTTGAATCGAGCTTGTTATTATTCGAGATCAACTTAGCTTGATTATAGCCCTAGATAAGAGATAATTTATGGGTTGCTTGAACCACACGTAGCATTTTTTTCAAAAAATTTGTTATAAATAGAAAATCGTTTATAAAAACCAAAATTACATGAATCCTCTTCTTATCTACAATTCCAACCAAGAATAGAGAGTTGAAATTCATACCCGTTTTGCAGGGAATTCTGGATTTGATTCAACTCACAAAACTGTTGCCCATTGAGCACTTCAAAATTGTGAATTACTGAGGAAAGTCACCAGGCATCTTGTTCGTTGAAACATTGTATCGATTTTCTGCCATACGTCAGATTGGATTTCAAGGAGCTTCTTTGCCTTGCCTTGTAACTTCGGATGGCGTCGTATCGTTTCACCGTGGATCTGAAAGAATATGATATGACATCAAAGAAAAACCAAGACAAGCCACATTAGAAAACAGGGCAGAAGATTAATGACGATGCATAACCAATTGTGACTCAAGATAGCATTAAATATATTAATCAAGGAAAACTAGGTCAAACACTTCGAGATTATGATGCTGGCTCTCTCAGTTTATGAATTGCTTTGGGCTTGGTTCATTTCGTGTTTGGAGGTTTTGGATTACTACATGTTCAAATCATTTCGGATTCGGATCATATCTGGTTTCGGTCATCTTCGAGTTAGGTCAGGTGAGTTCAGGTCGTTTACTATATATAATCAAACTGGGTTCAGTCAAGTTCAAGTTTAGGTAATTGGTTGGTTTTTCAGGTTCGGGCCATGACCGGCGCGTCTACATACCCAAAGTGCCTATTGGCCAAAAAATTCCTAACCATATAAAATAGAATTCCTTCAAATAAGGTAAGAAAACAATACCTTCAGGAATAACCTGATAACAGCTTGTATGAACTCAAAATTATTCTTGTAGGAGATCTCACAAACAAAATAATCCAATAACAGTTCAATTGAAATCATCTCAGGTTTCCCATCAAGATCTTCCAAATTCTCATCGTCTATGATCTGAAGCATCCGAAGCTCCATGTCCAAAGCCGAAGGAGATAAACCTTTAATATAATCAGTAAACGCTGAAACTGTAACATGTTAAAAACACACAAATATTATGCAAAGACGTTTTTGACGAATATTTGATAAAATCTCAAGATGGAACTTACAGTTTTTTATCTCCGTGGAGGACTGAAGAAGTTGCAAAAAAGGAGACGGTGCCATGTCAAGTTTCCTATCATTCATTTCCACGCCATTGCCTTTTACATCACCATTAGCTTCACTAGGTGTAAATAATATTTCTCCAGAAAGAGATGGAACTGAAGGCAAGAAGAAAGGAGCCTTCTCGGGTTTCTTCGGAGGCTCAATTGGTTTGTTGCGAACCTGCAATTATAAATAATACAATACTGGAGTCAATCCTCACGGAAACCCTCTATCTAAACGGAGTGCAAAAAAGAAACCAGAATCAACATATTTAATTCCAATACCCAACTCTCAAAAAAAAAAAAAACAAGAAGATAAAGAGAGACCTTTATAATGTCTAAATTGATCAAGCCTTGCCATTGGCTTTTTGGCAATAGTGAGAGAGTAACTAGTTCCGGTATTTGCTTAATGAAGGTTGGAGAAACAGAAGCATCTTTTGAAACTGAGTTGTCCGTAACAGGTTCATCGGAATCCTCAGTTTGGGATCCATTCATAGATGAGATGGATGGCAACCTGACATTTACAACTTCCTTTCCGCTTGCAAAAGAATCCACATTTGAAGCTCCAGAGAAGATCGACCGGTTAACCCTGATTTAACAATTCCAGCCGCTTATTTTTTTTATTACTAAGAATTAAAACTATAGTTACACGTAACACCTGCATATTAAACACTGAATGTCTAAAATATATAACATTTATTGTTGCCACGTTCCAGTTTCAAAAATTATCATTCATGTTGTTTACCAAGAAAAAATTTCATCATATCAATAAGATTCTTTTTTAAGTTTTTCAGCTATTTAGAGTGAATATAAGATCGTAAATTAAGATAATTGAACCTAATAGCCAACTTCTTTGACCCATAAAGATAAAGGTGATACAAAACTGGAAACTTACCACAGATAAACCCCTTTCTGATCAACATGCGTGGTTGCTAAAACATCCATATTTGGTGACAAGGACAATGCTGTGATAGATACATCAACATGTATAGCGTCAATTTGTCTCGCTAAGACAACATCCCAAATTCTCAGACTCCCATCCATGCTGGATGATAGCAGCCATTTGCCATCCTCACTGAAACATAAATCAGTGATACGGTCTGTATGGCCTTCAAATTTACGAACCATTCTTAATGCCACAACATCATACAAACGTATAACCAAATCATCTGTTACTGTGGCCAAAAGACCTGCAAAATACAGTCAAAATAAAAGCAGTTGCTAAATATATGTTTGAAGACCAGAAAAGACCAAGGAAGAAAAGCAGAAACAGAGATATCGTAGAGAGGCAGGAGTACATGCCCAATGACAGACCGACACACACACAGAAAAACCAAAGGTTAAAGGCTGATAATAACAAATACCAAAAGAAGCACTCACCATTGAGCCGATTGTAAACAATCTTAACCACAGTACATCCAATTTCCCAGCTAGATTTTACGTAACATCCCTTGAAATCCCATACCTGCACAAAGAAACAAAATTATTAAATTACACCCGGCAAAAACTCAAACAAAATTTTCTCTTTGTACTGCATGCTTAACGTAAGTTTTATAAATTAAATTTCAATCAGCTCTTCTCATTAACAGTAGGAAAATATTTCAAAGTAAAACATAAACCAAGGTGGATCAATTTCTACAGTTGCTTTCTTGTCTACAGAAAAACAAAAAGGTGGTAAAAATGCTTTCCCCGCAACAGAATCTAAAACCTATGTAAGGCTATAAATGCCCCTACCTTGTATGTAATTTCCTTTTCACAAAATCTTTATGGTTGGGCTATTAAAAAAGAAACAACAACAACCACCACCACTTTCAACTGACTTGCAAAAGTCAGATTCAATCCAAAACATCCAACGTATTCAAGGACTACACCTACCTGATAAGGGGTACCACAATATTTAACACATTTCCAAGCAAAGCACACTCAACAAGTTAAAAACCTTTAGTGGACAAATGACACAAAAAGGCAATTACCATCTGTCTTCATCTTTTAGTTATTTTAATGTAACTGAGAGAAAATGCTGCTCAATTTTAAACAACTACACCCAACAGAGGAATATCCAAAGCTATAATGACATGTTACTCTTAGAAGTGCATGTTAAGAATAGGAAAATAGAACAAGCATCAGGGAAAGAATATACCTTAATGTCTCCATGATACCCTGCACTTATCATCAAGGTATTTGTAGAATCACATGCAACTCCAACGACTTCTCCATCATGAGCACTTCCTTTTGGCGTGTCCACATAACTACCTCGACTTATTCCAGATTGGAGATTGAATCTCTCAATCCAACCCCCTGCCGTCCCTAGAACCGCAAAATTACCACAAGCGCTGATGGCACAGGCCTGCAACCGGATAGAAAAAACCATCAGTCACAATTCGTATAGTTCAAGAAATACTAGTTTCTAGCAGGGTTTCTCAACTTTGAATAGTTTAATATCAGTAGTATTTGCTGCTTAATGTTTTAAATGAAGATGAATACATCAGCCATCTTGGCTATATTCTATAAATAGATAAATTCAGAAAAAGCACTGAATGTATTCACTACATTTTGGTGCAGGGAAAGAGATATTAATACATAAAACTCGTGGAACTAAATACTAAATAGTAGGAATTTGATAGAGCATAACCTTCACAGGAGTTGGATTTTCAGGACATGGTCTCAGGATATGCTCACCAATCACAAAATTTTGAAGTCGCCACACATATGCCTGTTCAGTATCCATATGGCATGTAACCACATTGCACCAATCTCGTTCCCTGATTTCAGCTTTTTTATTGAAAGAGAGAGCCAAACTTAGATCACTTTGACATAACAAAAGAACATACCACCGTGCCAAAATCAGACGGTTTGCAAATTTTCATTTAAGTTTAAACGATAAAAGAGCATATAGCAGAAGATCATACCACAATCAAATGCGATAACAGGCTTTAATTTCAGTTCCTCCTCCTGAAATTGAATATAAGAAACTAAGTTGAATGCAAAAATTCACTCAAAAAATTACAACAGCCGAGTAATACATGCAGACATAGCCAGAAAAGTGCCAACATTTCACCCCAGCCATACCTTCATTCTTAGTTTCTTGGCTCGCTTAGATATGTGACCTTGAGACAGCTCTCTGCTTTGCTGATCCTGATCATAACAAAATTGACAATTTTTACCAACAAATTATAAAATTATATTAATTGTGAAGTAGCATGTAAATATAGAAATTCATGGATGGAGGGTGAGAATAAAAGCAAACAATAAGTACAGTTTACCCAAGAACCAAAGCTCCTTTCAAATTGCAGATTAGATAAATAAAGGATTTTAGCAGGTCTTAGAATCAGACAAAAAAGCAAAGTTTATATGATATTCACACCCAGATTTAGTTCAGACAATTTAATCAATTGAAGATCAGATTTGCATCAAAGAACCAACATGCAAAAGTAAAGATATGGAATCTAGGATAGTATTAAATCCTACACACAAAATAATACATGGATAACCGACCTCTTACAAAAATAATTGTCAATACAAGTACCAATAACAAAAACTCCCATTATAAAAATTTTAAAAAAAATGAACAAAAACAATAAATAAACAAAGATTAAGAAAGGAAATCTTTCATGGAAAAGCAGATCAATTAATTTCAAACATAAATGATCAGTATAAGAGATAGAATAAAAAGCCTGCAGATTGCATTGATAATGATAAATCTAAAATCATACTTATCAATGCATGAACATGGTAATATTTCCTTCTATATTTTTCCTGTAAACGTAGTGTAATTGTACAACCATCAAAAGAAGATTTGAAGAATTGAACATTGTACTAAACACGCGTGGTACATTATGAACAGATTGAGGGGTATGTGTTATCTACTTAAATAGATCATTGCCACCAAAAAACACTCAAGAACTGCATGCAAACCTTTTGATTAAAAAGGCCATTGGGATGCATAAAAGTTTGGGCAATGGTCAACCAGAAACTTCATGCATGTCAAAAAAAAAAAAAAACCCTCTTTCAACTATAGATGCAAACCTGGATTACAGAGAAAAGGCGAAAAGCGCGATCTTGGCCGGCAGACAGGATATGCCTTCCATTGGCATAGAACCTGCCAAAGTGGGTAAAATTGCAATTAGGTATTTCATGAGCAAAATGATCTCCCAAAGAAAGCTTTGAACTAATTGAAGCACAGGTTCGATAGAAATCCAGTACAACAAATATTAAATTTTCAGAATTCATATGCCCAAGTACTACAAGACGAAGATTAGCACACTTCTTGAATTGTATTGACCATATTCACAATACGGTTCTAATACGATTTTAATTATTAAAGATATTAGGGGTGAAATGAATATGTAGAATGTTGCATATGGATACAATATATGGAGTACTATTACCTGATGCAAAGTGGAGGAGCACTGTGTCCACTTCGAAACCGCAGGAGACGAGGATCTCCATCACTTGTGTCAAAGATCCACATCTGCAGAAGAAGATAAATTCGAAATGCATTTCCTGATAATATAGATGAGCATGCAAGGCATAGACCATAATGCAAGGAAACACCAATAATTTACCACTGATCTGAAAGAATATCAGGAATGTAGCAAACATGCATACAACCCATTTTTGCTAGCAAATTTCTGTATCAAAACAACAACTAGCCAAAGATGGTAAAAAGGAAACTTGTCATAGTGGTAACAATCTACATGTATCTAAAAAATCCAGCCTCTTGTTTAGGAAGAAGAAGAATAAGAATCAGACTTGGCAAAATGCATAGGATAGATTAGTTTCAAATTTTAAAAAACCACAACATAGTTCATGCCACAATCTAAAGCATCAAATATGATACAAAACAACTAAATGCATATGCTGCATCCAGATTGTGCTCCACCTTACTTTAACCACTTAAAACTTTCGACATATCAAATTCATCAGATGGTGCATAAAAGGAAAAAGATTGATACTAAATCAGTCATACCTTAATTGAGTTGTCAGCTGATGAGCTCATTAGCACAGGCTCATTAGCAAAAAAGTGAAGTGAAATAATTGAACTCTCATGAGCCTCTCGTATGACCGATTGGAGCCTTTTCTTCTCAAGATTCCATATGCTTATGACACCAGAAGAACCTCCAGATGCTAGAAGGGGCTGTCCATCTGCAGAATATAGAACACAGATCAGCATAAACATGCTAGGTGGTGGCTTGAGTAAACTGATATTTTTCTAATAGAAAATACTAGGAAAAAGCCCTATCCTAAACATCTACCACTGTTTAGTATTAAAGTTATCGAGTCTAATTGACTTGAGATTGAGTAGCTGGATTATATTTTGTGTCAAAAACAAGAAAATAAAGCTGGCCAAGATCTAGTCTGGCATGTGCTGGCTTGTCTCAATTACCCTACTGCAGCCTAAGCAAATTCTGATATGTCTACAAGCTCGAGATCAAGGAAAAAGCTCTTATTGGGAATACCTGTGCTGAAAGATAAGGCAGTGACAGTGCCTCGTGCAGAATGTTTAAATGTTACAACTTCTTTATCATAACGAATATTATGAACATGAATTGTTCCATCAGAACAACCAACAGCAGTAACATCTAGTGCAGGGGATGAAACACAACTGCAGATACTCGAATTCCATCCCTTGAATTCATAAAGTTTTTTCTTTGCGCTAATGTTCCAAAGCTGCAAAGAACCCTCCTGACTCCCAATAAGAACCTGTTCAAATCTTTTTAGTTATACATGTTCATTTTATCATAACATATAAATTCATCTATTACCATATTAGCAACAAATCAGGGACTGTTACCTTGTTTAAGTAAGTATCTGGATGCATTATACAAGTAGGAGTGAAGTTGGCATCTAGCTTAATATGTTCAATTGGAGCAGGATTGTCTTCAATTCCTTTAAACGACCATATGAAAACATTACCATCAGCATCTACACTTAGAATGTGGTCCCCAAATAAAAGCAAAAAGTTGACTTTAGCACTGTGTCCGCTCCAATTTGCTACCTACAAATACATTAATTTAATCACCAAATCCAAAAGAACAAAATCTTAAGGATAAAAAAAAGTTCTACATAAGATACGGTGCTCAAGCCAAGAGACACATTCACATTAGCTTAACCATTTGAGAACTAAACTTGAAATAAATAAAAGACCAAAGATAAACCTGGTGAGCTCGTTTAAATACGGCAATATCAGTCCCATAGGCAGCAAATGTGAAATCACGGTACGAAGCAAGAGCTCGAATCTTCTTAGGTAGTTGAGGACCTACATGAACAGAATTAGGGCCATGAAAAAAACTTTAACCGAAAGCTAAATTCAAACACACACACTCACCAATAAGCATCAACTTGAGGTTTGAGCACTGCAAAAGGAAGCTAAAAGTGAGAAGATGAATAATTTCAACATCAGAAATTAGAGAGAGAGGAAAGATGAGCACTGACATTGTAAATCTGAAAAGCTTTGCCGACGGTGACCGTGACGAAAGTTTCGGTGCCCAATCGTTGAACGGAGAAAGGAACTCCGCTAGTTATGTAACCTATTGCTCTGTACGGCTCAAATATCCCCATTTTTTTTTCTCTTCTCTTTTCTTTCACTTGACCTGAACGGGAAATACTGGTTTGGTTTTGGTTTAAAAGTGAGATTGGCGGAGAGGGTTTAGGGTTTTGGCCTTTTGGACGAGAACTTAAATGGTATTTAAGGGCAATAGACGTAATTTTCGTTGATTGTTTGGGTATTTTTGTCGTTTCAGGTGTATTTTTCCATTTCATTGTAAATTCTGATTTATTAACTTTGAATAATTGTAAGAGTATGCACAAAAAAGGAGGGAAAAGGACTTGTAAGAAAATGGATTTCTTTTCTTTGTTCAGCTTAAAATATATTTTTAAGACATTTCCTAAAAAATCCATAATCCTCGAAATCTTAACTCGAAGATTCATTGAAAATTTAAGAAGGCTTGAACAAAAATATTAGTTGTTTAAAATGTATGTTAAGCTTGAGTTTTAATATTGAAAACCTAGATTCAATTTGACTTCTTTTTAAGTTTATGATAGATTATTTTTTATTTTATTATATATATTATTAAATGAGTAAATAACACCCAGGTCATTAAGCTATCAATAAGTCTTTATTTTAGTCATTTAATTTTAAAAATTTATAAAATGGTCACTGAATTACTCGAAAATTTTTATTCAAGTTATTGTGTTGTTAAAATCGTCGCTATATGACCTTCTTTGTTTGTGCCAATCGAAAGCTCTATTTCCTCTTCTCTTCTGCAATTCAGTTTCTTTTTATGATGTAGTTTTAAACGTTACGAATCTACAAATCAAAATTCAAATAACTTTCTTCTCTGATCTCTGACACTAACCGTCAAATGAATTTGGATTTAAGATATTTTTTTATTGTCGATAGGTATTGATCCACTATATTTCTTGTCAAATTGTCACTTGGAATTCATTTGTTAGACTTTTAAAAAAAAAATTAACAACCTAGCGATGACTTAGATAAAAAGTTTTGAATAATTCAATGACTTGAATGAAAACTACTAAATAGTTCAATGACCATTTTGTAACTTTTTAAAGTCAAATAAACAAAACGTAAATTTGCCAATAATTTAGTGAAATGGGATGTAGTTAACTCTTATCTAATTATATATCATATGAAAATTAATATACTATTATTATAGAATACCTCACAACCAGAAATCTGACCCGACCTTGTGACCTGGAATCCGACCCTTAACTGGCACTCTCATGATCTCGTGAGATGGACATCAATGTCTGTCACGACATGGAACACCTTGCAAGATGAAATGTCAGCCTCTCGCGAGGGAAAAAATGCAAACACACCTCGCGACCTTGTGAGGCAGGACATGTGAGCACATATGACGACACTTGGGTGTGAATCCTATTAGAAAGACTATACGTGTCAAACCTAAAGGGGATATGTGTGTGTCGTCCTGAGTTATATGTATAACACCTAATTACCTCCCTAGCATATCACATCAAGGGAAACGTGACATATAAATAAGGAAGAGCCGCTCCCAAGTGAATGAGGTAGAAATAAACCGCAACAACTATATTGTAATATGAATATTAAAAAATATACTACATACTTTATAAATAATTAATTAAAATAATAATTATGTTGATGGAGTTTTAGCGTGTTAAAACATATTTATCTTCAATTTAAGAATTGTGAAGAGTTATAAGTAGTTATAGACATTATATAAAAAAACAATTAAAATAACTATTACAAGAGTCAATAAACAAAAAAAAAATTACACTTTGACATTGAAAACTTATAATCCAATTTTTATCTCTAATTTTTTTAGCTTTTCCCTTATATATATATTTTTGAGAATTTTACCCTTACATATTTAATACTTATAATTTTATCATTTTATATTAGATTAATGTACAATTTGAAATTTGAGTTCGATTTTAACCTATAAGTAAGTACTCAAGCCAAACAACATCATGTGACTTAATAAATGTTTGACATATGTTCTTTAATAAAAAAGCATAAGTATCAAAGTGAACATTGAAACTAAACTCAGATACCAAATTGGAATAAAATATTCAAGTACCAAATTAAATATTAAAGTCAAACTTAGATACCAAGTAATATATTAATCAGGGGAGAAACCAAGAAATATTTTAGGGGGCCAAAATTAAATTATATATTTTTACGATAGTAAAAATATAATTTCATCATTTTAAATTTTTATTATCTATATCTTTATAAATTTTAAAGAATTAAATAAAAAATTTATTATTTTTAGGGGCTAAAATTATAATTTAAATTTTTATAAATTTTATAGCGGACCCAGCTACCAACACCCATGGTAAGTGTATAATATATGTTTTTTTTTTTTCTGTTTAGATTAAAACGTAAATTAAAAATTTTAAATTAAAAAAGAAGAAGAGAAAAACCGTTAGCTTGGCGCGGGAAGATAGGAAGCTAGAAATAGAAAGGACTCAACTGAGAGTGATTGGATCTAGAATTTTGAATGAACTCGAAATTTCAAGTGAAAGATTACTGGTTTTGTTGATCGAAATTTGAAACTAAATAGTAGAGCAATTCTTTTACTGTTTTATAAGCAGATCAGATCGGTAGCGAAATGCTTCGGCTAAGGGCGTTTCGAGGGACCAATGATAAGATTGTAAAGATGGCAGTGCATCCAACGCATCCTTGGTTAGTAACCGCCGATGCCTCCGATTATGTCTCCGTTTGGAACTGGGAGCATCGTCAGATTATTTACGAGCTCAAGGCCGGTGGTGTTGACCGTAGACGTCTTGTTGGTGCTAAATTGGAGAAGCTTGCTGAGGGCGATGGTTCGTAATCTATTTCTCTTTTGATTTTTAATCCTTTTTTTTTTTTGCGTTTGATTTGATTTGATTTGACAAATTTTTTTCCACTTAACAGCTTCCAAAGGGAAACATGCAGAGGCCATTCGTGGAGGGAGGTAATTAATTAGTAGCAGTGCCTTTTTTTTAGCCTTTCTTTTTCCATTCTTTAAATCGAAAATCTGAAAGCGAAATCTGAGGTTTCGACCATTTTTGTTTCGTTGAATCGTTGAAAGTGTTAAGCAGGTGAGCTTTTTTGATGATGATGTGAGGTATTGGCAATATTGGCGTAACCATTCTGCTGCAGCGGAGGCGCCTTCTGCTACCAATAATTTCGATTGTGCCTTTCGGCCTTCATCAATAAGAGGACAACATTATCTCGTCGTCTGTTGTGAAAACAAAGCCATCTTTTTGGACCTGGTTACCATGCGTGGCCGTGATGTACCCAAGTTTGAGCTTGACAACAAATCGCTTCTATGGTGAGTTATCTTTACTTAGCTCAGTTTGAAAATAGCAGTTCCATTGTCATATTTGAAGTACTCCATACATTTATTAGTGTTGATAAATAGCAAAGCACAGCTTCATTTATGTCACATCATTTTCTGAGCACAAAATCTAGAATTGAAGCTTCTTATTTCTTGTTGTCTGTTGGCTTTTTAACCGCGAATGCTTTCATCCATTCATATCCTTGAATGACCTGTATTAGGCGGTGTTATCCTTTATCTATTAAGTATTAGGTTTCCTTTGGTTTTATATCAAAGTTAGGCCTCTCCACCTATTACCAATTGATTTTGAGCTGAATGCTTTATATGGTGTGAGAGCTTAGGTTTTGTTGTGTTGTTCTTTCTATGTAACCCACGTGAGGAGGTTGATGACCCCTGCTGCGGTTGTCCATGTCTAGCTCTGTGAACTTTACATGAGAGGAGTTCTAAGTGATGTTACTCTCACATTTGTTAACTAATAGGTTTCTTGTGGTCTTATGTTAAAAGTTAGGCCTTCCATCTATTATCAATTAGCTTTAATCTGGATGCTAAACGACTTGCATAGCATGTTGATTTCATTGGTGTGCTCCTCAGTTTTGCAAGGTGTTTGTTGCCTTCGACTATGCTGACTGCCCCTTATTTTCTCAGATTATGGAACCATTTTAAGTAGCTTTTGCAGTATCTATAATCCTTTTTCTGCTTTATTTTCATTTTAGCAACTATCCCTACGGTGATTTTAGTTTTCTTCTACCATCGTTTTTCTATCACCATAATTTACACAAATTCACTGATATCTGGCTTTTTTTACAACAGTATGGAGTTCCTTCCTTGGTTAGCTACGGGTGATAGTCCTCTTGTTGCGTTTGGTGGATCTGATGGTGTTATTAGGACCCTTTCAATGATGACATGGAAGGTTTGGTCTTTATTTTTTGTCATATCTAGCTAATATGTTGCTTATCCCTTTTTAGCTTAAAGTTCTAGTAGGTTTTATTATGGCATCATCGTTATTTTGTTTTAAATTCAGTTTATTTTGGCAGCTTGCAGCAAGATGCATGGGGGGGCATAAAGGATCAATTTCTTGTATGATGACATTCCTGACTTCTTCCGGTGAGGTAGGTCATAGTTTTCAGAGCAAAATCAATGCAGCTATTATTTGTTTTGGAAATCCTTATTGTTAATGAATAACAAATTTGCCCAACTATGAACATTAAGTGTGAGTTAATTATAACTTTATCATGATGTTAACACTTAGGTGGTCACAAGGTTACTGCAAATCTTATCCTTGATATCAAATCAAGATAGCCAAAAAAAGAAAAAAGAAAAAAAATAAGAATGCTGACTTATGAATGAATAAAAATACAAGTAATTTGTGATGTTTTTACCAGGATTTGACAAATTCGAGTGCCATACCAGTGTAACATGACATGACATGAAATTGGTATAAGAACGAAATTTACATCTTTAGATTAGGTGGTATAGCATAGAATAAGGATTTACTTCTTTCTACAACATAACAGTAACTAAACGTCTACATCCATTTCTAAAAACACTAAAAATGAAAATCCAACAAAAATGAAAATCCAACAATTTGACTTTCAATGTTAACCAATTTCTTCACTCGTTGGTGCAGATCAGCATGTTGTAGGCTCAAAAATTGGGTCAGATTGGCTGTTTCAAGTCTGGTCAGGTTATGAATATTTGCTGGGAATTACCTTTTATCAAATAGTACCTTACCAAGGATGATAGGTTATGAATAAGACTTACAAAGACCTTATAACAAGTTGAATGACATTATCAATCGAATAAACCTGTTGTTGGTAAAGATCTTAATGCTAATCCAGGGTTAGAATATCAATAAAAACTAGGTATAGTAATAATTTCCTACTTAATAAATAATAAAATAATACTTCATTCTTAGGTTAGACAAACGATATAAAAACAATAATTAATAGGCATATAAAGAAGAAGAAGTCCATTTGCTTATTATCAAGATCAAGACAAACAGGTACAAGTTGTTGTTACATTTCTACTATTCGATTGGAACTTAGAAAATGAGTAGTAATTCTGGGGCTAATTCTATTCATTGAGTCAGGAAATAGTAAGCAATAATCTAAGAGCAACTTGACAGTCATGGATGGGAAGAGGAAAAAGAGGTAGACAGAGATAGACACATAAGGTGAAGATTGACTCATTTGGTGGTGGATCTAAAACATTGAAAATAATGGAATTCTTGGTAGAAAAAGAGATTAACTATGTTTTGAACGGATGAAATGGAGAAAGAGAAATAGGCAAGATCGGTA
Source organism: Gossypium hirsutum (assembly GCF_007990345.1). Classification (NCBI taxonomy): domain Eukaryota; kingdom Viridiplantae; phylum Streptophyta; class Magnoliopsida; order Malvales; family Malvaceae; genus Gossypium; species Gossypium hirsutum. The sequence goes on from NC_053444.1 coordinate 1,835,937, forward strand.
AAAGAAATGCTTTATAGCATTTAGTAATGATTTAATTTTTATCCACAGGTTAAAAAGAAGTGCCAAAACTTTTAAATTTTGTATTGGTGTTATTCTCATTAGTGTCAGATTATTGCTTTGAGATCTTTCAAGTTTTTTAGGATGTTTAGATAAATTGAGTCTCTATTGTGTTACAAGTCAACATATAATTTCGTGTTTAAAAATATTATATAATATTTATACATATCATATAAAATGAAATAAATACATTCTTTTCTATTTTCTATCTTCTCTAAAATTTGGTTACTAAATCATTTCAAATTAGCTTGTAACATATTGATATTGGAACTATAGTGTGGTTGAATATGATTTTTCACTATCATACAATATATTATGTATTTTTATTATTATTATCTAGCAATCAATATATATTGTTTTGCGATCTTGTATATCTAAAGTTTGGTTGAATATGATTTTTTATTATCATGCAATATATATTTATTGTGTAATTTTTTTTTTAAATTTCAATTGCAGGCACTTCTTATTTCAGGTGGTAGTGATGGTTTACTTATAATTTGGAATGCACTCGAAACACACCATGGTCATGGTGTGCGAGATCTTGTAGCCAAGCTAAGCATGAAGGTGCCTCCATCTTTAATTATTGACTCACCTACTTAAATGTTAATAATCAACACTAGAAATTAATCATTCATTAATTTAAAAAATCTGAAAGGAATAGCATTCTAATAGACATTAAGAGCCAACCTCAATTAAAGTTGTCAAAAAAAGAATTATGTACGGTATGGTATGTATGTATGTGTGTATGTGTTTGTGGTGTATATAAAATATGAAATTCTTTTTATCGGCCGATATGCCTGATTACCTTATGATCCTATCTTTTTTTGTTAAATGCTCTTTAATGGGAAATAGAGTTTGATCCTTTAGGGTACATCAAATGAGAAGGAAAAAGAAAAAAGAAATTAAATAAATTTCTTGTATCATATTAAAAAAATTATGTTTATACTGATATTGTTGGGAGGATAGACGAATCCTGAACATGAATGGAACCAAGCTTGCGCCTCACCTGAGAGGGTTTGAAGCACTTTTATTGTCTAGCTCTAACGTGCAAGTACAGGCTCGCGTAGGCGTACCGATTAAGAATAAGGTGTTTTTTTTGGATTGTATAGGTTTCTGTTCTCTCCTTGTGAACTGCTGGAATGTTAATGCTCTATAATAATAAATGTTGCTTTTACTTTTTCCTTCCTTAAAAGAATTCTTCAATCTATATATATTTTATGTATTCACTTAAAACTTTTAGTACCTATTTTGTGTGCATGTTTTCTGGATGCACCTTCCATAGGAAACTTTTCATTTCTATATGATATCAAATAGGCACACGACGGTGGAGTTGTTGCTATTGAGCTTAATAGAGTGATTGGAGGCAGTCCTCAACTTATTACAATCGGTGCAGACAAGACATTGGCTATATGGGATACAAACAAATTTAAGGTTTTATACTGTCTCTTGAGAAGTTTTAATAGCTGTGAATAGCAGTTCCTCTAACCGAAATCTCCATGGTAAAGAGTTGCCATGTTTTCTCTTTTCATTCCTGTTAACTTCTCTGCTACAGGAGTTACGTCGAATGAAACCTGTTCCAAAGCTTGCCTGTCATAGTGTGGCATCTTGGCGTCATCCTCGAGCTCCGAACCTTGATATTTTGACTTGTGTTAAAGATTCATATATATGGTACGCTAAGTTTTTGGTTTTCTCAATGGTACCCACTTAATAGATTCATGTCTTCTTCTTCTTCTTCTTCTTCTTTTTTTTTTTCCACTCTACTGCGGCTCTTGTTGTTACAGTAAACTGGTGGAAGCTAAATGCTTTAAATAATGACAATTCAAGGCAGTATTATTTGTTTAGTTATTTCAAGGATATCATACTTTTTTGCAGGGCTATTGAGCACCCAACTTTTTCAGCACTTACAAGACCATTGTGTGATCTGTATTCACTTATTCCTCCTCTTCTAGTTTCAACGCATAAGAAACTCAGGGTATGTAGTTGTTTTTGTAGTTGTGATCTTAGGACCTCCATTGGTTGGGAATTTTTTCGTAAAACTTAAGTTTTAGGTTTAGTTCAATATTATATGTTCTTAATGTTATGTTGAGTGTTAATATCACTGAAGCCCTAATTATTAATCTAATGAGCTATAAAGGAAAGAAATTTACATAGATAACAAAAATGGTCAAGCGCTTTGGGTAATTTACTAATTTCTATTTGCTTGTACTAGATCCCAATTAAGGGTATAGAGGAATGTGTTGGATCCCCATTGATATAACCTTCGGTAGCTAGATTAGGCTTGTGCAGATGTGTTAAAATTCCTTGTGATTATCTCTGAAAATTCAGAAACTATAGCACTAGAAGCATTAACATATCATCTACTTACTCTATGAAGAAATTAAATGTTATATCTATTCTTTTCCCTTGAATGAAATTGGCCTTTATATGATTGTCATTCTTTTCACTTAGTATGATGTTTCTTTTCCTTTGTTCTTCCTCCTCACCTCCGAATATCTTTCCAAAGATATCTGTTTTGACAACTATAAGTTTCTATTGCAGGTTTATTGCATGGTTGCACATCCTTTACAACCTCATCTTGTTGCTACTGGGACCAATGTTGGTGTTATTGTCAGTGAATTTGATCCAGGATCTCTTCCTCCTGTTACTCCTCTCCTAATGTCAGCCGAAAGTCGAAACCTTTCTGCTGTCTGCATTCTTGCTAAGGAGCTGAAGCTATTAAATTTTCAATTGTCCAACACAACGGATCCATCGCTTGGAAATGATAACTCTTTATCTGAAACAGGAAATTTAAAGGGTGATTCACTTGAACCATTGCATGTGGCTCAGACTAGAAAGCGCATTAATGCACCTGTTCCTCATGATTCATATTCAGTTCTTTCAGTAAGCAGTTCTGGAAAGTAAGTACTCTTTACTTTTGTTTCGATTTGATTGTTGATTTGTTGTTTCTTTACTGAGTGCCTGTTTCAGCAATAAGTGTAGTAGATGATTTTGGATGCGGACATGCATTAAACTTTGTGGTCTGTTTACATGCTATTTCATCTCCAGTTTGGACAATTGTTTCCTATTCTTCTCTCCTCCCAGCCTGGAAGAGAAAAATAGAACACTATGCCCTTGTCCCAGTCAACTATAAATACATCCTACTTTGCCTTGTGCATACACACATGTTATGAATGTAGAGAGAGATTTCAGCTGGAATATGCAGCCCTTTAACCATACTGTTTATAGTGAGACGTCATCTAAGTGAAGAACTTCCGTGCAGGTATGTTGCTATTGTGTGGCCTGATATTCCTTATTTCTCAATCTACAAGGTTAGCAATTGGTCCATTGTTGATTCAGGGAGTGCAAGGCTTCTGGCTTGGGATACATGTTGTGACAGATTTGCTATATTAGAGTCTACATTACCTCCTAGAATGCCAATTATTCCCAAAGGAAGTTCATCAAGAAAAGCTAAAGAAGCAGCTGCAGCTGCAGCTCAGGCAGCAGCAGCAGCAGCTGCTAATTCTGCTTCTGCTAATGTTCAAGTCCGCATTTTGCTAGATGATGGAACATCAAACATATTAATGAGGTCCATAGGTAGTCGCAATGAACCGGTATTTTAATCTCCTTGCGTAATGTATCTGTTACTTCATTTCGGTAGAATTTGATTCATTCAGGATGCATTGGTTCTTCAAATATGAGAGATGATTTCTTAGCGCCAATGTGTATGTAACAAAATTTTTATACAAATTATGTTTTCTTTCAACAAATCATTTTTTTTTCTTTTAACTAGGGGAGAAATTCTGATCATGCTAGTTGTGTTTATTATCTGTGAAAAATAACTGGATAGATTCTTTGCTGCCGACTATTTCTGGAAATTTCAATGACTTGCTGAAAGAATTTGTACTTCCAGCATTAAACAGCACCAATAAGATTTCGTATTGTTAGATTTGGATGTGTTTCTCAGAACACTCCATTTTTGCTGCACAGCACAAGGTTAGACTCCTATCATAACTTGCAAATTTCTCTACTAGGTCGCTGGCCTGTATGGAGGGGCACTATTTGGTATTGGCTATCGAACATCTCGCAGGGCTACCTTTGGTTCTGCAATAACTATATCAACAATTCAGTCTATGCCTGTGTCGGGATTTGGTTCTTATGATGATGGGTTTTCTTCTCAGAGATCTACTGCTGAGGCGGCGACTCAAAACTTTCAGTTTTTCAGGTGAAAATTGTTGAAATATGTATATATTTTAAATTTATTTAGGTAGATAAATCTTATTTAGGTAGATAAATTTTATTCATATTTTATTTTATCTTTTAGTAGTTTATTAGAATAAGGGAATTATTTTTCCTTATGTTTTAGTAGTTGATTAGAATAAATGAATTATTTTCCCAATTTAGGATTAGGACTCTTTTCTCTATTTAAGTTCAATTATTTAGTTAATAAAATATAGAATACTTTTATTAAAAGCTCTCTTGAAAACTTTCATGGTACCAGAGCTAGGTTAAATCTCTAGTAACATCATGGTTAAAACAGTCTTCACTGGAGATAAGAGATCCAGCAATCAAACAGAGGAAGAAAGTTCTACCGTTGAAACAACTATCGAGAGTAGAATGACTCAAGGGACAGAGGCGTCTCACCTTTCTTTTCAGCTAACATCTCACAAGCTGAATGGCAAGAATTATCTGGAATGGTCGCAGCCCGTAAAATTAGAAATTGATGGGCGTGACAAGCTAGGTCATTTAACTGGAGAAGTCAAGCAGCCATAGGTGGGCGATCCAAAGATGAGCAAGTGGAGGTCAAGAAATTCTATGATAATTGCGTGGCTTATTAATTTCATGGAAGCATCCGTAGGTAAACCTTTTCTTTTTCTCCCGACTGTTAAAAATGTTTGGGATGCTGTAAAAGACACCTATTCAGATTTAGAAAACGCTTCACAAATCTTTGAGTTAAAAATAAAACTTTGGAAAGCTAGGCAAGGGGAAAAAGAAGTTACTTTTTATTATAATGAGATGATGTCTCTTTGGCAAGAATTGAATCAGTGTTATAATGATGAATGAGAGTGTCTCGGAGATGGTGTAAAAGCTATGAAAAAAGAAGAGAATGAACGAGCTTATTTGTTTCTGGATGGTTTAAATAAAGAATTTGATGAAGTGAGATCTCGGATCTTAGGGAAAAAACCGCTTCCAAAACTTCATGAGATTTTTTTTGATGTTAGAAGAGAGGAGACAAGAAGAAAAGTAATATTAAGGCCAGGGTTTGAAGCTAATGATGATAATTTTGCTCTTGTAACTACTAAAAATAATGATGATAGTGAAAAAAGGAAAAAAAACCTTGGTGCGATCACTGCAAAAAATATTGGCACACTCGAGAAACGTGTTGGAAGCTCTATGGGATGAATGGAAGAAAAAAGAGTGGCAATGGTCATGATTCACAATCAGGGGATAGCAAAGCTTTCCAAATAACTAATGAAAATTATGAGGGCCAAAGTTCTCTGGAAGGGTCTATATTCACTAATGAACAATTAGAGCATCTACACAAGCTTTTTCAATCACCATAGTTTTGGATGAATTCTTCTATTCCTAACTCATCCAATAATCCTTCTTCTTTTGCCCAATCAGGTATTGATTTTGCTATTTTTTTCAATGTCAAACCTTGTAAAACAAACATGTGGATCGTTGATTCTGGAGCTAGTGATCATATGACTAGTAGCCATTTTCTTTTTTCAACTTACACACCTTGTGCAGGAAACAAAAAGATCAAAGTAGCAAATGGGTCGTTCTAAGCAATAGCCGAGAAAGGCATTGTTAAAATTTCGTCTTCCTTGGTTTTACATGATGTATTACATGTGTTAAATCTAGCTTGTAATCTCATATCGGTCAGTAAATTATCCTAGTTCTTGAATTGTCATGTTATATTTGACTCCTCTATGTGTAAATTTTAGGACATGGTCTTGGGAAAGATGATTGACAATGCTAAAGAATTTGGCAAAATTTACTTTCTTGACGACGACCATCTAAGTCAACCAACAACTACTTTATGTTTAAATTCTGTTTCTAATTTTGATAAGGTTATGATTTGGCATTATAGGCTTGGACATCCTAATTTTTACTATTTAAGATATTTGTTACCTAATCTATTTAAAAATAAAAGTCCTTATCACTGTGAATTTTGTGAATTGGCTAAACATCATCGGTCATTCTTTCCACCTCAAAAATATAAAGCCTCCAAACCTTTTTCATTAATTCATAGTGATGTTTTGGAACCTTCAAAAGTTTCAAATTTTTTAGGAAAACATTGGTTTGTCACATTTATTAATGATCATACTCGTACTTGTTGGGTGTTTTTATTAAAAGATAAGTCTAAAGTTAAAAATGTGTTTCAGTCTTTTTATGCTATGGTGAAAACACAATTTTGTGTGAAAATAAAAGTATTTCGGAGTGACAATGGAGGGGAATTTTTTAGTGACCAATTAGGTGGTTTATTAACCAAACATGGAATAGTCCACCAAAGTTCTTGTACAAATACACCACAACAAAATGTGATTGCAGAAAGAAAAAATCGACATCTTTTAGAAGTAACTAGAGCCTTGATGTTCACTAGTCAGGTACCACGTTATTTTTGGGGCAAAACCTTGTTAACAGCTACATATCTTATTAATAGAATGCCCAATAAAAATCTAAACTATAGAACTCCTTTTCACCTTTTTAAAGATAACTTTCCTAACTCTAAATTGATCACAGATTTATCCCTCTGAGTTTTTGGGTGTAGTGTTTTTGTTCATCTTCACAACCAAGGTAAACTAGATCCTAGAGCAAAAAAATGTGTCTTTGTTGGCTATGCTTCTAATAAAAAGGGTTATAAATGTTATGATCCACTTGATAGGAAGATTATTGTTACCATGGATGTTATATTTGTTGAAACACAATCTTATTTTGATTCTAACCTTCAGGAAGAGAATTATAGTAAGAGGATTCTATAACTGATCAATAAAAGACTAGGAATATACAACATAAGGATTCTAATAATGGGGAATGCGAATTTATGATTAACACAGAAATTAATGATGTTAATGTTGTTAATAAAAATGAGTATGAAGGTGTAGAGTCTGATCATGAGAATAAAGAACAAACAAAGGAGTTAATTGTTCACTCAAGAAGAAATCGAAATCAAGAAAGTGGAATCCACCAGATTCATCACCAAGAATTTGACCCGCAAATTCTTGTCAAAAGTCCAGGTAAATATCATAATCTGACCAATGAATTTTCTAATTTAGATATTCCAATTGCTAAAAGAAAATGTGTTAGAAATATTGTCAAATGTCCCATGTCTAACTTTGTATCTATAAAGCCTTATCTTCGACATTCTCAGCCTTTGTTTCGTGTCTCGATACTGTGAAAATACCCAAAAATGTGAAAGATGCTTTACAGGTTCCTGAGTGGAAGGAGGCTATTTTAGAGGAGATGCGCGTTCTTGAAAAAATAGGTACATTTGAAACAATAGAATTACCTGTAGGAAAAAAAATAGTGGGCTGTAAATGAGTGTTCACAACCAAATTTAAACCAGATGGATCTTTAGATAAACACAAAGCCCGATTGGTGGCTAAAGGGTACACTCAAACATATGGGATAGATTATCTTGAAACATTTGCTCCAGTAGCCAAATTAAACTCTGTTAGAGTTCTTTTATCAATCGTTGTTAATCTTGATTGGTCTTTACAGCAGCTAGATATGAAGAATGCTTTCCTAAATGGGAAAATTGAAGAAGAAGTTTACATGGATCCTCCTCTAGGTTTTGAAGAAAAATTTGGAACTTGAGTATGTAAACTCAAGAAATTTTTGTATGGTCTAAAGTAGTCTCATTGAGCTTGGTTTGAACGGTCCACTCAAGTTGTTAAAAAACAAAGTTACTCACAAGGGTAAGCTGATCACACAATATTCTATCGACATTCATAAAAAAAGTAGAATAACAATTATTATAGTTTATGTTGATGGTATAATTCTTACAAGAAATGATGTGGATGAAATAAGGCGTCTCAAGGAGCATTTAGCATTGGAGTTCGAGATCAAAGACTTGGGTCCTTTGAAATACTTTCTTGGAATGGAAGTTGCTCGATCAAAGAAGGGTCTTGTGGTCTCTCAGAAAAAAATATGTAATTGATCTTTTAAAAGAGGTTGGGATGTGTGGTTGCCGCCTAACTAACACACCAATCGATCCAAATGTAAAATTAGGAAATAAAGAAGGTCGATTAGTTGATAAAGGGCAGTACAAAAGATTAGTTGGTAAGGTAATTTACTTATCACATACAATGCCAGACATAGCTTTTGCAGTCAATTTATGCACTCCCCAATGGAGGAAAATGAAGAAGCAGTGTTTTGGATTCTAAGATACTTGAAAAGTTCACCTGGAAAGGGCTTATTCTTCAAGAAATCCAAACAAAGAGGAATTGAAGCTTACAGATGCAGATTGGGCAGGCTCAATAATAGATAGAAGATCTACATCAGGATACTGTACATTTGTTTGGGGAAACCTTTTGACTTGGCAAAGCGAAAAACAAAGTGTTGTAGCAAAAAGTAGTGCAGAGGCTGAGTTTAGATCAATAGCTCAAGGAATTTATGAAATGATGTGGTTAAAAAGAATTATGGAAGAGTTGAGGAAACCAATAACTTCACCAATGAAGTTGTACTGTGATAGCAAAGCTGCCATTAGTATTGCTCACAACCCAGTCCAGCATGACAGAACTAAGCATGTTAAGATTGATAGACACTTTATCAAGGAGAAGATTGAAGAAGGCCAAGTATGTATGCCGTTTGTTACTTCAAAACAACAGATTGCTGACATACTCACCAAAGGGCTTTCTAAGACAAGCTTTGATTTTCTTGTAAGCAAGTTCGGCATGATTGATATATATGCACCAACTTGAGGGAGGGTTTAAATTTATTTAGGTAGATAAGTTTTATTCATATTCTAGGAATATTTTATTTTATCTTTTAGTAGTTTATTAGAATAAGGGAATTATTTACCCAATTAGGATTAAGACTCTTTTCTCTATTTAAGTTCAAATTTTTAGTTAATAAAATATAGAACAATTTTATTAAAAGCTCTCTTGAAAACTTTCAAAAATGGTTATTATAATTCCTGTATGCTAGTAACATGATTTTGTCTGGCATAAATAGTACAACTTTTGGTTGGGTTCTAAGCATAAAGCGTGAATTAAGATATTTGAGAGACTAAATTTGTAGGGATTTGAATAATTTCCACTCATACTAAAAAAGATGATTACATAAGCTTTTATACAAAGAGAAAAAAAAGGCAAGAAATAATATACAATCTCTAATATCAAGGATATCTAATCTCTAATTTACAGAGATTGAAAGAATCTCACGGCTATCAATATTGCTATCGTCAGCTAGTATTTAAAGTTGTCAATACTCTTCTTCAAGTTGGTGCATAGATACTACATATACTCAACTTACAAATCAGGTTCAATTACTTAATCCTTTAGTGAACTGCTTGTCTGATGTCACATGAACTAAGTCTAAGAGATTGAGTTCAATTTTTCTTTGATGAAGTGGCGATATATGTCAATATGTTTTGTTCGATCATGTTAGATTGAGTTTCGAGCTATGCTTATTGCAGCCTTATTATCACAGTGCAATGGTAATTTTCCTTTACTTGACAGTTTCAAGTCCTCTAACACCTTCTGTAGCCAAATAAGTTCGCAAACACCTTGAGTCATAATCCTGTATTTTGCCTCAACACTAGATCGAGCAACTACGTTTTGCTTTTTACTTCCCCAAGTGACTAAATTTCCCTCCACAAGTGTGCAATAACCAGTTGTAGACCTTTGATCGTTTAAAAATCCAACCCAATTTACACCTGTAAAAACCTCTATCTAGAGGTGACCATTTTTAGAGAAGAAAAATCTCTTTTCTAGAGTAGATTTTAAATAGCGTAGTATGTAAAAGACAGCCTGCATATAAGGTTCTCAAGTATCATACATTAATTAACTAATCACACTAATCGAGTATGCTATATGCTATGTCTCGTCTAGTTTGTGAGAAATAAATCAAATTCGCCACTAATCTTTGATACCTCTATCCACTGTTTCTCTGATCCCAACTTGCAACTTATAATGCTCTCCATGGGTGACTCTGCAAGTTTGCAACCCACCATGCTTGTTTCTGTCAAGAGATCAATGATGTATCTGTTTTAGGAGATGAAGATTCTTTTATTTGATCAGAAAAAATTTAATTACCAAGGAGTACTGCAATTTCCCTAGATTTTTTATTTCAAATTCTTAAGTCAACCGTTGCTTCAGTTGAACAATTTTTTCCTCATCATTTTTTGTTACCACTATATATATCATCAACACAAACAATAAGAATGACAAACTTATCTTTATGATGTCTTATAAAAAGGGTATGGTCTGCATCACTCTGCCGATAGCCAAAAGAGATTATGACTTTATTGAATCTGTCAAACCATGTTCTAGTGTCACGGGGCTAGAGTTTTCTCTTGCGATCCGTGCGGCCTTAGGCGATCCGTTCGTCCAAAATCGCCTAAGTCAGCCTTAACTCAAGTGAGGATTCCTTAAGAACTCCTCCAAGGCACCAAATTGAAGAGCGGAAGCGATTTATGCCAAAAGAAGCTAAACCAAATAATAACAGAAAGAGCACTCGCAACGCGTTTGAGTTAATACTTTCAATTCTCTTATTCACAAAGAATAATAAAACAATGAATGGAGTGAGTACAACTGAGGGGGAGGCTCTCTATTTATAGTTGAGCTCCCTCAAAATTGACGGTTAAGATACATTTACATCGATGGACGAGATTAACCATATCCCTTTATTTTAGGGATTTACAAGATATGTCATATCAAATCTAATCTAATATTTACAAGATATGATTCCCTCTATCTTCTAAGATTAGTTACCATATTAGCCTAAGTTTCTATGTCTTCATCATCGGGCCAACTAGGCTTAAATTTGACAGGCTTCTCCAATAGCTCTTTGAATCGGGCCAGTTCTCGTGAGCCAAATGATCCCCATCTAAGCAATAGAACTCTATTGGATGCATTTGGTGCGATAGTCACGGGCTTTGAACTGCGGCCCGTGACATTCTCCCCTACCTATTCTTGTAACGTCCTTATTGCGACTTCCGAATGGCACTGACTTGATTTGCCTCGATCTCGTCTCGACGCCTTAGCCTTTCCCTTCCTTCGGGACTTCTACCTCGGCTTACGTCGCTTCTTAACTCAAACCGTCTTACTCGTTTGTACATCTCGATGACAAGAAGCTATGTCACTCTCTTGTCCACATTCTAACTTTACTCGAACAGAATCCTCTTGATTCACCACACTTGGCTTCGCTTTGCCCACAGTCTCTCGGCCTCTTTGCTCAAGAACTTCGAAAGGGCCCCTACGTTCTCGCTAAGTCAACAAGTTAGAATGCAACACACTATTAAAGTGTTCGGAATGTACCTTTGCATTTACTTTGGTCAACTATCCCTCATGCATCACTTCTTTTTCCTAGAAGTTCGATGCACCACCCACCTCTCCCATAGGTGGGAGCCTTGTCGATGACTCGGCCAACTCCGACGCTTCACTCAACTTGAGCCTCATTTGTCCCAGCTTTACTGTTTTCACCGTAACTTTTCCTCTAAGTCTGATGACAAACTCACATTTTCTTTGGGTGGAAGCCCCTCCGATGACTCACCAAGCTCAGACATTGCCTTTCCTTTGACTCCGGCTTACTTTCGACAGTTCCGCAACTCATATAGACCACGGCACAAGAAACACTTTACTCGCTTCTTTTTACTCCTTTTTACCCTCTTAGCTTCGACTTTTCCCTTGCTCGAACCAAGTTTCTTGGGCTCTTTGTTTGCTACATCGTTCCCTTCGATGACAGACTTCCTCGGACACTTCCGCAACCTATACGGACCATGACACAAGAAGCACTCCACTGGCTTCTTCTCGCTTTCGGCCTCCTTGGCTTCGATACCCCTTGCGCTCGAACCAAATACCAAAGCCTTACCCACCGACTTCTCTTTAAGCACGGATTTCCTCGGACATTTCTTCAACATGTGTGGACCGTCGCAGAGAAAGCATTTCAGCTTGTCCCTTTTCCTCTTGGGTTTCTTATTCCCAACTCGTGGTTTCCCATTACCACCATTGTCACCGTTGCCATTGCCATCAACAATATCTTCCTTGTGATCCATTTCACATACGCCCCTTTCCTCGGACTTGGAAGACCCAAGCTTGTCTTTCCCTAGACCAAGCTTGACCATGGACTTAACTACCGTCATGGCTTCCGACAGTTTTTGGACACCTCTTTGTTCCACCTCCTGTCTGACCCACGACTTCAATCCATTCTAAAAAACAAGTAATACTTCTCTTTCGGTCACCTCTGAAACTTGGAGCATGAGTTCCTTGAACTCTCGAACATACTCCCCCACTGTGCCCCGTTGCGTTATCCCTTGCAACTTTTCTCGAGCTTCTTCCTCGACAAATTTTGGGTAAAATTGTCCCTTCAATTCGCATTGGAACTCTTGCTACATCCCAATCTCATCTTGCCTTTTATCTGTGGTCCAGCCTCGCCACCATAAAAGCGTAATGTCTAGGGGTGAGCATTCGATCGAATCGAATCGAATCGAATCAAAAATTTTCGAGTTAATCGAGTTTTCGAATCTCATTTTATCATCCTAACTTTATTTGAAGTTTTCTCGAATCGAGTCGAGTGAGATGGAATTCGAATCGAATATATTTGTTCGAGTTAAATTTTAAAAAATAATTTTGGGTCCTTGTAACCGTTGTCACCCATCGTAATAAAATTTGTCTACCTTAATCAAATTTTTTATTAACTTTCATCACCTCATAATTTATTTATTAATTTTTTATATACTGGTTAGCTTCTTTACTTGCTTAGTTGTTTCAATTATCTTCAGATTCTTGTCACTATGTATTTTGGAATTAAAAAATATATTAAATATAAAAATATGATTTTTTTAATAAAATTTATTTTAAAAATAAAATGTGAAATTGATAGCAATATAAAATTTTAACACGAATATTTTATGGCATAATTAATAATTCAATTTTAATATAAATATTCAATATGACTAAACAATTCAATAATATAAATAATATAAAATGTGAAATTTAATTTAATAATATAAATAGTAAATATAAATAAAATTATTATTATTTATGTTTAATGATTTTTTTTGGATAATTTTGATTTTTTATTTGAAAGTAAAGGGTGAGAAGTAAAAGTTTAGGGGGAAAATAAAAAGTTTTGGAGAATAAAAGTTTGAGGGAAAGTAAATAGGGGAGAGTAAAATTTTGGAGGGAAAATATTAAAAAAAATTGGAGGGGGGAAGGTTTGGGGTAGATGGGAGGTGGGATGGAAAGGGAATAAAAGTTTTAGGGGAAAAGTGGGAAGGAGTAAAAATTTTGAGAGAAAATAAAAGGTTTTGAGGGTTTTTGGGAGTAAAATTTTGAGAAAAAGTAAATGGGAGAGTAAAATTTTGGTAGGAAATGGATTTTGGGTAGATTGGGAGGGGAGGGGAGTAAAAGTTTTGGGGTGAAAGTGGGAAGGAGTAAAAGTTTTGAGGGAAAAGTAAAAATGTTTGGGAGTTTAGGGTAAAACTGTCAAATATTATAGTTTGATATTCGAATTATTCGAATTATTCGAGTTATTCGAATTCGAAAACTCAACTCGTTTCGAACTCGAAATTCGAAAAAAAAAATTCGAGTTGATTCGAATAACTCGAATAACTCGATTCGTTTAACTCGAAATTCGAATTTTTTTTCGATTTTTTCGAGTCGAATCGAGTTTTGCTCACCCCTAGTAATGTCAGTAAGAAACATTGAAGCAGTGTTTACCTTAACCGCATCATCCATGATGCCTTGGCACGTAAGTAGTTTTCCATCCTCCACAAGAAATTGTCCACATCGCATGCAGACCTTGTCCCCACAAAATCTTTCGGCTTAGGAACATCCTCGTTACTGAGTGCTGCATTTGCCACTCCTTTCCCACGGTTGCTCGGCACAAGGCCAGCTCTCCCTCGAGCTCCTCTATTCTTGTGTTCAAAGCCATCGTCGTGGCTATTGTTTCCTCCTTCAAAGCCATCATCATGGCCTCAAGAGCATTATTCCTTTCCAACAGCTTATCCCTGTGTGAATTAAACAACTCGTTTACCTTATCCATGGTGGAATCAAGAGACATCTTTACATAGTCTCTAGATTGCTCCTTCCAATTTGCTATGCGATCTTCGACCCCATCGAGTGCCTCATTTACATCCTGCATGGATCCTTTGAGTTTACCCACACGTTCCTTTACTGCCGACAATGTCTCCCTCAAAGACTTCCTCGTCCACCTTTGTTCGAACTCTTCTTTCGACATCCCAATGGTACCTTTGAACCAATAACTCAGATATCACTTGGTTTGAACCAACAGCTCGGATACCACTTGTCATGGGGATAGAGTTTTCTCTTGCGATCCGTGCGGCCTTAGGCGACTCGTTCGTCCAAACTCGCCTAAGTCAGCCTTAACTTAAGTGAGGATTCTTTAAGAACTCCTCTAAAGCACCAAATTGAAGATCGTGAGCGATTTATGCCAAAAGAAGCTAAACCAAATAACAATAGAAAGAGCGCTCGCAACGTGTTTGAGTAAATGCTCTCAATTCTCTTATTCACAAAGAATAATGAAACAATGAATGGAGTGAGTACAACTGAGGGGGAGGCTCTCTATTTATAGCTGAGCTTCCCCAAAACTGACGGTTAAGATACATTTACATCGACGGACGAGATTAACCATATCGTTTTATTTTAGGGATTTACAAGATATGTCATATTAAATCTAATCTAATCTTTACAATATATGATTCATTCTATCTTCTAAGATTAGTTACCATATTAGCCTAAGTTATTATGTCTTCATCATCGGGCCAACTAGGCTTCAATCTGACAGGCTTCCCCAATAGCTCTTTGAATCAGGCCAGTTCTCGTGAGCCAAATGATCCCCATCTGAGTAATAGACCTTCAGTGGATGTATTTGGTGCGATGGTCACAGGCTTTGAACTGTTGCCCGTGGCACTAGGAGACTGTTTTAGCCCATATAGGGTTTTTTTGTGATTTAAGGGTAACTCACCAGAAGAAGAAGATTCTTGGCGCATAGTAGGTTGCATGATGGCCTTTTTTGTTCCATGCCTCCTTGAATACATCTTCAAATTCGGTCTATCCAATCACTCCACAATCTCCCCCTCAACATCAATCTCTATTTCTTCTACAGTAGCCTCTTCTTGACCTTCTAGAGTTTGATACTCCATTCTTTCTCTTAGGACAAGTTTTTTCAAGGTTATTGAGCTAGGTATCACTTCTTCTCTATCATTCTCCCCCTAAAGAGGTGATTTGTGTAGATCATAGTAAGCCCTAGTTTCTTTGAAAGTGACATTCATACTAACAAAGACATGTCGTGAAGGAGGCCGATAGCACTTGTATCCTTTTTATGTTGGAGAATACTCAATGAACACACATTTAAGTGCTCGTGGGTCTAACTTTTCAGCTTTCTGATCATGAACATAACAAATATATCCAAACATTCTTGGAATAATATATTCGTTTTTACCTTTTAAGATTTCTAAGGGACTTTTGTAATCAAGGCCTTTAGAGGCATTCTATTTATAAGGTAACCAGTTACGAGTATTGCATCACCCCCAATATGGTTTCGACAGATTTATAGTGAAAATGAGAGATCTAACTCCCTCAAGCAAATGCCGGTTCTTTCTTTCCCCTAATCCATTTTGAGCACTAGTTCTTGGGCAACTAGTTTAATGAATTATCGCAAAACACTCCAAATAGTCGTCACAGTTGTACTTTGTACCATAATCAATTTTAAAAAAATTGTATTTTAGCATCAAATTGAGTATACATCATTTTATGAAAAGATTGAAAGTACACAAATACATCACTCTTCGACTTCAATAAATATATTTAAGTCATTCTTGTACAACAATTAATAAAGATAACAAACCATCGATTACTAGACAATGAGGTATGCCGAGTTGGTCCCCAAACATCAAAGTGGATAGTAATAAAAGGAATGATACTTATGTTATTCCTCAAAGGATAAGAGTTCCTACTATATTTAGCATACTCACAAACTTCACAAAACAACGAATTAAACTGAGTCTTTGAAAATAACTTGTTGAGCGCTTGAATAGGCTAATCATGTGCAATTGCTAACATTGTCCTTGACTTATAACTTGTTAAGGACCATGAGTTGGACCTCAACATATCTGATATTGTTTTTGGTGGGGTTTTCTCCTGTGAGCCTGAGTATCTGAGGAGATGGCGATTCATAGAGTGGAGTGCCTTGTTGGGTGGTTATGTAGGCTAATCATGCGCAATTGCTAACATTGCCTACATGTCGACAACCTCACCTAGGGTTGTTGACATCGTATGCTGTCAGGCAGGAAGAACAACATAATATAATTTGGAATCTAATCCCTCGTTAAAGCATCCAACTTAAAATCGATCGGTATTGGATGGAGGGCCCAGCTTTAATATAAAATGCTAGAAAACCCATAATAGATGTGGGATGACACCACTTGAACAAGACTCCAGAATCGACTACCTAGAAGTCTTGTTTAACTTGAATTCCTGAACCAGCCTTTGTATATGTATTGTATGTTTAGTTCCAATTTTTCTGTTACCCTTAGTCCTGAAGTAATTGCTTTGAGATATTTATGTTGCCTAATATCCACTCCATTTTTATGCATATTTTAGTTTTACCATAAGTTGAGAAAGACAGAATGCCATTTCTTTTTCTTTAACATAATAATTATTAAAGTGATAATGTACAGTTGGGAAACTTGTCAACCAGTAGGTAGTTTTCTCCCTCAGCCAGAGTGGACCGCATGGGACCAAACCGTTGAGTATTGTGCTCTTGCTTATCAGCGTTATATTGTCATCTCTACATTGCGCCCCCAGTATAGATGCCTTGGAGATGTTGCAATTAGTCATGCCACTGGAGCAGTTTGGCAGCGGAGACAATTGTTTGTGGCTACACCAACTACTATCGAGTAAGATATGGTTCCTTTTTCAGAATTTTTTGTTTATATTAAGTTGGAAGTTTGTGGAAAGTTACTTATTTCAGTTGAGATTTACATTCTTTGCTGGATAATTATCCTCTTATTTCCTTCTTTGAGCAATATAATGAAATTGATGCCAATTTCAAGCATTTATGTCAGTCAAAGCATTGAAAATTATTCATAAAGCTCCATTTCCTTCTGTTTGATGTCCTAAGGCCTAATACTCTCCCCCCCCGGAATGCTACAGGGGCAGAGTAGTAGTTTTGCAGTGCGTATGTAATATGCTGCATTTTTCAGATGTGTTTTTGTGGATGCTGGAGTTGCACCCATTGACATAGAAACAAGAAAGAGAAAAGAAGAGATGAAGCTAAGAGAGGCACAGGCAAGAGCACTTGCTGGTCATGGAGAGTTGGCTCTAATCAATGTAGATGGTCCCCAAACTGCTAAAGAAGAAAAAATAACACTGAGACCACCTATGTTACAGGTCAGAATTCTTATATAACTTGTTTGTAAGTTTTATGTTGGTTGTCATTAGTGTAGGTTGTGCTTTGCACACTCCCTGTCAATGTTGTCAAGGCACATGCAGTGGCACTATGGCACAAGATGAACAAGCCTTCAGATGAGGCAACTTTAATTAGGCACATGCTTTTTGCGCCTGGGTACATTTTTTAAAGTCAAAAGGTGCAGAAAATTATGCTTGACTTAATTTGTCCTTTGGTTTCTTTAGGTTCTTTTTCTTGTTCTAAATGGAAGTGAAGAAAACTTGGAACTTTGTTTGATGATGTTAGTTGTGATACTTCTTGATCTTTGGAACATTAAGCTGTGTAATGTTGTACAATATTTAATGTTTATTAACAAAATCATATACTTTAGGATTTTAGCATTTTAGATATTTTAAGTACAATATATTATTATTCTTAGAAATGAGCACCTTACTTCACTCGGGCAAGCACCTTTTTGCACCTTCCCCCTTTGCCGTTGTAAGGGTTCTAGCATGTAGTCTGCACCATGCACCTTTGACAACGATGCTCTGTCATGCTAAAGATATTCCAAGCTAGTCAAAAGAACAAATTACAGGAAATACACTCAAATAGCTAGCACTCAGTTGACTTCTTATTGCTGTAATTAATTATCTCTTATGGTCCCAAGATAGTGGATTATTCAGTATGCTATGCCTTAATGTCTACAATTTGATTAAGGTTCTTTATTTTGCATCTATGTTTTTGCTTGTCAGGTGGTTCGACTAGCTTCTTTCCAGCATGCTCCTTCTGTGCCACATTTCCTGTCGTTGCCAAAGAAATTTAAAGTTGGTGGGGATGACATGGAAGAAAGAAAGGTTAATGAGATAGCTGTTGGTGGTGGAGGGGTCTCAGTAGCAGTTACTCGTTTTCCAACTGAGCAAAAGCGACCAGTCGGACCAGTAATTGTGGTTGGCGTGAGAGATGGAGTTCTTTGGCTCATTGATAGGTAGCTTGTCCTGCAACTCTGAGATATTTAATGGCTTGCTAAAGCATTTATTAGTTTACTTTTATAGGTACATGACCGTGCATGCTTTGTCCCTAAGCCATCCAGGAATTCGTTGTCGGTGTCTCGCTGCTTATGGAGATGCTGTTAGTGCAGTGAAATGGTATAGCTTTCTTTTATATTTCAAATGAGACCAATTTTGTGCAATCTCATTATTTTCCTTTGCAGGGCAATTCGGCTTGCCAGGGAACACCATGATGATTTAGCACAATTTTTGCTTGGAATGGGATATGCGAATGAAGCACTTCATTTACCTGGCATATCTAAGAGGTTTGCCTTACCTGTTTTGTATTTGATTTCTTTTATGGTTATTATGTCTGCTTTTTTTTTTTTTTCAATTTCAAATTTGAAATGAGCTTTTATTTCAGTCATAACAATTTTCAATGTTAAGATTTTCTCTCCCTTTCACATACTCACATGCCTTTGCATTCTTGCTTTCATATTAGCTATCGTTTCATGTGGCTATCTGTAAATTAACCTGCAGGAATGCCGCTGCTTGCTAAAAAATGTAGGGAAGGAAGTTGATGGTGGAAGGGCTGTACCAGTTAGAGTTTAGATTAGATAATCAATCTCGATACACATATTAAACCATCATCCATGTTTGTGCCAATTAGAGTTCACCAAGAACCACATGTTATTCTTGCATTGCATTCTGATCCCTGTTTTTTCAATTACATTGCTATTCTATATTTACAGGTTAGAGTTTGATTTAGCCATGAAGAGTAATGATTTGAAACGAGCTCTTCAGTGTCTTCTTAAAATGAGCAACAGCAGGGACATGGGACAAGATAACCCAGGGCTTGATAAGAATGATATCCTTAATCTAACAGCTAAGAAGGAAAATTTGGTTGAGGCTGTGCAAGGCATAGTAAAATTCGCAAAGGAGTTTTTGGACCTTATTGATGCAGCTGATGCTACTGCCCAGGTTGACATTGCTCGTGAAGCTCTTAAAAGGTTAGCTACTGCAGGTTCAGTGAAAGGAGCTTTACTGGGGCATGAGCTAAGAGGACTGGCTCTTCGCCTTGCAAATCATGGAGAGTTGACACGCTTGAGTGTAAGTTGGTGATATTTCTAATACTTTCTTGCTATCCAAATATATATCTCCTATGTTATTTAGGATCGGGTGTGAATGTCGGACATAGGTATGTGTCCAACACAGGTATGTTTACTTTTTCTGTCTTTTTCATGTACTTGGAGTGTCCTTTGAGGACCATAATCCATAATCATGTCTGAATGTGTCAACTGCGGGTTATAGACATGGATACTTTAAGAAAAATGAAGAGTCGATGCAACAATTTTATATCCATATCCTTGTTTAAAGCAATTTTCTAGTTTTAGTTTTCACTTATGAGAAAGGTCTTTAGCAGTTCTGTAATAGTTCGAATGAGTTTACTAATTTTTCTGTTTGATTTTTGAATTAAGTAATCATTGTCACGGAGAATATTCAGTTTATCATTATCATCTTTGCACTTGGCGTTCTTGATTTGATCACTGTTTGGTAAAGATATTCTATGTTATTGCAGGGTTTAGGAACTAACTTGATATCACTCGGATTGGGACGGGAAGCGGCGTTTGCAGCTGCATTATTGGGAGATAATGCTCATATGGAAAAGGCATGGCAGGATACTGGGATGCTTGCAGAGGCTGTTTTACATGCACATGTATGACGTGGTTCATGTCAACAATTTGTTACTCATCCGAACCATGTTTCTTGCATTTCCTGACCAGTCTAAAATTTGCTTCAGGCTCATGGACGATCAACATTGAAGAGCCTGGTTGAGGCTTGGAACAAAGTGTTACAGAAGGAGGTGGATCACATTCCAACGGCAAAGACAGATGCTACTGCTGCATTTCTGGCTGTTCTTGAGCCGAAACTTTGGAGTTTGTCAGAAGCAGGGAAGAAACCACCTATTGAAATCTTTCCTCCTGGGATGTCAGCACTCTCTTCTTCAATTGTTATTAAGAAAAATTCTGCTCCTGCAACACAGACTTCCCAGCAACAATCGAACAAACCATTGGAAATAGAAGGACCACGTCCTAGTGGACCAATTGGAGCACCAATAGGTGCACCACCCCCCAGTGCATCAGCTGCAGTACCAGGCACTCCAATAGGAGCACCAACTCCAAGTGCACCAGCTGCAACACAAGGCACACCGGTAGGAGCAGCACCTCCTGGGGAAGCAGTTGCAAAACAAGGCACACCAATAGGAGCGCCATCTCCAGGTGCAACAGCTGCAACATTGGGCATGCCAATAGGAGCACCACCTCCTGGCACAGCAGCTGCAACACCAGGCACACCAGTAGGAGCACCACCTCCCGACACACCAACTGCAACACCAGGCATGGCAATAGGAGCACCACCTCCTGGCACACCAGCTGCAACACCAGGCATGGCAATAGGCGCACCATCTCTTGGTACATCAGCTGGAACACCAGGCATGCCAATAGGAGCACCACCTCCCAGTACATCAGTTGCAACACCTGACATGCCAATTGGAGCAACTCCTCCCAGTGCAGCAGCTGCAGCACCAGGCACACCTATAGAAGCACCACCACCTGGCACTCAAGCTGAAATATCAGCAACGCCATCAAGAGGACCACCTACTGATGCATCAGCTGCAACTCCAGGCATGGTGACAGGAGCACCACCTCCAGCAGCAAAGCAAAACACAACAACAGGAGCATCACCTCCAGCAGAAACATCAGGCATGACAACAAGAGCACCAACTCCTGATGCACCAGATGCAACACCTGGCAAGCCAATAGAAGCACCACCTCCTGGTGCACCAGCTGCAAGACCAGGTACGCCAATAGGTTCACCATCTCTTGCTGCGCCAGCTGCAACAACAGGCATGCCAGTAGGAGCACCACCTACCAGTGCACCGGCCGGAAAACAAAGCACGCCAACTGAAGCACCATGCCCTGCTGCACCAGATGCAAGACAAGGCTCACTAATAGGAGCACCAGCAGCAACACCAGGAATGTCAATTGGAGCACCAGCTTCAACACCAAGCACATCAATAAGAACGCCACCTCCTGGTGCACCGGCCGCAACACCAAGCACGCCAATAGGAGCACCACCTCCCAATGCACCAGCTGCAACACTAGGAAAGCCAATTGGAGCACCACCTCCTGGTGCACCTGCTGTAGCATCAGGGACACCAATAGGATCACCACCTCATGGTGCACAAGAAGCAACACCACACACATCTATAGGAGCACCACCTCCTGGTGCACCCGCTGCAGCAGCAATAGGTGCACCACCACCCATATCAGGAGCAAGTGAACCTGGTTCAGATGATAAAGCTGCTATTTCCTCATCAGGCAATCAACATACGACTGCTTCAGTAGAAAGTAATCCAACAAAGTCTACCAATGACAAACCAGCAGATGCAACACCAACAGATAAACCATTGGCAGATGTACCATCTCTAACACCAGATAACCAAGAAACAAGTGTTCCAACTACAGACCCAACAAGTGAACCACTTGCTTGAGTCTGTTAGGACTAGGACTAGCACATAATGAGTTTATAGTAATTTAACTGATTCCAGACAACAACAATTTGATTTCATTCATATGAACTACCGTGATCCTTGATAGGATTCGGAAAAAGAACCAGCAGCAGGAGCCCATTTTTGTGAGTGCATCAATGTGGCCATATTTGATTTATCTAGACTTCGGTTTGGCTTGATCGAAATCTGTAAGTAGGGATTATATTTGTTCTTGATTTGGCTTTTCCACTCCAGAGCTGCCCATATGAGTAGTTTAATAGGATTTGTTGCAGAGTTGTGCTGTAAGCCTTGCTTGTTATCGAAATTTTATTCAGAATGCATATTAAAGTGCAGAGCTTGCAAAATGATGATGTTATTTAATCGTCGCGGGGGCTTTGTTTCTTGTTTTTTCTTTTGCTACACTTAAATTTACACTTCCATCTCCGGTGGTTGATCTAGTGGTTAAGGTTCGAGCATTCAAGGAGTAACTGATATGTCTTTTTTGAGCAACTCTCTTTAAATTTAGTGTATGCATGTGTAATGTAAATATGTTCCTATCACCACAATCATCTTATAAATAGTTAAATATTTAATTTACTAAAAATTTAATATATATAAATACAATTTAAATAAATATGACATAAAATATCAACAGAACCACAAATGTAGTGATAAAAGATTTGTGTTAAAATTTTTAGTTGACATACCTCGAGTTTCCTCATATAAAAAATATGGCATGAAATATAATAAATAAATTATGCAAGGCTTAATAACTATTTTGGTCCTTGTACTATAGTGAATTTCTCATTTCAATATTATTTTGGGTCACTTTATCTCTTCTATTTTCGTTTCATCCATTATGTTAGCCTCTTGATTATTTCCATTAAAAAAATACGTGGCTATTAAAGCTAATTAAATGTGAACATGTGGACAATAATAAAACGGTTAAAGTGAGAATTTCACTATAGTACAGGGGCAAAAACATGTATTAAGCCTATTTTCAAAAGGCGAACATGTGAGATTTTCTTTTAACGAAAATGTTCAAGGGACTAATGTAATGGATAGAATGAAAGTAGAGGGGGCAAAGTGACCGGAAAAATAGTTAAAGGGTCAAAGTGAGAATTTCACTATAGTACAAGGGCCAAAACAAATGTTAAACCATTATACAATTATAAATTATACTTAGATTTTGTACGTATGAATGGATCGTAATTTGTAAAGCCCAAACTTTAAAGAGCCCAAACCCGAAAGGTTCCGAAATACCCAAAAGTAAGTCCTTTACTCTTTAGTAAGGCAAAACTGTGACATAGAATCACAGAGACCGGCAATGGCGGCCGATCCCACAGCCACAACTAGAACAAGAATACATGTTGGAGGTTTGGGGCAAAGCGTTAACAGCGATGATCTGCGGAAGATATTCTCCGCCGTGGGAACGGTGGAAGGAGTGGACATCGTAAGGACCAAAGGTCGCAGTTTCGCATACGTCGATATCCTCCCATCTACCTCAAACTCCATCTCCAAGCTATTTAGCACGGTGGGAAATCTTTGACCACTGTATGTTTAGGGTTACTGTTTTAGAAATTCATGGTTTGATTTGTTTTTGAAAATTAATACAGTATAATGGGTGCGCTTGGAAAGGCGGCAAGTTGAAGCTTGAAAAGGCTAAAGAACACTTTCTTATTCGCCTGAAACGGGAATGGGCTGAGGCAGAAGCTGAAGATGAAGCTAATGAAGGAAGCCATCAAGCTAAGCCTTCTTCTTCAGATAGCAACAATAGCAAAAACAAAGTTCAGGTTTCTCAAAACAACCAGCTTCGGATCTTCTTTCCTAGATTATCAAAGGTTAGGTTTCTTTTTCACTTAAATTTTCAATTTTGTATTGCAAATTGCTCTCTCAAATCGGTTGTTTGTGTTGTTTCTCCTATATATGTGTGTGTAAATTGTAAAAAATTAAACATTCCCATTTCCTTGTGTTGGATATATACCAGTCCCAAATTCAAGTAACATTGTTCTTTGTTATGTTATAGGGAATTGTTTAGCTTCAGCTGAAACCATAGATGTCATTAGAGACTTATATGGAACCGGATAATTCTAACCATAATTACCTGAATCCAAACCCAATTTGATAATAAAAAGTCAACTGTACTAGGGGTGAAATCGAGCCGAGCCCGGGAGCTCAAGCTCTACTCAAAATTTAGAGCTCGATACTTGGCTTGAGTTCGATTGAGCGTCTAGTTTTAAGCTTGAGCTCCGCTTGAGATATATTCAAGTTACTTGAGCTTGATTAAGGTCATTTATCAATTTTCATACTCAAACTTGAACTCAAGCTTGACTAAGCTCATACGTATTGAAGCTCGATCTCGGCTTGATAATTAAGCTTAGAGTTAATAATATATATTAAGGACAATAAAACAAGCTTGATAATTTGGCTCGATTGGTAGCTCAAACTGCTTGAACTCCAATTCAGCTCGATAATTACCAAATTGAGTTCGAGTTTTATTCGTGTTGAGTTTGAGTAGCTTGTAAGCACTGGTGTCTCATTTACATTTGAAACCATCCAACCCAAATCCGAATTGACTTTAACAAGTAGCCCAAAATGACAAAAATCCAAAGTGATCCAAACCGGTAATAATCTGATTGGCAAACTCAAATGACCCAAACCCGAAACAACATGAACATGAATTGAACTGAATTTGAAATGGTCCAAACTCAAAACTAACCAGCGCTAAAATGACTTGAAAATTTTAAAAGTGGAATTAATCCAATCTAAAACCAACTCGACCAGCTCAACTGACAGGTACTTTCGTGTTGTGCAGATAAAATCGTTGCCATTTAGTGGGACTGGAAAGCATAGATACAGTTTCCAACGTGTTGAAGCCCTTGCTTTTCCTCTACATTTTTGTGATTGTGCAGAGCACTCTGGTCGCTTCAATGCTGTGAAACAAAAAGAAGTTCGACGTCATGAGGAAATAAATGATGGCATGAATGAGGAAGAGCTTAGCTTGATGAGCTCAGTAATGAACAAGCTTTTTGAGAGGGAAAATATTTCCAACACTAGCAGGCCCACCATAGTAAAGGAAAGAAACGATTTCATTGAACCAGTCAAGGATTCGCCCTCCAATGAGGAAGAAAATGATGACGACGATGATGATCTCATAATTAATGTCGTTTCTAATGCAAATAAACGAACAGCTATGTCTAGGATCGGAGAGTCTAAAAAAGTCTCCACTGAGGTATAATCTGATGTTAGTTACTGCAAAAAGCTGTTTGATTTCATGGTGTGTTAGTGTTTTGTTCTCCTTGTAATTAATTTCATTCTCTTGCTCTATTTGACACACAGAAAACTAGACTTAGTGAAAACAAAGTTTCGAAGGATGGAGCAATTCCGAGTGCAAGCAAGTTGCAGAAAAAGAATGCTTTGCATGCTGAAAAGAAGAGGAAACCGAACAGAGATGATAAACATGAAATCACTTCTCTTTCATCTCAACTGAGAATGAATTCACAGTGTGATGAGATTGAAGCAGGTTTTGAGGAGGATGATGAAACTGATGATGACCTCGTAATTAATGTGGCGTCAACGGAAAGCAAAGGGAAGGCTTTGTCAGGAAGCACAAAGCGTGCTAAGGTATCACCAAAACAGGTATACCCTCTCTCTTGATTGGTGCAGAGTAGATGCTTTCTTATATGCTACTAGGATTATGTATATATGTACTATCGGGTCCTAATTTCTTCATATTTCTATGACACCTAGAATTTTAAACCGAGTGAGACACAATCAACTGAGAATGAGCGCGAAGAGAAGAAAGATCGTTTACTTCCTAAAAAGAAGATGAAACTAATTTCTACCAAAGAAAGGGATGGAAATGAAGCTGTCTCCACTGTACCTGCTGAGAAGGGACCCCTCATTGCTCAAATGACTGAACAAGATTGTAGTCTCAAACCGTCGAGTACTAGTTGTTTGTGGTCTCAAAAGTCTTCATGGAAGGCACTTGTTGGAGGTAGAGGCGACAGTGCATTCAGTCTCTCCAATATTCTTCAAAATGCTGATACCACTGAGGAACAACACATTTTTGATGATCCCAAAGTGGACAACACTCTTGATAGCAAGAATGACAAGTTGTCAACACCTGAGAACTTGGAAGGGATGTCAGACAACATGGAAATTGCGAATGCTATTGCAGAAGCTCAGCCAAATAAACCTAGCATGACTTCGAGTAATACAGGAAGAGGTTCTTCATGGCTCCACAAGTCCTCATGGACTCAATTGGTAAGTGATAAGAGCAATTCCTTTAGTATCTCACAAATTTTGCCTGGCACTACTACTTCACAAGAGCTTGCAAAGCCCACTGGTGAGGATGTGGTGCAGTCTGCTGATGGAAATTATACCAACGAAGTGGACCGATTTACGACTGAAGGTATTGGACAAGGAGACTCTGTTGAGAGTATTCCGAAAACCAGCCCTCAAACTCTTGAGGGCAGTAACAATACTTCTCTCCCAGCTGTTGAGAATATAAGCAACTTTGAACCAGTCAAAGGTTTTGCTGTAGATACTAGCACGGGGGGGACATGTTCATTTATGAGAAGCTCTACTTCATTGAAAGAATGGGCTAAAACTAAGGCTGCCCTAAAAGGGTCACGGAAGAAGAAAACAAAAGGCGATTCAATGTAGTAGCATTGAGGTATGTTGTTCAGATTTAAGTCTCATTGTTGAATACATGTATGCTTGGATTTTTTGAAGTCTTTTCATGTATTTGGAGGATCCTTGAAGGGTCAAAATTTCATACTCAGATATGGATTTTGAAAGAAAAAAAATGAATAGTCGGAACAACATAGGTGCTGTGGTTCTAGTGAAATGACTTTGTTCTGATTATTGAATGACATTGTGTTCCATAGAAATATACCTAGAAAAACCAGCTAAAGTCTTTGGTATGCTTTTCATGGTATCAATTAAACCAAGGATTTCATCATTTTCATTTGTGATATTTGTTCATTTCTTCAAATATTCTCAAATCCATTGCTTTCTATTCATTTATAGTCATATATTAAAGTCCTGTGCACCCTAATTACAATTTATTTCTTTAAAATAAAGACACAAAAGAAGTCTTGCATCTCTTCTAAACATTATCAGTTTTCATCACAAACATGACCAAATTATCAAAAAAAAAAAATATTGACAGAAATACTTAAACAAAAGCAGGAACTGTTTTCAGTCATTGCAAAGACTTTTAGCATAGTGAAAACTGTGGAGGGATTTCTGACTCTTTTGGGAAAAATCTTCTAAGTATTGTCCGTCCAGAGCTAGCGGACTTCCAACACGTTCAGTATTGTTACAGGTGGGGGTTTTGTATCCCGATTTTGTTGACAGCCCGAGCCGGAGGCAGGATTCACGGAGCGGGAGTGTTCAATTTGACGAGGTACTCTCACTCTCTAAGCCCTTTGCCACCCTCGACGAAGTCAAGAGACAAAACCCTGACTTAGGACAATACCAAACATGTCGAGGAGTCCGCGACTCTAGGTGGACAAGACTTAAAAAGACTTCTCTCAACATGTTAGAAATATCTCAACAAAAACAAAGAAAGTATTCTTATTCCTATTTATTTTGGGATGTTGGTTTTTAGCTGCTTTCTCCTCTATGCCGCTTTTGACATTGTTCAGATTCAGTAGTTTCAGAGGCTTTATGTTTGGGTGAATGAGTTGAAGAAGAACAATCTGTAATGGACTTAGCTGATCCAGATTTCTGGAAGAAGCTGGCAGTTTCAGCTGAAAATAAAAATGGGTTTTCACTTGGAAACATTTTCTTATCGGCTGATCCAGATTTGCGACGACGTTCATCCATAAGCTTTTTCAAGAGCTGTCCTTGTTGCTGTATTTGCAGCTGAAGCTCCTTTTGCACCTATTGAACCCCAAAAGAGAAAAACACCGGTAAAAAGTGTTCGCAAGAGCATGAGCTGTCGTTACTCGTATTCGAGTGTAAGTGTTGGATGTTCATATAGAAAAAAACTCAAATGGTATAGCTATGAGATAACATTAACACACCTTCAGCTGTTCATGCAACAGCTTTTGAACTTCAATTTGCATTTGCAAGGTCTCTACTACATCGACTTCCCTACAAATAAATGCCATTGAAAAGATGATATTAGTGCTTAATTTTGTGCCATGAATTAATAACTCAAAAACAATTATAAGTTACTTGAATTTGGATCACACCTTCCTATGTTGCCATCACTTTGATGATCATCACTTTCAATTAAAGTTGCTCTCTTTTCTTCAAATCTTGAACTTCCTTTATCTACTAAGTGTAAAAGCAGTAAGTGCATGATCTTGGCATATGCTTAATCAGCAGATTGATTTATGAAAAATTTAAGGGGAAAAGGAGTAAAATGGGAAATGGTATGTGTGCAATATATGTTATCAGGATTCTTTATTTTCTCTAAAGTAACCGTGTTTGGGATTCATGTCTAACACATTTTCTTATGTGTGAGTTGAGAGAATAATCTTCGAAATATGTGAGAAAATTTAAGTTAAAAGTCTATATATTCATTATTGGAAAAGTTTTATCGAAACTCACTTGCAAATATTCTTTAAATTACATTCTAAATACTTAATCAATCATTTTAGTCCACATCATTATTCTTATTTAAATTCTAATCGTCCTAAAATTTATCCAAAATCTACTACAAATATTATAATTGATCATCATATCTATAAATGTAGTTTAAATGGAAAACTACTTACAATTATTAAAATATTTTAACCAATAAAAGAGCATTATATTCAACCCTACTCGTAGCTACATTATAGTGGTTTGGTACCTCTCATAAAAAACTTTCCATCTAAATCTTCAACATCATCTTCATCATGTTCTCGAAGAAGAGCATTGCTAATATGTTTGGTTTCTTTAAACCACCTAATTCTAGCAATATCAAAAATTTCTTAAATTACCATTAAATGTTGGGTGTAGTGGTAAATCGTATTGCATTTCTAATGAGATAATTCAAATTCAAACTTTGAGGATGATAATGTTAAGAGACATAGCCACAAACTCCGAAAGAATTAGTCTTCATGAATGGTAAAATGTGGTGATATAAAAAAATTGCTCTTCAAGAATTAGTCCCATTGTTTAATTAGTAGTACCCCTTCAAGTGAGTTGTCTTTTAACAATATGAACAAGATGAATATTTTCTCTTTCCACCATCTCTTTCACGGTCTTCGTCTCTTGTTTCTTTCTCTTATCACAAAAATTATTTTTTCCTTTGTTAGAAAGACATTCATCTTTTCTTGTTTGAAAGACTCTTTTAGCATGCTCTTCTTGTTTATTTGCTCTTTAGTGTAACCAGCATTGATTAACTCTGATAATGAGATGTTGGCTAAATATTTTGAGTCTTCAAGAGATGAAATTTTCGACTTGTATCACTCTGGTAGAGTTATAATAACTTTTCCCACAATCCTCTTATCACGAAACTCATCTTTAAGCAACCTAATATTGTTAAAAGTGACCATAATCTTATTTGAATACTATTTGACAATTTCATTATTTTTCATCTTTAGATTCTCCAAAATCTCTTGATTTGGTTTTTGTTGAACCTTAAAATTCCTCTTTTTGCTTATTCCAAGCTTGTTTTGGTATCTCACAAGTCATGATTCTTGTGAAAATAATATAAGAAACTTTATTTTACAGACATGACCTTATCTTATATATATATTTTTGTCACACTCATTATGTTGCTTGACCTGAACTATAGTTGGATTGGTCCTCATGGTGATTGATCTCTACCAATTTCCACCAGTTCCCAAAAGACATGTGCTTGCAAGTATGTTTTCATTTTCACCAACAAATAGAGGAGGTAGAGAAAAATTGTTTGAGCTCACGATTCTAGAATTTGACGGTTTAGGGTTGTGTGCTAACAAAGAAGATAAAATTTTCTTTCAAAAACTCCCAAAAAATGCATTTAAGAGCTTAAGTCCCTAAAACTAATTGTTCTGATACCAATTGTTGGGCTTGAGAGAGAGAATATTTATAAGTGTATTATTAACCAGTCATTTTAGTTCAGATTATCATCCTTATCTAAATCCTAATACTCTTTCTTATGCTAAAGTTTATTCAAAATCCACTACAATAATTATAATTGGTCCCCAAAAGATAACTACAAATCTAATTAAAAAAAAAAAACTACGGATCAATGTAATATTTTAACCCGAAAAACAACATTATATTCAACAAATATACAACATAAAACATAATTTATTTTTCTTCATAGAATAGTTGGATATTTACCATTTTTCAGCTCCGAAACACCCTTGGCAAGTCTATACTTCTGCAAATTAGATATACAAAGAAACATTATATACAATCACCACTATATATATACACACACATTCATGAAGATCCCATCATATGTACACAATTTACCTCAAAATTACCTGCAAATGGCTCTTGACATGATAGATACTCAAACCCTCAACATTCATAAGTTTCAAAATATTCTTTGGTGTAGCACCTATATATGATTTCATAGAAAAAAAATTTTAAGTTTAAAAACAAAAGAATACCCAGATATTAGCTCATGATGATCAATCAAAAGATGGTTTATATATATGTTCTCACAGTCAGGGCCACCAAGTTGATCCACTGCATTTAAGAAAAGTTCATGAAGCTCAGGTATCCACCTTATTCTTTGTTTGTGTGCAGCCATAGCATCAGTATGTTGTTGATTCATTGAATGTATATAACCATCCATGTTAACAATTGAGGTAACATGGTTTCTTTTAAATCCCAATTGATGTATCCCTTGATCTGAAGAAACTTGTGGAGTTTCTTCATGTATTTCCTAATTATATAAGATGGATGTTAGATTTCCATGGTACTTTTATCGTTAAACATGATACATATATATATATATATATACATTTACCTGATCAAGGCCAAGAGGTGAACTTTCACTCACATCAATCTCAAGCTCTTTAGTCAAATATTGCAATTGCAGCTTCTCTTTTAATGTTAAACTCTGCTTTGCATACATTGAACCTTGAGGACTGCCACAAGGACTTGATGCTGGTACATGAGTGAATGCCATGAAATCATCTTTTTCACCACAAAGAGATGGGTCACAAACTGCAACTTTTTGATTATATCTTCGGTTTCCATCATGGTTTCCGGTCTTTGAATTCGGTAACCATGACTGGTTTAAACTGGTATTGAACCTATAAGGATGGGGCTGTGACATTGCTGGTTGTGATATTGGTGCAAGGGCTTCTTCTTGTTGGTGCTGTAGCATAAAATAAGGACTTGGTGAGTTCTCATATGCTGAATAAAGCGCTATTGGGTCACTATTGAGGAACTTATGAACAGAAAAAGGTCCAGGATAGCTTGTTTGCATTGCTCCTTTTACACTTGTGATATACTGCAAAAGAACAAAATACCATGACTTGGATTAAGCATTTTGGATTATCATATATATGTGTAATACATGAACATATGATATTGATTTGACGCTTAACAAAAAGAGAGAAAGAGAGGAAATCAGACCTTGGAAGTTGAAAGCTTAATTTCAGGAAAAAGCACAAACACAGATTCTTCAGCTTCTGCTACGAGGTTTTCAGGCTGAGGTTATTTATTGAATTAGAAAAAGAAATGCAAATGGCATACATAGGATTTGATGAATGTTTTGTATTTTAGAGGCAAGATAGTATTAAATTATATATATATAAAAAAGGTTAAAATATATCACACTTTATCGTACTTTTTAGTTTATGTACTTAAAAAAATGAGTTGTAATGAACCTAAATTTAACAAAATAATCAAAGGCGAATTTAACTAAAACTTTTTTCAATTCATTTCTCTTATAAATAAAAAATTATAAATTAATATTATATTTAGCACCCTAAAAATGAAAAAAAAATTGTTTAGTCACGAAATTATAATTTAATACATGATAAACTTATATTTTGATCTATTGAAAATTTATAATCAAATTTCTAAATTTGCCCATGAAAATATTTTAACCAGTTAAACCTAAATTTTAAAATCTGAAAATTCTAAAAACTAAAATTACATCAAATTTACTAAGAATATTCTAATCCTATAAAAAATGATGATGAAGGTGGTGATTTGAATAATAAGCATATAGGTCCACACGGTTGTTGATTAGATTAGTATGGATAAGAAGTAATGAAGTAGTTCCCCATGAAATTTCACAAATGTTTGTGATTTGTCTTTATTGTTCAACTCAATCCTCAATTATTTTAAGTACGTAGGCGGAGATTCACAAGCTTTTGATTGGGAGTCTTTTTGTAAGACACAAATAAACGGCCATTGAATATAATAAACAAGTAGAATAATGCAATTGCCATTTGCTAACAGGTCATAGCTGACAATGACTTATAGGACGAGATTGCCGAGATTGATCATTTGTTTCGTTTAGGAAGCGCTTCGTTTCGTTTCGATTCGATTTTACGTTTAGCATATAAACCATTGTATTTTGAATTAATAGTTCTAGTACTTCTATAAATATTACGATATTATTTTTTGAATTAATTATTGTTTCGATTCGATTTTACATTTCGTATATAAACCATTGTATTTTGAATTAATTATAGTTTTTTATTGGATGGTGGAAAGAATTAATAGTTCTAGTACTTCTAAACCAGTTAGTACTATAGAATATATGTCATCAGGCAATAAATTGTATTTTAAAAACAATTGTATAACAAATACAAATGAAAATTTAGTTTTACCCTCTAGTTCTCAACTAAAGGAAGAAGAGGATAATATTAGTTTAAATAGTATACCAATAGGAATTAAAACTGTTCAAATTCTTATATTTTCTACTGAACCTAGTAATAATTCTAAAAAAGCTAGAATGGAAGAAATTCAAAGTTCAACAATTGATAAAAAGTCAAAAGTTGGAATAAATATCAAAGTTACATTTCAGTTTAGAAAATATAAAAAATATTCTCTAAATGCCTTGATTGATACTGGAGCTACAATCTGTAGTTGCAGAAAGAATGCAATTCCTGTAGAAAAATGGGAATTAATGAGAAAACCTATAATAATAAAGGGTATTGATGGTAATAAAACCATAATTAATTATAAAGCAAAAAATATACCAATCTACATAAACAAGGTTAGATTTGTAATTCTTAAAATAGTATGTTTTTTCTAATATGCAGGGAGATATATTATTAGAAAATAATTTTATACTTAGATTATATTAAAATATTTTATTTTAATATTTGAATTTGATTTTATACGAAATGTAAATTATATTATTAATTATTAAGTTATGGGTAAGTTTTTGCTTTGGCCACTTAATTGAAAAATGTTACAGTTTGGTCACTGAACTACATTAATCGAAAGCTGTCTTTCCCCTTCTTTTCTACAGTTAAGTTTTTTTCATGAAACAATTTTAGATGTTATATATGAATCCGCGAACCAAAATTCAAATAGTTTTTTTCTCTAATCTCTAACACTGAACGTCAGATGGATTTAGATCTAAAGTATATTCTTTTACTCGTCGATGGATACTGATTCGTCGTACTGATCATCGAATCGTTGCTTTGAACTTGCTAGCAAAATTTTTTTCTAAAAAAAAAAAACCTAGTGACATACATTTTTTTTTGAATATATAGTTCAGTGATTTAAATGAAAACTTTCGAATAGTTCAATGATCAAATTGTAATTTTTTAGTTAAGTGGCCAAAACAAAAACTTACTCATAGTTTAGTGATTAATGGTGTAGTTTACCCTTATAAAAAATGTCTACAACTCTTATTTAGAGGTTTTTATAGGTCATGTCCATACATATTGTATCAATATCATATATAGTTATCCAAATTCGACCCTACTTGAAATATAAGACTCAAATTTTGTTCAAGCTTATATTTGTAAATGCTAACTTAAGTCCATTTAAGGTGATCCATGTTAACTTTTTATTTTTAAAATATAATTATTCTATTTAATATTTAGTAATTATATATATCTTTTATTATTATTTTATATTTTTTATTAAAATTTTAAATATAAACAATTTAACATATATATTTTTAATGTTTACATTATAGTTTAGTATATTTAATTTTTATACGATATAAATTACAATATATAAAAGAAAAAAAACCTATTACAAACTTAGGCCAAGTCGAGTTTTAGCTTTGAATTTTAGAGTTTGAGCTTGACCTATATTTTAAACATGCTTTTTTTTCTCAAACTCAATTTTCGTCTCTAATATTTCTATTCAAAGTCTCCTTAATTTCAGGTAGATCTTCGGGTTTGGGTGGGTAACCTTCCTCTTCCTGAAATATTAAATAATTTTACTAGATATTATAAAATCATATAAAAATAGTTAAAATGTTATAAAGTGTTATAAAAACATAGCTTAAACAATTATCAACTGTTGTTTATCCTATGACCCCCATTCACACATATACTAACATTTATATTCATGGATAAGGTATATGAATGTGATTGGAGTTTGATCGACTTATCTACTCCAACTCCAGTGCTCTAATTTCACACATATACTAACATTCATATTCATAGATAAGGTCTTCCACGACCTTAGTTTTTACAGCATTGTTCTATATATAAATATAAAACATGTCTCTCCATCCAATAATATTAACTCATGATGAAAAGAAGCCTCCTTTCATTACCACTAATCTCAATTAATCTTCATGTTGTAGCCTGTAAAAGAAGCCTCCATTTTCTTCTAGTCTCACAAGTTCTCTATAACATACACACATATATATAGTACAATGGTTAATTTGAATGGATGGGAAGTGGGAATCAATTACAGGCCTCTCTGAACTCCAAACCTGAAAGGAAGGTACGGCTGCCAATTCATGAGTGCCCCTGGATGCGTACATTATATGATGTTGATCAAGATTTTCATTAAAGAGGGAATTGTAATGGCAGATCAACAACTATATGTTGCAACACATGAAGCAAAACTTGTTCATTAGTGAGATAAACAAATGAAGAAGATGGTGGCTTTACGAAAGAAGGTCGGGTGAAGGTTCATAACTTGCAATTCTTCTGTTGCTGTTATTATCAAAGAAGGACAGAGAACAAGAAGCAAAAACATGCAGCTAAGAAGCAT
Organism: Gossypium hirsutum; assembly: GCF_007990345.1. NCBI lineage: Eukaryota > Viridiplantae > Streptophyta > Magnoliopsida > Malvales > Malvaceae > Gossypium > Gossypium hirsutum. The sequence continues at coordinate 1,871,181 of NC_053444.1, forward strand.
GAAACAATCTGCTTATTCATTCAACTACAAAAGCAATACATTTAAAGTCAGTTGCTTCACCAAATGCTTTACTACTCCCACTAACTATATTGAAACCAACAAAACATTGCTTACACACATGAATAAGCTGACTAATCAACTCTATCAACACCTAAACATATAGAAAAACATGAACAACAAAGTTCATTCTTAACTAAATTACATAACAAAAGAACTAAACAAGTTTGCCATGCAACTCGACAGGGCCAGCATGCACCAAAGCTTCAGCTGCATCTCGCCACCTACGAAGTCATTTTGCAGTTCGCCACTTCGTGGTTGTTAACATTAATGGGAGACAACATTAATGGCAAACAATACAAAGTGGTGCAAGTTTAGCACCCTAAAGTTGACTTTGAAAAAGTGGCATGGGATAATTTTTTTTGGTCCTTGAGATAATGGGCTATTTATTGTTTGGTCCTTAAACCTCAACTATAAATAGGCCTTCTCATTTCTCATTTCAATTCATCCCAACCAATCTTTCTCTCTTAGTTTTCTCTCTTCTCCCATTTGAGAATTCTTAAGGAATTCTATTTGTTTGTAATACTTTGGAGATAGTAAAGTTATCATCTGGTGTTAGTGCCCGAGGACGTAGGTATAATTTACCGAACCTCGTTAAAACTCTTGTGTTCTTTCTTGTCCTATTTTTCTTTCAATATTTGAGGGTATAATAGTAGTATTTAATTGTGCTATTAAATTACTATAGAAGGGATATTCTGTCTAAGGAAAGACTTGGTATTTAAGAGATCCATGTGATCCACCTCTCTTTCCTGGGAATTGAACTTTGTGTGATTTTTTAGTACAATAATTTACACGCTTCCGACCCTATTGGAACAACAGTGGTGTCATCTCGCAGCTCTCCACTTCGCAGAGACATCTCGTAGTTCTCCACTTGTGGAGACAGCTCGCACTTCACTACTTCGCGGTGTCAACTCGCACTTTGACATGTGCTTGAGCTGTTGCTTGGTTAGCCAACTTGTAATAGCTTTCTATTTGGAAATCCCACCAATAATATTGTTATCGGAAAAACCTAAAACCCACAAATGTGATGTTCGAAAAAAAATCTCCTAGTGAACCACACATCTTTTACTCATTTTAAAATAAAATAAAATAAAATAAAATAAAACAATCAAGTTAACCAAGTTTTAATTGTTCCACTAAAGTCTATCCCATTTTAGACTTTTAGTGCAATTTACATATTTTCTTTTGTAGAAGAAAGAAAGAAGAGACAAGACATTGTTTTCTTGGGAACCAAGTCTTAATTATATCCCAATTTCATTGTCCATACTTTATATTTTGTTAATGAAATTATTGTCTGAAACAAAGAATACGTAAAAGTACAATTGTGGATTTGGAATTTAAGGATTCATGCTAAAGTGATCAGAAAGTTATGAGAATTCAACATCCTTTGGACTCCAACATTGTTTCATTAAATCGAACAAATTTATTATTTCAATCTTATAATTTATAATTACTTGTGAAATTTGACTTGCAAATCATATTTAAACTCCTTCATAACAACTACAATTTTGCATCAAAATTCATATTTAATATTTGCCTAAAAGTCTAAGTTTATGCTGTACTTAAAACATAACTACACAACACTCACAAATATAAATTTAGAAATTATGATCAACACTCGCTCTCAAGGAACTGAACATGCTGAATCTTTCCATCCAATTCAATCTTGAGTTCCAATGCCACTATCACAAATTACAAAAATAGAAAAAAATAAACATTTTTTAAACTAAAATATTAGCTTAAGAAAGATGAAACTTAAGAAATACTTGTTAGAAAAGAAACTCACCTAAGCGATGTTGGATGCAGAGCTAGTTTCTTCTTGCTCTGTTTCTTCGTATCCACCTCGTGAAATTGTATTGCCAGTCTCTCTCCACCTTTGTAACAAACCACCATGGTCTTCCGGTTGTGAATACAATGTAACCCAAGCTCAGTCCTACCACCACTCCACTTCCATACCCCATCAATATAACTTGCCAAAAGAAGGGTATTTCAGAACCTTTATGTTCCACCACCAATGGTGAAGGCGGTTCGGCCCCCCCATGGTTGACGCACTGCTTGGACAATGGTAATCCACACAATCCCAAGTTACCGCTGTAGGAATCATTATCAAAGGTACCAAATTGATTGCCATGAGGAATTGGTCCAACAAGATTGTTGTTTGAAAGATTCAAAACTTCAAGAAATGTTAGACTTGTCATTTCAGAAGGAATCCTACCGTCAAGCTTATTTGATGAAAGATCTAATGATTCAAGTGCTACCAAATTTCCAAACGATGCTGGGATAGGACCGGTGATGTTGTTATGAGAGAAGTTGAGCATTTGCAGGGAAATAAGTTGCCCGACGTCCTTCGGAATTTTTCCACAGAATTGGTTGTTTGACAAGTCCATAGATACGAAAATGGCCACAGTCTTCGTCAATTCCATCTCCAATCTTTTCGTTGTTACATTCACAGGAATTTCATAAATATCACTGCCAAATCTACTTCCCCTAAATTTGAAAGCTATGGAGTATAACCACTCTTTAGGTTTATCTTTCATTGCTCTCAAATTTTGAAAGAGTTTCATCGGCAATGTGCCCGTGAAGTCATTTTCAGAGAGATCAATTATTCGCAATGCAGAAAAGTTAGATGAAGCTACAGAATGAGGCAGTGGTCCATAAAATCTATTAAATCTCAGGATAATAACTTGCAGACTTGGAAGTGAAACTAACCAACATGGAAATCTATCTGTTAACTTGTTATTCCCTAAATTTAAAACTTCCAATGAAATAGAATTAGCCAAAGATGACGGCACTAATCCTTCCAATTGATTGTCGTTGAGTAAAAGATGACTCAACTCACTATTATTCACAAAAGAGTCAGGGATCTTGCCAAAGAAGTTGTTCATTTGCAAATCCAAGAAAGTGAGATGGCTAAAATTTCCAAGACAATCAGGAATAGTTCCACTCAAGCTGTTTTTGGACAAGTCCAGAACATCAAGTGAACTCAAATTGCAAATAGAAGGGATGTTTCCTGTCAAATTATTCTCTGAAATGATGAACACTTCCAACTCCTTTAAAATTGGAATTTGAGAATTCAAGCAAGTTGAGAGAATTGGTCCTTGAAGCAAGTTGGATTGAAGGTTGAGCATTCTCAAATTGTTCCCCGGAAATTGCTCCAAAGCAGTCAAAAAGTTATGAGAAAGGTCCAAAAATAGCAATCGTTCCCACCCTTCAGCTTCCCATTTGGAAATTCCCCCAGAAATCATGTTATTTGAAAGATATAAATATTGCAAGTTCGATGTTTGAAAGAAACTCGGGAACTGCCTTACGCTACAATCAGAGAAGCTCACAGTTGTAAGCTGGGGGAAAGAATAGTTCACATCATTGCTTCTTGTGCTTAATGATAATAATCTATTACTTGAAACATCAAGAACTTCAAGACTCATGAGTTTTGAAAGCATATCTGACTTGATCACACCACTCAAGTTGTTTGATGACAAATCAAGCTCACGAAGGTTCACAAGATCAAAAATGGAATACGGTATGGGACCACTCAAGTTGTTTGATGACAAATCAAGCTCAGTAAGGTTCACAAGATAAAAAATGGAATACGGTATGGGACCACTCAAGTTGTTTGATGACAAATCAAGCTCAGTAAGGTTCACAAGATAAAAAATGGAATACGGTATTGGACCACCAATGTCATTATAACTCAAATCAACATGTTGGACAAAACCAGGCTTCTGAATTTGGTCAATAGGACCAATTAGTTTATTATAACCGAGGTCCAATTGTAGAAGAGATGGCAAAGTAAACAGCCAAGATGGTACTCCACCACTTATAGAGTTATTATTTAACAGAAGGTCCTCTAGAAATTGAAGCTCATTAACATGATTTGGAAAGGGACCTTCCAAGTGATTACTTCGCAAATCCAAATGGGTAATTTTTGTGAGGTTGAAGATACTTCTTGGAAGTGGACCACTCAAATTGCAATAAGGAAAGCTCAAAGAAGTTAGTTTTCTAAGGCTTCCAAAAACATCTGGAATCTGTCCTTCAAGCGAATTTCCAGATAAATCAACGGCAATGATTTGAGTGAGATTTCCAAATAATGTTGGGATTGACCCCCTAAAATCACATGAGGAAAGGTCCAACAACTCAAGGCTACTACTCCAATTTGTTTTAGGGAGATAACCTGTGAGATTGAAATTCCCATTTAAACCTAAAACTTTGAGGTTCGGAAGCTGAAAAACTTGAGATGGAAATTCCCCGTGTAATTCACAAGCTTCGAGACTCAAATGTTCAAGTGATGAAGACAAGTTTAGAAAGGAAGTAAGTTCAACATCAGACATATCTACAGTGTCAAGCACAAGGTTTCTTAATTTGGTCAAGTTTCTTGCAAGCATGTCGAAACCTTCGCCATCAAATCTCAAATATGATTCAACATCATCAAAGATCCCATTAAAAGAGAGATTAAGATGGGTTAAACTCACCAACTGGCTAAATAACTTTGATGAGATGGTGCCATTGAAACTATTACCAGCAAGGTTGAGTCGTCGGAGTCCATGAAAGTGAAACAAGCTGCTAGTGTTCTCAAGAAGAGAGCCTCTGAGGTTGTTGGAGCTCAAGTCAAGCCATTGGAGGTTGTGAAGTTGAAAGAGGCTGTTGTTTGCAAAGAGAGAACCAACAAGGCAACTGTGACTAAGATCGATGCCGATTACATGACCGGCCACGTTGTCGCATTTCACTCCCTCCCATGAACAACAATCAGTGCTTTTGTTCCATGACTCTATGTCTATCCTGGGGTAAGGATCTTTATTATAACTACCAGAATTCAAATCACAATCAACAGAAATGGTGGTTTTAGAATGGAGCAAAGCGTCTCGTTCGTGAGGGAGACATACATGAGAGGATGGAGGGGGAACAGAGGAAGACAAAGTCCATGAAAGTTGCAAGACCACCAAAACTAGGCAAAGGCTTCCCATAGTTTTTTTCTCCAAAAAAAGAGAGGGTGAGTGATGAGATACGGATGGAATTAGTGATAATTATTTCGAGAATGGTAAGCTTGGAAGACTAGATGGGTCAAAGTCTCTCAAAGTTGAGTGACTCAGGGGGATTTGGTTATGAGGAATTTAAGGCTTTGATTACATATGTTTTTGAAAGCAGGTTGGAACAAACACTCAGCATTTCCAAACGCTTTCCTGGAAATTGCTCCAAAGTGATAAAAGAGAAGTTATTTGAAGGGTCTACTAATAGTTGGATTTGCAACAATGAATAAAATATTCTAAATTTAATCACCTTTTTACCCAATTAGAAAGTTTAAAATAGTTTCATGGATGAAGGAAACAAAAATGTAGGCCTTACTGTTACTGCCTTCAGGTTTAAACATGTAATTCAAATTCAATTACTTCAAATATTATTAATAAGTATAGCAAATGTCTTATTAAATTGATCAAAATAAAAACCAAATTTAATAAATAATTTTCTTATATATTAAAATGTTACATATTTAAATTAACGGAATGCTATTAATATTATTATCGATTAGATTTCAATTTTTAAAATGGGAAAACATAATAACAATACTTTTAAAGTAAAATTATATGGATTAACAAAATAATTAAACCAAAATATAATTTACAACTTTATTATTATTTATTTGAAAACATTAATCATAAATTGTAAGATGATCATCTATATATAAAAAAACTTATCAATGGATCATACAATTCAATTACACAAGTAGACACATGATACTCAAATTAATAGTATTTTTTTTAATATATATTGGTTATTTTTACCTATAATTTCGTGCCAACATCTTCTTAATTATTCTCAGTTTACAAATTAATAAAATCTCAATTATATCACATAAAAGTCTATCCCATTTTATACGGTAAATTAATAAAATCTTAGTTGTACCATATAAAAGTCTATCCCACTTTATATATGAATCCGCGAACCAAAATTCAAATAGTTCTTTTCTCTAATCTCTGACACTGAACGTCAGATGGATTTAGATTTAAGGTATATTCTTTTACTCGTCGATAGATACTGATTCGTCGTACTGATCATCGAATCGTTGCTTTGAACTTGCTAGCAAAATTTTTTTCTAAAAAAAAATGAACCCAGTGACATATATATATTTTTTTGAATATATAGTTCAGTGATTTAAATGAAAACTTTCGAATAGTTAAATGATCAAATTGCAATTTTTTAGTTAAGTGGCCAAAACAAAAACTTACTCATAGTTTAGTGATTAATGGTGTAGTTTACCCTTATAAAAAATGTCTACAACTCTTATTTAGAGGTTTTTATAGGTCATGTCCATACATATTGTATCAATATCATATATAGTTATCCAAATTCGATCCTACTTGAAATATAAGACTCAAATTTTGTTCAAGCTTATATTTGTAAATGCTAACTTAAGTCCATTTAAGGTGATCCATGTTAACTTTTTATTTTTAAAATATAATTATTCTATTTAATATTTAGTAATTATATATATCTTTTATTATTATTTTATATTTTTTATTAAAATTTTAAATATAAACAATTTAACATATATATTTTTAATGTTTACATTATAGTTTAGTATATTTAATTTTTATACGATATAAATTACAATATATAAAAGAAAAAAAAACCTATGACAAACTTAGGCCAAGTCGAGTTTTAGCTTTGAATTTTAGAGTTTGAGCTTGACCTATATTTTAAACATGCTTTTTTTTTCTCAAACTCAATTTTGGTCTCTAATATTTCTATTCAAAGTCTCCTTAATTTCAGGTAGATCTTCGGGTTTGGGTGGGTAACCTTTCTCTTCCTGAAATAGTAAATAATTTTACTAGATATTATAAAATCATATAAAAATAGTTAAAATGTTATAAAGTGTTATAAAAACATAGCTTAAACAATTATCAACTGTTGTTTATCCTATGACCCCCATTCACACATATACTAACATTTATATTCATGGATAAGGTATATGAATGTGATTGGAGTTTGATCAGCTTATCTACTCCAACTCCAGTGCTCTAATTTCACACATATACTAACATTCATATTCATAGATGAGGTCTTCCACGACCTTAGTTTTTACAGCATTGTTCTATATATAAATATAAAACATGTCTCTCCATCCAATAATATTAATTCATGATGAAAAGAAGCCTCCTTTCATTACCACTAATCTCAATTAATCTTCATGTTGTAGCCTGTAAAAGAAGCCTCCATTTTCTTCTAGTCTCACAAGTTCTCTATAACATACACACATATATATAGTACAATGGTTAATTTGAATGGATGGGAAGTGGGAATCAATTACAGGCCTCTCTGAACTCCAAACCTGAAAGGAAGGTACGGCTGCCAATTCATGAGTGCCCCTGGATGCGTACATTATATGATGTTGATCAAGATTTTCATTAAAGAGGGAATTGTAATGGCAGATCAACAACTATATGTTGCAACACATGAAGCAAAACTTGTTAATTAGTGAGATAAACAAATGAAGAAGATGGTGGCTTTACGAAAGAAGGTCGGGTGAAGGTTCATAACTTGCAATTCTTCTGTTGCTGTTATTGTCAAAGGACAGAGAACAAGAAGCAAAAACATGCAGCTAAGAAGCATGAAACAATCTGCTTATTCATTCAACTACAAAAGCAATACATTTAAAGTCAGTTGCTTCACCAAATGCTTTACTACTCCCACTAACTATATTGAAACCAACAAAACATTGCTTACACACATGAATAAGCTGACTAATCAACTCTATCAACACCTAAACATATAGAAAAACATGAACAACAAAGTTCATTCTTAACTAAATTACATAACAAAAGAACTAAACAAGTTTGCCATGCAGCTCGCCACCTACGAAGTCATTTTGCAGCTCTCCACTTCGTGGTGTCATCTCGCAGCTCTCCACTTCGCATAGACATCTCGTAGTTCTCCACTTGTGGAGACAGCTCGCACTTCACTACTTCGCGGTGTCAGCTCGCACTTTGACATGTGCTTGAGCTGTTGCTTGGTTAGCCAACTTGTAATAGCTTTCCATTTGGAAATCCCACCAATAATATTGTTATCGGAAAAACCTAAAACCCACAAATGTGATGTTTGAAAAAAAATCTCCGAGTGAACCACACATCTTTTACTCATTTTAAAATAAAATAAAATAAAACAAAACAGTCAAGTTAACCAAGTTTTAATTGTTCCACTAAAGTCTATCCCATGTTAGACTTAGTGCAATTTACATTTTTTCTTTTGTAGAAGAAAGAAAGAAGAGACAAGACATTGTTTTCTTGGGAACCAAGTCTTAATTATATCCCAATTTCATTGTCCATACTTTATATTTTGTTAATGAAATTATTGTCTGAAATAAAGAATACGTAAAAGTACATTTGTGGATTTGGAATTTAAGGATTCATGCTAAAGTGATCAGAAAGTTATGAGAATTCAACATCCTTTGGACTCCAATTTGGAAATTTAATCAGAAAGTTATCAGAAAGTTTTAAAGAGTGGGTTGAATATTTTGTTTGTATTGATATTCGTCATCGTATTTTGAAAATATGCGGAAATTTGCCATTAAACTTTTATGTGATTAAATTTTACTATTAAGCATTAAATTTTAATTAAATTTTACTACTCAGTATCAATTTTAATGATTTGAAAACATAATTTAATAATAAAATTTATTTCAGTCAAAAATAGAATGTTGATAATGGCAAGAAAAGAGTGAAAAATAGAACACGTGAAAACTCTCTTGGGAAAAAAATCACGAGCAGAGGAGAAGAAAAATCACTATATTACAAGGAGTATAGACTGCGTCTATTTATAGATTCAGAAAACATTATTCTAACCAACATCTAATAGAAGTAATGCGGTAAGGTTGAAATAACTTATTCAAATCAATATCAAACAGAGGAAGTAAACTTCTATACGAATCCACGTCGATTTAAATAAAATCAATATCATTCGAATTCAACATAACAAACAGAGGAAGTAAACTTCTATATGGATCCACCTCCGCCCCTTGGCCTTCGCCCTTGTGGATCCCCCCATCTTGCCACTTATATTTTATTTTAATAAGAATTTGGGTCACAACTCTAACACTTTCAAATATTTTATTTAATAGTTATTTTAACTTATAAATATTAAAAATCAATAAATTAAGTTTAAATTTCTATTTAATGAAATAAAAACTTGGAAAATGAAAATATACATATCTTAAAAGGAAAAAAAAATTAAGTTAAAGTACTAGTTGCTTAACAGCTTATGTTTATGCACTACTTATAAAATTTAAGTGTTGATGGTTTTATATTAAGAATAAGAATTGAAAGTTGAAGAACAATAAATCAATTGTTTCATTAAATTGAACAAATTTATTATTTCAATCTTATAATTTATAATTATTTGTGAAATTTGGCTTGCAAATCATATTTAAACTCCTTCATAACAATTACAATTTGGCATCAAAATTCATATTTAATATTTGCCTAAAAGTTTAAGTTTATGGTGTACTTAAAACATATCTACACAACACTCACAAATACAAATTTAAAAATTATGATCAACACAAAGACCCTTGCTCCCAAGGAACTGAACATGCTGAATCTTTCCATCCAATTCAATCTTGAGTTCTAATGCCACTATCACAAATTACAAAAATAGAAAAAAATAAACATTTTTTTAACTAAAATAATAGATTAAGAAAGATGAAACTTAAGAAATACTTGTTAGAAAAGAAACTCACCTAAGTGATGTTGGATGCATAGCTAGTTTCTTCTTGGTCTGTTTCTTCGTATCCACCTCATGAAATTGTATTGCCAGTCTCTCTCCACCTTTCTAACAAGCCACCATGGTCTTCTGATTGTGAATACAATGTATCCCAAGCTCAGTCCTACCACCACTCCACTTCCATACCCCATCAATACAACTTGCCAAAAGAAGGGTATTTCAGAACCTTCATGTTCCACCACCAATGGTGAAGGCGGTTCAGGCCCCCCATGGTTGATGCATGGCTTAGACAATGGTAATCCACACAATCCCAAGTTACCGCTGTAGGAATCATTATCAAAGGTATCGAATTGGTTCCCATGAGGAATTGGTCCAACAAGATTGTTGTTTGAAAGATTCAACACTTCAAGAAATGTTAGCTTCGTCATTTGAGCTGGAATCTCGCCACTGAGCTTGTTTGATGAAAGATCCAATGATTCAAGTTCTACCAAATTTCTAAATGATGCTGGGATAGAACCAGTGAAGTTGTTGTGAGAGAAGTTGAGCATTTGTAGGGAAATAAGTTGCCCGACGTCCTCAGGAATTTTTCCACAGAATTGGTTGTTTGACAAGTCAATAGATACGAAAATGGCTACTGTCTTTGTCAATTCCATCTCCAATCTTTTCGTTGTCACATTCACAGAAATTTCATCACCACTATCGCCATATGCCTCAGGAATTTGAACAATACCCCTGCCAATTCTCCTACCAACTTGGAAGACTGAGGAGTATAACCACTCTTTAGGTTTCTCTTTCATTGCTCTCAAATTTTGAAAGAGTTTCGTGGGCAATGTACCCGTAAACTTATTTCCAGAGAGATCAATTAGTCACAATGTAGAGAAGTTAGATGAAGCTATGGAATGAGGCAGTGATCCATAAAATCTATTAAATCTCAAGATAAGAACTTGTAGTCTTGGAAGCGACTCTAACCAATGGGGAAACCTATCCGTTAACTTATTGTTCCCTAAATTCAAAAGTTCCAATGAAGTACAGTTAGCCAAAGATAGCGGCACTAATCCTTCCAATTGATTGTTATTGAGTAAAAGATGGCTCAAGTCACTATTTCTCAAAAAAGAATTAGGGATCTTGCCAATGAAGTTGTTCATTTGCAAATCCAAGAGCTGGAGACATCCGATATTTCCAAGGCAATCAGGAATAGTTCCACTCAAGTTGTTTTTGGACAAGTCCAGAACTGTAAGTTGACTCCAATTGCAAATAGAAGAAGTGATATTTCCTATCAGAAAGTTGGAATGAAGGTTGAGATATTCCAAACTGTTACCCGGAAATTGCTCCAAAGCAGTCAGAAAGTTATGAGAAAGGTCCAACCATAGCAATCCTTCCCACCGTACAGCTTCCCATTTGGAAATTCCACCAGAAATCATGTTATTGGAAAGATCTAAAATTTGCAAGTACGATGTCTGAAAGAAATTCGGGAACTGCATTACACTGCAACCAGAGAATATCACAGTTCTAAGCTGGGGGAAAGAATACTCCACATCATTGCCGCTTGTGCTTAATGATAATAAACTATTACTTGAAACATTAATAAATTCAAGACTCGTGAGTTTTGAAAGCATATCTGACTTGATCACGCCACTCAAGTTGTTTGATGACAAATCGAGTAAAGTAAGGTATGCAAGATCAAAAATGGAATCTGGGATTGGACCACTCAAGTTGTTGGAGGACAAATGAAGCTTAGTAAGGTTCACAAGATAAAAAATAGAATAGGGTATTGAATCACTAATGTTATTATAACTCAAATCAACCTCTTGGATGGAACTAGGCTTCTGAATTCGATCAATCGGGCCAACTAGTTTGTTATAACCGAGGTCCACCATGTTGGTGCAAGAGGCAATAACAGGCTGTTTTATGTCTTGCTTGTATAGCAAGCCTCGAGCCTTGGTGAAGAAACAAACTCGGAAGCAGAAAACAGAAAATGAAGCTAGCTAGTGAATAACAGAAAAAGAGAAGAAGATTGAATGAAAATGAGCTGATATTTTTCATTAACACATCAACAAGGCATTAAGCCATTACATATATCAGTCAACAAGTAAAACAAACAAGTAATCACCTAATAACATACCTAACACCACTAAATTGCCTAGTAACTTGGTAAACTTGATTGAAAACATAAACTTCTACCTAAACTTGTCATTCAGCACCTAATTACATCAAAATACAGTTACCAACTTGGTTCAAAACAAACTAAAACACAAAATGTTCATTTGAATAACCAAATGAAACAATGCAGTTTCGGTTTGCTGTTAAAGCACGATCCCTGCATGGCCACATTGCATGGTCACCTTGGCTGCTGCATGGGGGTTGACTTCAACACTCCTCCTCAGCTTCTATGCAGCAGACTCCTAGTTGCTTCCTTAGGTTTACAAATCTAGATGCACCAAGTGATTTTGTGAAGATATCGGCGATCTGATCTTCTGAGCTGCAATGAATTAGCTTGATCTCTCGAGCTTGTTCCATTTCTCTTATCACATGGAGTTTAATGTTGAAATGTTTTGTCCTGCCATGGAAGACAGGGTTTTTAGCAATAGCAACTGCTGACTTGTTGTCACAATGTATCACAGTTGCATCATTCTGCTGTAGATTCAAATCACTCAAAATTTTTCTCAGCCACATAGCTTGATTAACAGCATTGGCAGCTGCTACATACTCTGCTTCTGCTGTCGATTGAGCCACCATTGTTTGTTTTCTTGAGCTCCAACAAATCATAGCTGAGCCAAGTGTAAAAGCATAGCCAGAAGTGCTCTTCATGTCATCCTTTGAACCAGCCCAATCGCTATCAGTGTAGCCAATCAGTTTCAACTCTTCAGTCTTTCTAAACTGTATTCCATGGTTTAAGGTACCTTTGATGTATCTTAGCACCCTTTTCCCAGCCTTGTAATGTTGCTGGTTACAGCAGTGCATGAACCTTGATAGCATGCTCACAGCAAACAGAATGTCAGGTCTTGTTGCTGTTAAATACAGCAAACAACCAACAAGGCTCCTATAAAATGATTCATTAACAGGCTCATGTTCTTCTTGGCTCGACAGTTTTATGCCAACTGCCATAGGTGTGCATGTTGGCTTGCAATTTTGCATTGAAAACTTGGATAAAACTTTCAAAGCAAACGCCTTTTGTCCCAAAAAGATTCCTTGATCAGCTTGTTGTATTTCTATTCCAAGGAAATAAGTCATCAACCCTAAATCTGACATCTCGAACATCTCCTTCATTTTTCTTTTGAAATCTTCTAACATAGTCTTGTCTCCTCCTGTTACAAGGAGATCATCCACATAAAGAGACACAATAAGCTGTGTTTCTGCTTGATCCTTCTTAACATAAAGTGTTGGCTCACTAGCACTCCTTTCAAATCCCAAACTGACCAAGTATGAGTCAATTCGAGCATACCAGGCTCGAGGGGCCTGTTTTAGGCCATACAAGGCCTTTCTTAGCCTATACACCAAATGTTCCTTACCAGGCATTATAAAACCTGGCGGTTGCTCGATGTATATCTCCTCTTCTAGGAATCCATTGAGGAATGCAGACTTGACATCCATTTGGTGGATTGTCCACTGGTTCTGAGCAGCAACTGCAATCAACAATCTGATTGTATCGAGTCTGGCTACTGGAGCAAATGTTTCTATGTAGTCCAGACCATACCTTTGACTGAAGCCCTTTACAACTAGCCTGGCCTTTAGCTTGTTTAAACTTCCATCCGCATTGTGCTTCACTCGATAGACCCATTTTACACCAATAGTCTTTCTGTTGGCATGCTTTTCAACCAACTCCCATGTCTGATTTTTTACAATCATGTTGATTTCATCAACCATAGCCTGTTTCCAACCTTCATCTGCCTCAGCCTCTTCAAAACTGCTAGGTTCTGCTATTGCAACCTGTGCCCTTTCATAAATATCTTCTAGGGGCCTTGTGCCTCTCACAGGCACATCATCAACATCCATTTCAGGTCCTAGCTGCTCAAGTTCAGCTTGATTAGGCACTAGGTCTTCTGAAACTGCTTCTGGCTCATTTTTCTCCCAATTCCAGCAGGCTTTTTCATCAAAGATAACATCTCTGCTCACCTGGACTTTGTTTGTCAAGGGATCCAGAACCCTGTAGCCCTTTTTGACTGAGCTGTAGCCTACTAGAACACCTGGTTGAGCCCTTTTAGAGAGCTTGTCTCTCTTTGCTGCTGGTATTTGTGCATAACACAGGCAACCAAACACCTTCAGATGTGCTAAGGAAGGCTTGAAACTGAACCAAGCCTCGAAAGGTGTCTCAGATGCAAGAGCTTTGGTAGGAAGCCTGTTCTGAAGGTAAACAGCAGTGTTTACTGCCTCAGCCCACATGGTCTTGGGCAGTTTCTTTTCAAACAGGAGACATCTGGCCATATCCATCAGACTTCTGTTCTTTCTTTTAGCTACCCCATTCTGCTGAGGTGTGTAGACATTTGTAAGCTGATGTTTGATACCAGCATCATTGCAAATGGCTTGAAACTGAGCTGAAGTGTACTCAGTGCCATTGTCTGTCCTTATCGATTTCAGCTTGCAACCTGTTTCTGTTTCTACAGCATTTTTAAACTTCACAAACACTTGAGCTACCTCAGACTTGTGTTTTAAGAAGAAAATCCAGCAAAACCTTGTAAGATCATCAATAAAGAGGATGAAATACCTGTTTTTGCTGAGTGATTCAGTTCTCATCGGGCCACATACATCAGAGTGCACCAGCTGCAGTCTTTCAGTAGCTCTCCAAGCTGAATTTGTAGGAAATGGCAGTCTTGCCTCTTCCCCATCTGGCAAACTTCACACACATCATCATGCTCCACTGAGCTGGTGAAGTTCTCTGCCAAGCCCTCTTTGGCCAATCGAGTCATTGATCTGAAGTTGGCATGTCCAAGCCTTTGATGCCAAAGCTTGAAGTCATCAACAGAAGTTGTGTATGCTGAGTTTGAGTCATTTGCCCAGTGAACCTCAAAGCATTTATCAGTCATTGTGACTGTCATAAGGCTTGATCCACTTGGATTAGTAATGTGGTATTGTTTGTCCTTGAACACAACAGAATAACCTTTCTCGAGCAGTTGAGCTATGCTGAGAAGGTTTCTGTCAATCTCTGGCACCAACAGCACATTTGGAATGATCTTGTTGCCTGTGGGAGTACATATCAGCACTTCTCCTCTTCCTTCAGCCCTTATAAACTGACCATTTCCAACCTTGACCTTGGTTTTATAACTTCTGTCCAAGGTTTTAAACAAGGAGGCATCTAGTGACATGTGGTTAGTGCAACCACTGTCCAACAACCAGCCTTTTGAGCATTTCTTCTCAGCAGCTAAACAGGAAACAACAAAGACCTGTTCTTCTTGGTCACTACTGTCCTCAGCTACTCGAGCTTCAACCTTTGACTGCTGAAATTGATTCTGCCTTGGCTTACTCCTGTTTTTACAGACCCTTTCAACATGGCCCTTCTTCTTGCAGTGTTGGCATACTGCATCTGGCCTAAACCAGCATCTGTCTTCTGGATGGCCTAGCTTCTTGCAATATCTGCAGGGCTGGTCATTGCTCCTTGCAGCATCAGGCTTAGGCCTGCTTTTCCAAGGCTTTTTGCCTCTTTGAGCATTGGTGCTCGAGGCTTCTCTGGCCTTGGCTTGAAATGCACCTTCTTGGTGATCTTCAGCTCTGCTAGCTCTCCTTTGTTCCTGAGCATAGAAGGTGTTGATTAACTCAGTCAAAGAAATGCTAGCAAGGTCTCTTGAGTCCTCTAGGGAGGATATCTTTGCTTCATATTTCTCAGGCAAAGTGGAGAGGACTTTCTCCACAATTCTTGCCTCATCAAAGTGCTCACCTAGGAGCCTTATGCTGTTAACCACTGCCATAATTCTATCTGAATACTGCTTCACTGTTTCTTCTTCCTTCATCTTCAAATTCTCGAAATCCCTTCTCAAGTTCAACAGCTGCTGTTGCCTTGTTCTCTCAGTGCCTTGAAACTCCTCCTTAAGCTTGTCCCAGGCCTGTTTTGGAGTCTCACAGGCCATAATTCTGGTAAAGATGACATCTGATACACAGTTCTGAATGCAGGACATGGCTTTATGCCTTTTGGTCCTCTCATCAGCATGTTGTCTGATCTGAGCTACTGTGGGATTAGCCCTCAGTGGTGCTGGCTCAGCATCTGTGTTAACAACTTCCCACAGATCAAAGGCCTGCAGGTAAGTCTTCATCTTTACCAGCCATATGTGAAAGCTTTCTCCATTGAAGACTGGTGGGGCTGCTGGTGAAAATCTTGAAGAAGCCATCAGGTTCCTTGGTTTGAAGCAACAGGTCCACTAAGACAACGGCTCTAGATACCAATTGTTGGTGCAAGAGGCAATAAAAGGCTATTTTATGTCTTGCTTGTATAGCAAGCCTCGAGCCTTGGTGAAGAAACAAACTCGGAAGCAGAAAACAGAAAATGAAGCTAGCTAGTGAATAACAGAAAAAGAGAAGAAGATTGAATGAAAATGAGCTGATATTTTTCATTAACACATCAACAAGGCATTAAGCCATTACATATATCAGTCAACAAGTAAAACAAACAAGTAATCACCTAGTAACATACCTAACACCACTAAATTGCCTAGTAACTTGGTAAACTTGATTGAAAACATAAACTTCTACCTAAACTTGTCATTCAGCACCTAATTACATCAAAATACAGTTACCAACTTGGTTCAAAACAAACTAAAACACAAAATGTTCATTCGAGTAACCAAATGAAACAATGCAGTTTCAGTTTGCTGTTAAAGCACGATCCCTGCATGGCCACCTTGCATGGTCACCTTGGCTGCTGCATGGGGGTTGACTTCAACACACCAGTAGAAGAGATGGCAGAGTAAACAGCCAAGATGGTACTCCACCACTTATAGAGTTATTATATAAGAAAAGTTCGTCTAGAAATTGAAGCCCACTAACATGATTTGGCAAGGGACCTTCCAAGTGAATATTTGACAAATCCAAATGGGTAATTTTTGTGAGGTTGAAGATAGTTATTGGAAGTGGACCACTCAAATTGTTTGAAGAAAAGCTCAAAGAAGTTAATTTTTTAAGGTTTCCAAAAACATCTGGAATCTGTCCTTCAAGCGAATTTCCTTGTAAATGAATGGAAATGATTTGAGTGAGATTTCCAAATGATGCCGGGATTGACCCCTTAAAACCACAAAGGGAAAGGTCTAACAACTCAAGGCCACTACTCCAGTTAGGATGGAGGAGATAACCTGTGAAATTCTCATTCCCTCTTAAATTTAAAACTTTGAGGTTTGGAAGCTGAGAAACTTGAGTTGGGAATTCTCCATATAATTGACAATCTAATAGACTCAAATGTTCAAGTGATGAAGACAAGTTTAGAAAGGAAGTAAGTGCAACATTAGACATATCTACACCATTAAGTGCAAGGTTTCTTAATTTGGTTAAGTTTCTTGCAAGCATGTCAAAACCTTGGCCATCAAATCTCAAGTCATAAGGAAAGGAAAGATCAAGTGAAACCAAACTGGACAAGCCACTGATTTGATGCGAGATTTAGCCAGAGAAGGCATTATGAGAGAGATTAAGATGGGTTAAACTCACCAACTGGCTAAATAACTTTGATGAAATGGTGCCATTGAAAATATTTTCAGCAAGGTTGAGTCGTCGGAGTCCATGAAAGTGAAACAAGCTGCTAGTGTTCTCAAGAAGAGAGCCTCTGAAGTGGTTGGAGCTCAAGTCAAGCCATTGGAGGTTGTGAAGTTGAAAGAGGCTGTTGCTTGCAAAGAGAGAACCAAGAAGGTGTTGAAGTCAACCCCCATGCAGCAGCCAAGGTGACCATGCAAGGTGGCCATGCAGGGATCGTGCTTTAACAGCAAACCGAAACTGCATTGTTTCATTTGGTTACTCAAATGAACATTTTGTGTTTTAGTTTGTTTTGAACCAAGTTGGTAACTGTATTTTGATGTAATTAGGTGCTGAATGACAAGTTTAGGTAGAAGTTTATGTTTTCAATCAAGTTTACCAAGTTACTAGGCAATGTAGTGGTGTTAAGTATGTTATTAGGTGATTACTTGTTTGTTTTACTTGTTGACTGATATATGTAATGGCTTAATGCCTTGTTGATGTGTTAATGAAAAATATCAGCCCATTTTCATTCAATCTTCTTCTCTTTTTCTGTTATTCACTAGCTAGCTTCATTTTCTGTTTTCTGCTTCCGAGTTTGTTTCTTCACCAAGGCTCGAGGCTTGCTATACAAGCAAGACATAAAACAGCCTGTTATTGCCTATTGCACCAACAATTGGTATCTAGAGCCGTTGTCTTAGTGGACCTGTTGCTTCAAACCAAGGAACCTGATGGCTTCTTCAGGATTTTCACCAGCAGCCCCACCAGTCTTCAATGGAGAAAGCTTTCACATATGGCTGGTAAAGATGAAGACTTACCTGCAGGCCTTTGATCTGTGGGAAGTTGTTAACACAGATGCTGAGCCAGCACCACTGAGGGCTAATCCCATAGTAGCTCAGATCAGACAACATGCTGATGAGAGGACCAAAAGGCATAAAGCCATGTCCTGCATTCAGAACTATGTATCAGATGTCATCTTTACCAGAATTATGGCCTGTGAGACTCCAAAACAGGCCTGGGACAAGCTTAAGGAGGAGTTTCAAGGCACTGAGAGAACAAGGCAACAGCAGCTGTTGAACTTGAGAAGGGATTTCGAGAATTTGAAGATGAAGGAAGAAGAAACAGTGAAGCAGTATTCAGATAGAATTATGGCGGTGGTTAACAGCATAAGGCTCCTAGGTGAGCACTTTGATGAGGCAAGAATTGTGGAGAAAGTCCTCTCCACTTTGCCTGAGAAATATGAAGCAAAGATATCCTCCCTAGAGGACTCAAGAGACCTTGCTAGCATTTCTTTGACTGAGTTAATCAACACCTTCTATGCTCAGGAACAAAGGAGAGCTAGCAGAGCTGAAGATCACCAAGAAGGTGCATTTCAAGCCAAGGCCAGAGAAGCCTCGAGCACCAATGCTCAAAGAGGCAAAAAGCCTTGGAAAAGCAGGCCTAAGCCTGATGCTGCAAGGAGCAACGACCAGCCCTGCAGATATTGTAAGAAGCTAGGCCATCCAGAAGACAGATGCTGGTTTAGGCCAGATGCAGTATGCCAACACTGCAAGAAGAAGGGCCATGTTGAAAGGGTCTGTAAAAATAGGAGTAAGCCAGGGCAGAATCAATTTCAGCAGTCAAAGGTTGAAGCTCGAGTAGCTGAGGACAGTAGTGACCAAGAAGAACAGGTCTTTGCTGTTTCCTGTTTAGCTGCTGAGAAGAAATGCTCAAAAGGCTGGTTGTTGGACAGTGGTTGCACTAACCACATGTCACCAGATGCCTCCTTGTTTAAAACCTTGGACAGAAGTTATAAAACCAAGGTCAAGGTTGGAAATGGTCAGTTTATAAGGGCTGAAGGAAGAGGAGAAGTGCTGATATGTACTCCCACAGGCAACAAGATCATTCAAAATGTGCTGTTGGTGCCAGAGATTGACAGAAAGCTTCTCAGCATAGCTCAACTGCTCGAGAAAGGTTATTCTGTTGTGTTCAAGGACAAACAATGCCACATTACTGATCCAAGTGGATCAAGCCTTATGACAGTCACAATGACTGATAAATGCTTTGAGGTTCACTGGGCAAATGACTCAAACTCAGCATACACAACTTCTGTTGATGACTTCAAGCTTTGGCATCAAAGGCTTGGACATGCCAACTTCAGATCAATGACTCGATTGGCCAAAGAGGGCTTGGCAGAGAACTTCACCAGCTCAGTGGAGCATGATGATGTGTGTGAAGTTTGCCAGATGGGGAAGAGGCAAGACTGCCATTTCCTACAAATTCAGCTTGGAGAGCTACTGAAAGACTGCAGCTGGTGCATTCTGATGTATGTGGCCCGATGAGGACTGAATCACTCAGCAAAAATAGGTATTTCATCCTCTTTATTGATGATCTTACAAGGTTTTGCTGGATTTTTTTCTTAAAACACAAGTCTGAGGTAGCTCAAGTGTTTGTGAAGTTTAAAAATGCTGTAGAAACAGAAACATGTTGCAAGCTGAAATCGATAAGGACAGACAATGGCACTGAGTACACTTCAGCTCAGTTTCAAGCCATTTGCAATGATGCTGGTATCAAACATCAGCTTACAAATGTCTACACACCTCAGCAGAATGGGGTAGCTGAAAGAAAGAACAGAAGTCTGATGGATATGGCCAGATGTCTCCTGTTTGAAAAGAAACTGCCCAAGACCATGTGGGCTGAGGCAGTAAACACTGCTGTTTACCTTCAGAACAGGCTTCCTACCAAAGCTCTTGCATCCGAGACACCTTTCGAGGCTTGGTTCAGTTTCAAGCCTTCCTTGGCACATCTGAAGGTGTTTGGTTGCCTGTGTTATGCACAAATACTAGCAGCAAAGAGAGACAAGCTCTCTAAAAGGGCTCAACCAGGTGTTCTAGTAGGCTACAGCTCAGTCAAAAAGGGCTACAGGGTTCTGGATCCCTTGACAAACAAAATCCAGGTGAGCAGAGATGTTATCTTTAATGAAAAAGCCTGCTGGAATTGGGAGAAAAATGAGCCAGAAGCAGTTTCAGAAGACCTAGTGCCTAATCAAGCTGAACTTGAGCAGCTAGGACCTGAAATGGATGTTGATGATGTGCCTGTGAGAGGCACAAGGTCCCTAGAAGATATTTATGAAAGGGCACAGGTTGCAATAGCAGAACCTAGCAGTTTTGAAGAGGCTGAGGCAGATGAAGGTTGGAAACAGGCTATGGTTGATGAAATCAACATGATTGTAAAAAATTAGACATGGGAGTTGGTTGAAAAGCCTGCCAACAGAAAGACTATTGGTGTAAAATGGGTCTATCGAGTGAAGCACAATGCGGATGGAAGTTTAAACCAGCTAAAGGCCAGGCTAGTTGTAAAGGGCTTCAGTCAAAGGTATGGTCTGGACTACATGGAAACATTTGCTCCAGTAGCCAGACTCGATACAATCAGATTGCTGATTGCAGTTGCTGCTCAGAACCAGTGGACAATCCACCAAATGGATGTCAAGTCTGCATTCCTCAATGGATTCCTAGAAGAGGAGATATACATCGAGCAACCCCCAGGTTTTATAATGCCTGGTAAGGAACATTTGGTGTATAGGCTAAGAAAGGCCTTGTATGGCCTAAAACAAGCCCCTCGAGCCTGGTATGCTCGAATTGACTCATACTTGGTCAGTTTGGGATTTGAAAGGAGTGCTAGTGAGCCAACACTTTATGTTAAGAAGGATCAAGCAGAAACACAGCTTATTGTGTCTCTTTATGTGGATGATCTCCTTGTAACAGGAGGAGACAAGGCTATGTTAGAAGATTTCAAAAGAAAAATGAAGGAGATGTTCGAGATGTCAGATTTGGGGTTGATAACTTATTTCTTTGGAATAGAAATACAACAAGCTGATCAATGAATCTTTTGGGACAAAAGGCGTTTGCTTTGAAAGTTTTATCCAAGTTTTCAATGCAAATTGCAAGCCAACATGCACACCTATGGCAGTTGGCATAAAACTGTCGAGCCAAGAAGAACATGAGCCTGTTAATGAATCATTTTATAGGAGCCTTGTTGGTTGTTTGCTGTATTTAACAGCAACAAGACCTGACATTCTGTTTGCTGTGAGCATGCTATCAAGGTTCATGCACTGCTGTAACCAGCAACATTACAAGGCTGGGAAAAGGGTGCTAAGATACATCAAAGGTACCTTAAACCATGGAATACAGTTTAGAAAGACTGAAGAGTTGAAACTGATTGGCTACACTGATAGCGATTGGGCTGGTTCAAAGGATGACATGAAGAGCACTTCTGGTTATGCTTTTACACTTGGCTCAGCTATGATTTGTTGGAGCTCAAGAAAACAAACAATGGTGGCTCAATCGACAGCAGAAGCAGAGCATGTAGCAGCTGCCAATGCTGTTAATCAAGCTATGTGGCTGAGAAAAATTTTAAGTGATTTGAATCTACAGCAGAATGATGCAACTGTGATACATTGTGACAACAAGTCAGCAGTTGCTATTGCTAAAAACCCTGTCTTCCATGGCAGGACAAAACATTTCAACATTAAACTCCATGTGATAAGAGAAATGGAACAAGCTCGAGAGATCAAGCTAATTCATTGCAGCTCAGAAGATCAGATCGCCGATATCTTCACAAAATCACTTGGTGCATCGAGATTTGTAAACCTAAGGAAGCAACTAGGAGTCTGCTGCATAGAAGCTGAGGAGGAGTGTTGAAGTCAACCCCCATGCAGCAGCCAAGGTGACCATGCAAGGTGGCCATGCAGGGATCGTGCTTTAACGGCAAACCGAAACTGCATTGTTTCATTTGGTTACTCAAATGAACATTTTGTGTTTTAGTTTGTTTTGAACCAAGTTGGTAACTGTATTTTGATGTAATTAGGTGCTGAATGACAAGTTTAGGTAGAAGTTTATGTTTTCAATCAAGTTTACCAAGTTACTAGGCAATTTAGTGGTGTTAGATATGTTATTAGGTGATTACTTGTTTGTTTTACTTGTTGACTGATATATGTAATGGCTTAATGCCTTGTTGATGTGTTAATGAAAAATATCAGCTCATTTTCATTCAATCTTCTTCTCTTTTTCTGTTATTCACTAGCTAGCTTCATTTTCTATTTTCGGCTTCCGAGTTTGTTTCTTCACCAAGGCTCGAGGCTTGCTATACAAGCAAGACATAAAACAGCCTGTTATTGCCTCTTGCACCAACAGAAGGCAACTATGACTAAGATCGATGTCGATTACATGACCAGTTATGTTGTCACATTTGATTCCCTCCCATGAACAGCAATCAAGGCTTTTTTTCCATGACTCTATGTCTATCCTGGGGTAAGAATAATCTCCATAACGACCATAATGATCACAATCAACAGAAATGGTGGTTTTAAAATGGAACAAAGCATCTCTCTGGTGTGGGAGACATAAATGAGAGGATGGAGGAGGACCAGAGGAAGACAAAGTCCATGAAAGTAGCAACACCACCAAAACCAGGCAAAGGCTTCCCATATATTTTTTTCTCCAAAAAAGAAAGAAGTTCAAAGTTAAGAAACAAATGGAAGATAGACAGAGAGGAAATCCCACCTTTGAAGTTGAAAGCTTAATTTCAGGAAAAAAAAGCACAGATTCTTCGGCTTCTGTTATGAGGTTTTCAGGTTGACGTTATTTATTGGATTATAAACAAGAAGCAAATGGCATACATAGGATTTGAATCATTTGATAAATGTTTTGTATTTTTGGGGCAAGGTTAAATATTTCATAGGTCACTACACTTTTTACAAATTTCAAATTTAGTCTTTTATTTTTTAAATTTCAAAATTGAATTCTAATTGTTAACATTATTTCATTTTAATCCTATAAAAAATGATGATGAAGGTGGTGATTTGAATAATAAGCATATAGGTCCACACGGTTGTTGATTTGATTAATGTGGATAAGAAGTAATGAAGTTTCCCATGAAATTTCACAAATGTTTGCGATTTGTCTTTATTGTTCAATTCAATCCTCAATTATTCAAAGTAGGCGGAGATTCTAATGCCAGATTCACAAGCTTTTGATTGGGATTCTTTTTACAAGACATAAGTAAACGGCCATTGACTATATATATATATATAAGTAGAAAAATATTGGTGTAATCCAATTGCCATTTTGCCAACGGGTCATAGCTGACAATGACTTATAAGACGAGAATGACGATCTTGTATATTTGTTTCGTTTAGTGAGTGTGAGGCGGGACGTGGTTTTTTATTCGTTCCGACTCGATTTAATTTTTATAAAAAGAATAAATTATAGTATTAATCATTAAATTATAGGTAAATTTTTGCTTTAGTCACTTAATTTAAAAATGTTACAATTTGGTCACTGAACTACACTAATTGAAAGCTCTCTTTCCCCTTCTTTTCTACCGTTATGTTGTTTTTTTCATGATGCTATGAATCCACGAATCAGAATTCAAATAACTTTTTTCTTTGATCTCTGACACTGACCGATAGATGGCTTTGGATCTTAGGTATGTTCTTTTACTCGTCGATGGATACTGATTCGTCGTACCGATCACCGAATCGTTATTTTGAGCTTGCTAGCGAAAGTTTTTTCCAAAAAACTTAACAATCCAATGGCATGAATAAATTTTTTTGAATAGTTTAGTGACCAAATTATAATTTTTTAGTTAACTGACCAAAACAAAACTTACCCGTAGTTTAGTGACTAATGATGTAGTTTACCCTTATTAAAATGTCTACAATTAATATCATATATAGTTATCCAAATCTGACCCAACTTGAAATGACCATTTCGAGATATAAGACTCAAATTTTGTTCAAGCTTATATTTATAAATGGCTAACTTAAGCCTATTTAGAGTCATCCATGTTAACTTTTTATTTTTAAAATATAATTATTTTATTTAATATTTAGTAATTATATATATTTTTTACTATCATTTTACAATTATTTTTTAACAAAATTTTAAATATAAACAATTTAACATATATATTTTTAATATTTACGCTATAGGTTAATATATTAATTTATTTTGAAGAGAAATTTATTAATACATTTAATGAATAAGACCATACAATTGGGGGGAAAATAACAAACATCCATTGTACGCGCTAAAGGGCAAGCTCCACAAACACAATAAAAGCTTCAGCTTCAACATTATTAGAATATTATGACACGTTGACAATCAGCTTTGCCACAACTCAATCACAACATAGCAGGAGTGATTGCAAGCACTTAATACAATAAGAAAATCAACCCCAGATGGTCTAAAGCGGCGGACATAAATCGATAAAAAAACTGAGCATCCACCAAACTAGAGGGGATGGCGACAAAACCAACCCTAAAATTACTCACAAAAGAAAGACTGCATGCATAAGCAAAACTAAAAATCGTACTACAAGAGTAGACAAAAACTTCTAAAAGTAGAAACTTATTAAATAATGGATTAATAAATAAAAAACATATAAAACTTAAGATAACACGAGTCCAAACCGACTCATGAAATCATTTATTATTCTGAAACTCTCTCAAAAAAAAGATTAAGAAGTCAACGAAGAGCTATCCACTTTCTAAAAGAAACTGTCAGCGGTCGGTGGTGTTTCAATGATGATAGACACCGTTATCTATCCATCACAACTTGTGAAGACAATAAAAATACTCAGAAAATAGATCTGTAAACTAAAAAGAGAGAAGACGCATGGAGTGAATAAAAAAAATTCCTGAAACATTAAATAATTTTTTATAATATAATAATTTTACAATATTAAAATAAATACATATTATAAAATCATATAAAAACTAATATATATTAGTTAAATTGTTATAAAGTGTTATAAAAGTTAAAATAGAAGTCTAATTAAAAATAAAATTAGTTATAAAATATAAAAGGGGTTATCTTGGTAAATATTTTTCAAAAAGGGGTGTGGATTTGATCTAAGCACAATCCCAACTCAAACCCAAAAATTTTAATTGAAAACCCACCTTGTTCAAACTTTAAAAGAAAAAAAATTCTTTAAGGTTAGATCGGGTCAAAACATGACGAGTTAAAAAATAAATATTCCCAATGCATTAAAAATATATTAAAATAAATTATTTATAACTTAAATTATATTAAAATAGGAAGCAAAACAGTAACAAAATAACAATAAAATAGTACTAAAACAACACGAAAACCGTGGCATAACAACAATTTATTTGGGCTGAGAGAGTGACTATGGGTAGGCTCCCTAGAGCTTGGTGTAATGGATTTAATTATTTTTAGATTAGTGATTAAATATCAATATTTATGTTATGAGTCTTTTACTCATGGTTATAAACTTTGTGTGTAACATTAGGAACACCGGTATAAACCTTTAATGACGGTAATGTATACACCTTATTCGTCACTAAAACCGTTGTCGGCTATTTTTATCCCGTCATTGTTAATAGGTTTTTTGTTGACGACTTTGTTAAACTGATTCCAAATAACATGAAAAAGGAATGATGCAACCAAATGAAATAATAAGTTGACTTGTATCGTAATCAAAGACTAGAAAGCACTTGTAATTTGGACCCATTGTTTCAACCTTGATCATCAAGCATGCATCACCACCATTAACCATTATTCTTTATTTTTATTCACCATATATAAAATTCTCCTCCTTCGTTTTTTCTAACAATCATAAGGCTTTAAAAATGTCTTTTAAGATACAATAAAGCTCTTAACAATCTAAAGAGAATTGTACAAATGACTAACAGAAAAGTCCTTAGTTGAGGCTTTTTACAAGATATCTTTTCATAGAGACGTATCTTTTAATGAGATGCCCTTTTATGAAATTGTATTGTTTTACAAAAATAACTTTACATTCAACTTTAAGTACAAAAGTTACGCTTCGCAACACAACTATTTATTAATAATTAAGAATAAGAATTTAAAGTAGAGCAACATCAACTCAATTGTTTGATTAAATCTAACAAATCTACTATTCAAATCTTATAATCTACAATTACTTGTCAAATGCTACTTGCATTGATTAAAAAAAAATTAAACTCCTTCATAACAACTAGAATTTGACATTGGAAATCACATGACAAGAATTTGATAGCTACAGTGATATTTGCTTAACCATTTAAGTTTATACAGTACTTAAACATAATTACACAACACTCACAAATACAAATTTAGAAATTATGAATATAAAATACACTCATATCAACTGCAAAATTAACAACACCTCCACTTATTTATTCTAATGCTCCCAAGGAACATGTTGAATCTTCTCATCCAATTCAATCCCGAATTCCAATGCCACTATCACAAATTACAAAAAAAAAACAAACAAACATGTTTTAACTTAAATATTAAATTAAGAAAGATGGAACTTATGAAATACTTGTTAGAAAATAAACTCACCTAAGCAAGATGTTGGGTGCATAGTTAGTTTCTTCTTGTTTTGTTTCTTCGTACCCACCTTGTGAAATTGTATTGCCAATCTCTCTCCACCTTTATAACAAACCACTATGGTTTTCCAGTTGTGAATACAATATAACCCAGGCTCAGTCCTAGCACAACTCCACTTCCATACCCCATCATTACAACTTGCCAAAAGAAGGGTATTTCAGAACCTTCATGTTCCACCGCCAATGGTGAAGGCGGTTCGGCCCCCCCATGGTTGACGCACTACTTGGACAATGGTAATCCACACAATCCCAAGTTACCGTAGTAGGAATCATTGTCAAAGGTATCGAATTGATTCCCATGAGGAATTGGTCCAACAAGATTGTTGTTTGAAAGATTCAACACTTCAAGAAATGTTAGCTTCGTCATTTGAGCTGGAATCTCGCCACTGAGCTTGTTTGATGAAAGATCCAATGATTCAAGTTATACCAAATTTCCAAATGATGCTAGGATAGAACCAGTGAAGTTGTTGTGAGACAAGTTAAGCATTTGCAGGGAAATAAGTTGCTCGATGTCCTCAGGAATTTTTCCACAGAATTGGTTGTTTGACAAGTCCATAGATACAAAAATGGCCATGGTATTGGATACCTACAATCTTTGACTTTTCAAAGATGAATAGTGGCAGAAAGTTGGCACCGAAAGGCACCGAAAGTAGAAAGTAAGATTGGTTGGCAAGTTGGGTTAAAAGTTGGCATGGGATAATTGCAATTTTGGTCCCTAATTGTATAGGGACATTGCAAGTTGATCCTTGAACCTCAACTATAAATAGGCCTAACCATTTCTTACTTTCTTCATCCCACACTTGCCATTCTCTACTTAAGGCAATTGTTCTCTCTCCCTATTTGTAAACTTTCACTTGTATTTTTGGAGTGAAATATATTTGGTAGTGTCCGAGGACGTAAGAAAAATTTGCTGAACCTCGTTAAAATTCTAGTGTTCTTTATTTTTTGTTCTGCATATTTTGCAAGTGTCATTGTAGTGATTTATTGTGCTATTAAATTATGATAGAGGGATATTCTGGCTAGGAAAGATCTGGTATGTAAGCGATCCTCGTGATCCACCTCTCTTTCCTGGGAATTGAACTTAGTGTGATTTTTCAGTACAATAATTTTACTCTTTCACACGCTTCCGCGCAATAATTGGTATCAGAGCCAGGTTCGTACTTGGAGAATACGACCGTTTACGGTACTATTCACGTATACGATACTATTCACATATACGGTACTGTTCACGTATACAGTAGTTGGGATTGAGGAGAAAAATGGCAGCAGCATCGTCATCAGCAAGGACTACTGTGACAAATGCAAAATTTGAAGTAGAGAAATTTGACGGTACCAATAATTTTGGTATGTGGCAGTGTGAGATCCTGGATGTCTTATGTCAGCAAGAGCTGGATATAGCCCTTGAAGAAAAACCTGACAAGATAGATGACAAGGAGTGGGCCAAGATCAATAGACAGGCGTGTGGTACAATCCGCCTATGTTTGGCCAAAGAGCAGAAGTACTCCGTCATGAGGGAGACATCAGCGAAGAAGCTGTGGGATACATTGGAAGAAAAGTTTCTAACGAAAAGTCTTGAAAATAGGTTTTATATGAAAAAGAAACTTTTTCGGTTCACGTATGCACCCGGTATGTCGATGAATGACCATGTGAACTCATTCAATAAAATTTTAGCAGACTTGCTAAATTTGGATGAGAAATTTGAAGATGAAGACAAGGCATTATTGTTGTTGAATTCCCTTCCTGATGAATATGATCATCTTACCACCACATTACTTCATGGGAAAGATTCAATCACATTTGATGCAGTCTGTAGTGCGTTGTATAGATTTGAGACTCGAAAGAAAGATAAAAGAGATCATAGAGATACAACTGCAGAAGTCTTAACAGTAAGGGGTTGTTCACACAGCAGCAAACCTTGTAGAAGGGGTAAGTCCAAAGGGAGACCCGCCAAAGATGAATGTGCCTTTTGTCGTGAGAAAGGGCATTGGAAAAAGAATTGTCCTAAGCTACAAAAGGGCAAGGCTATTTCTAATGCATGTGTAGCGGAGCATGATGAGGAGTCAGACTTTAGCTTGGTTGGCATGGCAATGGCATGTCAAACGGATGAGTGGATTTTGGATTCAGGATGTACTTACCATATGTGTCCTAATAAGGACCGGTTTTCTAGTCTTAAAGAGCTAGAAGGTGGAATTGTTCTTATGGGCAATGATAGTGCTTGTAAGACAATGGGAGTGGGTACAGTCCAATTGAAGAATCACGACGGCTCAATCCAAGTCTTGACAGATGTTCACTACGTACCTAGCTTGAAGAAAAATCTCATCTCATTAGGGGCCCTAGAATCTAAAGGGCTCACAATCACTTTGAGAGATGGATTACTAAAGGTAGTAGCTGGGGTATTGACGGTGATGAAAGGCACTAGAAAAAATAACTTGTACTATTTAAATGGAAGTACAGTTATTGGATCAACATCAACAGCTTCTGCGAAAGATGCAGATTCAGAGGCTACCAGGTTATGGCATAGGCGATTGGGACATGCTGGTGAAAAAGCTTTGTAGACTTTGGCGAAGCAAGGCTTGTTGAAAGGTGCAAATTCTTGCAAATTGGAATTCTGTGAACATTGTGTTCTGGGCAAGCAGACGAGGGTAAAATTTGGTTCAGCAATTCACAATACGAAAGGAATTCTGGACTATGTTCACAGTGATGTGTGGGGACCTACCAAAGTGGCTTCTTTGGGAGGTATGCACTATTTTGTCACTTTTCTTGATGATTATTCAAGAAAAGTATGGGTGTATCTAATGAAAAGAAAAAGTGAAGTTTTGGATGCATTTCTGAAATGGAAGAAGATTGTGGAGACTCAGACTGGTCGAAAGGTCAAACGACTTTGATCAGATAATGGTACTGAGTACAAAATGATCCATTTCTACAAGTATGCCAAGATGAGGGCATTGTGCGACACTTCACTGTTCGAGATACACCACAGCAGAATGGGGTGGCAGAACGCATGAATCGGACTATACTGGAGAAAGTTCGATGTATGTTGTCCAATGCTGGATTGGGCAAGGAATTTTGGGCTGAGGCAGTTACATATGCGTGCCATCTAATTAACCGATTGCCATCAGTTGCAATAAATGGAAAAACTCCTATGGAGATGTGGACTGGTAAACCTGCTACTGATTATGATTCTTTACATGTTTTTGGTTCCACTGCATATTATCATGTAAAAGAATCTAAGTTAGACCCAAGAGCAAAGGAAGTATTATTCATGGGTATAACTGGTGGTGTGAAAGGATACCGTCTCTGGTGTCCTGATACAAGGAAGATTGTTTTCAGTAGAGATGTAACTTTTGATGAATCAACCATGATGAAGAACGAGGATTCACAAAAGGATGACAAAACCAGTAGTACTTTGCAGCAGGTGGAGTTTGAAAAGGTTAATGATGATCCAGCTAATATTGAAAGAACAAACGATGAAGAAGTTTCGACCCAAGAACTTCTACAGCAACAAGATTCAATTGCATATAGGAGGCTAAGAAGAGAGATTCGTAAGCCTGCTCGCTTTGATGATAT
Organism: Gossypium hirsutum; assembly: GCF_007990345.1. Classification (NCBI taxonomy): domain Eukaryota; kingdom Viridiplantae; phylum Streptophyta; class Magnoliopsida; order Malvales; family Malvaceae; genus Gossypium; species Gossypium hirsutum. Next base: position 1,901,557 of record NC_053444.1, read on the forward strand.
GGTGGCCTATGCACTTCCAATTGCAGATGATGATGTTCCTTCCACTTACACAGAAGCAATAAGTAACTCTGATGGTGTAAAGTGGAAGCAAGCTATGAATGAAGAAATGCAGTCTCTTCATAAAAATAGGACTTGGGAGTTGGTGAGACTGCCCAAGGGAAAGAAGGCAATTGGATGCAAATGGGTATATGCAAAGAAGGAAGGATTTCCTGGTAAAAATGAAATTCGATACAAGGCTAGATTGGTAGCAAAGGGTTACGCTCAGAAAGAAGGAATAGAATACAATGAAGTGTTTTCTTCAGTTGTGAAGCATTCGTCTATTCGAATTTTGCTAGCCTTGGTTGCGCAATACGATCTTGAACTAGTTCAGCTTGATGTGAAGACAGCATTTTTACACGGTGATTTGGAAGAGGAAATCTATATGACTCAGCCTGATGGATTCAATGTTGCTGATAAAGAAAATTGGGTTTGCAAACTGACAAAGTCGCTTTATGGATTGAAACAATCTCCGAGGCAGTGGTACAAGCGATTTGATCAGTTCATGAAAGGGCAAAGGTACACAAGAAGTAAATTTGATCATTGCGTATATTTTCAGAAGCTACAAGAAGGAACTTTCATATACTTGCTCTTATATGTTGATGATATGCTGATAGCATCTAAGAGCAAAGTTGAGATTGAGAGATTGAAGACTCAACTCAATCTCGAGTTTGAGATGAAAGATCTAGGTGAAGCTAAGAAGATTCTTGGCATGGAAATATGTAGAGATAGAGCTCATGGCAGAGTTAGCTTGTCTCAGAAGCAGTATTTGAAGAAAGTACTACAGCAGTTTGGCATGAACGAGCAAACCAAACCTGTAAGTACCCCGTTGGCTTCTCATTTCAAGCTTTCTGCAAAACTATCTCCTTCGACGAATACGGAACGAGAATACATGTTGCAAGTTCCGTATTCTAATGCAGTGGGTAGCTTGATGTATGCAATGGTGTGTACAAGACCCGACATTTCACAGGCAGTTAGTATAGTGAGCAGGTATATGCATAATCCTGGAAAAGGACATTGGCAAGCTGTGAAATGGATTCTACGGTATATTCAGAAGACCGTGGATGTTGGATTACTGTTCAAGCAGGATAATACACTTGGTAAAGGTGTTATTGGGTACGTTGATTCTGACTATGCCGGTGATTTGGACAAGAGAAGATCAACCACCGGTTATGTGTTTACACTTGCTGGAGGACCAATAAGTTGGAAGTCTACACTACAGTCTACAGTTGCATTGTCAACCACAGAAGCCGAATACATGGCTGTAACAGAGGCTGTAAAGGAGGCTATTTGGTTACAAGGTATGGCTAAAACCTTGGGGTTGGTTCAGGAGCATATTAACGTGTATTGTGATAGTCAAAGTGCTATTCATTTAGCAAAGAATCAAGTCTATCATGCACGTACAAAACATATCGACGTACGATTCCATTTTGTGCGGGAAATTATTTAAGAGGGGAAAATTTGTCTTCAGAAGATCAAGACTGCAGATAATCCCGCAGATATGATGACCAAGGTGGTAACAACAACCAAGTTCGAACATTGTTTGAACTTGATCAATATCCTGCAAGTTTAACAGTTGAAGAAGGCACTATCAAGTATTGTTGTCAAAGGCAGAAAGAATTGTGTGAAGATAAGATTATCCTAATCAAATCTTCAAGGTGGAGATTATTGGATACCTACAATCTTTGACTTTTCAAAGATGAATAGTGGCAGAAAGTTGGCACCGAAAGGCACCGAAAGTAGAAAGTAAGATTGGTTGGCAAGTTGGGTTAAAAGTTGACATGGGATAATTGCAATTTTGGTCCCTAATTGTATAGGGACATTGCAAGTTGATCCTTGAACCTCAACTATAAATAGGCCTAACCATTTCTTACTTTCTTCATCCCACACTTGCCATTCTCTACTTAAGGCAATTGTTCTCTCTCCCTATTTGTAAACTTTCACTTGTATTTTTGGAGTGAAATATATTTGGTAGTGCCCGAGGACGTAGGCAAAATTTGCTGAACCTCGTTAAAATTCTAGTGTTCTTTATTTTTTGTTCTGCATATTTTGCAAGTGTCATTGTAGTGATTTATTGTGCTATTAAATTACGATAGAGGGATATTCTGGCTAGGAAAGATCTGGTATGTAAGCGATCCTCGTGATCCACCTCTCTTTCCTGGGAATTGAACTTAGTGTGATTTTTCAGTACAATAATTTTACTCTTTCACACGCTTCCGCGCACACATGGTCTTCGTCAATTCCATCTCCAATCTTTTCAATGTTACATTCACAGGATTTTCATCAATACCAAGAAAACTTGAGGAGTATAACCACTTTTCAGGTTTACCTTTCATTACTCTCAAATTTCGAAAGAGTTTCGTGGGTAATGTGCCCGTGAAATCATTTCGAGAGAGATCAATTATTCGCAATGCAGAGAAGTTATATGAAATTATGGAATGAGACAATGATCCATAAAATCTATTCAATCTCAGGATAATAACTTGCAAATCTTCAAGCGAAGTTAACCAATAGGGAAATTTATCCGTTAACTTGTTGTTACCTAAATTTAAAAGTTCCAATGAAGTACAATTAACCAAAGATGGCGGTACTAATCCTTCCAATTGATTGTCATTAAGTAAAAGATGGCTCAACTCAGTATTACTCACAAAAGAATTGGGGATCTCGCCAATGAATTTGTTCATTTGCAAATCCAAGAGCACGAGATGGCTGAAATTTCCAAGACAATCAGGAATAGCTCCACTCAAGCGGTTTTCGGACAAGTCCAGAACAACAAGTGAACTCAACTTGCAAATAAAAGAAGGGATGTTTCCTGTCAATTTATTCTTTGAAATGATAACCCTTGACAACTTTAAAATTAGAATTTGAGGATTGAAGCAAGTTGAGAGAATTGGTCCTTGAAGCAAGTTGGAATGAAGGTTGAGATATTCCAAATTGTTTCCTGGATATTGCTCCAAAGCAGTCAAAAAGTTATGAGAAAGGTCCAACCATGCCAATCCTTCCCACCCTTCAGCTTCCCATTTGGAAATTCCACCAGAAATCATGTTATTGGAAAGATCTAATTCCTCCAAGTTAGATGTTTGAAAGAAATTCGGGAACTGCCTTACGCTACAACCAGAGAATATCACAGTTCTAAGCTGGGAGAAAGAATAGTTCACATCATTTCTGCTTTTGCTTAATGATAATAAACTATTACTTGAAACATCAATAGCTTCAAGATTCATGAGTTTTGAAAGCGTATCTGACTTGATCACACCACTCAAGTTGTTGGATGACAAATAAAGTGAAGAAAGGTTCACAAGATCAAAAATAGAACCTGGTATTGGACCACTCAAGTTGTTTGATGACAAATCAAGCCTAGTAAGGTTCACAAGATTAAAAATGGAATCTGGTATTGGACCACCAATGTTATTATAACTCAAATCAACCTCTTGGATGGAACTAGGCTTCTGAATTCGATCTATCGGACCAACCAATTTGTTATAACGGAGGTCCAAGAGTGGAAGAGATGGCAGAGTAAACAGCCAAGATGGAACTCCACCACTTATAGAGTTACTAAATAACTGAAGTTCCTCTAGAAATTGAAGCCCACTAACATGATTTGGAAAGGGACCTTCCAAGTAATTTTATGACAAATCCAAATGGGTAATTTTTGTGAGATTGAAGATAGTTATTGGAAGTGGACCACTCAAATTGCATGAAGAAAAGCTTAAAGAAGTTAATTTTCTAAGGTTTCCAAAAACATCTGGAATCTGCCCTTCAAGCGAATTTCCATCTAAATCAAGGGAAATGATTTGAGTGAGATTTCCAAATGATGCTGGAATTGACCCCCTAAAACCACAATTGGAAAGATCCAACAACTCAAGGCCACTACTCCAGTTTGTGTTAGGGAGATAACCTGTGAGATCATTCACACTTAAAGGTAAAACTTTGAGGTTTGGAAGCTGAGAAACTTGAGTTGGAAATTCTCCATGTAATTGAGAATATGAGAGACTCAAATGTTCAAGTGATGAAGACAAGTTTAGAAAGGAAGTAAGTGCAACATCAGACATATGTACACCATCAAGTGAAAGGTTTCTTAATTTGGTCAAGTTTCTTGCAAGCATGTCAAAACCTTGGTCATCAAATCTCAAGTTCAAAGCATTCCAGGAAAGATCAAGTGAACCAAACTTGATAGGATATTGATTTGATGCGGGATCAAGCCAAAGAAGTCATTATAAGAGAGATTAAGATGGGTTAAACTCACCAACTGGCTAAATAACTCTGTTGAGATAGCACCATCGAAAGCGTTGTAAGCAAGGTTGAGTTGTCGGAGTCCATGAAAGTGAAACGAGCTGCTAGTGTTCTCAAGAAGAGAGCCTCCGAGGTGGTTGGAGCTCAAGTCAAGCCATTGGAGGTTGTGAAGTTGAAAGAGGCTGGCATTTGCAAATAGAGAACCAACAAGGCAACTCTGACTAAGATCGATGCCGATTATATGACCAGTCACGTGGTCGCATTTCACTCCCTCCCATGAACAACAAACAATGCTTTTGTTCCATGACTCTATGTCTATCTTGGGATCTCCATAACCACGACAATCAACAGCAATAGTGGTTTTAAAATGGAGCAAAGCCTTTCTTTGGTGTGGGAGACATAAATGAGAGGATGGAGGAGGAACAGAGGAAGACAAAGTCCATGAAAGTTGCAAGACCACCAAAACCAGGCAGAGGCTTCCCATAATTCTTTTCGCCAAAAAGAAACAAGTAGAAAGTTATGAAACAAAGGGACGTGTATTATACCAACAACCAAGCCCTTCATATAAGTAAGGATGTTCCTTCATTGTCTCCTTTTATTGAATTAGACTATTTACTGTAGTTAAAAATAATTTATCATATTTTAAAATACTTTTATACATTTTTATTTATTTGATATTTAAAAATATGTGCTCTAATAATGTCCCTAGTTCCTGAACGCTTATAAAATAAGTCAAGTGAATTGGCCCTTAAAGCATTTTCAAACTCTTTCCTAGAAATTGCTCCAAAGTGCAAGGGTAAAATTAGAAAACCTTTTAGGGGCCAAAACTAAATTGCAATTTTACGATAGTAAGAATTTAATTTTACCATTTTAATAGTCTATATTTTTATAATTTTTAAGGGATTATGTCAAAGTTTTACCATTTTTGGAAGGTTAAAGTGTAATTTTACACTTACTAATTAAAAATTTTAAAGAGCCTACATAGAAAATTTTCCACTTGAGGCCCTAATTAAGGCAAGTTAAGAGAATTGGAGGATAATGCGATTTAACACACTCGAACCCGCATCCTCCTATTCTAACAATAATACCCATGCCAATCAAACTAATACTCAATTAGAAATTTACCATTAAACTTTTATGTGATTGAATGTTGCTATTAAACTTTGCCACCAACTTCGATTTTTTTTTTATTATCCTCCATTGTCTACTTTTATTTTGTAACAAAAGTTCACGTATTTATTTTTAATTTAATTTTAAAATTGTCGATAATTTTATTGAATTAAACTATTTAATTTTATTAAAATAATTTATCATATTTTTAAATGCTTTTATGCATATTTATTTATTTAATATTTAAAAATTTGTGGTCTAATAATGTCTCTAGTTCTTATACCCTTTGAATTTTTAAAATTTAATCCCTATGCTTTTAATTCTAAGAATTTAATCTTTATATTTGTTTGATTTAAAAAAATTGATAATATTATTAGTTATGTTGATTTTAAATGTATTATGAATTAGATTTTAATTTTTAAATAAAACCTTTAAATGCTAAAATGTCATATGTTCCATAAGTTCATTAATAATATTATTAATGAGACCTTAATTTTAAAATAGAAGATAAAAAGATTAAATTTTAAAACTTCGAACAATACAAGTGGGATATAGTTAAACTAAAATTTTGATATGACTTACAACTTTATTTTTTTATTTAAAAATCATTATTCATTAAATTTTAACATAATTAACGATTAATTTAGTGACTCGTACTTCAATTACATTAAATACTAACCATGAAAATTAAAACCGTGTCTATTTAAATATCGAGTGAACCCATAATAGATAGGTAGAATGATTTATTTAGTTCTCCAATCATCTTTTTACTATATCTATTTTTCAGCTTTGTTTTAACCTTTCACATAACTGTATCTATTTTGAAAGTGTGTGGAACAGTATTCGGGAATTATTGCAGTCTAAGATGTTTTGTAGAATTTTTTCTATTCACCTCCGACTTATAAAATAAGTCAAGAGACTTGGCCCTTATAGCAGGCTGGAAGAGCATTTCCAAACTCTTTCCTGGAAATTGCTCTCAAGTGATCAAAAGTTATGAGATAAGTCAGATTTCCAACAACAATGCCAGTCTATGTTGTGGAAAATTGAATGTTTTATGTAAATTGATGACACTTTCAAGTCTCTCTCCTCCCATTCACAGAAGTCGCAACAAATAGGCTCAACTCTTACTTTTTGTTTTCATATGAGGAGACCTTGACTTCCATATTTTCATCACTTCCCGTTTCATTATTTACTTTTATTTTTTTAATAATAAGTTATTATACTTTTCCTTAATTGCATTTCAAATGCGACTTCCATTGATTAAAAAAATCATAATTTCTTTTTACTTATATGATATGTTGGAAATTATAAGATTGCAAATTCAATTTTTGATCGATGAGCAATTATTCAATTTTGGAAAGTGATAATTTATCTCAAAAGATACATTTAGAATGTGATAATTTATCATTCAATGGATACATTTTCATGGGACGTATTTCTTACATGAAAGGTTGTGATTCTTCAAATTAACATCATTTGAGTGCTTATAAATAGAGGGTCTATGATGCTCACAAAAACCAATTACAATCAATCACATTTTCAGAAATTAATTAGAGTAAGAGTTTAGAAATTCCTCGATTTTGCTAATCAAATAAAATTCAAAACTTAATTGTATCTCGGGAGGATCTTTGTCTTATCCCTCTAATAGCTTTGTGTGGGGGCAAATAGTTCTCTTTAAAAAGCGTTATCCGCGCCTCAAAATCTATTGTTTATTTGTTTTAAGAAAGACTCATCACAATTTGTAAGTTTGATATATATAATTTAATTTTTTAAGAGTATATATAAAATTTAATATAATTATAATTTAACCATTATAATTAATATTGTTTGGAATTATTTTGGAGTGAGAGTTTTAGCACTTATTATATTTATTAGGAATTGATTGTTGTTAGTGCATTTTGTAAGTAAACAATTGACTCACTTGGGTTACAAACTAAGTTTTCAGGGGGAAAATTTAATGGAAAGAGACCTAGATCTTTTAAGTGCAAAAGTGAGGTTGCTAAATCGGAGTTGTAAGAGCCCAATTTTGCCCGCGCCAAATATTAAAACAACAACAAAAAAATAACAGTCCATTTACAAGGCCCGAGAGCCCCAAAAAAATTATTACAAGCCCAAATACAAAGAGAGGCCCAATGGCCCAAAATCCTAATCTTTCAGCAGAAAACCTAGTTGCCCTAGCCCCCTGTCGCGCCGCTCCCCGACATGTCAGCGGACGCGGCGCCTAAAACCTTCTCCCTTGCACCAAAACGGCAGCAGCAACCCCGTTGACTTCCACCGCCCTTGCAAAAAACACAAAAAGGAAAAAAGGCAAAAATAAGCAATCAAAAAAATATATATTGTAATATTATTTCAGTTATAAAAACTGATCTTTGTAACACAAAAAAGAGAATCGAATACATTGAAATACAAAAAAAGTATCAGAAGAATCGAAATAAAAATACCATAAAGTTAAAAAAAGGTAACATTTTATTGTTTATTATTATTAATATTATTTTGATTTTGATTTCTCTTTTTGAAACAAAAAATAAAAAAGGAGAAACTTTACCTATTTTGCACTGTTGCCGAAGGTCCCCTCCAACTCAAGAAGCCTCGGACCCCTTAGGGTCCATGGAGGGCCTTGTCGGAGAGAGTAGAAACCGAAAGGTTTCTCTCTTTTTTTTTGTGATTTTGGCTAAGTTTTCGGTTATTCCGACTCTAGATCAAAGGTCTATGTGAAAAAGGATTCTGGGGAATTTTTTTGGCGATCTCCGGCCACCGGAGGCAGTGATCTTCGTCGCCAGTGACCAGCGACCACGGCGGAGACTCGTAGGCCTGGTTGCCGGACTTGAAGCCACTTCAGAGAGAAAAAGGAGAACGAAGTTTTTTTTTTAAAGAACAGGCTAAAATAATTTTTTTTCAAAATTTTAACTTATATAGACATAGCAAAATGACGTCATTTTGACCTGGCTTTAGAAACCCCAAAACGACGTCATTTTGAACTCAACCCAAAAACCGACTCGATTTTATTTGTTTTAATTTTCGCCCCATAATTTAAATTCCTGTGCAATTTAGTCCCTTGACCCACTGTGAACCCCTTCAGGAGTGACACGTGTCAATATGATGGGGATAATTTCCATTTGACCCCCTAAAGTTTTCTATCTTATTTTAATTTAATCCTTTAAGTTTCGTTTCTTCATAATTTAACCTTTTAGTTTTGTTATATTTTTAATTTATTCCCTTATTCCCCTTTCCTTTATTTTTTTTCTTGCAAATTGTGCTTTAAATTTTGTTTGAATTTTAATTTAATCCTCCATTCATTTAATTAAGGCCATATATTTACTTTTTTTTTTCATTTTTTACCGTCTGATTTTTCAAGTATTTTATTTTGATCCTTACTTTTAATTATTGATATTACTAACATTATTAAGTAATTATTGTTGTTAATTGATATTAATTTTGTTAAAATTTGCTCAAAGAACCAATATTTTATGAACATAATTCTATTATTATCATGCATTTTTTATATTATTTCATTATTAGTATCATTAGATAATATTATTAATTGAATATTTTTATTTTTTTTCATTTGTACTCATTATATTATTGTCATTTTCTTTTATTAATTATGTTATTTTACCATAATTTTCTCCATTATCGTACATTGTTAACAATTGCTACATACATTCATTTTTCAGCATAAGCACATAAAAGAATAAAGAGTAAGGTGATATTCTTTATTTTGAGGATTCGAGAAATTGTGTCCCTAAGTTACAGGGTAACGATTTTCTCATTGGACCAAAATAATCGAACGTCCCTTCTCATTTTTGGAAGAAATAATAATTAAAAATATATAAGATTTGAGCAATAGTTAAAAAAATGAGCATTATTATTTTCGGGAATTCGAGACTTCGTGCCCTAACTTACGGGGCATGTTTTTCTTCACAATTAACTTGAAATACGAAGACATTCTTCATAAAATTTGATTTAATTTCTTATTTTTGGAGATTCGAGACATTGTACCCTAACTTACGAGACATGATTTTCTTCCCTATTAACTCAAAATACGAAGACATTTTTCATAAAATTTGATTTAATTAGCGATATTTTAATCAAATAATATCATACAAAAAAAGGGGATCGTACTGTAAATTTTCTTCTAATTCACAAGTAATTAACTAGGTACTAATTTTGAGCGTTATGAGAGGGTTAATACTTCCTCATGCATAACCGACTCCCGAACCCATTTCCTGGGTTTGTGAACCAAAAATCACTGTTTTAGTAAATTTAACCTTTTATTAAAATTGTCGAATTTCAAGGTGACCCGATCACACCTAAATAAAAAAGATTGGTGGCGACTCCATTTTCATTTTAAAAAATAAAAGTCGATTTCAAAAAAGGGTTCCGACAGGAGTGTGTTAGGATTTAAATTACTTGTTGTACGAGGTTGAAAGATAGTGGATTATTATTTTGAGAAAGACCCCATAAGCATAAGAAAATCGAATTGCATAAACAATTTTATTCTTTCGTAGTTGGCATTGCTCTTAATACTACAACTATAGACTCTATCACATGGGGTTTATCTTCTCTACTCTTTTAAGTGTTGATGGTTTTACATTAAGAACAATAATTGTAAGTAGAAGAATAACAAACCAACTGTTTGATTAAATCTAACAAATCTACTATTTCAATCTTATAATTTACAAATCAAATCTATTTCCTTTGTACTTGATATGATCTTGATCAAGATTTTAATTAAAGTTTGAGGGCTTATTTTATCAATAAGCCTTAATTTAATCATTATAGTTTATTAATGGTTCATAATTTAATTAGGCATAAAAAATGAAAAAAAAGAGAGTGAAAACATCAATAATCATTTTCAAATCAACCAAGTCTTAGTTGTACCACAAAAGTCTATCCCATTTTAGAAGTTAGGTTTTACATATTTTCTTGATTTCCCATTTCATTCTCTACTTGTACAAAAAAAAAAGTCACTTATTTAACTTTTAATCTAATTTTATTTCTTTCTGCTCTGATTATTTTTTTTAATTTCATTGAATTAGACCATTTAATTTAGTTAATAATAAATTATTTTTAAAAATATTTTTAAAAATTTCTGTTTATTTTATATTTAAAATTTTTAGGTCCAATAGTTCCCCTGTTCTCCATTCACTTTAAATTTTTGAAATTTAGCCCATTTACTTTTAATTCCATGAATTTAATTCCTTTAGTTGTATGATTTAAAAATTAAATTTCAATTCCCTAAAAAAATTAATGTTTGATTGAAAATAATGTTAATTGATTCATAATCAATTTGAATATATATAATATGTGTCGAAACCGTTTTTTGAAAACAAAAATTTTAGTTTCGACTTAAAAATAAAAATAAAAATGGAGTCGCCACCGATCCTTTATTAAGGTGTGATCGGCCCACCTTAAAAATAATTTTGGTCTGCGAAATTTGAGAAAACAGGCTCGGGAGTCAGTTATGCACGAGGAAGGATTAGCACCCTCGTAACGTCCAAAATTGGTACCAAATTGATTTTTTAAATGCCTTGGTGTCGAAAATTTGAAAACATTTTAAAAGGAAACTTTTTATTTCATGAATGGATTAAAATAACAAGACAATTCTTATTTCAAAGAAATAAAACACCACACCCAGTAAGTTAGGGCACAATGTTTTTAAATCTTCAAAATACCCGAATATTGCCTTTTGTTTCTGAAAATTCTTATTTCGAGAAGAAAATGTCATGACCAGTAAGTTAGGACCCAACATTCTGAATTCTCGAGAATAAGCTTTTATTTAAAATTTGTGAATTTGTTGCAAAACAAATACCTGGCCTCCTAAATTCATCGAAAAATAATCGCGATCCAGTAAGTTAGGACACAATCTTTCACGAGAATCATGAATGCCAAATATTCTGGAGTTTATAAAATAGGATGATTTAAATACTTTGAGAAAATCAAAATAGATATTTTTAAAATGGATGCTAAAAAGGGTTAAGGATAACATGAAACAAATACCCTAATTTCAAACATATATGAATAAATATTTACAATTATATATGCAAGTACACTATACACGTACATTTGCAAACGAAAAAAGAAGGAATGAAATACATCAGATGAAAACGAATAGAAATACATGCATTAAAAAAATAAAAGTATGCATATGTATTTATTTACAAAAAAATGTATAAGTATATATGTAAAATATAAGGTATATAAAAGTTAAAAAATATAGAAAAACGTATAGATAAAAGATATGCATATGTACATATAAAATAGAAATATACAAATATATACGTATTTACAGAAAAAACAAAAGTATGTATATAAAAAGTACGCTTGTATGTACAAAAATATATATATTCAAAATCTTTTAAAAATATATGTATGTATATTATCTAAAACATGCGTGTATATGTATAATAGTAATAGTAATAATAATAATAATAATAATAACAATAATAATAATAAAAATAATAATGATAAATATTTTAAAAAAATAAAAAAATAAGAAAAATAGCTAAACTGGACCAAATTGAATCTTGAAAACAAAAAACGGGCGAATTTTGAATAAATTTTTAAAAGAAAAGGGTCCACTTGAACACGCGCGTAACAACGGAGGACCAAAAGGGAAATTATCCCCTCCTTCCGAAATGCCGCGCAGCAAGGGACCAAATTGAAACAAAAATAAAATATGCGGCCCAATTTCTAAAATAAGTAAAAAGGATTTAATTGAAAAGCGTTGCAAAAAGGAAGGGCCAATTGCGCAAATAGACCATGTGACGTCAGAGCGCGCGGATCCTCCCCTCCGGGTCGGGTCACCGCGCGGGTCGCACCTGGCTTGAAACGGCGCCATTTTCAAATCGGTATTTAAGTTTGCTTTTCTGAAAAAAACCTAATAGCTGCCGTTTTTTTAAAAAAGAAAATAAAAAACAACAGAAAATAAAGTAAAAGCAGAGATTTCTCTGCTAGGGTTTCAAACCCCTTTTGCCACCGCCGCTCTCGGCCTTCGGCCGTTTCAAATCCTGGCCCTCCGACTCCGGTTCCAACTGAAGCAAGCCTAGGACGTCGACGACGACACCGCAGGTAAGAAACCCCCCCTTTTTAAACTTCTCTTTTTGTAAAGAAAAGGAAAAATAAGCATAAAAAAACCAAAAAAGAATCGAAATCACCTTTAGATCTAAAAAACTTTCTTGTATTCTCTCTGTATTTTCAATTTTTTCCCCTCTTTTACAGATTTGATAGGCCTTTTATAGGCCGAAAATAAAGAAAATAAAACAGTCTAAATGTTGTTTTTGCTGTTTCTTCTCTCTGGGACTCTCTAAGTTCGTGTTTTCGCAGGTGACGTGCATGGAGAGGGGTCGACCTCCGTGTTGTGCGGCGACTGGGCGTTAGGCGCGACGCGAGGCTACTGGACGCGCCTAGAGGCTTGCTGCGGCGCTCCTTAGGGCTAGGGTTCTTTCTTTTATTTTGCTTTGGGCCAGGGTTATTTTGGGCTTAGGTTAGTTTTGTTGGGCCTGTAATTGTTGGACTGTTCCTGGACCTGGGTCGATTGGGCCCTATTACAATATGAATTGGATTTTAATTTTTAGACTTATAAATACTAAAATGCCACATATTTAAATGTAAAGAAGTTCACTAAGAGTATTATCAATTGAGCTCGAATGTTCAAATTAAAAAAAGAAATAGAGAAAAACCCTGAACAAATAGAAAAGCCACTTAAAAATAGTACATATCAAGTATTTGAGTAAATACTCTCAAAAGTATTCTATTACTTTGAAGGTTTACAATTGAGTGATTACAAATGAGGGTAAAAGCCTCTATTTATAATTGAGCACTCCTAGATTCGACAATATAGATATTAAAATGTTACATATTTAAGCTTAATAAAAGTTCATTAGTAGTGTTACCGATTAGACTTAAAACATAATGACTATATTTTTAAAGTAAGAGTATGGATTAACAAAATAATTAAACCAAAATATAATTTACAATTTTATTATTATTATTTGAAAACTTTAATCATGATGATCGACTATGCATAAATTTTAATATAATTAATTTAACCAATGGATCGTGCTTCAATTACACAAGTAGATAAATGATCCTCAAATTAGGTCTTTTTTTAATATATACAATCTATTTTTAACATAAGTACATTCAAACCAACGTTGTCTTAATTTTTCTTAATCGACAAATCAATAAAATCTTAATTCTACCGTATAAAATCCCATTTTACTCCTTATGACATTTTTTATTTCCCATTTAATGACCTCCAACATGGGTTTGTACCGCCAAAGTCCACCCCAGTTTGAACCAGCTGTTGAGAATATAAGCAACTTTGAACCAGTCAAAGGTTTTGCTGTAGATACTAGCACAGGGGGGACATGTTCATTTATGAGAAGCTCTACTTCATTGAAAGAATGGGCTAAAACTAAGGCTGCCCTAAAAGGGTCACGGAAGAAGAAAACAAAAGGCAATTCAATGTAGTAGCATTGAGGCATGTTGTTCGGATTTAAGTCTCATTGTTGAATACAGTCGGAACAACATAGGTGCTGTGGTTCTAGTGAAATGATTTTGTTCTGATTATTGAATGACATTGTGTTCCATAGAAATATACCTAGAAAAACCATCTAAAGTCTTTGGTATGCTTTTCATGGTATCAGTTAAACCAAGGATTTCATCATTTTCATTTGTGATGTTTGTTCATTTCTTCAAATTTTCTCAAATCCATTGCCTTCTATTCATTTATAGTCCTATATTAAAGTCCTGTCCACCCTAATTACAATTTATTTCTTTAAAATAAAGACACTTACAAAAGAAGTCTTGCATCTCTTCTAAACATTATCAGTTCTCATCACAAACAATGCTTTTGTTCCATGACTCTATGTCTATCTTGGGATCTCCATAACCACGACAATCAACAGCAATAGTGGTTCTAAAATGGAGCAAAGCCTTTCTTTGGTGTGGGAGATATAAATGAGAGGATGGAGGAGGAACAAGGAAGACAAAGTCCATAAAGTTGCAAGACCACCAAAACCAGGCAGAGGCTTCCCATAATTTTTTTCGCCAAAAAGAAACAAGTAGAAAGTTATGAAACAAAGGGACGTGTATTATGCCAACAACCAAGCCCTTAATATAAATAAGGATGTTCCTTCTATTTACTTTAGTTAAAAATAATTTATCATATTTTAAAATACTTTTAATACATTTTTATTTATTTGATATTTAAAAATTTGTGCTCTAATAATGTCCCTAGTTCCTGTACGCTTATAAAATAAGTCAAGTGAATTGGCCCTTGAAGCATTTTCAAACTCTTTCCTAGAAATTGCTCCAAAGTGCAGGGGTAAAAACAGAAAACTTTTTAAATTGTAATTTTTATGATATTAAGAATGTAATTTTACCATTTTAATAGTCTATATCTTTATAAATTTTAAAGGATTAAATCAAATTTTTATCATTTTTAGAGCCTAAATAGAAAATTTCCCATTTTAGGAGGCCCTAATTAGGGCAAGTTAAGAGAATTGAAGGATATATAATACGTTTCAACACACTCGAACCCACATTATCTTATTTTGACAATAATACTCATGCTAATCAAACTAATACTCAATCAGAAATTTACCATTAAACTTTTATGTGATTAAATGTTACTATTAAACTTTGCCACCAACTTCGATTTTTTTTAACTATCCTCCTTTGTCTACTTTTATTTTGTAACAAAAGTTCACTTATTTATTTTTAATTTAATTTTAAAATTTTCGATAATTTTATTGAATTAAACTATTTAATTTTATTAAAATAATTTATCATATTTTTAAATACTTTTATGCATATTTATTTGATATTTAAAAATTTGTGGTCTAATAATGTTTCTAATTCTTACATCCTTTGAATTTTTAAAATTTAATCCTTATACTTTTAATTCTAAGAATTTAATCTTTATATTTGTTTGATTTAAAAATTATAGCCCGATTGATAATATTGTTAGTTATGTTGATTTTAAATGTGTTTCATAAGTTCATTTATAATATTATTAATGAGACCTTAATTTTAAAATAAAAGATAAAAAGATTAAATTTTAAAACTCGGAACAATACAAGAAGTGGGACATAGTTAAACTAAAATTTTGATATGATTTACAACTTTATTTTTTATTCAAAAATTATTTATTCATTAAATTTTAACATAGTTAATGATTAATTTAGTGACTCGTACTTCAATTACATTAAATAGAAAATCAAAATCGTATCTATTTAAATATCGAGTGAATCCATAATAGGAAAAATAATTTATTTAGTCCTCCGTCTTTATTAAAAAAAAAAACATCTTAACTATATCCATTTTCCAGCTTTATTTTAATCTTTTATATAACTGTGTTTGTTATTTTAATTCACCCAAAATAGATAGAAAAAGTTAACCTACAGTTAAATATTTGACATGACATTCTACGCATAAAAGATCTGTATTTAATTTATGTGTAACTCTGCATATAAAAAAAAAGGGATTTAAGGCAATTAAACCCAAAATATCAAAAGGGAAAAAATAATAGGAAATAAATTTCAAATTAAGAAACTTTACGACATATGAGTTGACTTGTGGTGGGTTTGGATGGACGATTGGGTGCGGTGCGGTGCGTTTAGCTTACTTTTTGTCTCACGCTACAGTATCACTATAGTATCTAATCTCACTGCCACCGCTGTTTTTACACTAACCGCAGGTAAACGCACCGCTCATCCAAACTCACCCTTGATCATGTGCGAGAAATAAATGTATGCGTAAAACCTCTCAATCAACACTCCAATAATTGTGGCCAATATTTTCTCATGTTCAAAATTATCAATGCTCAATAAAAGTTGTCGACATTATTTTTCTTTTTAATGCTCCGATCTTTATATTATGAGTTTAATTATATTTTATTTTTTATATTCAAAAAATTAGATTCAACTCATTTTTTGCTCGATTTAACTGGTCTGTATCAGCTTTCGGATTAACTGGTTCAAAGCTCTTATTCAGACTCGTACTTCGACCGATTCCCAATCCAACCGATTAATCTAATCCGATTTGGTTCAAACTGCTTTTCCTTTTCCTTTTCCTTTTCGATTTCCAGAAATTTGATCCCAAACGTCTGCATTCAGCCAGAATGGTACCAATCTAATTAGCAGGATGAGGTAAGTTCCCCAATCTTCAATTTTGTTATAGGAAGAGATCAACCAAGTCTTTCATTATACCAACTCCTTTACCTCCCAATCAACACTCCAATTATAAAGTTGTGGGCAATATTTTCTCATGTTCAATAAAAGTTGTGGACAATATTTTCCCATACTCAAAAACAATAGTTCACCAAACGAGGATAAAATGAACTGTAATAATTATCTATTTGGGTATTATCTGCTTTTGCATTGAAACAAGAGTTTCAAATTTATAAATTCTTTGAATTGTTGACTGGTTATTCATGAAAGTTTTTTTTTTCCTTCTTGTTAAAAAAAATTCTATCAGTGCCATTAGTTGGATTTGCAACTAGAGCTAATTTATGCAGTGGGAAGGTTTCTTCTTTTGGAGAAAACTTCATGTTTTCTTCACTTTCTAGTATATTGATAAGTTCCCGGCTTAATTCGTTTGGCTAATCAATTCAGTTCTGTTTTAAGAATATTGGTCACGTTATCAAATCTTGATCGAATCCATGTTTAGATATTAAAATGAACCAAGTTAAAAATTATATTATCCCTAAAATTTATTAGTGACCCGATCTTCAAAACATTAAATACTAACTGTGAATTAAAAAAATTAAAATCATATCTAATTAAATTTTGAGTGAGTGACCAATTTTTCTTTTTGAGAAATAAACTTCATTATGTATCAATAGGAGCTTTGATTGTCCCTATTCACGTTTCCATTGACGTATTGAAAGTGGCAAGACCAGAAATTTGACCCCAAACGTCTGCATTCAGCCAGAATCTTACCAATCTCAGTAGGATGAGGTAAGTTCCCCAATCTTCAATTTTGTTATAAGAAATCAACCAAGTGTTTCATTGTACCAACTCCTTTACCTCCCAATCAACACTCCAAATATGAAGTTGTGGGCAATATTTTCTCATGTTCGAAATTATCAATGCTCAATAAAAGTTGTGGACAATATTTTCCATTACCTCCAGATGAACACTCTGATGTTGGGGGTCAAGTTTAATTTTAGAGATAAAAGTATGGTGGAAGTCTTTCTATTACAAATTAGATTGCATTTTGTTCCTATACTCAAAAAATTTAATTAAACTAATTGTTTGCTTGATTCAACCGGTTCATATTGATTCTCAAATCAATTGGTTCAGAGCTCTTTTTCGAACCAGTAACTTGGCCGATTCCCGATCTGATCAGCCAGTCCGGTCAAATCTGGTTCAAGCAACACTACATTGCTTTTCCTTTTCTACTTCTTGTTACAAACAAAAATTAATGTTGAAAATGAACCATATGAGCTAGTTAGACCGTGAATCAGAAGTTTAACTTAGTTACTGATGGTGGGTTGCAGAGATTTCAAGAATTTATCATTGGAGCCAATTTCCAGATTAATCTATGGAAATGATATGAGTGAGAAATCCTGATAACAACTAGCAAAATTTGTTGGGTTTAAAAAAAGGAAGAATAATCATATATTGCTATGATGATCAATCGAAAGAAGGTTTATATCTAAGGGCAACCAAGTTGTTCCCTGCATTTAAGAAAAGTTATTTAGATTTTGATTCATTCACTGTGTTCATAACCATTCATATTAACAATCGAAGAAAGACGATTTTATTTTACTTTCAGCTGTCTTAAGGAGAGAATACATAATCTAATTTTGGAAACAATTTTATTAGGAGATAACCACAAATCTTGAATGAAAAAAAATCACTATAGAAGAAAACATTGCAAAAGACAAAGGAGAGATTGTCTTAGGTCATCAATCTTCTTTAGAAACAGAGAAAATGTTTGTGTCTATCCCAAAAGTCTATCTCATTTTTGACGACTGCAATATTTTCTTTGCTACCCATTTTCTTTACTTAAATTTTATTGCTTTTATTTTCATAAAAAATTTAAATTTTAAATTAAAAAAAATATTTTTTTTGCATTCTTGATTTTTTTTATGTTAAAAAAGAATTGAAAGTAGAAAAGAATAACACTTCAATTGTTCCATAAACTTAACAAATTTACTATTTGAATCTTATAATTTCGAATTACTTGTGAAATACAAATTCCATTGATTAATCTCCTTCATAACAACTAGAATTTGGCATTAGAATTCATACAACAAAGATTTGACAGTTACAGTAATATTTGCTTAACAATTTTAAGTTTGCAGTATTTAAACATGATTACATAACACCCCAAATACAAATTTAGAAATTATGATGAACACAAAAACATTTATATCATCTGCTAAATTAACAACACCCCCACTTATTTATTCTAATCGCTCTCATGAAAACTGAACATGTTGAATCTTCCCATCCAATTCAATCCCGAGTTTCAATGCCACTATCACAAATTACAAAAACAGAAAGATTAGAAAACATGTGTTAACTTAATTAGATTAAGAAAGATGAAACTTATGAAATACTTGTTAAAAAAGGGAACTCACCTGAGCAAGATGTAGGATGGAAAGCTAGTTTCTTCTTACTCTGTTTCTTCGTACCCACCTCGAGAAATTGTATTGCCAGTCTCTTTCCACTTTTCTAATAAACCACCATGGCCTTCCGGTTGTGAATACAATGTAACCCAGGCTCAATCCTAGCACCACTCCACTTCCATACCCCATCATTACAACTTCCCAAAAGAAGGGTATTACAGAACCTTCATGTTCCACCACCAATGGTGAAGGCGGTTCGGCCCCCACATGGTTGACGCATTGCTTGGACAATGGTAATCCACACAATCCCGAGTTATCGTTGTAGGAATCATTATCAAAGGTATCGAATTGATTCCCATGAGGAATTGGTCCAACAAGATTGTTGTTTGAAAGATTCAATACTTCAAGAAATGTCAGCTTCGTCATTTGAGAAGGAATCCTGCCATTGAGCTTGTTTGATGAAAGATCCAATGATTCAAGTGCTACCAAATTTCCAAACGATGTTGGGATAGGACCAATGAAGTTATTGTGAGAGAAGTTGAGCATTTGCAGGGAAATAAGTTGCCCGACATTCTCAGGAATTTTTCCACAAAATTGGTTGTTCGACAAGTCCATAGATACGAAATTGGCCACGACCTTCGTAAATTCAAGCTCCAATCTTTTGGTTGTTAAATTCACAGGAATTTCATAAAACTCACCGTCATATTGGAAATTTGAGGAGTATGATTGTTGTTTATGTTTATCTTTCATTGCTCTCAAATTTCGAAAGAGTTTCGTGGACAATGTACCTGTGAACTCATTTTCAGAGAGATCAAATATTCGCAATGCCAAGAAGTCATATGAAGCTATGGAATGAGGCAGGAATCCATAAAATCTATTAAATCTTAGGATGAGAACTTGCAATCTTGAAAGTGAAGCTAACCAATGGGGAAATTTATCCCTTAACTTGTTGTTCCCTAAATTTAAAAGTTCCAACGAAGTACAATTAGCCAATGATGGTGGTACTAATCCTTCCAATTGATTGTCATTGAGTAAAAGATGGCTCAACTTCCTATTATTCACAAAAGAATTAGGGATCTTCCCATAAAAGTTGTTCACCTGCAAATCCATCAACTGCAAAGAGCTCAAATTTCCAAGACAATCAGGAATAGTTCCACTCAAGCTGTTTTCAGACAAGTCCAGAACGCTAAGTAAACTCAATTTGCAAATAGAAGAAGGGATGTTTCCTGTCAATTTATTCTTTGAAATGATGATCCCAAACAACTCCTTTAAAATTGGAATTTCAGGACTCAAGCAAGTTGAGAGAATTGGTCCCTGAAGCAAGTTGGAATGAAGGTTGAGATATTCCAAATTGTTTCCCGGAAATTGCTCCAAAGCAGTCAAAAAGTTATGAGAAAGGTCCAAGTACCGCAATCCTTCCCACCCTTCAGCTTCCCATTTGGAAATTCCACCAGAAATCATGTTATTGGAAAGATCTAATTCCTCCAAGTTCGATGTTTGAAAGAAATTCGGGAACTGCCTTACGCTACAACCAGAGAAGTTCACAATTGCAAGCTGGGGGAAAGAATAGTTCACATCATTGCCGCTTGTGCTTAATGATAATAAACTATTACTTGAAACAAGAAGAAAGTAAAGACTCGTGAGTTTTGAAAGCATATTTGACTTGATCACACCACTCAAGTTGTTTGATGACAAATCAAGATAACTCATGTTCGTAAGATCAAAAAGGGAATCGGGTATTGGATCACTCAAGTTGTTTGAAGACAAGTCAAGTAAAGTAAGGTTCACAAGATAAAAAATGGAATACGGTATTGAACCACCGATGTTATTATTACTCAAATGAACCTCTTTGATGGAACTAGGCTTCTGAATTCGATCAATCGGACCAACTAGTTTGTTATAACCGAGGTCCAAGATTGGAAGAGATGGCAGAGTAAACAACCAAGATGGTACTCCACCACTTATAGAGTTATTATGTAACCGAAGTTCCTTTAGAAATTGAAGCTTATTAACATGATTTGGCAACGGACCTTCCAAGTGATTATTTGACAAATCCAAATGGATAATTTTTGTGAGGTTGAAGATAGTTATTGGAAGTGGACCACTCAAATTGCAAGAAGATAATCTCAAGGTAGTTAATTTTCTAAGGTTTCCAAAAACATCTGGAATCTGTCCTTCAAGCGAGTTTCTTTCTAAATCAACGGAAATGATTTGAGTGAGATTTCCAAATGATGCTGGAATTGATCCCCTAAAGCCACAATGGGAAAAGTCTAACAACTCAAGGGCATGACTCCAGTTTGTGTTAGAGAGATAACCTCTGAGATTTTTACTCCTACTTAAATCTATAAGTTTGAGGTTTGGAAGCTGAGAAACTTGAGTTGGGAATTCCCCATGTAATTGAGAAAATGAGAGACTCATATGTTCAAGTGATGAAGACAAGTTTAGAAAGGAAGTAAGTGCAACATCAGACATATCTACATAGTCAAGCACAAGGTTTCTTAATTTGGTCAAGTTTCTTGCAAGCATGTCAAAACCTTGGCCATCAAATCTCAAGTCAGAAGAAGAGCTGGAAAGATCAAGTGAAACCAAACTTGACAAGACATTGATTTGATGCGAGATTAAGCCAGAGAAGTCATTAACAGCGAGAATAAGATGGGTTAAACTCACCAACTGGCTAAATAACTTTGATGAGATGGTGCCATTGAAACGATTACCAGCAAGGTTGAGTCGTCGTAGTCCATGAAAGTGAAACAAGTTGCTACTGTTCTCAAGAAGAGAGCCTTCGAGGTTGTTGTAGCTCAAGTCAAGCCATCGGAGGTTGTGAAGTTGAAAGAGGCTGTTGTTTGCAAAGAGAGAACCACCAAGGCAACTCTGACTAAGATGGATACCAATCACATGACCAGTCACGTGGTCGCATTTCACTCCCTCCCATGAACAACAATCAATGCTTTTGTTCCATGACTCCATGTGCATCTTGGGGTAAGTATCTCCATAATAAAAAAATTCACAATCAACAGAAATGGTGGTTTTAAAATGGAGCAAAGCATCTCTCTGGTGTGGGAGACATAAATGAGAGGATGGAGGAACAGAGAAAGACAAACTCCATGAAAGTTGCAAGACCACCAAAACCAGGCAAAGGCTTCCCATATTTTTATGTTTGTCCAAAAAAGAAACAAGTACAAAGTGAAGAAACGAAGGGATGTGTATTATAAGAACAAGCAAGTCATAATTCCAAGTAAAAAGGTTTGGTAAAAACAGTGAAGACATTCGTTTCAAGTCAATTAAGTAAACATTTCAACCCCCACAAAATTAGCCATTGACTAATCCTTAATATAAGTAAGGATGTTCCTTCTCTACTTTTCATTTTGTACAAAAAAAAAGAGTCACTTTTTTAAATTTTGATAATACTCTTAATTTTTTTATGTTAAATTTAATATGGGTTATGAATTAAATTTTTATTTTTAAATAAGGTTTTTTTAATACTGAAATGCCACATAAAAAAAAGTAATTAAAGGGACTAAAATTTAATTTTAATACTGAAATGTGACAGTCATTAATAGTGTTATCAATTAAACTTTAATTTTCAAATAAAAAAAGTAATTAAAGAGACTAAATTTTAAAAATTGAAAGAGTATAGGTAGGGATTGAGGGTTACTTAAACCAAAATTTTCGTATTAGAAATTAGGCATAATGATAAATTTAGCTCTCAATATTTACATTTTTTTATCAATTTGGCCCTTATTTCTTTTTAGTTAAATTGGACCATTAACCTTTCAAAAAATGTCAAGTCATTTTTCTTTAATGAAAATACTGACTAAATAACAATTTTTTTAATAAAGTTGGCGTGATAATCTTCGTGGCAGTCCACATGCACTTCACCTCAATATGACACTATTAATCTTATTGTCACATCAACATATGATATAAAAAAAATTAAATTTTAAATTATAAAAAGTTCATAAATTTTCAAAAATATTAGCATGAAGTATGCGTAAATTGCCATATAGACTATTGTGCTTAAAAAATATAATATTTTAGTCAGTATTTCCTTTAAAAAGAAATCAATCTGACTCTTTTTTAAAAAATTGAAGGTCAAATTTTACTCTCTTTTTTTTAATTTTGAGGATAAAATTTAGCTCAAAAAAGAATAATAGTCAAATTGATGAAAGATATAAATGTTAGAAATTAAATTTAACAAGTATGTGATGGGATATGGATGGAATCAGTGATAATAGGCTTGAAAGACTAGATGGGTCAAAGTCAGTGTTTAGGTGTTTAGGGTTTGAATATGGGTTTAAATGTCTTGAAATTAATGGTGATTATATATGTTTTGGAAAGCAACTTTAGAATGTGTGGACAAATATTTTGAATTGGGTATTATTACTTATAAAATAAGTCAAGATAATTGGTTCTTAAAGCAATTTGGAACCAACGTTGAGCATATCCAAACTCTTTCCTGGAATGGCTCCAAAGTAGTCAAAAAGTTATAATAGAGGATCTACAAGTGGTGCCATTAGTTGGATTTGCAACAGCAATGCCAGTCTATGGTCTGGAAAATTGTTTCATTTAGTCTACCACATGGGCATCACTGTTTGGCATTCAATCTATCAAAACAATATATATTGTAACATTACTATTTAATTATGGGTAAACTACAAAAATAGTCATTGTTGTTTGCCTTAGATTACATATTAGTCACTTATGTTTGAAATGTTACGTTTTAGTCACTTACGTTATTGTTTTGTTACGAAATGGTCACTCCACTGTTAAGCTTTGTTACCTCCCTAACAGTGATCCTACATGGCAGTCCAAATGAGTTTTAAATGCCAAATTGGATTTCCTACGTGGTAGTCCAAATTAAATTTATTTAATTAAAAAAAACTTATTTTTATCCTAGCAACTAGAAATCCAAGTTGGCATTTAAAACCCATTTAGACTGCCATGTAGGACTGTCGTTAAGGAGATAACGGAGTTTAACGGTAGAGTGATCACTTCGTAACAAAACAATAACATAAGTGACTAAAACATAGCATTTCAAACATAAGTGACTAATATGTAATTTAAGGCAAACAAAAGTGACCATTTTTGTAGTTTACCCTTTAATTATTTAATCAACCAAATGAATAACCCTTCACCATTTAAAATTCAAGATTGTCGGAACCAACAGGCATTTCCATTCCAAAATCCAATAGGCACTAACCCTTTAATGATTTCTTTATTTCTTTCTTTCACATACATATAAATATTAAATACACAACAGCAAAAATATTAGCGATAGCAAAAATATTCGTTACTATAAAGCATAAAAAGTCACTATAGGCTTGAAGAATTATACCAGAAGACCAGTGGGATATACCTTGATGAAGATATAACGTTACTATAGAGAACATTCATATAACCCTTTACCGACAGCAATAAATACAATTTTGGTCTATATTGACGCTTATTCGCCACTAAAAGTGTTGTCGACAGCCTTTTTGCTGACAATTCTGTTACCATATGATTTTGTGACAATCATTTATCGATAGAATTTTTTGTTTGTCAGTAATGCTATTAAAAGTTAAAAAAAAATTATGCATAATTTTAACTAAATTCTTGAAATTATCTATCCATAAATTATATTCCAAATAACATGAAAAAAATATGCAACAAAATGAAACAATTAATTGACTTATATTGTAATCAAAGACCATACTTGTAATAGCCATAGAATAATTCTTCCTTTGTCCACCATATATAAAATTCTCATATGAAGAAATCCTCATATGAAGGCATTTTTAAAGCTTTAAGAAAAGTGTTTTATACACGGCAAAGTCATTATATTTTAATATTATTATTTAAATTTTTTTGTTTCAATTTTCCTATCTATTTTTCCTAACAATCTTAATGTTCTTAAAATGCCTTCAAGATACAACAAAGTCATCAACAATCCAAACATAATCGTAAAACTGACTAATAGAAAAGTTCTTTATATAGACATTTAATGAGATACCCATTCATTGAGACGTATCCTTTTCATAAAATTATTTTGTTTTACAAAATAAGTTTACATAAAGTTAGCGTACAAAAGTTACACACCTTTACAACACAACTATTCATTAATAATTAAGAAGAATAATTGAAAATAGAATAACAACAAATCAATTATTTCATTAAATCCAACAGATCTAATATTTGAATCTTATAATTTACAATTACTTGCATCGATTATTTAAACTCCTTCATAACAACTAGAATTTGGCACAGTAATATTTGCTTAACAGTTTTAAGTTTATGCTACTGAAACATAATTACACAACACCCATAAATACAAATTAAGAAATTATGATAAACACAAAAACATTCATGTAACAGTTCGGTTTAGACCCTAGTCGGAATAGTGGTTTTGGGACTACAAATCCGAGTCCAAAAAATATTTTAATATTATTTTCCGAGTCTACAGCATGTGAATTGGTATGTGTGAAATTTTCGTGATTTAATTTGATCGTTTGTGTGCTTAATTTGCAAAAAGAACTAAATCGCAAAAAATGCAAAATTGTCCTTCTATTTGAATAATGGCCGAATTGATGTGTCTTTATAAAGAGGTCATTATGTGGTTATCTAACCATTGAATGCATTAAATGAAAAAGTTGGACATTACTTAGTGGATTTTAAATGATGTTATAAAGGTTAAAAATGGAAATTGATAATTAAATGATGAAATAATAAAACAAAAGTATGAAAATAGGCATTATGTTCATCTTTGTCCAAAAATAACAAGAAAAGAAAAGAAAAAGACTAAGCTAGGGTTCGACTTTGATAATTGGTGATTAAGGTATGTGTTTTGATCCATTTTTGACAATTTCTATGTTTTTGTGATTGTTGCTTAGCATTTTATTAAGCCCATGCCTCAATTTCTGATCTTGATGAAGATTGTGAGTTAAGCCATTGATGAATTTGTGAGTTTAATGATGTTAATTGATGAATTATGAAAGATATGTGTTGGATTAATATGTTTTGTATTGAGATTTTTGATGAATTTGAGTATTTTGGGCTAAATTGTGAAAATGATAAATTGAGGGGCTAAAATATGGAATAAATAAAATATGTGGGCTTATATGAGCTAAAGGAATATTCGGCCAAGCTATGATATTGTTAAATTATGTGTATTTTGTGATTTTATGAAATAGGGACTAAAATGTGAAAATACGAGGGCTAATTTGTAAAATGCCCTAAATATGTGTATATAGATTGAATTGAATGATTTGGTGAATGAATAAGCTAAATTTGAATGTGTATAGATCAAGAACCAAAGAAAACGAAATTAGATCGGGGGAAATCTAAAGTGGTCGAATAATCATTTATTTCTATCCAAATCAGTACGAGGTAAGTCGATATACAAATAAATGTGTTTGAATTGAATTATTATTGCTTATATGTGAATGAATTGTGATATATGTCTATTTGAGCTGAATACGTGAAATCCGAGAAAGTTTTGATAATGTGACGACGTCCGAAAAGCCCCGTACAAACCTTAGAAAATAGTTAGGATACCTATGTCATGCCATAGGATTCCAATATAAGTTATCGTGTAAGACCATGTATGGGACATCGGCATCAATTTGAGATTTACGTGTAAGACCATGTCTGAAACATCGGCATCATATTTGATTTCGTGTAAGACCCTATTTGGGAGAGTGGCAGTGATATTTGATTACATGTAAGACCACGTCTGGGACGTTGGCATTGTACCAGCTTTCGAGCTATATGAGTATCCTTATTTGATTCCGAACGGTTCAACGGGCACTCCGAGAAATGTATGACTATGTTAAAGTATATCTGAATCAGGTACGTTTGAGATGTGTTCAATATTTGATCATGAAAGGTATGTATATGTGCCATAGAAGATATGTGAAATATGAATGAGAAAAATGTGCCATATGTGCAAGTGAAATGGGATTATATGAAATGTATGTTAACTTCAAAGTTGGTGTATGGATTTGGCTATGGAATACATGTGTGATATGATGTATATTTGCTTTGATGATAAGTTTATTTGTATATGGCTTACTAAGCTCTTGGAAGCTTACTTTGTGTGTGTGTGTGTTGCATTGTTTTATAGATATCGAAGCTACCGGGAGCTCGGGGATCGTCGAGGATCATCACCACACTATCGAACTCTATTTTGTTACCTTTTGAAAATGTGAATATGAAAGTATGGCATGTATAGACTAGATAAGTTAAGATATGTTTTTGAGTTGAATGTAATATGCCATATGATATGGCTAGCTTATGGTTCCAAATATGGTTTGGTTTTGGTATTGAATATGTGATGAGAAAATGGTGTGTTTTGATGTTCATGAATGACCAAAAGAAATGGTCAATTTGGTTTGTGCTTGGATGAGATTTTGGTATGTTTTGGCTTGTGAAAGAATGTGATAACTTGGTATAATGATCATGTATGAATGATGATTTGTGAAATGTTAGTAAAATGTTCCGATAAGTCCGGTAATGCCTCTTATCCCTAGTCCGGCGACGAATACGGGTTAGGGGTGTTACAATTCATATCATCTGCTATATCAACAACACTCCACACTTATTTATTCTAGTCTCTCCCAAGGAAATTGAACATGATGAATCTTCCAATCCAATTCAATCTAGAGTTCCAATGCCACTAGCACAAATTACAACAACAACAACAAAAAACATGTTTTAACTTAAATACTAGATTAAGAAAGATGAAACTTGCGAAATACTTGTTAGAAAAGTAACTCACCTAAATAAGATGTTAGACGCAGAGCTAGTTTCTTCTTCCTCTGTTTCTTCGTACCTACCTCATGAAATTGTATTGCCAGTCTCTCTCCACCTTTCTAACAAACCACCATGGTCTTCCGGTTGTAAATATAATATAACCTAGGCTCAGTCCTAGCACCACTCCACTTCCATATCCCATCATTACAACTTGCCAAAAGAAGGGTATTTCAAAACCTTCATGTTCCACCACCAATGGTGAAGGCGATTCGGCCCCTCATGGTTGACACATTGTTTGGATAGTGGTAATCCACACAATCCCAAGTTACCACTGTAGGAATCATTATCAAAGGTATCAAATTGATACCCATGAGGAATCGGTCCAACAAGATTGTTATTTGGAAGATTCAATACTTCAAGAAATGTTAGCTTTGTCATTTCAGAAGGAATCCTGCCACTGAGCTTGTTTGATGAAAGATCCAATGATTCAAGTGCTACCAAATTTCCAAACAATGCCGGGATAGGACCAATGAAGTTGTGAGAGAAGTTGAGCATTTGCAAAGAAATAAGTTGCCCGACGTCCTCCTGAATTTTTCCACAAAATTGGTTGTTTGACAAGTCCATAGATGGAAAAATGGGCAGAGTCTTTGTCAATTCCATATCCAATCTTTTCATTGTTACATTCACATGAATTTCATAAATAACAAAGCTTGCTGAGGAGTATAACCACTCATCTTTCATTGCTATTAAATTTCGTAAGAGTTTCATGGATAATGTGCCCTAAATTTGAAAGTTTCAATGAAGTACAATTAGCCAAAGATGGTGGCACTAATCCTTCCAATTGATTGTCATTGCGTGAAAGATGACTCAATTCACTCTTATTCACAAAAGAATTAGGGATCTTGCCAATTAAGTTGTTCATTTGCAAAACCAAGAGCTGGAGATAGTTGAAATTTCCAAGACAATCAGGAATAGTTCCACAAAAGTTGTTTTTGGACAAGTCAAGAATACTAAGTGAACTCAATTTGCAAACGTACCTGATTCGGCCACTCACAAATTTAATTACTTAGCTATTAAGTCAAGCCTAATCAGTAAGCTGAAGCACCAATTAAATCATAATAATTATCATTACCAATCAAGTTATTGAGTTTAAGACCCATACCTTATTTTACGGTCTTTCACAGCACACTTGTAAATCTCTAATAAGCTTTAAAATTAACCTAAATTAAAAATCATTATTAAATTCAATCAATATGCCTCTTAAACAACCCCAAACACCCACTTATGGGTTCAATCCAACCATTACAAATACATCAATTTTCAGAATCCAAACTAGTTAGATTTCTTACACTAATTTGAGGCAAATTGTAAGCGCGAACGTCTTTCGAATTTACTGCTAATTTGGGGCATTGAAGTCGGCACCTAACACATTTAATTACTGAAAACTCAGTATCTAATCTATGATTAAAAATTCCTTTTTTGATCAATTAACAAATTTTCTCAATATCTAATCTGAAACTATTCACTAGTTTACAATTACCCATACTTATGCTTCTCGAATTGTTAGATCTGAAGTATCGATTGATCAAGATCAATTTTCCCTAATTAACACATGTTTCAAGGTTGATTAGGATGGGTTCAAGAACCCAAGATCATGCTGGAAAAAGATGGGAAAGAAATAAAGAAAAACATCCCCCTTTCTTGCTAACAGGTGCGCGCACCACCACCTGTGATGGCGGAATTAGAGCTAATTTAAAACCACTTTCAAGATCAATTAAAAAGATGGAAAATATTCATTAAATCTTTAAAAATCTCACAAATTTCAAATTTAAAAGTTTGGGTTTTTAACTTACAAGATTCATCAAGAAATTAAAGAAAACAAAGAACTTACACAAGTTAGGTGAAATGAGTAGCAATGGAGTACTTTTGGGGCATCAATGGAGGTTGATCTTGAGTGCTAAAATTTCAGATTTAAGGATGAAAATTTTATAATAAAATGACAGCAAGAAGAAGAAAGTAACGGTGCACGAACCCGTTGCAAAAAGAAGATAAATTGATGGTGAATCTTGGTGGCTTGAGCGACGGCACACAAGGGCCGTTGCAAAAAGAAGATAAATTGATGGTGAATCTTGGTGGCTTGAGCGGCGGCACACAAGGGAAGAAAGAAAAGAGGAGAGGAAGAGGGTGAACGATTATGGTAGGGAAAATTGACAATTGACTTAGCTGAAAAATACAATAGAAAGTTGTATTTATACCTAGCTTTCAAGGTATGGCTGGCACACACATTAATAAAATAAGGATTGGGAAAAGATTTGTACTTGTGACCTTAATCTAATTTCCATGTTTTTTCATTTATCCATTAACTACTAGGCTATTTTCTTATTTTTGAAATATTTTTACAATATTTATTTTAAAAACAAGGCGTATCATGTGCTAGGATTTGAGGCAAAATTTGTAAACTAATAAAAATGGTGCAATAAAAGTGATTTGAACTTGGGTTTCAAGTAACGTTTCATTAACACTTATCCAACAAATCAATACCTCATTTATTTTTTTTAAAAATGCACAAATAATATAAAAAATTAGGGCATAACCACACACTCTCTCAACTCACAAACCCGATTCTACTAACCCCCAATTTTTGGGGTGTTACAAACACTGGACCTATTGGCCAAAATGGTATTCATTTATTCTTAGGTTTTGGATTCGATTCACAAGTTCATTAGTAGTGTAATTTATGTGGATGTGAGAGTTACGAACTAAAAAAATAGTAACATAAACATACCCAATATAAACTTTTTATTTATATCTTTTCTTTTTTATCATAAGATACATATCTAATTGGTAAATTTAAGTAAGCATTAAGCAAGTTATATCAACCTAAGCAGATGCAGTATTTCCCTTGAGGGCCTGAAGCACAAGTTGCACTAAGGAATTTCTCATGCAAAATCTTTTTACATGCAGCAATACATTGATCGAGAGTGCATGGATTGAGCTGGATCCCGAATGCACCTTCCGCAAGACTAGGACTCAAAACTAGCACCCCCATTGCCATTGCCATGACAATCAACACTAACTCAAACTTCACCCCTTTAGCCTCCATTGGAAATATCTTCAAAGTTCAACAAACCCCCCTTTGTTGCTCCCTACAACAAAAAACAACAGATCTGATCACTTTAACAATAACTACAACTTAATGTATTATCAATTTGGGCCTACTAATAATATTATCAAAATAAAGAGAACAAATTATGTTAAATTTAAAATAGGTATAAGAGTTCCTTAATGATCCCCAAAATAACAATGGAGGGTCATATGATAAACCAACAAAGTTGAAGAAAAGAGCACAAGATTAGAGATGAAAGGTATATGCACATATATTAATGGAGATTCACAATCTATGAGCCAACCCCATTTTGGTTTATAATAGTATTGTGTGCTTTAACTAGGAAAGAGATGTTAAAATGTAATAAAATGAAAATAATGAGTAAAAAAAATGAATTACTATTATTACCTTGCTATTCTTCGATGTAAAGCTTTGTTCACTGATGTTTTTTGTTTGAATATGTGGATGGTATTTATAGGTGTGAATGGTATACCTGAAAGGGTCAAATCTAATTTAAAAATATATATTACCATATATGATCAATATATGTTACCATATATCCATATCTTGCATATTTATGGATCGTAACTGTAGAATTATAAATAAATATTATACCAAATATAACTTATTTAACATTTGATAAAATCACTGTTTAATATTGTAAAAATTTTTAATAATGTTTAAAACTTCGAAAAGAAATATATTCAAATATTGAATTTTTAATAAGTAAATATTAATTTAAATATTGCTGTTATAAAATTTTGATTTCAATAAGTAAACATTGTAAATTTTTTAATTACGGTTAAAACTTAAAAGTTTCAAAAAATTATTATTTAGGAATTTAAAATTGTTACTTAAAAGGATTTCAAAAGAGTTTTATGGATATATACCCGTGAATCATTTTCAGAGAGATCAATTATTCGCAATGTAAAAAAAATTAAATGAAATTACGGAATGAGGTAATAATCTATAAAATCTATTAAATCTCAGTATAAGAACTTGCAGACTTGGAAGCGAAGCTAACCAACAAGGAAACCTATCCGTTTAGGTGTTGTTACCTAAATTTAAAAGTTTAAATGAAGTACAATTAGCCATAGATGGCTGTACTAATCCGTCCAATTGATTGTCATTGAATACAAGATGGGCCAATTCATTATTCACAAAAGAATTAGGGATCTTGCCAATGAAGTTATTCATTTGCAAATCAAAGAGCTGGAGATGGTTGAGATTTCCAAGACAATCAGGAATAATCCCACTCAAGTTGATTTCGGACAAGTCCAGAACACCAAGTGAACTCAAATTGCAAATAGAAGAAGGGGTGTTTCCTATCAATTTATTCTTTGAAATGATGAGCACTTCCAACTCCTTTAAAATTGGAATTTGAGGATTCAAGCAAGTTGAAAGAATTGGTCCTTGAAGCAAGTTGGAATGAAGGTTGAGATAATCCAAATTGTTTCCTGGATATTGCTCCAAAGCAGTCAAAAAGTTATGAGAAAGGTCCAAGTATTGCAATCCTTCCCACCCTTCAGCTTCCCATCTGGATATTCCCCCAGAAATCATGTTATTTGAGAGATCTAAAACCTCCAACTGCGATGATTGAAAGAAATTCGGGAACTGCCCTACGCTACAACCAGAGAATCTCACAGCCGGGGGAAAGAATAGTTCACATCATTGCCGCTTGTGCTTAATGATAATAAACTATTACTTGAAACATCAAGAACTTCAAGACTCGTGAGTTTTGAAAGCATATCTGACTTGATCACACTACTCAAGTTATTTGATGACAAATCAAGATAACTAAGGTACACAAGATCAAAAATGGAATATGGTATTGGACCACTCAAGTTGTTTGATGACAAATCAAGTGAAGTAAGGTTCACAAGATCAAAAATGGAACACCGTATCGAACCACCAATGTTATTATAACTCAATTTAACATCTTGGATGGAACTAGGCTGCTGAATTCGATCAATGGGACCAACTAGTTTGTTATAACTGAGGTCCAAGAGTGGAAGAGATGGCAGAGAAAACAGCCAAGATGGTACTCCACCACTTATAGAGTTTTTATATAACTCAAGTACCTCTAGAAATTGAAGCTCACTAACATGATTTGGAAAGGGGCCTTCCAAGTGATTATTTGACAAATCCAAATGGGCAATTTTTGTGAGGTTTAAGATAGTTATCGGAAGTGGACCTGGACCACTCAAATTGCATGAAGAAAAGTTCAAATAAGTTAATTTTCTAAGGTTTCCAAAAACATCTGGAATCTGTCCTCTAAACGAATTTCCATGTAAACCAACGGAAATGATTTGACTGAGATTTCCTAATGATGCTGGAATTGACCCCTAAAACCACATTTGGAAAGGTCCAACAACTCAAGGTCACTACTCTAGTTTGTGTTAGGGAGATAACCTGCTGTGAGATTTTCATCCTCACTTAAATCTAAAACTTTGAGGTTTGGAAGCTGAGAAACTTGAGTTGGAAATTCCCCTTGTAATTGAGAATATGAGAGACTTAAATGTTCAAGTGATGAAGACAAGTTTAGAAAGGAAGTAAGTGCAACATCAGACATATCTACACCATTAAGTGCAAGGTTTCTTAATTTGGTCAAGTTTGTTGCAAGCGTGTCAAAACCTTGGCCATCAAATCTTGAGATTAAGTCAAAGAGCCCATTAAAAGAGAGATCAAGATGGGTTAAACTCACCGACTGGCTAAAAAACTTCGATGAGATGGTGCCATTGAAATCATTATCAGCAAGGTTGAGTCGTTGGAGTCCATTAACGTGAAACAAGTTGCTAGCGTTCTCTAGAAGAGAGCCTCTAAGGTTGTTGGAACTCAAGTCAAGCCATTGGAGGTTTTTGAAGTTGAAAGAGGCTGTTGTTTGCAAAGAGAGAACCAACAACGCAACTCTGACTAAGATCGAAGCCGATTACATGACCAGTCACGTTGTTGCATTTCACTCTCTCCCATGTGTTGGAACATTTGGCAGCAGCAACCAAACAATGAAACACTAAGAGCATAAGCTCTTCAAACAGCAAGCAGAAACACAAAGCATCAAGAGCATAAGCTCTCGGTTAACAGGAAGAAAAAAGAAAAAGAAAGAACAATGGCAGCAGCTCTTAGAAAAAGAACAAAACAGAGAACAAAGGAGGAAGAAACAAAAACAATTTACTTGCTCACAAACGTGCAGCAAGGAAGCAATCTGCCTTACAACTGATATGCTTAATTTTTCAATAAGAAAAACAATACATTTATAGCCAACTACATCAGTTATTACTACCTAATACCACTAAGTAGCCTAGTAACTTTAAAAACATTGCTTGTACACATGGATAAGCTGACTTATCAGCTCAACCAACCCATCAAAACATCAACATCAAAGTTCATTCTCAACCAAACTAAATTAAATTGCAACTAAAACAGAAAATATGTTGCTGCAACATGCATACAAGCAGTATGCATTCAACAGAATCATCATAGTACCATGCATTTTAACAAAACATAATAGCAGCATGGTTGGCCATTTTCAACACCATGAACAACAATCAATGCTTTTGTTCATATAATTTGTTTGAAATATAATGTTTAAATATTAGTTATAAATATTTTTTTTTGGAAAGAAAAGAAATAGAATAAACACAATATTTCACTATTTTTGAAATATTGATGGTTAAATTGACCTTTTAAAAAGGTTGAGGATTAAATTTAACTCAAAAGAAAAATAAAGATCAAATTGACAAAAAAATAAAAAGATTGAAGGCTAAATTTGATATTATACCTAATTTCCCTCTACTTGTCTTGTTTAAAAATTAAATTCCTTTTAATAATACTATTAATTTATTTATGTTAAATTTAATATGTGTTATAAATTAAATTTTTATTTTTAAATCAGGTTTTTTAATACTAAAATACCACATATTCAAATGTGACGAAAATTCATTAATAGTGTTATCAATTAGACTTTGATTTCCAAATAAAGAGACTAAATTTTAAAATTTGAAAGAATAAAGGTAGGGACCAAGGGTTAATTAAACTAAAATTTTCGTATTAGAAATTAGACATAATGATAAATTTAGCTCTTAACATTTATATTTTTTTGTCAATTTGATCCTTATTTTTTTTAGTTAAATTTGACCATTAATCTTTCAAAAAAGTGTCAAATCACTTTTCTTTAATGAAATTACTGACTGAGCAATAATTTTTTAATAAAGTTAGCACGACAATACACATACAATTAATGCCGACATGATATTATTTGTCTTATATGTTATACCAACATATAATTTTAAAAAATAAAGATAAAAAATTTTAAATTCTAAAATTATTATAAAAAGTTCATAAATTTTCAGAAATATTAGCATAAAAAGCATACATGAATTGACATGATGACTGCTATGTTTAAAAATGTAACATTTTAGTCCGTATTTCCACTAAAAAATCGATCTAACTCTTTTTCAAAAGATTGAGGTTCAATTTGACTCCTATTAAAATGTCGAAAGATAAATTTAACTCAAAAAATAATAATAATCAAATTGACAAAAAATATAAACATCCAAAAATTAAATTTAACAATCATGTGATGGGATATGGATGGAATTATGATAATTATTTCCAGGATGGTAGGCCTAGAAGACTAGACTGGTCAAAGTCTTTGAAAGTTGAGTGACTCATTGGGATTTGGTTAAGTGGAATTTAAGGCTTTGAATTTGGGTTTAGATGTTTTGAAATTAAAGGTGATTACATATATTTTTGGAAGCAAAATTTTCTTTCAACACTTTCTTTATAAAATTTGATTATATCTGTTTTTTCTTTCCATAGTACTTATAATTATTTAAGGTCTTCTTCAATCCATAAATAGGAGGATAACGTATTTCAGCGCACTCGAACCCACATCTTTATACGTTGATAACAATAATCATACCAATCGAGTTAAGACTAAATTGTTCCAAAGTGATAAAAAAAAAAGTTATGAGAGAGGGTCTACTACTCGTGCCAGTTAATTTAAGGTTAGATTTTACTAGTGCTATTAGCTGGATTTGCAACAACAATGCTAGTCAATGCTCTGAAAAAGTATGAATGTTTAATAAAAATGGATGGTATTTCAACTATGAAATTCATCGATGCTCTTAAGTGATGATACACGTAATAAAAATTGAAGTTTTATGTAAGTTGATGCTATGAGTTCAAATAGTTTATTGGTCGGACGTTCACTTTCTTCAAGGATAATCTGTGTTCGAATCACAAATATATCAAAACAAATAAACAAACAAAACATTGCAGAAGACAAAATAGAGAATCCAGTCTTTTCCCTGTCTATTGGAAATTTGATTTCAAGTCTCTCTCCCATTCACAGAAGCTGCAACAAATAAGCTGAACTCCTACTTTTTGTTTTGAGACCTTGACTTCCATATTTTCTTCACTTCCCATAATTTCATTCTTTACTTATTTACGTTATTAATAATAAGTTAATATAGTTTCATTCAATCGATAGCTTTCCATAATTTAAAAAAATCATATTGTCAATAGTAAGAACACCATAATTTTTTTACTCATCTCATATGCCATACATGCAAAGCAATAATAACAACTAGAATTTGGCTTCAGAATTCAGATAACAGGAAGTTGACAGTTAAACATCATATTGGCTTACACTTATGCAATACTTAAACATAATTACACTAAAACCTGAAAATACAAATTTAGAAATTATGATGAAGACAAATGCACTCTTATGATCTGTGAGTTAATTTGAAGTTAGATTTTACTATTGTTATTAGTTGGATTTGCAGCAAGAACCCTCATTTATGCAGCCAAAAAGTTTTCTTAGGATAAATAAGTATGGTGATGTGATTAAAATTATTGCTTTCATTATATCGTCTTCAAAATTATTGAGGCAATCAATTTTATATCAATATTCAAAATTATGAATGTTGAAGGAAAGTAGTGTGTACATAGTATTTTCCTTTACCTTCCAATGAACAATCCAATAATTAAAGTTATATAGTGGATGTCAAGTGTTTGATCATATTTATGATTAATGGGACCAGAATAACGTATAACCAAAATCAAATTGTTTTTTCATACGTAAAAAAAGAAAAACCATAATTAGCTTTCTCTTTAGAGGCAGCAATGGTAGTGGTGCCGAAGTGGAAGAGGAAGGTAAATTTTGAGTATCAAATTGAGACCATTTGTAAATTTTGAGGGTTAATTTTTTAAAAAGTATAACTAAATCAATATATGTCAAAATTTAGGGCTAAATTTATTATTTTACTGATACTATCAGAACATTCTTTTAGGGGGGCCGAAATAAAATTTTAATTTTTAATAGTTTAAATCTTTATAATTTTTAAAGGATTAAATTCAATTTTTATAATTAATTTGAAATTTTAAACTTTTCTAAAGAGCCAAAATAATAATTTTCCAGACCGAGTCTTTGCAATGCCCCTAAATTCTCCTTTGGACTGCTCCACTAAAGTGAACACATCATTTTAAAGTTAACCAAGTTTTAATTGCTCCACTAAAGTCCATCCCATTTTAGACTTTAGTACTACTTTACTCTTCTTCTTCTTCTTTTTCTTTCTTTGGAAAAAGAAAGAAAGAAAGAAAGAATAGTGAACACGTTGTTTTCAAGTCAACCAAGTCTTAATTATATCCCAATTTCATTGTCCATACTTTATATTTATTATGAAACTATTCTCCGAAATAAAGTGCGTAAAAGTATATTTGTGAATTTCAAAGAAAGAAAGAAAGAAAGAATAGTGAACACGTTGTTTTCAAGTCAACCAAGTCTTAATTATATCCCAATTTCATTGTCCATACTTTATATTTATTATGAAACTATTCTCCGAAATAAAGTGCGTAAAAGTATATTTGTGAATTTGGAATTCAAGGATTCAAGCAAGTTGGAATGAAGGTGGAAAATTCTCCAACTATTTTCTTCAAATTGCTCTAAAATTATCAGAAACTTACGAGAACTCAACATCCTTTGGCCTTCCATTTGAAAATATGAGTAAATTTGTCATTAAACTCTTATGCGATTACATTTTACTATTAAATTTTGAATTTTACTAAATTTTATTATTATTTTAATTTTTTAATTAAATTTTACCGTTCAATATCAATTTTAAGAATTTGAAAACATAGTTTAATAAGATTTTTTTTCAAATATTTTATTTTAATAATTAACAATAATTTAACTTATAAATATTAAGAATAAGAATTGAAAGTAGAACAACAACAAATCAAATGTTTCACTAAATCTAACAAATTTACTACTTCAATCTTATAATTTAAGAAAAATCATATTTAAACTCCTTCATAACAATTAGAATTTGGCATTGGAATTCATACAACAAGAATTTGACACTTACAGTAATATTTGTTTAATAGTTTAAGTTTATGCAATACTTAAAACATTACTACACAACACCCACGAATACAAATTTAGAAATTATAATGAATACAAATACACTCATATCATTTGCTAAATTAACAATCCCACTGATTTATTTTAATCCCTCTCAAGGAAGCTGAACATGATGAATTTTCCCATCCAATTCAATCCCAGATTTCCAATGCCACTATCACAAATTACAAAACAGAAAAAGAGAACATGTTTTAACTCAAATATTAGATTAAGAAAGATGAAACTTATGAAATACTTGTTAGAAAAGAAACTCACCTAAGCAAGATGTTGGATGCAGAGCTAGTTTCTTCTTCCTCTCTTTCTTCGTACCCACCTTGTGAAATTGTATTGCCAATCTCTCTCCACCATTCTAACAAACCACCATGGTCTTCCGGTTGTGACTACAATGTAACCCAAGCTCAATCCTATCACTACTCCACTTCCATACCCCATCATTACAACTTGCCAAAAGAAGGGTATTTTAGAACCATCATGTTCCACCACCAATGGTGAAGGAGGTTCTCCCCCCTCATGGTTGATACATTGCTTGGACAATGGCAATCCACACAATCCCAAGTTATTGCTATAGGAATCATTATCAAAGGTATAAAATTGATTCCCATGAGGAATTGGTCCAACAAGATTGTTTTCCGAAAGATTCAACACTTCAAGAAATGTCAGATTTGTCATTTCAGAAGGAATGCTACCGCCAAGCTTGTTTGATGAAAGGTCTAATGATTCAAGTGCTACCAAATTTCCAAACGATGCTGGGATAGGACCAGTGAAATTGTTGTGAGAGAAGTTGAGCATTTGCAGGGAAATAAGTTGCCCGATGTCCTCGGGAATTTTTCCATAGAATTGGTTGTTTGACAAGTCGATAGATACAAAAAAGGCCACGGCCTTCGTCAATTCAAGCTCCAATCTTTTTGTTGTTACATTCACAGGAACTTCATAACTGCCACTACCATATGTAGCTGTGGAGTACGACCACTCATTAGGTTTATCTTTCATTGCTCTCAAATTTCGAAAGAGTTTTGTGGACAAAGTGCCCGTAAATTCATTTCCAGATATATCAATTATTCGCAATGCAGAGAAGTTTGATGAAGCTACAGAATGAGGCAGTGATCCATAAAATCTATTAAATCTCAAGATAAGTATTTGCAAACTTGGAAGCGAAGCTAACCAATGGGGAA
This sequence comes from Gossypium hirsutum, assembly GCF_007990345.1. Lineage (NCBI taxonomy): Eukaryota > Viridiplantae > Streptophyta > Magnoliopsida > Malvales > Malvaceae > Gossypium > Gossypium hirsutum. The sequence goes on from NC_053444.1 coordinate 1,940,955, forward strand.
ATCTATCCTTTAACTTGTTGTTCCCTAAATTTAAAAGTTCCAATGAAGTAGAATTAACCAAAGATGGCGGTACCAATCCTTCCAGTTGATTGTCATTGAGTAAAAGATGGTTCAAATGATTACTCACAAAAGAATCAGGGATCTTGCCAATGAAGTTGTTCATTTGCAAATCCAAGAACGTGAGATGGCTAAAATTTCCAAGACAATCAGGAATAGTTCCACTCAAGTTGTTTTCGGACAAGTCCAGAACATCAATTGAACTCAAATTGCAAATAGAAGAAGGGATGTTTCCTGTCAATTTGTTCTTTGAAATGATGATCACTTCCAACTCCTTTAAATTTGGAATTTGAGGATTCAAGCAAGTTGAAAGAATTGGTCCTTGAAGCAAGTTGGAATGAAGGTTGAGATAATCCAAATTGCTCCCCGGAAATTGGTCCAAAGCAATCAAAAAGTTATGAGAAAGGTCCAACGATAGCAATCCTTCCCACCCTTCAGCTTCCCATTTGGAAATTCCACCAGAAATCATATTATTTGAAAGATCTAATTCCTCCAAGTTCGATGTTTGAAAGAAATTCGGGAACTGCCTTATGCTACAACCAGAGAAGTTCACAGATCTAAGCTGGGGGAAAGAATAGTTCACATCATTGCCGCTTGTGCTTAATGATAATAAACTATTATTTGAAACATCAAGAACTTCAAGACTCGTGAGTTTTGAAAGCATATCTGACTTGATCACACCACTCAAGTTGTTTGAAGACAAGTCAAGTGAAGTAAGGTTCACAAGATAAAAAATGGAATACGGTATTGAACCACCAATGTTATTATTACTCAAATCAACTGATCGGATGGAACTAGGCTTCTGAATTCGATCAATCGGACCAACTAGTTTGTTATAACTGAGGTCCAAGAGTGGAGATGGCAGAGTAAACAACCAAGATGGTACTCCACCACTTATAGAGTTATTATGTAACCAAAGACCCTCAAGAAATTGAAGCCCACTAACATGATTTGGCAAGGGACCCTCCAAGTGATTATTTGACAAATCCAAACCGATAATTTTTGTGAGGTTGAAGATAGTTGTCGGAAGTGGACCACTCAAATTGCATGAAGAAAAGCTCAAAGAAGTTAATTTTCTAAGCTCTCCAAAAACATCTGGAATCTGTCCTTCAAGCGAATTTCGTTGTAAATTAACGGAAATGATTTTAGTGAGATTTCCAAATGTTGCTGGAATTGGCCCCCTAAAACCACAATGGGAAAGGTCCAACAACTCAAGGCCACTACTCCAGTTTGTGTTAGGGAGATAACCTGTGAGATTTTCATTCTCACTTAAATCTAAATATTTGAGGTTTGGAAGCTGAGAAACTTGAGTTGGAAATTCCCCATGTAATTGACAATGGGAGAGACTCAAATGTTCAAGGGATGAAGACAAGTTTAGAAAGGAAGTAAGTGCAACATCAGACATATCTACACCATTAAGTACAAGGTTTCTTAATTTGGTCAAGTTTGTTACAAGCATGTCAAAACCTTGGCCATCAAATCTCGAGATTAAGCCAGAGAATTCATTACCCGCGATATTAAGATGGGTTAAACTCACCAACTGGCTAAATAACTTTGATGAGATGGGGCCATTGAAATCATTATCAGCAAGGTTGAGTCGTTGGAGTCCATGAAAGTGAAACAAGCTGCTGGTGTTCTCAAGAAGAGAGCCTCTGAGGTTGTTGGAGCTCAAGTCAAGCCATTGGAGATTGTGAAGTTGAAAGAGGCTGTTGTTTGCAAAGAGAGAACCAACAAGGCAACTCTGACTAAGATCGACGCCGATTACATGACCAGTCACATTGTCGCATTTCACTCCGTCCCATGAACAACAATCAATGCTTTTGCTCCATGACTCTATGTCTATCCTGGGGTAAGGATCTCGATAATCACTATCATAACTAAAATAACAATCAACAGAAATGGTGGTTTTAAAACGGAGCAAAGCATCTCTCTGGTGTGGGAGACATAAATGAGAGGATGGAGGAGGAAGAGAGGAAGACAAAGTCCATGAAAGTTGCAAGACCACCAAAACCAGGTAAAGGCTTCCCATATTTTTTTTTCTCCAAAAAAGAAACAAGTACAAAGTTGAGAAACAAAGGATGTCTATTATAACAAAGGATGTTCCAAAAAAGAAACAAGTAGAAAGTTAAGAAAGAAAGGGATGTGTATTATAAGAACAACCAAGTAAGTCTATCTCATTTTTAGACGTTAGTAAAATTTGTGGTCTAATAACGTCGCTAGTTCCCGTATCCTTTGAAGTTTTGAAATTTAGCCCCTACGCTTTTAATTCTAGGAATTTAATTTTTTTTACTTGTCTGATTTAAAAATTAAAATTCAGTTGATAAACTTTTTGAAATATTAATGGTTAAATTGACTCTTTTTAAAAGACTGAGAGTTAAATTTAACTCAAAAAAAAGGACAAAGACTAAATTGAAAATATATATGTTGACAGTTAAATTTGACATTATGCCTAATTTCCCTCTACTTATTTGATTTAAAAATTGAAGCCGCTATGATCATACTGTTAACTTATGTTAAATTTAATATGTGTTATGAATTAAATTTTGATTTTTAAATCAAGTTTCTTAATACTAAAATGTCACATATTTAAATGCGAACGAAGTTCATTAATAGTGTTATCAATTAGATCACTTTAAGAAAAGTAATTAAATTTGGCCCTTATTCTTTTTTTTAGTTAAATTTGACCATAAACCTTTCAAATAGTGTCAGGTCACTTTTTTGTAATGAAAATACTGACTAAACAATAACTTTTTTTAATAAAATTGGCGTGACAATTCATATGGCAATCCACACACTTCATCAATAGATAATTTAAAAATATAAAAATTCAAAATTCAAAATTCAAAATTCAAAATTCAAAAGAATTGTAAAAAATTTATGCAGTACTTTAAACATAATTACACCAACTTGCAAAATAAGTCGAGAGAATTCGCTTGTAAAAAATAGGTTGGAACAAAAACCAAGCATTTCCAAACTTTTTTCTTGGAAATTGCTCTAAAGTGGTCAAAAAGTTAGGATAAAGGGTCACTACCAATACCAATTAATTTAAGGTTAAATTCGACTATTGCCATTAGTTGGATTTTAATCATGGATTATGAATGTTAAATAAAATTTGATGGTATCTTAATCATGAATTATGAATGTTAAATAAAAGTTGATGGTATTTTAATAATGAAAATACTGATTAAATAATAATTTTTTAATAAAATTAACGTGACAATTCGTGCGATAATTTATACATATTTCAAAGATAACATTATTTATCTTATATCCTACGTCAACTTGCAATTTAAAAATATAAAAATAAGTAGAGAGAATTAGCTTGTAAAACAGGTTGGAACAAAAATTGAGCATTTCCAAACTCTTTCCTGGGAATTGCTCCAAAGTGGTCAAAAAGTTTACGAGAGAGGGTCCACTACTATTGCCGTTAGTTGAATTTGCAGCAACAATGTTAGTCTACCCTGTGGAAAATTATGAATGTTTTAATCATGAAATCGATGGATACAACACATGTACTAAATGTTTTAGACAAATTTTTCCATCTATACAAACAAAACATTGCAAAAGACAAAAGATAGACTCTTAACTCTACACTAGAGGTGATCATGGCCGCCCAGATAAAATTTTAGACCCATTTTCTAGGCCCAGGCCCTGTCTAAAAAAATTGCTAAGTCCGAGCCTAGTCCGGCTTGGCCTATATTTGATTAAAAATAAAATATATATATTTAATATATAATTCAGATTAAAAGTCCAAAAATATATATATTTAATAAAAAGTATATTTGATTAAAAATAAAAATATATATATTTAATATAAAAGTCTTACCCGAGGCCCGGCTCGTTTTCTAAACGGCTCTCTTTTTTTGCCCAAACCCATATTTTGAGCCTATATTTTTACCTGAACCCTCTCATTTTTTGGGCGAGCCGTCAGGCCGGGTCAAGTAGCCCAACCCATAATCACCTTTAATTCTACAGTTTCTTGTTTTCATATATTGTATTATTAATGAGAAGACCTTGACTTTCATATTTTCTTCACATTCCCATGTCATTGTTTACTTATATTTTATTTTATTTTATTAATAATAAGTTTTATAATTTCATTGATTTGATCATTTTCCATAACTACATTTAAAATGCAACTTCCATTGATTAAAAAGAAAATCACATTCGCAATACTAAGAACACCTTAATTATTTTACTTATCATCTCCTAAATCAACAACACCTCCCATTTATTTATTCTAATATCTTCTAAGAAATTAAACATGCTTAATCACTTAACGTGCAAGAACAAATACACTAGTGTACAAAAAAAGTCACTCAATTGTAATTTTTTTTAAATTAAGTAGCCAAAATATAAACTTATCCATGATTTAGTAACTAATGGTGTAGTTTACCCTTATATCATACGTAGTTGTCCAAATCTGCCCTAGCTCGAAATGACCATTCCAGTATGTAGGCTCACTTATATTTGTAAATGGGTAACTTAAGCCCATTTAGGCTATCCATATTAACTTTTTTATTTAATATTTAGTAATTATACTTTTATTAAATTTTAAAAATCTTTAGTAATTATTTTTAAAAAAAATCATATTTTTGAGGCAAAATTAAGGAGTGCAGGCAGGCATGGGCTTCAATTCGTCTAATTCTTTTTTTCTAGCAGATTGAGTCTTAACTCAATTGACATCGATATTGTTGTCAGTGCAGGAGGACGTGGGTTTGAGTGCACTGAAGCGCATTATCCTCCTATTTAAGGGTTGCGGAGAGGCTATGAGTAATTCTAAGCATTGTATAAAAAAAGGAGCAAATGCAATAATAATCTGAGATTAAAATTAAAAAAAATTGTTTTGAAAATTTGATAAAATATTTATTTTGTATAAAATAAATTATATTTAAACAAATCACTTTTTGAAATTCAGGCATATCCGTATATCACAATCCTAAGTAACATATCTTTAAATTTACTTTACTACAATAGCCTTTTTGAAATATTACTGGTTAAATTTGACTTTTTTTAAAAGGTTGAGAGTTTAATTTAATTCAAAAGGAGGAATAAGGGTTAAATTGACAAAAGATATAAATATTGAGGGCTAAATTTGATATTATGCCTAATTTCCCTCTACTTGTCTAATTAAAGTATTTTTTATAATACTACTAACTTTTTATGTTAAATTTAATATGTGTTAAATTTTCATTTTTAAATTAAGACTTTTTAATATTAAAATACTACCGCATATTCAAATGTGACAGAAGTTTATTAATAGTGTTATCAATTAGGTTAAAAATTTTAAATCAATTAGACAATTTTATGTACACAAATTATGTCTTCACAACACAACTATTTATTAATAATTAAAAATAATAATTGAAAGTAAAAGAACAACAAATCAATTGTTTCATTAAATCTAACAAATCTACCATTTGAATTTTATAATTTACAATTACTTGTCAAATGCGATTTGCATTTATTAAAAAAATCATATTTAAATTCCTTCATAACAACTTGAATACTGGCATCTCATGCAAAGATATACCTTATATAAAGAACTTTTTTATTAATATTTTTACAATTCTACTTGGAGTATTTTGGAACTATTTTTTATTAATATTTTTTTGTTCTAATTTGTGCAAACATGTTGAGTAATCTAATATGGTGTGTTAGTTAAGTGCCTTGGAAATATGCTTAAGGATCATAGATCAATTTTCTTGTTTTCAATTTTTCTTATCTATTTGGTATTATGGTCAACTTAGCTTTTTTAGGGCTTAAATTATTTTCTTTGTTGGGTTGTGACAAAGATGAACCTAGTAGTTCAATAGTCTTGAGTTTGAATCCCATTATACATAAGCCGGAAATATTTTTGCGTGGGACTTTGTTGGGTATTAGAATTTAATTTAAATTCTATAAAATCCTTTTTTAAATCTATTGTAACTTAATTTTTATCCAATCCCTATTTTTGCTCCCTAATCAACCATCTAAGGCTTCATTTGGATTGAGGTTTAAAGGCAGTGAGATGCGTTTACATGGAAAATATGGTGCCAAACTCACTGCTGTGTTGTTTGGTTTAGACTATCAGTGCAGTGGGGTTTCTTTTTCACCACGCTGGTTAGCTGATTTTCAGCTGGAGAAGTGGAAGGCTAAACGCAGCCGTTGGCACTGTAGCAGACAAAAATAACCTTATTATCATTTCCAATAGGGATAAAACATGACAAGGAATATTATTTAGTTGTAGGAAGGACCATAAAACCACCTGCAAGAACTTGATGATGTTGCTAGCACCAAAGACACGATGAGCAATTGCGAACTTGGCTGGTTCAGTAGGAGGAAAATAAGGTGCCAACACTCATTTATCAGCACACCTTCTCCTCAAAATTTTGCAAGCGACACATGGGCTAATAACCACCAGCGGTGGCGACAACGGTGGAGAAGGTGGTGAGTTCGAAGAGATCAAAGAATTGGGAGAAAGGGATGGAGAAGAAGAAATAGTAGGAGTTGGAATTGGTTCACTGTATTCCATATCTTGCAAAATGAGTTTTTAGGGAAAGGATATGAAAAAGCAAGATGAAATTGTAAAAGAGAAAAAGAGTTATGGAGCTTATAAATTAGCTTTGGGTACAAATGGGTATACTATTATTTATACTGCAAACGAAGCATATAATAATAAGGTCATGTAGTATGAAACATGACCTCAACGGTTCTAAGTTCTTCTAATCTTTGTATACGTGTTCCTTTTCCCCCCTTAATTATCTCAGTTAAGGGTAAATACATTCAAGGCCACTAAACTATTATTAAATTTACGTTTTGGTCACTCAATTTCAAAAAGTTATAAAAATGATTATTAAGTTATTTGAATTACAACAAAATTCACATATTTTAATAATTTTTAAAAAAAGTAAAATAATTTAAAAAACTTCTATTATATATCAATTCTAATATGATGTCCTTAATAGTCATTTTTAATTCTCACATCACCGCTACAGCTGCGTTTGAATCTAAACACACACTCCACCATTGTTTCTAATCTCACCGCTACAGTGTACAATCTCACCGCTACAGTAACTAATCTCACCGCCACCGCTGTTTTTAACCTCACCGGAGGTAAACACACCGCCCATCCAAACTAGCCCTAAGTCTAAAATTTTGTTGCACGTTTCTTTGGTTCCCCAAGTCTGCCGTTTTCTTTTTCATCTTTTCTTCTTGTGCTTTTGCTCTTTTTTTTCTTTTTCTTTGAATTCCATTTTCTTTCCTTTGATTTGCAATCTTGGTTGTGGCTATTGAGTGATTGTGGGTGTTGTCGTGGAAACTTTGGGTGATATCTGTAAATTCGAGTGAAGTGAAAGTGCGCGGTAATAATTTCTGATATTAGGATTTTTAATCGTTCTTTGTTTCAAGATGGGGTTTCGTTAGTGTTTACCTTCAATCTTATTTGTGATTAACGTAATCGTTGTTTGGTTAGGCAAAGGAACTGGAAATCAACTTCTCCTAGTGGAGTAGGTCTCAATTTGATACTGCTTTCTGAGTGGTAAGCATTCGTCTTCGATTTGGGGACTGTCATTTTAGTAGTTATATGTTATTTTGGAGGAATCTTTAGGTGGATAATTCATATATTTATTGGTTAATTGTAGGATTATTGAGTTTCCATTAGCGTGGTTAATCGATTACTGCATCAGGTGTGTGAAATCAACTCAAAAACATTGTGACCTGCGATTAGAAAAAGAACTGCAATAGCTAAATGATGGTGTGTAATATCAGTCAACCATAGACCCCTCAATCACTGGATCTAATCCTCCATGAAAAGTAAGAAATTCTGCATATTTTGACCAATTTAAGGTAAAAAAATGGGCTTGCTCCCTTGGCAAAACTGGGATAAAGTTAAGCCAAAAGATCACAATTCAAGATAAATTCATGGGGAAGTGGGATCTCTTTAGGGTCTACTCCAGCATTTAGTATGAAACTCGATTTAATCACTAAATTAGGTTGTTTTTTGAAATTGTCCAGCGTCACACAGTCATGTGTGCAGGCCTTGTGACTGACTGTGAGTTACCACACGATCGTGTAGTAGGTTGTGTGCCAAGTCGTCTGGTGCACACTGCTGTGTGTGTTTTTGCAGGCTGTGTAGGTGTGCCATGTAGGGCACACAGCCATGTGAGATTTTTGTAGACCAGTGTTGACCACACTAGCTAATTTTTTGGGCCATGTGGTCCCTTTTGGTCAATTTTTGAGCCCGATTAGGAGCCATTTGAAGCACTCAAAGTTTGGGTCCGTAGGCATCATACGAGGCCGAAAAAGCGTAAGTTTTAGTACATAATAATATATGTATAAGCTTACGAAGTATTTTAAGCAAGATATGTTACAATTAAATCATATGCTATGTTATGACCTATATGAAAATATGTGTGTATGCACGACATGTGATATAGGATATATGTATGTATGTACTGTACAGCCCAATATTTGCCCGGCCCATTACAAAATTAAACCAAACCCAAATCTCAAGCCCAAATACCCAAATGGCCCAAATCAGAAACAACAAAATTTCCTAACCCTAGGTGCGCCTCACCTAGGGTTCTCAGACCCAACTGTAGCCGCCCTAGCTCTGCCACCGCCGCGCCGCACGTCCCATCACCCCACTTGCACCTACTCCACCTGCAAACAATAAAGAAAAACCACAGCAACAAGCAACAGGAAAAACTTGTGTGTTTTTTTAGTATAAAAACCGATTGTAGAGGGATTAATGAGGGGTTCTTCAAAAAAAAAGAGGAAATCTATTCAAAAAAGGAAGAACAAAGATTTAAAAAAGCAATAAAAGGTCACTGTTTTTTATTTTTGTTTCGTTTTTTATTTATTTTTTTATTTATTTCGAAATACAAAATAAAACAAGAAAGGAGGCATTTTACCCTTTTTTACCGACGCCGGAGCAATCAGGAGGACGAGGAGACCATTCGGCGAAAAAAAGGGAGACTTTTGGTCTCCCTACAGCCGTGCACGGCGACGCTGGCGCCGGCGGCCGGCATGGTGGCCTATGGCCTGACCTTAGGCCGGAGTTTGGACTGAAAGAGGGGAGGGGAGACAACTTTAAGTTTTTTTTCTGAAATAACAAGGCAAATGAATTTTTTTTCTAGAAAATTGGCTTAAATAGGCTTCCAAAACGGCGTCGTTTTGGGCAGCCTTCTCAGGCACCAAAACGGAGCCGTTTTGCTCTTGACCCGAATTTCAACCTGACCCGCCTGAAGGATCAACGTGTTTTCAACAGAAGGGCTAATTGCACCTTTTGCCCTTCCGCTTTTTAATGGTTTTATAATCAAGTCTTTTATCGTTTTTAATTTGGACCTGCGGTTTTTGCGCTTATTCCAATTTGGTCCTGAACGAAATGACTCGCTAAAGGTTGGGAATATTTGCTCAATCAGCCCTCCATTCTTTAGGCATGTTCTATTTCAGTCCCTAGCCACTCCTTTCTTATTTTATTTGCGATTTTCACCCCCAAATTTTTGTTTTAAGTTCAAATCAGTCCTTTTTCGTTACTTTGGTTAATTTATTATTAAAATTGACAAATTTGATGTTATTATTGTTATTATCATTATTATAATTGCTCTTATATATGTATATTTTTTTGTATATATATACATATATTTTTTATATACTTACATACATACTTTTTGTAATATATATGTATACATATACACTTACCTATTTTTATAATTTATTTATACATGTATATATACATACTTACATTTTATGTATATTGTATAATTTTTATACAAATCTATATACATGTCTATATGTATTTTATTTTCAAAATATATATATACACTTATATATTCTTCATATTTTTTTTAAATATGTATTTTATATATGTGTTCTTTATATTTTATGATTCATATGTATATCTATATATATACTTCTTATTTTATGATAGTTACATACATATATATGTATATGCTTACTTATATATATTCTTTATTTAATATTTTTAAAATACACATATACATATTTTTTCATATTTTTATAAATTTATGAACATACACACGTTTTTATAACGTACATACTTATATTTTATATTTTTGTATTTTATAATCTATATACATAGTTGCATAGTTACATATTTGATTTTCCATACGTATACGCATCCCCATATACCTTTTGATTTTTGTATGTTTACGTGCATGTCTTTTTAGGATATATATATATACTCACTTGTTTTGTTATATATTTATATTATTACTTGCTTATTTACATTTTGTATTTCCGAACTTTATTATACATATGTGCATAGATGTTTTCATTTGTTTTGTCTTTGTCTTTATTTTTATTCTCATTTTACAATTTTATTTATTTTCATTGAAGTTATTATTGTCTTATTTGATTTATTCCCATCATTATTTCTATGAAATGTTTTAGCCCTAGTAATTTATTATTTCATGTATAATTGTTTTGTCATCTTTTATTGATTTACCATTTTGTTGTGGTTGTTCGTATTATTTACGATTCACATAATCGTATTCATATTTATTTAGTTACGCATATTAACATCGTATCTTATTTCTACTATTTCGTGTTAAATTATTTCATTCAATGTATGAATTATGACTTTTGAATAAACAAAATTTCGTGTTTAGATTTGAGAAAGTCGTACCCTAATTTACTGGGTTTCGACTTTCACAATAAATCTAAAGACACGAATCTTTTCAAACTCTAGTTTTTAAATAATCTCGGGAATTAAGAAAAGATCATGTCCTAACTTACTGGGCATGATCCCTTTTCTAAACCCGAGATAATTAAATGTCTTTTTAAATAAGTAAATCTTTTGGCATGTATTCTCTTATCAGGAATTCGATACGTTGTGTCCTAACGCATTGGATATGACATGTTGTTTTCTCGAGATGAGGATTTTTCTAAAAAAAATAAGTAAGACAATATTTTGTGTTTGGAAATTCTAGGAAATGTGCCCTAATGTGCTGGGTTTCGATTTCTCGATTGACCAAATAGCCAAATATCCTCTTAAATCTTAATTCATGCCATTCAAGTTTTTTTTAGGATCGTATTCTAAATCTTTTTAAAGTTTTCAGTTTTTCGACACTAAGACATTAAGTAATCAACTAGGTACCAATTTTGGACGTATCGAGGGTGCTAATCCTTCCTCGTGCGTAACCGACTCCCGAACCTGTTTTTTCTGAATTTCGTAGACCAAAATCGTTGTTTTAATAAAATCAAATCGTTTATTAAAAACAATCATTTTTCAAGGTGACCCGATCACACCTTATCAAAAAGGATTGGTGGCGACTCCCGTTTTTTTCGTTTTCATTTTCAAAATCCAAGTCGACCCCGTTTTCATCAATAAAATGGTGTCAACATGTATGATTTATGATTATGAAATGCATGTGTTTTGGGGGTGGGTTATGATATGATGGATGAAGTGTTATATGGCACTTTATACTGCAATTATGGCAGTTAGACTGCAAATTTATGTATGGCAGCTAAGCTGTAAATATATGAGTGGCACACTGCCACATATTGGTGTGATTGGTTGGATGGACTCTTGTAGTCCTATATGGTATGATTGGTTGGACAGAAATAATGTGTAGCGGATGGGGTAGGACATGATATGATATAATAAGATATGCTATGCTATGATTGAATGTAATATGATATGCTATGATTCAGTATGATATTGTACGTTAAAATAAGATCAGTATGAAATTGGATATGATAAGAAATATTATGAGACTTTCTGATACATATGTATGTTTGTACCAAATTAAGAGCTAAATCACACACTGGGTTTAAAGCTCACATCATTGCTTGATTCGATTCAGGTGATCCTCCAACATAGGGTTGGACGACGACTTTGGAGCTCGGGTTTCACATTTTTGGTTTAAGTACTATAGATTTTATTTTTGTTCAATATGGACATTTTGGACTTTCTTGGGTTTTTGTTTATTTTTGGACACTTTATGTTTTGTTTAGAATGTTAGGATTATTTTGGTATTTATTTCGCAAAATTTTGTATCTTTTAATGGTGCTCAACTTAAGATAACTAAAAATGCACCAAGGTTTTAAAATCGATATGCTATAAGGTTTTCCATTTCAAGATTAATTGAAATTTTCTATAGTGTTTTATCTTGCAAACGTTTTAAGTAATTTAGATTTGATTTTGGTAAAACTACTTAAGCTGTGGTTTTGGAAAAACTATTACGCTTTTCAAAGAGTAAATCAATTTGATCATCTTTCTGTTGGAAATTGGATTTCATCAATATCAAACACTTGTTTCTTTTTGCATGAGTGGTGTAACCTTCATAATCTGATCGTAACGTCTAGGTTGAGTATGGGATGTTATAGTACAAGTATCAAAAAGAACCTAATTATTAAGTTCGAGCCAAAAATTATATTATCTCTAAGAGCTATTAGTGATTCATACTTCAATTACATTAAATATTAACTATGAATTTTTTTTTAAATCAACTGGTTCAAAGCTCTTCTTTGGACTGCAGATTGTTGGAACAATGGCAGCAGCAAAATAAGAGAACAGAGAGAACAGAACATGAAGCAAGGTGCAAGAAAATTTTTACTAGCTCACAAACGTGCAGTAAGGGAGCTTATGGCTGATAGCTCATTCAGCTCATTCATTCAACTAGAAAAACAACATATATATAGTCAAATACATCACCAAATACTACCTACTACCACTAGTTTTACTTTGAAACAAGTAAAACTTAACTTGCACACAAGCTGATTATGTCAATCAGCACCTAAAAACATCAGAACAATACCAACTTAGTTCATTTTCAACTAAGTAGCTTAGCAAAAAAACTAAGGAGAAAACCTTGCTGTTACAGCAAGTATACGTGCTGCAGCATATCATCAAGCTGCATGCACTTCAAACAGCAGCATGGTTGGCCAATTTCAACACTCCTCCTTGGGCTCCATGCTGCAAATACCAGTCATTCATCAAGTTCTTTGAACTTGGCAGCCCTTAGATGCTTTGTTTCAAGCTGACCAATTCATTTTCAACCTTGGCTTCATTCACAAACAAATTTGACTTACACACTTGACTATCCCAGTCTTTTGTGCCAAAGATTTGTTCACCAAATAGAGCCTTCTCCTCCTTCACAGCCTTGGTTGACAACACATCTTGCCTTGTTTCTTTGCTTCTTCTTGCACAAACAGTTCGTGAGTATAGTTTGCTTGCACAAACTGTCTTCAACAGGCTTGCAACTATACAACATGCGTTGAGCTTCCACATGATGCTGAGCTCACACCTTTGACAGGCTCACATATTTGCATATTGTCTTCAACAAGTGTCTTCAACAGGCTCGCACTTTGCTAAGCTTGCATCTTTGACATCTTGCTAAGCTTGCACATTTGGAAAGCTCACACCTTTCCTTGAAACTCCTCCTTCAGCTTATTCAAGCTTGTTTGGGGGTCTCATAAGTTTGAGCCGATGCTGTCTTCTCTACAAGCATAATGACTTGCTTGTGCTTTGACAGCTTCTTTCTTTTTAACAAGCAACGGAAGCAAAATCAATGGCTCCTTAAGACTTAGGCTCTTGATACCATTTGTTGGAAAAATTACAGCAGCAAAATAAGAGAACAGAGAGAACAGAACATGAAGCAAGGTGCAAGAAAATTTTTACTTGCTCACAAACGTGCAGCAAGGGAGCTTATGGCTGATAGCTCATTCAGCTCATTCATTCAACTAGAAAAACAACATATATATAGTCAAATACATTACCAAATACTACCTACTACCACTAGTTTTACTTTGAAACAAGTAAAACTTAACTTGCACACAAGCTGATTATGTCAATCAGCACCTAAAAACATCAGAACAATACCAACTTAGTTCATTTTCAACTAAGTAGCTTAACAAAGAAACTAAGGAGAAAACCTTGCTGTCACAGCAAGTATACGTGCTGCAGCATGTCATCAAGCTGCATGCACTTCAAACAGCAGCATGGTTGGCCAATTTCAACACAGATACCTGGATTGATTCCTGATCCGACCGGCCAATCTGGTTCAAACAATATTAGATTGCTTTTTCCTTTTACTTCCTGTTACAAACAGAAACCAAAGTTGAAAATGAACCATGAGAACTGGTTGGACCGTGAATCAGAAGTTTAACATAGTTATTGGAATGGTACGAGTGAGATTTCCAAATGATGCTGGAATTGACCCTAGCTCCAACAACTAGCAAAATTTGTTATGTTTTGTTTTTTTTTTTAAGAAAAAGGAAGAATAATCAAATTTTGCTAAGGGCAACCAAGTTGGTCCCCTGCATTTAAGAAAAGTAAAATGGAAGTTGATTCATTCACTGTATATATAACTATCCATATTAACAGTACGTAGAAGAAAGATGGTTTTACTTTCTGCCTTAAGGAGAGAATACAAAAGCTAGTAGAAAATCCACTCTCTTGCATAAATTATAAAATTGACATGGAAAATACAAAACTAGTAGGAAGAAAACATTGCAAAAGACAAAGATAAGCCAAAAGCTGCAGTGAATGTCTAGATTTTTATTTTGATAGATTGAATTATTCATAAAAAAATTAAATTAAAAATTAAAAATAAAAATTTGTTGTATTCTTGATTTTTTTTATTGGTAAAAAGAATTGAAAGTAGAAAAGAAAAACAAATCAATTGTTTCATAAATCTAACAAATCTACTATTTAAATCTTATAATTTACTATTACTTGTAAAATGCGACTTCCATTGATTAACAAAATTCATTTTGAACTCCATCATAACAACAAGAATTTAGCATTGGAATTCATACAATAAGAATTTAACAGATACAGTAATATTTGCTTCACGTACAGTTTAAGTTTATGGAGTATTTAAACATAATTACACAACACCCACAAATACAAATTTAGAAATTATGATGAACATAAAAACACTCATATCATCTGCTAAATTATTCTAATCGCTCCCGAGGAAACTGAACGTGTTGAATCTTCCCATCCGATTCAATCCTGAGTTCCAATGCCGCTATCACAAATTACAAAAATAGAAGAAAGAAAAATATGTTTTCACTTAAATATTAGACTAAGAAAGATTAAACTTATGAAATGCTTGTTAGAAAAGAATCTCACCCACTCAAGATGTTGGATGCAGAGCTAGTTTCTTATGAAATTGTATTGCCTGTCTATCCACCTTTCTAACAAACCACCATGGTCTTTCAGTTGTGAACACAATGTAATCTAGGCTCAATCCTAGCACCACTCCACTTTCATACCCCATCATTACAACTTGCCAAAAGAAGGGTATTTCAGAACCTTCATGTTCCACCACCAATGGTAGACTTAGTTCAGCATTCCCATGTTCCACCACCAATGGTAGACTTAGTTCAGCATTCCCATGGTCGACGCATTGCTTGGACAATGGTAACCCACACAATCCCAAGTTACCACTATAGGAATCATTATCAAACGTATCGAATTGATTCCCATGAGAAATTTGTCCAATAAAATTGTTGTTTGAAAGATCCAATACTTCAAGAAATGTCAGCTTCGTCATTTGAGAAGGAATCCTGCCACTGAGCTTGTTTGATGAAAGATCCAATGATTTAAGTGCTACCAAATTTCCAAACGATGTTGAGATAGGATCCGAAAAGTTGTTGTGAGAGAAGTTGAGCATTTGCAAGGAAATAAATTGCTCGACGTCCTTGGGAATTTTTCCACAGAATTGGTTGTTTGACAAGTCCATAGATACGAAAATATCTAAGATCTTTGTCAATTCCATCTCCAATCTTTCCGTTGTCACATTCACAGGAATTTCATTATTAATACCAAGGAAATGTGAGTATAACAAGTCTTTAGGTTTATCTTTCATTGCTCCCAAATTTTGTAAGAGTTTCGTGGACAATGTGCCCGTGAACTTATTTCCAGAGAGATCAATTATTCGCACTGTAGAGAAGCTAGAAGAAGCAATAGAATGAGGTAGAGATCCATAAAATCTATTAAATCTCAAGATAAGAACTTGCAGACTTAGAATCGAATCTAACCAACGGGGAAACCTATCCGTTAACTTGTTGTTCCCTAAATTTAAAAGTTCCAATGAAGTAAAATTAGCCAAAGATGGTGGCACTAATCCTTCCAATTGATTGTCATTGAGTAAAAGATGGCTCAACTCATTATTATTCACAAAGAATTAGGGATCTTGCCAATGAAGTTGCTACTTTGCAAGTCCAATAACTCGAGATAGCTAAAATTACCAAGACAATCAGGAATAGTTCCACTCACGTTGTTTTCGGACAAGTCCAGAACATTAAGCCGACTCAAATTGCAAATAGAAGAAGGGATGTTTGCTGTGAATTTATTCTTTGAAATGATGATCATTGACAACTCCTTTGAAATTGGAATTTGAGGATTCAAGCAAGTTGAGAGAATTGATACTTGAAGCAAGTTGGAATGAAGGTTGAGAAATCTCAAATTATTTTCCGGAAATTCCTCCAAAGTTGTCAAAAAGTTATGAAAAAGGTTCAAGGATAACAATCCTTCCCACCCTTCAGCTTCCCATTTAGAAATTCCACCAGAAATCATGTTATTGGAAAGATCTAAAACCCACAACTTCGATGTTTGAAAGAAATTCGGGAACTGCCTTACGCTACAACCAGAGAATATCACATATTTAAACTGGGGGAAAAGAGTAGTTCACATCATTACCACTTTTGCTTAATGATAATAAACTATTACTTGAAACATCAAGAATTTCAAGACTCGTTAGTTTTGAAAGCATATCTGACTTGATCACACCACTCAAGTTGTTGGGTGACAAATAAAGTGAACAAAGGTTCACAAGATCAAAAATGGAACCTGGTATTGGACCACTCAAGTTGTTTGATGACAAATCAAGCCTAGTAAGGTTCACAAGATTAAAAATGGAATTTGGTATTGGACCACCAATGTTGTTATAACTCAAATCAACCTCTTGGATGGAACTAGGCTTCTGAATTTGATCAATCGGACCAACTAGTTTGTTATAACGGAGGTCCAAGAGTGGAAGAGATTGCAGAGTAAACAGCCAAGATGGAACTGTTGGATAAATGGCAGCAGCAAAACAAAATAAAGATGAAAATGACCAAGAATAGAAAGTAACAGATGAAGCAAAAAATCAATCTTCTCATTGAAACTTTGAAATATATGATGTTACAAAAATAGTATGATAGTTACCTAACATTTTGTAACTGCTCCCATCAGTTTTAGTAACTTGCAATACAAAATAATACAAATTAAAGAGCTGAATAATTTAGCCTTTACATCTATCAAATTCAAATCCTAACAACTCTAAAAGCTAGTTGCATTTAGCTTGAATAGCATTACAAAATAAATAAATAAAGTAAACAAAAGAAACAAGCTGCTTCTAGTCCTGCTCGAATGCTGGTCTTCTGCAGCTGCTAGTCTGCTTTCTGGCCTTTTGTTGCATTCCAGTCCATGTTCAACACTCCTCCTTGGACTGTAGGCAACAAACACCAACCGAATCTCTAAGAAATTCAAACCTCATAGCACCAAGAGGCATTGTGAGAATGTCAGCCAATTGGTCTTGTGAGCTACAATGTGCAAGACTTACATCCTTTGATTGCACTACTTCTCGAACAAAATAGAATTTAAGTTTAAAATTTTTTGTTTTTCCATGAAAAACTACATTCTTGGAGATAGCTACTGCTGACTAATTATCAACCATAATCTCAGTAGGTTCAAATTGCTCCTCATTCAAATCACACAACAATTTTCTAAGCCAGATTGTCTGACTTACTACTCCAGCTGCTGCTATGTACTCTGCCTCAGTAGTTGATTGAGCAACAGTTTGTTGTTTTTTAGAGCTCAAACAAAAAGCTCCCGAACCAAGTGAAAAAAGGTAGCCTGAGGTACTCCTTATATCATCAATCGAACCTCCCCAGTCACTATCTGAGTAGCCAGTTAACTTCAGCTTACTCCCTGACTTGAGCATCACTCCAAACTTCAAGGTTCCTTTGACATACCTGAGGATTCTCTTTGCTGCCTTTAAATGTGATGTGTTGCAGCTATGCATGAAATGAGATAGCAAACTAACCGAGTGCATAAGATCAGGTCTAGTTACTGTTAAGTATAGCAAACATCCAATTAAACTTCTATACTCCCTTTCATCCACTTTTTCTTTATTTCCAAAGCTGCTCAACTTTTGTCCCATGACCAGAGGTATACTCACTGGCTTACAATTTTCCATGTGGAATTTAGTGAGTATTTTTTAGGCAAATGCATATTGACTGATGAAAATCCCTTGATCAATCTGACTTACTTCCATACCAAGGAAATAGCTCATAGTTCCCAAGTCTGTCATATCGAACATGACTTGCATTTTCTCTTTGAACTCTTGGATCAGTTCAATTTTACTTTCACTCACCAACGAACCATCCACATATATTGAAACTATCAACAGTGTCTCATCTTTAGACTTTTTCACAAACAAAGTTAGTTCACTCAAACTTTTCTCAAAGCTGAGTTTAGACAGATATTCATCAATTCTATCATACCAGGCTCAAGGAGCTTATTTCAAACCATAACGTGCCTTCTTCAGCCTATAAACCTTGTCCTTCTTTCCTTGAACTTTAAATTCATCAGGCTGTTCAACATAAATCTCCTCTTTAAGAAAGCTATTTAAGAAGCCTGACTTGACATCAAGCTGGTGGACCTTCTACTGTTTCTGTGCAGCCAAGGCAAACAGCAACTTTATATGTCTAGCCTTGCTACTGGAGCAAAAGTTTCCTCAAAGTCAATGCCAAACTGTTGGCTATACCCTTTCACCACAAGCCTAGCCTTATGTTTATTTAAAGAGCCATCTGTATTGAACTTAGCCTTGTAAACCCACTTGACACCAATGACTTTCTTCTATTCTGGTCTGTCCACTAGATCCCAAGTGTCATTCTTGTGGATCATATCAATTTCAGCCTCCATAGCTTTCTTCTAGCTCTTGCTTCTAGTAGCTTCTTCATAGTTTATGGGTTCAGTAATGGCTACATTGCATCTCTGATAGATATCAACAATGAACCTTGTCCCTCTCACAGGAGTATCATCAATATTGGCATTACTGGCTTCACTTTCTGCCAATTCTAGATTACTGTCATCTTTCTCTTCTTCAAACTGAATTATATCTGAACCATCAAAGTCCCAAAACCTCGTTTCATCAAATTTAATATCCCTACTTACCAAAATTTTCTTGGTCGAGGGAATAAATATCCTGTAGCCCTTCTTATAACTACTGTAGCCAACAAATATACCAGCAATTGACCTCTTTTCAAGTTTGGTCCTTCTTTCTGCTGTTACAAGTACATAACATATGCAGCCAAACAATTTTAAGTGTGAAACAACATGTTTGAAACCATACCATGCTTCAAAATGGGTCTTGTCCTTCACAGCATGTGTTGGCAGCCTATTGAGCAAATATACTGAAGTATTGACACCTTCAGCCCAAAAGATACCTGGAAGCCTGCTTTGGAACAACAAACACCTGGTCATGTTCATTATTGTCCTGTACTTTCTCTCACTCACTCCATTTTGTTGAGGAGTGTACATTGTGGTCAGTTGATAATGGATTTCAACTTGCTCACATAGCTTCTGAAATCTTTCAGACAAGTATTCTGAACTATTGTCTGTCCTTAAGGCCTTAATCTTGCAGCCTGTTTGATTTTCTGCCTAAGCCTTAAACTTTGCAAACATTTCAAACACCTCTAACTTCTGTTTCATAAAATAAATCGAGCAAAATCTGGTCAAATCATCAATAAACGGTATAAAATACTTACTGTCATTCAAAGAAGGTGTCTTCATTAGTCCACAGACATCTGAATGCACCAGCTCAAGTCTGTCTCGAGCCCTCCATGCCTGGTTTGCTGGAAAAGGCAACCTAGCCTGTTTACCAAGCTGACACACCTCACAAACTGATTCACTTGCATTAACCTTAACCATGTCCTCTGTCATACTCATTTTGTGCAACAAATCGAGTGACTTGAGACTAACATGGCCAAACCTCTTGTGCCAAAGATCAGTAATATCAACTGAGCTTGTATAGGCACTATTCTCAAGCGACTCACATCCAGCATGAAACATTTATCTGTCATAGGTGCTGAGACTATCTTCCTACCATGAGGATCAATTATAACACAAGAATCATTCTTGAAAACTAGTGAATAACCTTTCTTGACTAACTGGCCTACACTAAGCAGGTTCTGATCAATTTCAGGCACATAAATCACATCTAAGATAACTTTGTTACCTGATCCAGTGTTGATCACAACATTACCTCTGCCCTTTGCTTCAATCAAGTTGTCATTGCCTATCCTAACTTTCGAGACATAACTCTTGTCAAGATTCTTGAACAAGCTCTCATCAGCAGCCATGTGGTGTGAGCAACCATTGTCCACAAGCCAACTACATTTGTTGTTGACTGCAAAACATGAAGCAGTGGACACATGCTCCTCCTAAGCTTGCATATCCTCAGCAGTCTTGGCTTGTACTAGCTGAGCTTGTGCCTTGTCATGATTTCTACAAATCTTCTCATGATGGCCATAATGCTTACAGTTCTTGCACTGGATGTCTAGTCTGGTCCAGCAAAATTTCTCCAAATGATTGGTCTTTTTGCAGTGAATGCATTGTGGAAACCTCCTTCTGCCTGCTTCTCTGTTTACTTCTTTCTTGGCTTTATCCTTTCTTTCAAACCAAGGTTTCTTAGCTCTCTGATTTGAGCTAGAACCTACTATGGCTTTTGCTTGAAAGGCTCCTTCAGGGTTCTCCTCCTGTCTGCTAGCCCTTCTCTGCTCGAGTGCATAAAGAGAATTAACCAATTCAGACAAGAAAATGGTTGTGAGGTCCCTCGAGTCCTCCAGTGAGAAGATTTTTTATTCAAACCTCTCTGAAAGAGTGGTAACCACCTTCACAACCACTCTACTGTCACTAAAATCCTCTCCTAGGAGTCTTATATTATTGACAGTAGTCATTATCCTGTCAGAATACTGTTTAATAGTTTCTGACTCCTTCATTTTTAAGTTTTTAAACTCTCTTCTCAGGTTGATGACTTGTTGCTGCCTGGTCTTGTCTAATCCCATAAACTCCTCTTTCAACCTGTCCCATGCCTGCTTAGGAGAATCACAGACCATGATGCGAGTAAAGATAACATTAGACACACCATTCTGCAGACAGGCTGATACGAGTTACAAAAGCCCAAATTCTTGAAGGCGAGGCCCAATAAGCAAATTCCCAGCCCAATCAAGAAATCCATCCATACTTAGTTGAAAATCAGGCCAAATTGTCAAAGTGGCCCAAGTTGTAAAGTTTTATTTTTATTTTTATTTATTTATTTATTTATTTACTTAGTTTAAATTTTTATGTCAATATTCAGTCCAAGAGTCCCAGATAAAATGACCTTTGACCAAATTTCCATATTAAAATAATTAGGATTTTTTTTTTATTTTAGTTTTCTAATTAGATTAGGACTAGTTATAAGGCCTATTTAAAGGCATGGCTGTCCACCTTGTTAAACACTTATCATTATTATTAAAATTTCAGATTTGTTGAGAGCAGAATTTTCTTTGAGTTTTCTCCAAGATTTCTCTCTTGAGTTTTCTTTAGAAGTTGTTTTAACAATCTTTTTGATTGTGGGAGCCATCTTCAACCTTCTTCTTGCCATTGATATTCTTTGGAGGGGAGATTAGAGCCGTTTGAAGGGAGTTGTGAGATCTTTCGAGATTTCAAGGCTTCTTAGGACTTATCTTTTAATTTCTTACTGTCAATTCTTTCTTTATTTCTACTTGTGCTGAATCATTATCTAATCTATTTTCTGTTCTTATTGTGTTTTCAGCCTTTTTCTATCTTAAGGAATCAGCCCAAAAATCCCCAATTTCTAGGGTTCTTGCCGATTCATCCATACTCTTTTTGGGAGAAATTAGATTGCCGAAATTTGGGGAAAACTATGTTGGTGTTCAATTGGGCAGAATCACAATCTCCTTGAGGGTTTCAAGAACCCTAACACTTATTTCTATTCTCAATTTGATTCTTTGCTGATTTGGGGATTTTATTTCAGATCTGAAAATTCAAAAATCTAATCTTTTAATTTTCTGTTTCGTTTCAGATCTAATTGTTTAGGGTTTTTGTAGGAGTTTCTCGTGACTTGGCAACTCGATCTTGGTCCGCGCGCAACCCCGTATCATTTGGTATCAGATTTTGGGCGTTTTGGGTGTTCTTGGTTGATTTCTAAACTGATCTCTATTTTTTAAAGCATAAACGGCAGTTTTACCCAGAAAAATTGTTCAAAAAAATTTCATTTGAGTGGGTAAACGTTGTCCGATTGATCTGAAATTTTACATACATGTTTTTGGCATTGTGATTGAATATAAAAAAATTATTCCCACAAAAAAATCAGTCAAAAAAGTCAAAAAAATAAAAAAAAATACGAAATCAATAAAAATTTGAAAAAAGATTTAGCGGGTTGAATTTGGTGCCCAAAATTTCCAGATCAAAAATTCAATATATAAGGACACTCCAGATTTAATTTTGTGATTTTTGGAGATCGGGAACACCTCGAACGAAGTTGTCAAGTTACTCCGCAGTTTTTCGGGTTTTCTGTTTTCAGCAATTTTTATTGATTCTTAGCTGTAGGTTTTCATTTGTTTCCCTTTATTCTTCCTTTACGTTATCTAACACCTTCTTGTTTCTTGTGTTAGTAGGATTTAAACATGTGCACAACTTCTTCCTCGGTGCAACACGAATCAATTGGTGTCTCGTCAGTTTTTGGCATCCTAGTGCAAATTAGGATTCTTTGGTAGTTTGGTTCACACTCTCTAATTGGTTGATATAAACTCTGATAAAGAACTCACAAGATTGAATTCGACCTCACTGAGAATTTGATTTTTTCTTTTTGAGTGATTAACGGTGAGGTTTGATAACTTTTATTTTTGAGTGTTGAGTGTTTTGCAGGTTTTAAAAAAAATGTCTACAGGTGATAATACTAGTGACATATTTAAAAAATTCCAACAACAGTTGGACGAACAGGCTGCTGCACTTCGAGCGTTGACTGCTACTATCAATGAGGTGCGGTTGAATCAAGAGCCTCAATATCGAGATCAAATTAAAGACGATGTGGATAACCAGCCTCCTGCTCATAGGCGCGCTCCTCGGCGTGTCCCTAGAACTGATTATGATCTTCATGATCGTGGACAACCCTCTTTGGCAAAACCAAAGAGCGAGCAGCAACGAGAACATCTCTTTCATACTCGCTGCCATGTACAAGGTAAGCTTTGTAGAGTTATTATTGATGGTGAAAGTTGCTCGAACGTAGCCAGCACGACGATGGTGGAAAAGCTTTGCTTAACCACTACCAAGCATCCACGACCTTATCAACTACAAGGGCTTAGCAACGAAAGCCAATTTAAGGTCACTCAACAAGTGCGCATCGCCTTTTCTATCGGTAAATATCAAGACGAAGTCGTGTGCGACGTAGTACCTATTCAAGCCTGCCATTTATTGCTAGGAGAACCATGGCAACTGGATCGAAAAGTCACTCACGATGGTCGTACCAATAGGTATTCTTTCAAGCATCAAGGAAAGAAACTTACCTTAGTGCCGCTCACTCCGGAACAAGTCCGTGAGGACCAAATCAAACTGAGAAATTCTGTTAAAACAAGTGAGGAAAAAGAAAAAGAGAATGAAAATGAGCAAAAAGAGATTGAGAGTGAAAAGGAATGTGAAACAGAAAAGAAATTTGAAAAAGAAGTTGAAGAAAGAAGAGAAAATGAGTTAGAAAAAGAAACAAAAGAAAAAGACGAGGAAAGGGTAGTGAGGAATGTTTCCACTAACCAAGATATGAATTTTTCTTGTGTTGCTACTTTTCAGGTTCCCGAAAGATCGAAAGATAACTTTCAACTTCAATACCTCTCAAATGAAAGACGCTTTCATACGATCAACTTAGGCAAAGATGAAATCACACTACATGATCCCGAAGGTAAGCGAGGTAAGGAAATTTTAGAAACCGAGTCCAGTGCAGATTTGAAAATTATTGATAAAACTTTTGGTGACTTAGTTCTTAAAAGATCCCCTCATTTTGATCCGATTAATTGTTACTCTTCGATTGTGGTTGATAAAGTCATTACGAAAAGAAGCGTGATTTGTTATTCTCTTGATTTACCTTGTGTAAAATCCTCGAATTTGTCCAAATCTGTTTTGGAGAATAAGGTAACGAAATTTTCCAAATTTGTTTTCAATTTATATTCATGCCTTAAACAGTTTATGTGGTTGTACATGAAGTTTGAGTTCCATTTGACAAAGGTTAACTCAACAACGGAGATTCGACTACACTATGCCCCCGATGAGCGAAGGTTTGTTTTAAATGAAAAAGGTAAAATTGACCCTTATTCTTCTGCTTATCGAGGTAAGATGCTTGAAACCTTTGAAACACTTTTGTACTCCTCGGATAGTGATAAAGATCGTGTTGATGAACACTTAGATCGAAACGTGCTTGACTGTCCTATTTTATTTATTGATGATCTATCTGTTTTGATGGTTGATAAAAAGATTCTTGTTTTTGATAATGCATGTGTGAGTGAATCTATAGACCGTCGATTAATGCATGGTAAGATTATGCAACTCTGTGAACCATGTGAATCTTTTCAAATACCTACTTGTGACGATTATGTTTACCATTTGATTTATTACTCGCAATTTATTCATGGTTTGTGGGAACAATGTGAGACGACTGAATGCCTTAAAACATGTCCATCTTTGTTTCAAATATTTGACGAGGCAGTGGTGAGTAAATTAGATTGTTTGCATGGTAATCTGAATCTGTCCATTCACATGCGTTATACCTGTTCTGTTATGCTTATGATTGGACTACAAGCTTGTTTCCGTTGCTATTTACTATCTCATGGCTATTCTTTTCAGTGGACTCAATTGCCATTAGTCCCGTTCGATAGAGGAAAGTCGAGTTCATTTGATTTTTCAGATTCGAGGACGAATCTTTTTGAGGAAGGGGGAATGATACGAGTCACAAAAGCCCAAATTCTTGAAGGCGAGGCCCAATAAGCAAATTCCCAGCCCAATCAAGAAATCCATCCATACTTAGTTGAAAATCAGGCCAAATTGTCAAAGTGGCCCAAGTTGTAAAGTTTTATTTTTATTTATTTATTTATTTACTTAGTTTAAATTTTTATGTCAATATTCAGTCCAAGAGTCCCAGATAAAATGACCTTTGACCAAATTTCCATATTAAAATAATTAGGAGTTTTTTTTTATTTTAGTTTTCTAATTAGATTAGGACTAGTTATAAGGCCTATTTAAAGGCATGGCTGTCCACCTTGTTAAACACTTATCATTATTATTAAAATTTCAGATTTGTTGAGAGCAGAATTTTCTTTGAGTTTTCTCCAAGATTTCTCTCTTGAGTTTTCTTTAGAAGTTGTTTTAACAATCTTTTTGATTGTGGGAGCCATCTTCAACCTTCTTCTTGCCATTGATATTCTTTGGAGGGGAGATTAGAGCCGTTTGAAGGGAGTTGTGAGATCTTTCGAGATTTCAAGGCTTCTTAGGACTTATCTTTTAATTTCTTACTGTCAATTCTTTCTTTATTTCTACTTGTGCTGAATCACTATCTAATCTATTTTTTGTTCTTATTGTGTTTTCAGCCTTTTTCTATCTTAAGGAATCAGCCCAAAAATCCCCAATTTCTAGGGTTCTTGCCGATTCATCCATACTCTTTTTGGGAGAAATTAGATTGCCGAAATTTGGGGAAAACTATGTTGGTGTTCAATTGGGCAGAATCACAATCTCCTTGAGGGTTTCAAGAACCCTAACACTTATTTCTATTCTCAATTTGATTCTTTGCTGATTTGGGGATTTTATTTCAGATCTGAAAATTCAAAAATCTAATCTTTTAATTTTCTGTTTCGCTTCAGATCTAATTGTTTAGGGTTTTCGTAGGAGTTTCTCGTGACTTGGCAACTCGATCTTGGTCCGCGCGCAACCCCGTATCACAGGCCATGGCTTTGTGCTTCTTGGCTCGTTCCTCACCATGTTGCCTGATCTGAGCAATGGTAGGATTTGCTCTTAATGGTGGTGGCTCGACATCACTTTCAACTGCACTCCAGAGGTCAAGTGCTTGGAGATATGTCTTCATCTTGACTATCCAAATGTTTTTGAAAACTAAAACTTAAACAACAGAGGTCCTCAAAGATAAGAGGCTCTGATTACCATTTGTTGGATAAATGGCAGCAGCAAAACAAAATAAAGATGAAAATGACCAAGAACAGAAAGTAACCGATGAAGCAAAAAATCAATCTTCTCATTGAAACTTTGAAATATATGATGTTACAAAAATAGTATGACAGTTACCTAACATTTGTAACTGCTCCCATCAGTTTTAGTAACTTGCAATACAAAATAATACAAATTAAAGAGCTGAATAATTCAGCCTTTACATCTATCAAATTCAAATCCTAACAACTCTAAAAGCTAGTTGCATTTAGCTTGAATAGCATTACAAAAATAAACAAAAAGTAAACAAAAGAAACAAGCTGCTTCTAGTCCTGCTCGAATGCTGGTCTGCTGCAGCTGCTAGTCTGCTTTCTGGCCTTTTGTTGCATTGCAGTCCATGTTCAACAGGAACTCCACTTATAGAGTTATTAAATAACCGAAGTTTCTCTAGAAATTGAAGCCCACTAACATAATTTGGAAAGGGACCTTCCAAGTGGTTTTTTGACAAATCCAAATAGGTAATTTTTGTGAGGTTGAAGATAGTTGTCGGAAGTGGACTACTCAAATTGCATGAAGAAAAGCTCAAAGAAATTAATTTTCTAAGGTCTCTAAAAACATCTGGAATCTGTCCTTCAAGCGAATTTCCTTGTAAATAAACGGAAATGATTTTAGTGAGATTTCCAAATGTTGCTGGAATTGGCCCCCTAAAACCACAATGGGAAAGGTCCAACAACTCAAGGCCACTACTGCAGTCTGTGTTAGGGAGATAACCTGTGAGATTTCATTCTCACTTAAATCTAAATTTTTGAGGTTTGGAAGCTGAGAAACTTGAGTTGGAAATTCCCCATGTAATTGACAATGTGAGAGACTCAAATGTTCAAGGGACGAAGACAAGTTTAGAAAGGAAGTAAGTGCAACATCAGACATATCTACATAGTCAAGCACAAGGTTTATTAATTTTGTCAAGTTTCTTGCAAGCAAGTCGAAACCTTGGCCATCAAATCTCAATTCAGAATTGGAAACATCAAGTGAAACCAAACTTGACAAGACACTGATTTGATGCGAGATTAAGCCAGAGAAGGCATTATCAGAAAGATTAAGATGGGTTAAACTCACCAACTGACTAAATAACTTTGATGAAATGGTGCCATCGAAACCATTCCCAGAAAGGTTGAGTCGTCGTAGTCCATGAAAATGAAACAAGCTGCGAGTGCTCTCAATAAGAGAGCCTTCGAGGTAGTTGTAGCTCAAGTCAAGCCATTGGAGGTTTTGAAGTTGAAAGAGGTCGTTGTTTGCAAAGAGAGAACCAACAAGGCAACTCTGACTAAGATCGATGCCGCTCCCTCCCATGAACAACAATCAATGCTTTTGTTCAATGACTCTGTCTATCCTGGGGTAAGGATCTTTATTATCACCATCAGGGTTCAAATCACAATCAACAGACATGGTGGTTTTAAAATGGAGCAAAGCATCTCTTTGATGTGGGAGACATAAATGAGAGGATGGAGGAGGAACAGAGGAACACAAAGTCCATGAAAGTTGCAAGACCACCAAAACCAGGCAAAGGCTTCCCATATTTTTTTTTCTCCAAAAAGGAAACAAGTACAAAGTTAAGAAACAAAGGGGTATGAATCATAACAACAACCAAGTCCTTAATTGAATTACAAAATAATTTATCATATTTTAAAATACTTTTATACTTTTTTTATTAATTTGATATTTAAAAACTTGTGGTCTAATAATGTCACTAGTTCTGTACCCTTTGAATTTTTGAAATTTAGTCCCTATATTTTTAATTCTAAAAATTCAGTCTTTCTACTTGTTTGATTTGAAATTAAAGTCTGTTTGATAATATTGTAAATTTATTTATTTTAATTTTTAATTTGTTATAATTTATACTTTAACTTTTACATCAAACCTTTAAAAACTAAAATATCGGTAATTCATTAATAATGGAATCCAAACTTAGCGCTCATTTTTCAACTTAGTTAATACTTCAATTACTATCAGTATTAATCATAATTACACAATACGCACGAATACAAATTTAGAAATTATGATGAAGACACAGCCACTCATATCATCTCCTAACTTTATTTATTCTAATCTCTTCTAACGAAACTGAACATGCTTAATCACTCAACCGTACAAGAAAATATTCACCAATGTACAAGAATAGTCACTCAATTCATTTTATTTTGATAACTTAACTATTAATTTTTTCGATTTAATCACTCAATTTTTCTTAATTAAATATTTTAGTCACTCTTTCTTTTCACTTACTAACAAAGTCTAATATGGGCTTTTTCTATTATCTAATAACAGATTTAACTTTATTAATATTTTTATTTAAAAAAACATTATTCATAAATTGTAAAAAGGATTATCCATGTATAAAATTTAATATGATTAAATTAACCATTATATTTTATAAAAAGATCATGCTTCAATTACAATAAATATTAACCATGAAAAATCGAAATCATATATACTTAAAGCACTATAGAGTGAACATAAAGAAAAAAAAAAGTCTTGATTGTACCATTCAAGTCTATCCCATTTTAGTTGTCAATACGACTTGCATATTTTTTTTTTATTTTTCGTTTTTTGAACTACAGCCACGAACTTTGAACACGAATCATAAAACGGATATAGAATTAAACCATTAAACCTAATTTAACAATAAATTATTGTATTTCATAAATAATTTTACACTTTTTTATTCAATTTTAAATATTCATAGTTTTAAGATTTATATTTAGTTATAAACATTATTTTCTTTTATTGTCCAATGAACACATCAAAAATTAAAGGTATACTTTTATGTGAATAGAGAGAATGGCAGTGGCTGTATTATCAATGTGGATAGAGAGATATGAGAAAGGGATTGGTATTAGACAGCTGAGTTGTAACTCGTGGGCGAAGATGGAATATTGAATGTATCCTAGTTAAAACATGGCATACCATAGTTACAAAAATCCATAGTTCAGAAAAACCACGTGAATAGAGCGAATGGCAGTGGCTGTATTTTCATGTGTAAATCCTGTGGTGGTATACCAAAGCCATTGCATCAATAATCAAGTCCATAAATACGAAAATGACCACGGTATTCGTCAATTTCAGCTCTAATCTTTTCGTTCTTAATTGTAGCACAAAAGTCTATCTTATTTTAGACATTAGGACTTACATTTTTTTTTTTGATTTCCCATTTCATTGTCTACTTTTCATTTTGTACCAAAAAATAAGGCTTTTTTTATAAAAATTATATTAAAAAATTAATTAATTACAAAAATGAGGTGGGAACAAATTAATTATGAAAATGATGCGTTTGTTACAGTGCTCCTCAATGTCGTTTGACACACCGGCGGCACCACCCCACTTTTCATCCAATCATGCAACAATCAATAAGGTTTTAAAAAATAATTTTTTTGTGCCGCCACTGTGTCAAGTAGCACTGGTATGTATTTGTAAAAAAAAAGCCGTGAAAATATGAGTATACACGATGAAAGAAAAAAACAAAAAAAAAATTATTGGTGCCTCCCATGTGTATCAAGTGGAATCACATTAATTTAAAAAACCCTGTTAGAAAAAAAAAGCTTAATAACAATTTATCGTTTTTAAAATATTTTTACACGTTTCTATTTATTTGATATTTAGAATTTTAGGTATAATAATGCCCCTAGTCCTTGTACACTTTTTTTTTTAATTTAGCCTCTCTACTTTTAATTTCTAGAAGTTAATCATCTACTTGTATGATTTAAAAATTAAAGTCCAATTGTAACAATGTTAATTTATTTCTATTAAATTTGAATATATTATTAATTGGACTTTGATTTTTAAATCAAATTAATAGAAGTTCATTAATAGTGTTGTTAATTGGACTTTAATTTTCAAGTTAGAAAAATGAAGGTACAAAATTTTAAAAGTCTAAAGAATACAAGGAGTGGGGTGTAATTAAAGTAAAAATCTAATATAATTTTCGCCCTTATTTTTTTATTATTAAAAATGATTATAGGTATTTTTTTCCTCAAACCCCAAATTAATTATATCCATTTGGTTGAATGAAATACAAGCATCCAATGGAGTTGTAAATTGGTATACAAGCTCAACGGAAGCCTTTCTTCTAAAACCCATTTCCATGCTTACAATAAAATTCCATTTCTTATAAAATGCATTGCCATCCAAAGGGTTTTTTTTTAAAATGAAATTCCCCTTCATCCGAATTGATGATACACCAATCAATTCTTAATCCAAGGTCCAGTTCCAAACAACAACAGATGAATCTAAGTGAAAAAAAAAATACTACGAAAATTATGTGGACTTCAATTAAACAGCTACCATTGCAGCCACTATTGCTTGCAATGGGTAGGGAGGGGGATGACCGGAGAGAATAGATCCAAAAGAGCTGACAAATAAACTACCGGCAAATCCACCACCAAGGAGGGGCCAAAGCCTAGGACAGAGTCACCAAGACCGTCGACTCCCCTCAATGGCTGTAGATCCAATATCTTCAAGAGGGCATCAACAACCAACCTGTGACGGTTCGATGCAACTCAATCAACATCACCATGCCCAAGCCTTCAAGGCCAAACAGCAACGGTGCACTGCCTTGTGCAGTGTCCTTGCCAAGCATTTAAAACAAAAGCCGAGAAAACCAGAATCAATCCAACTATCCCTTTATTCAAATTGATATACCAGTCAATTCTCAATCCATTCTCAATCCAATCGACAGATCTGATTCCACCAACAACAGATGAATCTAAGTGCAAAGAAAACATACCATGAAAAATATGTGGAGAATTTCAATTAAACAGCTACCATTGCAGGCAAGCTATATACTATTTTTTTATCTAAACAGTAGTGGCACACTTAAACCATTTATCAGCGAAGCAATTTGCTCCTTAACAATCTTATGTCCCCTTACATAAAATTCCAATAAAATAGCAGTGGCTAACAACAGATGACAGAATACAGTTACAGTTGCAGTCTAATAATAAATTTCATCAAAACCCAAAGTTTAAATGAAACCAAACTCAAACCCTCGCTACCGATCTTTGAGTTCCTGCTCGAATTGAAGCAATTTCTCCCGGACGGGCTGCAAAAACCGCTTCTTCAAGTCCTGGATAATCTGCTGCTTGTCTTGCTGCACGAAATCCTTTTCTTCACTAAGCTGTACTGCCATCTATAATTATCCAAAACGGAAAAGTTTTAGTTAGTTTCAGTCATTTCTGCCAAGTTCTATTATGGTTCTAAAAAGTCGATAGATTACCAATGCCTATTTGCCTAACATATAACCATGGAATGAAAACAATTGCCCTCCCCTAAGATTGGTTTTAGGGTTCAAAATATCATGTTCTCTCCTAAACCTACACCTACAAATCAAGTATTCTTATTGCATTCTAGTCATAATCGTGATATATTTATACTACATATTTTATCATGTTAACAGTTCGTATTATATAGCTATTGACGCATTCCTATATTTATATAAAGTTCATGTTATTGTTTATAGGTTAAAATATGCCATAACTCTTTGTGATCTTCACAAATTTGGAATCTAGTCCTTATACTTTTATTTTCAAAAAATTAATCATCTACTTTTCAGATTTCAAAATTCAGGTCCAATAATTAACTCTATTTTTCTTTGTTAAATTTGACAATGAGACATTTTGAAAAAAAACTCGCTTGGTAGTCAAGTAACTAAGACAATGACTACCAAGTAACCAAGACAATGACGTTGTAATGAACCTGAATTTAACAAAACAATTTTCGCAATGTTAACAGTTGGACCTGAATTTTGAATTCTGAAAAGTACAACTAAATTCCTAAAAATATAAGTACAGGGACTAAATTCCAAATCTACAAAGAGTAGAGGGACTTATGGCATATTTTAACCTTGTTTATATTATGTTGGGGTTTTAATTGTATTCTACTTTTCTTCAAATCATGTGTAGTATCCAAATATTTTAAGTGTACCTAAAACAGTAAATTCTATCAGTTAGAATTAATATTTGGTCAAATTTTTTTTCAAATTCAATAGTATATTCTACTGGTTTATTGTTTCAATTTCTCTCATTAATTCCCACCATTATGCTTCACACTATTTTGTTCCAACCTCCTTTTCTACAATAAAACAACCACAGCAACACCAATTCTTTGGTTTATTAGTTTATGCCATATATGTCACTTGGCAATTTCATGTAAGAGACATATTCTACAGTAAACACTATCCTAGCACTGGCAGTCATTGAATTTATAACAAAGGCCTATCCATCATAACATGTCATAGAATTTATACCATAGGCCCATGCATTATAACATGTTTGCATTTACGTATACCAAGATCTATTCAACAAGTTTATCCTCTATCTCTTCTAAACCAAATAGTTATCTCTCAATTCAAGCATACCTGCAAATCATCGAGCTCACCAAATGAAAATTCTGGGATATCAATATGGCCCTTAACCGTCTTATTCTCCTCCCGTAGATGCCACTCCCCTGATTTCCATTTAGATCCCAATTTGATCAACAAAGTGATAAATAAGCTTAGAAAGCAAAAGCATAACACCATATTTAGACCCACTTACCCTTGATTTTTAATGTCAACTCATACGTATAGCCAACACGCTTCTTGTTTCGTACAGTCACCAAAAAAGCCTGCTCAAACAAGAAAAATCCACCATAAAATAAGGTTAATATCTATGTATACAGCCATAGCTATAGTTTAGTTAAGCTTACATCAATGGAGTCAAATAACATTATAAGACAAAAACACAAATAGAAGTAAGAAAAATAACTCACATCGCCAACACACTTGGTTACATCAGAAATTTCAGCCTTGCCACAAGATAAATCCAATGAACCCACAGATTTAAGCAATTCCTGGAAAATAAAACTGGGTTCTTCAGTACATCTCAAGCTTTTAAACATACGTATTGTTGAGGGGAAGTTGGCCTCAGACCTTCAACGAAAGGTATTGTCTTCCTAACTCTATGAAGCCCTTTGGGCTCTCCTTGGATTACAGGAGACAGAACTCCACCACAGGACAATACCTTCCGTTGAGGGTCCGAGACCAACCTCCCCTCAACACATATACATTATGTATATCAAAAATCAGGGTTTTGCATATAGACCTTTAATCTTTGAGTAGCCCAGTTATTAAGGTTTTTCTCCTCCCAAGTTCCAGCCTATGGTGAACAAGGACCAAAAAAACATTAAACGAAATCATTGAAATGTACGAAAATCTGAAATACCCATTAATAAAACCCTAGATCAGATCACAAACATGAGCATAGAAAATGCAAATTTTTTTAAAAAAAATAAAAAAATAAGGCATTACCTTATTCCAAACAGAAACAATAGATGTAGACTGAGATTGAGTTGAAAGGATGTCTTGAGCAGTGAGCTTCTTAGGAACAGGGAGCGGAGCAGCGTCCGCCGTCGTTTCTCTCACCCAATAAGTATACGACGCCGCCTGCCCATTGCCGTTGCCGTCGCCGTGGGCGTGGGCGTTCTCTACTCCTCCATTCTCCATCTCTTTATATGCCAATTGTATGGATCCAATTTAATTGAAGATTTGCTGGATGGAAGGATGAATCGGAGAATGGAGAAGAAGGGAAGATTTATTTATTATTTAAGATTCATTCAAATTAGGATTTTCTGGAAGCTTCTTCCAATATTATGGCTTTTTAAGTTGAAACCTAGAGTCTTCCTCTTGCTTTTATTTATTTTTATGGAAAATCTCACCATTCTTATTTTTAGGGGAAACTATTTTTATACTATATTTTCTAACACCCACAACGTGGGTGAAAAGGAAACAAAATCGATTAATAAAAATAAATAGAAAATCTTTTAAGTGAGGATAGCTTTTACAATTTATTGGTTAAATATTTTATTAGGAGAAATAGGGGTTTGTTTTAGATTAAAGAAATTGAAATTCCTATGTAATTTTATGTTTTTTCATAAAAGTGAAATTCCAACTACAAACTAGGCGTGTTCATTCGGTTAACCGACCCGAAATAACATTAACCGAATTAACCGACCTTTCAAAAATTTTAACCGTTAACCGAACCGAAATTTTTTCAAAAAAACTTAACCGAACGAAATTTTTTCGTTAACCGAAAATTATATGTTTTTTATTTTTGGTTAAGAATTAACCGAATTACCCGAATTAACCGAATTACCCGAATTACCCGAATTAACCGAATTAAATCACTACATAATTAAATTATTTTTAGACTTTAGTTTTAGTTTTAGAATTTTATTTTTATTTTTATTTATTAAATTTTTTGTAATTTTTATGATTGGGTTGGGTAATTGGGTTGACTTAAATACTTGGGTTTGGATTGGGTTTAGGTGAATAGTGAGCCTATTTATATATTATAATTTTATTTATTAATTTTTTCGGTTAAACTAAAAAAATTGGTTAACCGGCCGGTTTCGAACCGAATTAACCGTTAACCGAAAAATAAAAAAATAATTAACCGACCCCCGACCGAAAAAATTCGGTTAACCGACCGATTAACCGAATTCGGTCGATTAACCGAATTTTTTCGGTTTTACCCGAATTTTGCACACCCCTACTACAAACCCAATCAGATTTCATTATCAATTATGCCAATTCAACATCGAATTATAAAATTTGGCTAATTACAAAAAATAACTATAAATCAGAAAAATTAACTTGATTTGAATAATTACAATTTTCACCTTAAATCGAAAGAAAATACCCATTTAATTAGCTTAAACTTACATCCAATTAAAGAATTATATGCGAATTGAGGAACATTGAATTGATTTTCTCTCTTAATTTTAAGGAAGCTAAAAAACATATTTATTAAATTCTCCAATAGATTTGTTTTATGTGATATCAATCTCAAAAAATATTAGTATAAATTTTTTCATAACAAATATCATTTGTTCCAATTCTATACGTAAAACTTTAAATTTATACAAACAATACATAATGCAAAATATGCAATCTAATAATATAAAAAAAATTAATGTCTTGTAATTTTTATAGTACATTTTTATTAATTTTTCGAAATTAATTCATTCAATGCTTGAGATATATTTATTACATATTTCAAAAAAAAATCAATTCTTTCTATTTTATTTCATTTTTATATTATCTTAAAATAAAGAAAAGACATTCATATCTATTTTCATTTTACGGTCCATAAATATTAATATTTTTGAAATTTATAATTGCCCTCACAACAATATTAAGATTTGAACCTAAATTCTTTTGATGGTACATAATTTTGTTTAATGTGTGCCAAAAATGAATTCTAAATCGAGGTACAACTCAAATCGATTTTTTATTTTTTATTTTTTTTTCCTTAACCCTAAAAGCAAGTTGAGGAAATCTCATTCTACCAACCAACCATATCGTTGAAATTGAATGAAGAAGCAGACACTATTGACTTTTCAACTTTGAATTTCATGTCAAACTTTGCCTTCAATGCTCAAAACAAAGACCTAACACTAAATGCTCCCACAATTTTCGGATTTTTAAACATCATCCATCATCAATAACCAATCACTACAATTTGGTCATCTAATCTCAATCTTCAGATCAATATACCCTTTAAGAACAGTACAACAAAACCTAACAACTACATCAAAATTCAGTTTTCTTAATATAGGACCTCCATGGTACTTTTACAGATAAATAGAAGAGGTATGAAATATAATTTTCCCATTACATCAAAGTTCAAACCTCAACTTGAAATCCCATTATTATTTTCTTTAATTTGTTTTTGCTTGAAGGCAATCAGACCTAGAAAGCTCAAAATAATAATAGTAATGATAACAGACAATGCATGTATGGAGTGAGGGATATTATCAGCAGAAGATAATTGAATGCTAAACAGCTTACTTGAAATCCCACCTCGTCTCGGCTTGTTTCATCTCATCAGGTCAGGTAGCAGCAGACAAGGGTTGAATGGCAGCAAGCGGATTAACTTGGTATGAAAATGCAAGTTCCCATAAGTCTACCAAACACTTCTTCACAAACAAAGCTTGTCTCTTAACAATCCTATAAACAACAACAAATATATATCATATACAAATATACATGTATTCATTCATTGTCAATAGAATATATATATACACATTTCCCTTTCTCTACCAGAAAGGCATTCATGAATTTCTAACCTAGGACCGTAATTAAGAACATTAAGTATGCTTCAACAATTGAAAGTTATGAACAAATATTTCAGGGTAAAAGAACAAGAAGACAATCTTACCTCTGTAAAGAAATTCCTCTCCTTCGAAGGATGTAGTATACGAGAAGGACCAGACAGCCAATCAAGATTTTACCATTTGATATGACCACCCGATGATTACCGAACTTCAAAGTGATATTAGAAAACCAAGATAGAAAGCCGTGGGGTTGTCCGCACAGTTTCAAATTTGCCTGCTTTGAATCTCTCTCTCCATTAAGCAGGCTGCTGGTCTTTAAGCCTTTTGGTGTCCCCTTAGGCACATTTGGACCCTTATTGGAAGAATGAGATTCATGGTTTGCCAGAGGCAAATGTGACGAGGAGCCTTGTGGTAAATGAGTTACCTTTGTGGAATATAGGGAGTGCAATCTTCTCAAAAGGTCCTAGAATAATACATGTAAAGATGGTAAGTTGGTGCAATACTCGTATATTCCAAGAGAAAACAAAAATTATTCCCTCATAATTAATAAAATCAAGCACCACCAACACCATGACAAGCAAAGTACAAGAAAATAAATTGTTCTAAAGCTTGTCTGGTGTGAAATTGCATGATGTGAGAAAGAACCTCCTTGCAGATGCAAATCTATAAGTAGTCCAGCCTATGAAATAGATTGCATTTCAAAGGAACAAAAGATACATGCATATAAATAGTTGTATGAGCTAGGAACCTAATGATTCAATTAGGAAATGCCCAAATTTGACTTAAAGCAAAGCCTAACTAAACAATGAAAAAATGTTCAAGACACTGGACTTAATTTTGCAATTTCAAGAAGACAAGAAATTTTCAATGTACACGACTCTTAAAACAAGAAAAAAAAAACGATCTTGAAACTTAAACCTAGAAGTTAGGACTGAAAAACAACAAATAAAGCCTATTCAAGCACCCAACTAAGATACTCAGCAGTGGAAATGTGCTAAGTTACAGTCTGGGCATGAGGACCGACCTTAGCACACCATTTAATGTTAAGCATGAACCTAAAACCAATCAACAATATATGGAAAGGCAGAACCTAAAGATAAGGCCATAGCAAATCCGAAACTTAGCCAATGTGAGATAACATAATTTAAAAATTCCCTCTTTCTCGTAGGCCCATTATTAACAACTAAACAACTAAGCATAAGACTTGGCATCAATAAATAAGGTAACAAAGAACTAGGGCTCTAATACCATGTTAAGCGCAAAAGGCCACTAGCTAATTCTAAATTAACTGATGCACCGTTGTACTTAACACAGTGTAAAGCTCTTCTCAACAGTGCTCCACCATCAACACAAATCATGCTGAATTTCAACTACCAAAAATTTGTAAACAGCTAGATGAAGTATATTTATGTACACAAAAGGCGCAGACTCAATCTAACAGTGTACTAAGACATTTCTACTTAAGCATATATTACCTGTCGGTTTTTCTCTGGCAAAGCAGTTTGCTCAACCCAAGAGATTGCAAGATCGACATCACTGGAAACTGTTCCCAGAAGCATGACAGCATACAACTCAACAACTTCAATATACTTATCAACTCCCAAGACAGTATAGCTATCACTTCCACCCTTGAAATTCGTACTTGTTTCAGCACTAGCAAGAACATAGTATTGTTCATCCACATATCTCCACTTGCTAAGAAACTCCTCAAGAAACTCTTTGGCGCCTAAAGCTGAAGCTTCTGATATTTGGAAACATACCCTGAAGATTCAATAACGGAAGGAATTTTAGTACCATTGTCCTAGATGTTCAGATGCCTATCCCAAGGAAAAATGTTATTGTAGCATTGAAAGTAGATCTTATATAATATAATACGGGTAAGCGTGGATATACAACTTCCATTCAGAAACGAGACCTCAGCAACACTAGCCTCAGAAAATAAGAAAGAAGGGACGAAAGCTATACACCCATCAGGCAGTAATAGTAAAACAAAAAAAGTTGGAGATAAAAGAAAAGGGATAAAATTAAACATTTTTGGCCTCCAATGAAGCTGGATTCAGAATGGGATAAAAAGTTGGAAGCAGTATATAAAACAAAAATAAGAATTGTTTTCAGTGAATAGTTATGTTAATCTCTCCATCATCCCTAAATTCATACATAGGAATTGAGGTATAATCCTAAAAATATATATTAAAAAATATAGAGCATAACACAAATTCATAGGTAACATAGATGAATAAAAGAAAGAAAGGATTACCCAGTAAGAAGAACTTGAACAGGGATTGATTCAATTGAAACAAATAACGTTTTGAGCTCATTCAGAATTGTAGATGTCCTGCAACGAATAGCATCATAATCAGCTAAAATAAGCAAAAAGAAAGCTATAACATGTTCCTTTTTCAATTTTCCCCCCTACCAAACAAAGCTATACCTGGAGAGTTGTTTCAAGGACTGAACCAAGACCATACCAGCAGCCTCCATCGCTTCATACAAATCAAACTCAGAATCATCATCAATCGATACATTGGGGCTGCCTCTTTGCTTTATTATGGAAGAAGCTAATGATGCAGCCTCCTCATACATGGAGCAAACCAAGAAGCTATTACAACAATCAAAACCAAATTCATCAGTAGCTTGTCACACAAAAATATATATTTAAAAACAAAAGTTGTCAAATTCATCATTGAAATTACCTTTCGGAGCGTTCAATCTCTGCCCAAATTGCGTCAGCCATTTTGGGCGTCTGTTAAAATTAAGGTAAAAATGAAGATAACGCAACGAGCTTTGTATTCAATCTAACCCAAATGTGAAGTTATCTTCACTCGGAATCAGAATTGATTAAATTCGAATAAATGATTCAAATAAACAAATAAAAACTTAAAATTATTGAAATGATTTCCTTTTTGCAATGGTTCATCCGTTCATTTTCCTTCCTCAGATTATCTTTTAGGGTAAATTGTACTCAACTCTAAGACTATTAGTAAATTTATACTTTGATTACTCAATTTTAAAAAATTATAAATTAGCCATTTAACTATTTCAACCGTTAAATTGCCAACAAATATCTAATGGTTGTTAACGAGCAGCGCCCTGAATATTTCCAAAATCCGCCTTTTTTTATTTTTTTTATTTTTCGGTCCAAAATCAATCTATTTCCATAAATATTGAAAAAAAAAACAATGCATTTCCCTAAATATTTTTTAAAATCAACATTGTTTTTCGAATTTAACTTTTTCTAACACCCAAAACAAAAAAATATTATTTTATGAACCCTTCCTATTAACACATAATTTTAATAATTTTTTATCTTAAAACCTTAAACCTTAAGTCATGAACTTCGAACCCAAACTATAAACTCAAAACCTCAAACATGAACCTTGAACCTGAACTTAAATATCAGGGTCCAATTTGGGGTTCGAGGTCTGAGATTTAAGTTCAAATTTGGAGTTTAAGATTCTAAATTTAAGGTTCGAGGTTTATGATTCGAAGTTTAGGATTTGATGTTTAGGATTTAAGGTTCATGATTTGAGTTCAAGACTTAAAGTTAGAGATTCAAGATTTAGGATAAAAAATTATCAAAATTGTGTAAATAATATAAAAAAATTGCTAAAATATAGTTTAATAATTAGAAAGGAGATTATAAATGATATCTTTATTTTTATATTTTATGTTTTTCCATAAAAATGAAATTCGAACTACGATCAATGATAATTAAATTGAATCAAAATTCATTGGAGTATATTGTCAGTTTATTGATTTTTTTTATAACAATGTTTATGTAAGATTTTAAATTGTTTTCACCATATTAAAAATTAAATATTTATTATAAATTATAAATTATAAAAAGTTAAATATAAATATAAATCCAAAAAAGAAAAACTAGATTAATTTGGATAATTACAATTTTCAACTTAAATCGAAAGATGAAATATATTTAATTACACTCAAAATCTCAACCTCACGTCTAATTAAAGAATTATAAAATTTTAAGCCCACAGCAACATCAACGGTGCCAACTGAGGAACATTGGTTTTTTGCTTGGTCTTAATTTCTATTGAATTCTCTAATAGTTGTTTTATGTGATACCAATCTCAAAAATTATGAACATAAATATTTTCATAACCAATATCATTTCCGCATTTGTTAACGGAATTCCAATTCTATATTCAAAATGCAAGCTAATAACATAGAATATATATATATATTTAAATTGTCCTGTAATTTTTATAGTGCATTTTTATTAATTCTTCCAATTTATCCTTGTTACCTATATTTCATTTTTATATTATCTTAAAACAATGGAAGTACATCCATATCTATTTTCATTTTACGGTACGTAAAAATCAATATTTTCGAAGTTCATAACTACCCTCACAACAATGTTAAGATTTAAACCTGATTTCTCTTTTTAATGTGTGCCAAAAACAAAATCTAAATCGGAACCAAACCAAAAGCTACAACTCAAATCGATTTTTGATTTTCTTGATTTTTATCTCAACCCTAAAAGCAAGTTGAGGAAATCTCATTCTACCAACCAACCATATCATTCATTCCTTACAGCAATTGGAAAGCCTAAAGCAGCTGAAATTGAAAGAAGAAGCAGACACTATTGACTTTTCAACTCTGTATTTCATGTCAAACTTTGCCTTCAATGCTCAAAACAAAGACCTAACACTAAATGCTCCCACAATTTTCGGATTTTTAAACATCACCCATCATCCATCATCCATCACACTACAATTTGGCCATCTAATGTCAATTTTCAGACCAATTTACTCTTTAAGAACAGTACAACAAAACCTTACAACTACAAAACTATATTTTTCCATGTCTTCACCATTTTTGCCACTTTCTCTTCTTTTTATGAAGCTATCATTTCTAGTACAGCTTTGTTGTTGTGAATGCTAACCTGTGTGATTATCGCGGGGGAAAATTTTTTAGCCCTTTGTGAGATGGTCTACAATAAGGCTTTGAGCCGATTACTGCTACCGTTTTTGCAACCATGACTTTAACTCAGTTGATCTTAGGTTTTGGTCGTCTTGGCTTTAGCACAAGATAGAGAATACCCAAAACAATCAAGAAAGCAGGTATTGTTGTTGCGTCAAACTCTACTTGCACTTTCCTGTCTTTCGTGCAATGAATCGGATGAAGAAGGGCTATGGTTGCATTCACTTGATCAACAAACCTGCATTTAAAATTAGATTTAAGAAATCAAAGGATATTACCTACAAAATTGGACCATCCTCCAATGAAATATCAAAAAGAATTTAAATCACATTCACCTGTCATTTTCAATACAACAGAAATATCACACCATCAAAAACTTAATTTTAAGATATAAGATATTACCACATAGTAGCGCATTAAGGAACACTGGAAAATCATTACCGAACATAATATTAAGTTGCTACCAACTATGAATTCAGTCAATTGATACAACAGTAAGTCCACACCTTCATCAACAAAACAACTGCACAATATATTTGCTACTTGAGATTTATGTGCTTCACCTCATTTCTTTCCCATTATTTACATGTTAGAAAAGATTTCCATTCATTTCCTCGGCAGGGGTTTCATTAACACTGTCTTTTACAAAAACTAGAAGTTTTTCATAAGAATTTCACGACACTACTTATTAATGTATTAGATGCTCAAAGAAAGAAATTGCATCAGTTGCTAGAAGCTCTGGCAAGATTACTGAATGCAAAACAATGATCTGAATTTATCTGCAAGACTATTTTTGAAATTTAACCAAATAACAGAAGGGCATCAAAATAAAATGAAAATTTTAGCAAAAACAGACCCTTTGGTTGCGTCTTCTAAGGTATGCAGCAGTTTCATGGCATCGGTGTATCTCAATTCACCAGCAATAGTTGAAATCTACAAAAGGAGAAATGCATGTTAACCCATAAACAGTCACCACCATCATGACAATACAATGTAGCATTAATTGAATTAATCAAATAACAACATCAACGATGACAATAAGCAAATGCACTTACTCTTCTCCATAAGCTGACAACATAATTATACTTGTTCACTAGCTCACGCTCCTGAGATTGGAAGTGTTTAAAGGTTTTCTCAGCTGCTATTGGTTAAGTCTCACTTTGTAGCAACTCCATTTTTAACAAGTCAGGAATGAAAACAATCTAAAAGCAGATCTTAATTCAAAAGATGAACACAATAAACCACAGGAAGATTTTTCAGCATCAGAAGTTGACCAGGAAACCAATCAAGCAGCAGAACATTTTTTCGCGGGAGCAGTCTTGGCTTTAATCCCACAGCCATGGTTATACCTTAAATCCCAAGCTTTCTTTTGAAGACTCAAAAATGAAACATTAACAATAAATATTATTTTCATAGATGTTAAACTACTAAAAGAGATATATCAAATATCTCAATAAAAAATTTGGACAAATCCCCACGATACTATCCTTGTTTCAGATCTTTTAGCTGTATGCCTCCTGTGTCTTTAGCTCCTTATAGTTGACAGGTTAGACAGACACTTAGATACATACACGCACCTATACACAACCATACTTGAGTTGAAGCAACATAAATCCCAAGTCTATGGGGTTATGAAAAAGCCACAAGAAAAGGATACTTGTACGCTCCCAAAGTAGAAGGTGCATGGCTGAATTGACCAGTTTTATCGACTCTTCAAGAGTTGAGATGATGTAGCTCCGAGCAATTGTATCTGATTGAAATTTTGATATCTGCCAACCTTGAGAAGTAATGGAGAAAGGATTGCATCCCACGGACCATATCCAATCCTGTAAAATATAAGCAACAAAATATGCATAAATTATTTAGGGCGACCTGTCTCAGCCAACATGCTATATCCACCTCATTGTAAATGTCAGCCTTTTGTAAGTACATGGGACTCACATGTTGAGTCAACATGACATAATATGCATTGAACAATCAAAGTTTATGCAGAAATAGTGCATCCCAGATATTTATCAAGTATTGAAATCCACATATCTAGAACAGAATGCAATGTTAGTTTTCCTTTCAGGTGGGTTCACTAGGTTCTCAATGTATTGTCATGTAAGGAGAGCGACACTTAGGATACCCCATTGGAGCTACTATTGCAGGATCTTACTTATAGTGGGATTTCATTTAACTGAACCTGTAGCTCACATGTTATTAAATGATAGGAGAAATTGCTACACTTTCTTTTCTTTTATAAAAAGTTACCAGATGTTGATACAAATTCATGTGAACCTATATCAGATTGTAAACTGAAGAGTGAAGACAGATACACTACTTATTTCTGAAAGTTATCAAATACCAGACTTCATCT
This sequence comes from Gossypium hirsutum, assembly GCF_007990345.1. Classification (NCBI taxonomy): domain Eukaryota; kingdom Viridiplantae; phylum Streptophyta; class Magnoliopsida; order Malvales; family Malvaceae; genus Gossypium; species Gossypium hirsutum. Next base: position 1,984,670 of record NC_053444.1, read on the forward strand.
TAGTCAAAAGCCATGTTCATACATCCTGTATCTGATCTGTTGTTTCTGAGGCATGTTTCAGACGGATTGAAACAGAACATGTCACTAATAGCAGACAAACAAAAATAGGGCCATTAATATGCATAAATATCCTGCATCCATGCATGCATATACACATTTGTGGTCTGTGAGTTTTAGAGTAGAGGAACTAAAATAAAATAAAATTTATAAGGATGAAAATAAAAAGAAAATGACAAACAAGCATAACCACACCAGGCCCATGCATAATGGGAAAAAGGAACAGTCAGATCATTATTCACTTTGTTTAAATTGTAAACATTTAAAAGGACTGACTGTTAAGATTGACTGCAAGCATCAGGATTACGTAATCATAAGTAAGATTTCAGTTGTATATCTAAACTATCAAACCTCAATTGCAGTTCCATGAGCATGACTGTAGACAAGCTGAAGGGGAAGCAAACCAGCCAGATGTTCAGAAACAGCAGCCAAAGCAGGCTTGATGGGTCTCCTGAATCCAGGTGAAAGAACAAAATCAGTAGAACACAAAAGGAATGCATTCTGATTGGATGATGAAACCCCTCCTTTTATTGGTTGGAAGAGAAAGGAATGCCAGAATCACAAACCTCAAATCCCACAAAAGGGATTTTCCATTACACTGCAGATGGCTTTCCCAGGATGACGACTCTGATTGGACAACAATAACCATATCAGAAAGCGCTTTGGCCTGATAATGTTTGTCCACTAATAATGGATCGGTACGAATGAACCAGAAGATTGGAACTTCAAGAGTGGACCGGCTATGAGCATGTGATCCTGAATGAAGAATTAAGGGCAATGTTAAATCCAAATGAGAAATGAAACCAACAATAGTTTAGTTAGGCTCCTACAAGCGACAAAAATGATACACAAGGCATCATGATTTTACATAATGTACACCATCAATTCCATATACTGTTCACATTAAATTGGCACACAAATTTAGGAACAAAAAGTCTATGTTTTAATAGTATTGATGTTCAATGGGTTTAAATTCCAAAAACATAAAAATAATTGCTGAAATTTATTTTCAAATTAGAGAACTGAAGAATTTTAAAATGTTCAAAAAAGGAATAGTGACAGTTGTAAGATGTTGCAAAATAGAATGTTGAAGAGTTAATTAGGAATAAGGGAGTTATAGAATTCATGCTTGTGAAATAAAGGAACAAATATTTTAAGAACCAGTGACTGATAATAAAACAGAGAAACTGATACCAGAGTTTTGAGAATACCTAGAATGACGACCATTGGAAGAAAATGAAAAAATAAAAACTATTTCAACCTTGTTTTTTTTTTTTCCTTTCATAGAAAAGCCAATTAGTCAGACAGAGAGAAGCTAAATTCAGATTCAAATACAAATGAAACATATCAATGTTATCAAGATAAAGAGTTCTTAATTTTGCTATAGGTAGTCATAAAAATGACAGCTCCAAAAAAAGGATTTCGTTTTCCAGCAAGCATTATGAACACGGATCTGACCTTTGAGAGATCCATGAGTATTCAGCCTCCGCAACTGATACTGGAGAATTGAAGAATCAATATAGGAACGGGTACTTTTCCTGTATGTTCCATTAACAAGCAAATATGGGACAGCTGCTGCTCGTCGCGCCACAGAAAATGCCATTGCCAAAGCAGGATCCTCTGAAAGTGCTAACCTATAATTTGCAAAACAAATTAGTACAGCCAGGAACCAAATTTACAAGCCAAAAAACTATTACGAAAGAAAGTTAAAAAAGAAAACAACAAAAAGTCTTCAATAACATTGGAATAGAAATAAATGATGCATGGAATTTCCACAGAAGCATCTCATGCAGACCTAAAGATATAGAAGAATATGGGCAGCATCACCACGTGGGTTCAGTGAAATAACTGGGGCTGAGGATTTGGTAGACTCTCTCATGGATGAGGATTTGGGATCCCAAAACTTAAGCTATAGTCACTCTCATGCAGAATGCAGGGAAGCTAATCGAGAGATCAAACTATCTCAGATTTTACTTTGTTCATTTGTTGTATCTATAAGGCTTAAGTCTGAGAATTATGTTTCTTCAAGTTAGCACTGAAGGTTATTTGGTGTATGTTTATTGAGTTTGAGCATCAAGGGAATTTTTGCCGTTTACAATTTGCTAGAATGTCAGATAGTCTGATTTGTAGTTTTGAGTTTTCTTTATCAAAATAATGTAAAACCCTTATAAGACTAGGAAAAGAATATTATTGTAAATGAATAAATTATTCATTTATTTATAAATTATAAATTAATATTTATTAGTTTATAAAGAACCTTATGTTTTCAATCCATATTCAAGTACTTATTATTTTGTTTTAATAAGATAATGAATGACTTATAAATGACAAACACCAAATACAATTTAAATCACCCATAAGTGATGAAGTTATTCAAGGATCATGAATATGTCTACTCATAACCAAAATCCAGATGGCAATTATAATCAGTAATTGCAATCCAAAAAGTTCTTGCTTATCTTATCATCATCACAAAACTCCTCATTAATCCCCATTTCCGAGAATACAGAGTTACTCTTAATGTAATTTAAACTTACTTCCATTCATATCTTCCATTTCCTACAAAGTTAAAAGAAACAACGGATCGTGTATAACAAAAAGACAACCATGTGTCTATCTTTCTAGGACGGGAAAAAAACAAAAGGAAAAATAAAACAAAGAATAGTTCAGAATGCGTACACATGCTGACTGAACATAACTTTCTGTGAAGGTATCAACAAAGAGGAAAGCCCATCCTGGAGTGCCCTTAGGTCCACTGGCAATCTTTTAAAATGTCTAACTTTCTGTCTCCATGAAAATAAAAGAAAATTTAGTATTTTAACGAATGATCCTTGAAAACTTTTTCCATGCATCATACCTCCTTTGTAATGAAAAACAACTGATACGATATCTTCTCATAATAATGGAAAGCACCATCAGCAACTGAAGGAGATATGATGTGTCTCACAGATCCCCACAGGGTTGCACCAAGTTGTGCAAGGAAAGTATCCCGAGCAACCGTGTAGTTTTGGAATTTCTGCACAGAAACAACTCAATTCCAAAGAACTGCAATTGTCGGATTTCAAGACAACCATATTTTGAATAGCAGTGTGGTTACTAAAGATGATCCCTACAAGTACTAAAGAAAATGTTATACTGGCATTTCTTCAAGGAAATAAACATACCTCATGAGTATCACTAAACAAATTCCAGCTCTCCATCCGTTTTAAAGCATCTACAGCCTTCATACGGTGGCTTTCATCATACTCTTCATTTTCAAATGACTGAAGCTCATCTTTCAAATCCCGCATTCTCTCATCAAGCTCTGAAATCATAAAAATTGTAAGTGGAGAAACTTACCCCATATTTTTCATTAGAAACTTGCAGAATATAAAATTGCATAGCACTTCAACTCGTACAAAAAGACAATATTAAGACTAAAAGGATATTGATTTTCTATAAAACAATTATCTTTTATGTTCACGGCCTGACAAATAAACAGGCAAACCAATAAATAAATTAAATATGTGATAAACATTTAGGCAGTTAAAATCTCAAAGAACAATGTTACCCTTCAAACTATATATTGTTCCTTTGTAACAAAAAAATAAGTGACTCAAAAGCAAAGTTCATTGCAAAAGCATGAGACACCAATAAATCTTAAATTAAACAAACTCGATAAGAATGGTTTGCTTTAACACTAACCAACTACCATAATAACCTATGTTGTTTTGACTCTTCATGTTCCTTAAAGCGACTCTGCTGGATGCATATTAAAGACCCCAAACTGAAAGCTAAAAGAAGGTATAATCCTCCAATATAAGGGATGCATATGATAATGTCCACAATCCAAGCAAAATACTTCATGAATCCCCTGGAAGCTTTCCCCAAAAGTGGAACCACAAAATGAAAATTAGAAATGAGATAAATAACATGAGCCGTACCATCACAAAGAGCAAGCTTGACCTTCCTTCCTTTGCAATGCTTGAAAGCAAAAAGCTCATAGATATCAATCTCTGCCAGAAGAATATCAATTGCCTGATGATCTTTCTACAATATTAAATGCATAGTCAATTAAGGCAGGAAACTGCATAAACCTAATAGAAAGAGAAGCTTCAAATGCAAGGTATCATTGCTTCAATTGCCATGTATAGCTAACATACATCACCAAATACAGCAAACTTTTCCTGAATTGCATCTTGCAAGCGATCTTCAGCTTCATCTTCGGAAATTTCTACTTGCCACAATGAGAACAGAAGTTCAGATAAGGGGTAAGGGCACAACAATAACAACAATAATAATAATGACAGAGCACTATGTGATGAAAAGCACAATATTGTAAAATCTAGTGACATTTGACACATGAGATTTAAAATATTTTACAGATCCCAATTAATTAAGCCAGTTCTCACAAAGATATCAAGCATAATAAGGGAAAAACATTCCACTAAACTTCGGTAGCCATAATAAACTAATATATCAATGTTGACAAGTGAAAACCCAATACTAAAATCACCATACTAACAAAAAAATAGCAAACACAGATGTCAAAGAAATTACTGACAGATAACAAGCAAGCACATTAATATCACCTTCGACAGCACCTATGGTCTTTCCCACATTAGGCAAACTTAATTCTGTTCGCACACCTTCTCCACCAACAGCAGGTCCCCAGGAAAAAGGTCCAGCAGTCAAATCGATGAAAGCCCACCTGATACAGTTGTAATAATAACATATACACATATAAGAACATCCTTTGTTTGTGTTTCTCTCTGTACTGCAGTGTAAATGGGAGAGCAAAGGAGAGGGGGGGAGAGAAGGATATTTAGATGTTGGAACCTGTCCTTTCCAATCCATGTATCTGTTAGACATTCTTCATGGTAGTCGTTGAAGTCCCCGGACTTTAAGTCCTTTTGAAGAAGAAGCTTCATATCTTCGTTCTTCCCATTTAATAACTTGAGATATTTATCATAAATATATTAACAAAAGGAAAATGTTAAACAAATTATGCAGATTTTTCAAAGTCTAACGCATATTGATAATGCATCAAACAGAAAAGATGTGAAAGAAAAAAACCAAGTACCTGTGAAACTTTGTTCTGAATTATTTCAGCAGTGGTCTTTCCTTGATACAACTTCTCGACATTCATCAGTGCATCTAAGCAAATATTGTGCCATTCCACCTAAAAGTTCATCAACCAAATTTAAAAATTAATAAATTAATAAAAAAATTGAAATAATTAATAAATTAATCAGTAGCTTCTTTGTGAACAACAAAATGATATGACACATATGATAATTTACTCTAAAACGAATTGAATTTTCCAGCATCCTTTTGGCACTAGCTGTAAATATTCAGCTATCGACACTGAGAAACCAGTATTACAAGTTCACAAAAAATAACTGAGATTACCAAGTTAAAGTCTAAGGAATGAAGTGCATTTTATGGTCATAACCAGGAGAAAATATGGCCTACAATTCCTATTGTATAATTAACCAATCACAATACTGAATTGCGTAGGGCCCACAAAGATGTAATGTGGAACCATGCTATTAAGTAGTGGACCCCTACATCATTGAAGTAGAAAAAAAATTCTAGATTGGACACTCCCCACACCAGATATCCACAATAATACAATAAAAAGAATCAAGGAAGTACTAGTTAAAATACTGGGATTAGTAGAGCAAGTTTGTGACCAATATGCTCAGATTAACAGATCAAAACCAAAGTAATTACACAAATACATAGCATTTGGACAAGGGGCATACCGTGTCAGCTTCTTCTGTAACTGTCCATGCAAACTTTACCATTGGATGCTTTCCATACAAGGGTTTCTTAATATTATCAAGAGCTGCAATTATTCAGCAACTTAATATATTAATTCTAGAAAAAAAGTAGGAAAATTTTATCAAGAATCCAAACAACTACAAAGAAAATAAGAACCAGTCAACTTCATACCCAGAACATTTCCTGGAGTATTCCCTGCCTGAAGAATTTTACTTTGCAGATCCTTATCCTGAAAAATAAAAGTTTAAGTAAAGCAGGAATCCAAGTATGAATGTACCAGGGAAGACAATAATGAGGTAGCAAGTACTCTGCTACAAATTTACCAGGCAAGAAAAAAGAGTTAACAAGTACAGCAAGATAATAAATTACATTTTAAAATAAAACTCAAAGCTGATAACTAATAAACAAAGAGAATGGAACTGGAACATATATAGAAACAAAGAAACCCGTAAGTACCTTTTTGAGTAAAGTTATTTCCGACTCGGATAAACCTCTCCTGCCAATTCATTTTTTTTAAAGTAAGACTTCAACAAAGAAACTGAAAACAAATAAAAAGCTGAATAGTTGATAAAATATATAAATCAGTTGAGGTATAAATTAGCCTAAAAGACATGCATCTCTCGTGCAGCGCAGCCAATGAGAAGTGAAGTTTACAAAATAGTAATTTCTACAGCATAACTTCCACAAAATGAATTTTAGTCAAAACCAGCTTCAAATAATTTATAGTCATAAATCAAATGATTGCTTTGAGAAACCGGTCCATCCTTCACAACTAAAATTGGTTTTCCTGGTCACCAATAGTTCTATGTTAAACAGATGCTTCTGTCCTAGTCAAAAATCTAAATTTAAATAATACTTTCTACTCTGTTCTTATACAGTCTACTGCAACATCCAAAAAATAAACTACAAGGTAGAGCAACACTAGTTTATGTTGGAACCATGAAATGTTAAAAGCAATAGCTGGAACTAAAGGCAGAAGTTGGGAGGGCTAGTTCATACAGATGGTTTTACAACTATGGTTTTGCTTGACCTAAAAACATAAAGAAAAAATAAAAAGAGAAATTTCCTCTTAAAATACGCACCGGTAGCCATATTTAGCTATCCTAGAATCACGACGAGGATTCAAAATGAAGATGTTATATGCATCTTCAAGTTGAAGGTATTCAACAAGGCTAGTAAAAAGAACGTCCATCATGTCTGCATCTACTTGCCAGAGAGAATCAGTGTCATTCCTGTCAAGAATTAGTCATATTATTACTGAATAAAGCTAAAGACATGAGATTCAAAAAAAAAAAAAGTAGAAATTGAGGAGACATTTAACAGTGTAATAAAATAATCCACAGAAGGAGACTGAAAAGGTCGAACATTTAATTATAGAAAGTTCCCATCAGAAAATTCAATCATTGAATGTTTTCCTCCTCTCAAGATTTGAATTATCTTTAAAAGCATGCTAATACAGAAAGGGATCCTAAAGCCGCACAGTGTAGAAACAATACTAGAATTGGTCCAAATGGTGTAACAGAAGAATTGACTTGCATCGGTAGATCCTCCTATAATTTTTTTAAAAAAGTAACCTTCTATAAGTTTTTAAATGTATTGGGAAAGCAATAATTATAATTTTATTTTCTCCATCTAAAAAAAAATCAAACAAAATAGAATTTGGGTCATGACTTGTTTCACCTGTCACCAGAAACATCATCTTTGCGGGCTAAAACATTGATAGCATGCTCAAAGACAGTAGTCACCTTTTCACCCATTTGAATGGCATGGACAGAGAAGCTGCATGGAAATTCCATTACAATGATATAAAAATTTTAGTTTGAGAGCTTCTAGGAAACAAATCATGATATGTAAATAAATCAGCAACAAATTAATATTAAAAAGGACACAAATTATTACTTGTAATTTACATGGCTGATGACAGGAAAATGGTGATGTTGCTTTTTATCTATGATAACTCTTTCAACAGCAGTGATAAGTTCTCCAATTTGTGGAATTCGTGTATGTGCAAAGACATGATCTATTTTGGTGAACCATCGCTCAAGTTCTTCTGGACGAAGTGTGAACTCTATTTACATACAAAACACAAAAGTGATCAAGGAAATGAACCATCAGAATTCAAGTATTAATAAAGTGAAAATGAAAAAAGATTAGTGAGTAAAGAAATAAAAGGAAAATTAAAAGTTTGGGATACCTTGGTTCCCCTTTCCATCAAAACCCATGAAAATGAAATTGACAGGAACTGGAAGGTACATAGAATCTACTTCCATAAGGTTTAAGTAATTTGCAATGTTACCTGAAAGTATGAGAGAGACAGATAATGAACTAAAATGCAATTCCCGAAATCGAAATGTTAGAGCAAATTCATAACCAAATTATTCCACAAATTTGTCTAATTACCTGCCTTGGTGTAATTATAAACACCCGTTTTAGAAGGGCTGCTTGCTTCGAAATCATCAAAATCTGTTAATAATAAAAAAGGATGAGAAAATTTTAAGCAAAGAAACAAACAAAAACCTAGAAAAGAAATTTCGAAAGTGATTTCAAGGAGAAAGAAACTGGTACCTCCACGTATAACAGCCTCACTCCAAAACTTACTCTTTTCTTTAAGATTGAACAAAGAAAAAACCGAAGAAGACTTGGCACTCCTACGACTTTCGACGGTGCCGATTGATACTAACTGATTCAATTTCCATTGCCCAAATCAATACACGGATAAAAGTAATAAAATCAATACACAAATCAAATCCTTCTGAAAATTACCAGTAGGATCATAGATACAAGGAGCAGATATCTAATTCCAGCCATCTCCATTTCCCGGAGGATCTCACTCTCAGTACACGCCGCAGGCCACCCTCTGATTTCGGTTTTTTTTTTTTTTCCTTTTTCCTTTAACGAGTTGACAAAAGCGAAGAATTACATGTCGAATGTAGAGATGGCAATTTGATTCGGGTTCGGATCCATTTTCGGGTTTGATTCTTTTAGATGGGAATAAATAGTTGGTAAAAACATCTTTCAGATCCCTCTCAATTTTAACATTAAGCAAAATGGTCTCTCTCAAAAAAATTTGTGCAATATAATCCCTATCAAATTTGAAAGTGAACAATTATGGACAATTAATCAATGCATTAATGTTTTATATCAATTGTACATAATTTTAACTGGTATAATAACAAAATTAGCCTCAATGTTTATATATTCTATGTAAATGATGACAAAATATGTCCAAACCAATATACCAATTAATTGTGGATCAAACCGATCTGAATGACGAGTCCAATGTAGTTCATACATCACTAGTTAGACAACTTCAATGGGATTAAAAATAGGGTAAATTGAATTAGAAATCCTCAAATTATATCCAGATTTTAAATCAACTTTCAAACTTTAAAACGTTATAATTGAGTCTTAGAAATATTAATAGGGTATTAATTTAATCATTCTACCTACCTAGTAAATTAGCTTGGGCGTTAACTCTCAGATAAAATCTAACCTGGAGGATATTTAAAACATATAGTTAAATTACAAATACAAGTGTATTTATTGTTTAAATAATTTAGATATGACATGTTAAAAAAACCCCTCTGAATTTTATTAATTTTTTTAATACATAAAGTTGTTTATGTGATAAATATATATTTTAAATATGTGTGACACATATTCAAAATGCATTTAAACCGAAACTAATGACTAAAATGAGCAAATGATAGAAGAACATGTTTAATACGCTATTAATAATTTAAAGACTCAATTATAATATTTTAAAGTTTAAAAATTAATTTAAAATCTGGATAGAACTTGAGGACTTCTAATTCAATTTACCATAATTTTAATCCTACTGAAATCATTTAAAGGCCACTTGGATTGGTGTAAAAATATCAATGATAGTTAGAATAGGTTTGTGTTCCCCTTTTTTATTCCGTCTATGTCGCAGGGTTAAAACCAAAATATATTTGTTGCTTTCCCGATGTTTTCTTACGTTATCGATAAAATATTCTTGTAAAAGTATTTAATAATGTTTTCAATGATGTTAGCAGATCGTATTTGAATCTTTCTTTTCTATTCATATCAGCATTTCGTATAGAGATTATTGTGTCAGCAATAGTGTCGGCATGAGACAAAAAAAAAATTAAACCCGTAACTCTAAAAATAAAACACCTATCCAAAGAAGCCTTAATTGAGTTTGATCTCGAATCAATTTAATATATTGATTCGAACAAAAGGATTGAAATGACCTACTTCTGTGAAAAAAATTATTTGAAATTTGGAAAAAATTTAAAAATAATTATTGTTGAATAGGTTTGTAAATTTTTTAATATTTTTTAAATAACTTATTAATTTTTAAATATTTTATTTAATTAATATTCGGTTTTTAAAACAATGCTAACATTAAAATGAGCCAAATATATTAGTGGGTGTTGGGTTTTGCTGTTCCTTGCTCTAAACTTCAAAAACTGTAAAACCCTTCCAAAACCCTTGCTCACCCTCTCATTTCTACATTCGCCGCCGATGAAGTTTCCGAACCACGTTATACACAGGCGCCACCGCGGCAGCAGGACCTTCATGGACGGTGCCGCCGCCACCACTGCCATCAAATTCGTCAGAGACCGTGGCCTAGACCATGCAGTGGAGCGAGAGAAGAACCTTCGTCCACTCCTAAGCGTTAAGAACCTCATCAAATCGGAGCCATCAAAGTCCCTTCCCATCTCCATAATCGCTCAGAACAAAGACACACTCAAAATCCCTTCTCGACCCATTGAATTCATCCGCAAATACCCATCGGTCTTCCACGAATTCCTCCCCGGCGGAATCGGAATCCACCCCTATATCAAGTTGACTCAAGAAGTACTCGATATCGATGCCGATGAGCATTTGGTTTACGAGAGTGATTCTTACAGGCAATTAGTAGCTAATAGGCTTTTGAAACTGTTGATGATATCGAGAATGAACAAAATCCCCATCAACATCCTCGATAAACTGAAATGGGATCTAGGTCTTCCTCAAAATTACTTGAAAACCCTCGTCCCGGATTTCCCTGACTGCTTTCGGGTCGTCGGGTCCAATGAATCGGGTCAATTGGAATTGGTTTGTAGGAGTGATGAATTGGCTGTTTCGATTCTTGAAAAGAAGGCTATGGAAGGAGGGTCTGGGTATTCCAAAGGGATGCCTTTAGCATTTCCAGTGAAGTTTTCCAAGGGATTTGAGATGGATAAGAAGGTGAAAAAATGGTGGGATGATTGGCAGAAATTGCCTTACGTTTCACCATACGAGAATGCTCTTCATCTTTCACCAAAAACTGATGAATCTGATAAATGGGCAGCTGCTGTTTTGCATGAAATTTTGAATCTTTTCGTAGCTAAAAAGGCAGAGAGGGATGATGTGTTGTGTATTGGGGAATATTTGGGGATAAGGTCAAGGTTCAAGAGAGTTTTGCTTCACCATCCACACATTTTTTACTTGTCCAGTAAGATTGGAACTTATACCGTTGTTTTGAAGGAGGCTTATAAAAGGGGTTTGCTGATTGAGAATAATCCATTGATGAACATTAGGAATCGGTATCTTCATCTTATGCACACTGTTAAAGAACATGGTAAAGACATTTCTATGTCTACAGGAACCAATCAAGAAAAGAAAGCAGCGAGTAATGCATCCAAAAAGGAAGCTGGTGATGATGATAGTGAAGAGGAGAATAATGGACTTTCAGTTACTTTTTCTGGTTCAGAAACTGAGAATGGTGATAGCGGCCGGCGTGGTTCTCGTGAAGCTGTTGCAGTTAGTAGAAGAACAACAACAAGAAGTAAGAGGAAGAATGGGGACTTGAAAACTCATTTGGGTGATGGTGAAGGTGAAAGGGCAATGGGAAGAAGGCATAGTAGGACTAAACCCAAAGTTCCACAACCACTAAATGCTTCTACTAATGTCCATAGGAGATCTCAACAGAGATCTTCAAGTTGACATCAGAGAAGCAGTAGATAATTTGCCAAAATAACTTTTGGGCCTAGTTTGCCACTTGCTCTGATTCTTTTGATATGAATTTTGACAAGAAAAAGTGGGGCAAAATGACCAGTTTGAGCCACAAATGAAGGCCTTTTGATGGAATTCAAATGAGTAGGCTGAGAATTTGTTGAGTTTATCTTTGTATTATCAAATTTACTAGAAGCATATTGCCTGAAACTCAATCAATTTTATAATATTATGTTGCCTTTTAAGTCCTTATCCTCATTTTAAGTACTCCATGCATGTTTCTTTTTATGTAATTCTAACAGGCACAATTACAAGTAAACAAGGTGTTTTAATCCACTTCTTCTCCATTTTGATTTGAGGTGAAAGTAAATGTAGACTTTCAAAAGTCAAAAATCAACCATGGTGCAGTTGTCTTCAACATTTGTTATGATGTCAAATTTGGTTAGTCTGTTAATGTGGTTTTAAGTATAACAATTTTATACAGGTTAAATGATAGCGGAGAAGTAAATGTATTCATCCTTCTCCGGCGATGGTGGTTAACGGGGGAGGTGAGTAGGTTGTCTTGGATGCTAATGGGGGAGTTAATGACCGAGGCTTTGAAAATAGTTTTGGTTGAGTTAAAGACCGAGGCTTTGAAAATAGTTTTGGTTTTACATACCAAGAGCCGGGGGTGGTGATGACAATGGCAGATGGCTAGGGCTTGGCCCTATCTACCTGCAACGGGTTGCATTAGGCTTGCCGGGATGGTGGTTTATCGGTTTTCTGCTGGGATTGAGCACATAGCATCAGCCTCTAGGTTAGCAATTTATACTTGTTCAGTTGACATGCGATGCCTTTCGGTTGAAAGTTTATGATCAACTAATTAAGATACACACGATCTTGCTCCAATGGTCAAAATGTTACATGGTTCTCAACGTGCCAGACATGTTAATATCGGAGAAGCTCAAAAAGATGAACTTGATCGCTAGACTTTACAGGTTGTGCTATGCTCCAAGCCACCAGGCCAATGGCTCCAAGAGGCAGAATTGGCTTTGTAACTTGACTCCATCAGAAAGATGAAAGCTATGAGGGTCAACAATTAGATGAACAAAAGCAGAGGGAATACATATTTGTCAACATTTCTTGCCCAATTATTACGGTCTATGCTTTAGTCAAATTAAAATATTGATTATATTAATTATTGTAGTCAAAGTCATCATAGTAAGCCTTTTTTTCCCTTTGTTTCTTGAATTCAAACTATAATTATTTGTTTTTCAGAAGATTTTCGTCATCTTGATTGAACCTTTTGTGTTTGAAAAGATTAAAGTTGAATTTTTCAAAACAACTTGCACCTTTAAGCAAACCCTTCTAGTTTAGTAGTTTAGTGTTCACGTTTATGAAAAAAGTGGTCAAATTAGTGTAAGTTGATTGATTTCCAGGCACCCCAATCCTTCATCATAACCTTTGTTTTATTGCGTTTTCTCGTCTCTATCTTGCTGGTCTGAAATATGGCCGCCTTTTCCATCTTTGTCTTCTTGTCCGGGTTGTTTGTTACCTCCTCAGGTGGTCTCTACAGTCACTCCATCCGCCCCAACTTCACTGCTTCATTCATCAACTTGGTTGACAACAGTGGTGCCTTCTTGCTATCTCCCAACGCTACCTTCCGAGCTGCCATTTCAAATTACCCAGACCAACAGCTACCTCAGTTCTATTTCTCAATCATCCACTCGTCTACCAACACCATCATATGGACAGCTAACAGAGGCAGACCTGTTTCAGATTCTGCCAAAGTTTTGCTAACTCCCAATGGACTCGTCATCACCAATAACTTCGATCAGATCGTGTGGTCAACGCCGAGCCTTGACTCTCCTGTTGCATTCCTTCAACTTGATGACTCGGGAAATCTCATTCTGCTTGATCAACAAAACATTTCATTATGGGAAAGTTTCAACTACCCTACTGACACTCTCGTAAGGGGCCAAAGATTGCCTGTTGGTATAGACTTCTTTGCTGGTGAATACCAGCTTTTGCTCACCGGTTCTGATGCTTTTTTGCAGTGGAATGGGATGACGTATTGGCAGTTGTCAATGGATAACCAAGCTTTCAAGGAGTCGAATGTGCTGATGTCTTTCATGGCGGTTAATGGCAGCGGTTTATATTGGGTTGGAGATGATGGTTCAACCATAGTCTTTAAGGTGCCATTGGCTCCTATTGATGCTGCAGGATTGGAGTTTATATATGCAAAGTTGGGGTCCAATGGGAAGTTCACCATTAGCAGCTTTGATGGGAACAATTTGGTCCCGAACTTACAAATTCCAGTTGAAAATTGTAGAATTCCATCTATTTGTGAGAAAATCGGTTTCTGCAACGGTGACAAAAGGCCCGAAACCTGTTTATGCCCATCAGCTTTCCACAATGGAATCGATGGTTGTGTGCCAATTAATCCTTTGCTCACTTTGCCTAAAGCTTGCAATACCAGTAATTCTTATGGTAATGAAACCAATAATCAGGTTTCCTATATGGAAATAGGGGATGCCATAGACTATTTCTCGACGAATTTCATAGAGCCACTAAGTCAACGGATCAGTTTATTGAACTGTCAACTGCTATGCTCTCGGAACTGTTCTTGCTTATGGGTTCTCTATGGAAATTCTTCCGGTTCTTGTTATCCGATTTGGAACAATGTCGGATCCATCTTTTCAAGCACCTTTGGTCTTGGCCAAGACTTTTCAGGCTACGTAAAGGCCATGACCCTATCTTCTAATATAAACCTGAGCTCTAAGACCGATACTGATCATAAATTCTCAGTACTGGGTTCGGTCCTAATACCTTCATTAGGGACTCTTGTACTGGTTGTCCTTGTTATAGGATTCTCATGGTGGAAAACAAGAAAATGGCATTCCAGAGCTGCAGTAGTAAGATTAGGCTCGAAAGCCTCATTTTCAATGGAGATCGATTTACTATCTATTGCAGGTTTACCGGTTAAGTTCGAGTACGAGGAGCTTGCAACTGCAACAGACAACTTCACAACACAAATCGGTAGCGGTGGATTTGGAACTGTTTACAGAGGTGTTTTGCCAGATGAATCAGTTGTGGCAGTGAAAAGGATCACCAATTTGGGAGTTGAAGGAAAGAAGGATTTTTGCACTGAGATAGCAATCATAGGAAACATTCACCATATCAATCTTGTTAAACTGAAAGAATTTTGCTTGCAAGGCAAGCAACGGTTTTTGGTATTAGAATACATGAACAAGGGATCATTGGACCATGTTATCTTCAATAATGAATCGGTTCTCGAATGGAAAGAAAGATTCAAGATTGCAGTCGGAACCGCAAGGGGACTTGCTTAGTTGCACAGTGGGTGCCAACACAGGATAATCCATTGTGATGTGAAACCAGAAAACATTCTGCTACACGAAGAAAATTTACACCAAAATTTACAAGTGAAGATATCAGATTTGGGGATTTCGAAGTTTCTAACACCTGAACAGTCGAACCTTCTTACGACATTGAGGGGAACTCGAGGATATCTAGCTCCCGAATGGCTAACAAGCTCGGGTATATCAGAAAAGAGCGACGTTTTCAGTTATGGGATGGTTTTACTTGAAATTGTGAGAGGAAGAAGGAATTTCTCCATACAACCTTGTGCGCCATTATCGGGTACGGAGCTCAAGAGACTGTATTTCCCATTACTGGCATTAGAAATGCATGAGCAGAAGAGATATATGGAGCTTGTGGATCCAAAATTGAACGGAAGGGCTGAGAGTGAGGAGGTTGAGAGACTTGTACAAGTGGCCTTATGCTGCGTGCAGATGCAGCCATGGCAGAGGCCGACTATGTCAAATGTGGTCGGCATGTTGGAAGGGAGTCTGCCAGTTGAGCAGCCGAGAATTGAATCATTGAACTTTTTGCGAATCTACGGCGGAAGATATGCTTCAGTATTGACCACTTCCACCGATGGATGCAATGAGCAAAATGAGTTCATTATGGACTATCATCAGTCATCAAATGACTGCTAGTTCATGTGCCTAATGGTTCGTTGGACTATACTTTTTTCATTATAATCATTTATCATTACATAAATATGTTATATACTTGAATCTATATTAAAAACTTATCAATCAATCATCTAGGTTACATGTGAACAACAAAATTCAAAATGACCGAAAAAACAGTAAAATACCATAGAAGCCCCTATACTAGGAGTCAGATTGCATTTTAATTCTTCTAGTCAAAAAATTGATAAATTAGTCCCTGTGCATTAAACTAAAGAGTAAATTAGTACTTTCTATTAAAATTTTCATCCATTCGTACTATTAAAAATTGACATATTGACATAGTTGACAAAATAGCCCAATATGCCACGTGTACCTTATGTTGACATACAGAAACCAATTTTTAATAGCAGAAATGGATGAATTTTTTAATAAAATGACTAGTTTGCACTTTAATCTAACATACAAGAACTAATTTACCCTTTTTTAAGTAGGGGGCAAAATATAATTTGACTCCTAATACAAAGACCTCCATGGCACTTTACCCTGAAAAAACCTATGATCTTGACTCAAAAACCCTAACAAACAAATCCCAACAATACGAACCCAAAATGATTCTAGTCAGAAACAATCCAAACTTAAAATGATCTAAACCTGAAAATTTAAAACCCAAAATGACCAGACCTAGATTGACTCAAGCCCAATTTTCAGGTCTAATGGAAACCATAACCATAGAGCAATAAAACACACAAAAAACTGATAGGAATTCGAATGTAACAAAAATCCAACAGACCAACATACACTTGACCTTTATATGTTTTCACCAATTCAATGCTTTCCGTGTATGTTCAGAAGGTATTAAAAATGGTCCTAAAAAAACCAAGAAATTATCCACTTAATCTTCAACACAAATTTTTCTTTTTTTTTGTTTTTGTTTTTTGGGTTGTATTATACAATAGCTTAAAACTTTGAACCACAATAAAAACCATTTCCATTCTTCATTGCTTTCTTTTTTCTGCCTTTTTTTTTTCCAGAACACCCACTCAACCAAGAAGAATAAATTAAAACAGGGATGAACTATTCTCTCCTATGATAAACGAGGGTGATGGGAACGATACCAGATGAAATTATCTCCGTCACTTGCTCTCATCCATGGGGTCATTACGATTACAGGATTGAGGTCTTACATCTTTTTCATCTTGTGTTTCTCCGGAAGTTTTGGAAACAGAATCTTCAAGTGCCTCAAGGAAAGATAAAACGGTGAACTTATCTGCAAAAAAAGGAATGGTTAAATAAATTAACCATGAAGAATCATCGCAATGTCCGATACTAAAATTTACTTGGAACTGCAGACTACTCACATTTACTTGGATCAATACCGAACTGAAACAAATCTATCTGTCCGGTTCGAAGTACCTATAACAGAGAGAAAGCAACCTCATGAAATTGAACAGTGCATTGAGAATTTACAAACAAATAATAGTGTGGGTTCTAATTCCTCACATAGGTAAATGAATCTACTTGTTGACGGAAAGGAGGACTCTGCAGCAACTCTAACAAATCCTCAGGTGTCCATTGACCCTGAAACACCAATAACTTCATATTCGGAGAACATAAAATATAGAAAGAAAACCGAAACAATGCAACAATTATATACCTCTGGTAAATATGAAGCTAATCGCTCTTCCAACGACAATGTCTCAATTAATGGCATTATCAAATCTGGCTTCAAAATATCATCCAACCCCAAGCCTAGTAAGATAAAAAAGGGAAGGAGGTGGAGTCGTGTCAAAGAAAAACCAACAGAAAATGTGAAATTTCACATCAAACTACTTCCTAAAGGTATGGTATCAATTGAGAATACCAAAAGTGGACAGCTCTTGAGAAATAATAGACTCGTCAAATTTCTTTGACTACAAACACAAAGGTTGACACATATGGCTTAACTCTGAGAGAAGCATCAAGCAGAATTGATATTTCAAGGACTGCATATCAGACTACTCTCACTCTTAAAAATATGTTACATTAGCAGGTTAAAGTATTGGATCAAAAGCAAAATCACTAGCTTTAAACTGATAATATCACAACTACAATTTTATTATTACTTCTACAAATATATTGGAAAAAAATACTTCACACGTGGAAGTATAAAAAAGAAAAAAAAAATTCCCTAGAAACTTAACAGGTTCAATTCCAATATTACCAGATGCTCTTAAATATAAAAAAGAAAAAAAAAATCACCTCCATCTGGCTCACCAGCTACCTCTGCAACAGACACAACCACAAAACAACGGTGTTAGAGCTCAAAATGATCAAATAACATAATAGTAACAAGCATTCTGCAATTAATGAACTACATACCTGCTGGACCAATACTGCTCAGTATTCTTTGCAAGTCTTCCAATTTAACTGGCCCTGATGAAGAGGTTACATCACTAATCGCTTCAGCACCTAAGTTTGTAAGAGTCAAGTTTCCAGCTCTGAAAAGTTTGGATAAATAAAAACATAAGAATTTTGAACAAGTGCCTAATATCTTGAAAAAGAATAGAACTCAAATTTCTAATTTTCTTTCGGTCTAAGCCAACCAAGGTCTATGAATAGAGGAACTGACAGGTACTTCAATAAAAACAACACTCATATATTCAATCTTAAAATTGATTCTAAATCTCAGTTCTCTTCCTAAAATTTTTACAAACAATAAAATTTAATTTCTAGAACTAATCGACCACAAACCATGTAAGTGCATTCATCAACATGCCTAATATTGTTTTATTAATACTAATTTTAATTATAAAGTTTCACAACATTGACATGTATGACACAAGGAATAGGATAGGCTGGACCACAAGACATCTGAAAATAAAGTAGACAACATTTAGTTTTTCAATTTTGAGTTTGCAAATACCATTTATAGTAATCTTTCTACATGAATGAGGGGTATCCTTATAACAATGGCTTTACCTTGATGAAATATCATCTTCAACCATGTCTTCAGACGCTTGCAAAGGCTCAGAAGCATCAGGCTCATCTACACCAAGTTCTGTTGAATATTACAATAATAAAATAAAGTCAATTTCTGGATAACTCCCCCTATTCCACCCACATTGAGCAAATAGTCATTCTTCAAATATAAAATTGGTTAATGTATGAAGGCCTAGTCCACTAACAGAGCGGTTTTGATACATGAGGAGTTACACTGAAATATTAAGACAAAGGAAGAGACAGAAGAGGAGGGGAGGAGGGGAGGGGAAGGGAAGGGAGGTAGAAATATGGTATCTATGCATGCAGGGGTTTCCAATTTTAGATACTGAAATATATTGCAAAAGATAAAGTTAAAGAGTGAAGGATGACAATTAAGGGAAACAAGAGAGAAAGAGAGAGTGTGAGACTATGATCAAGATAGCCATGTTTGATGATGTGATTGCTTACATCAGAGTAGCAGGAACCAACACACACACAGAGACTGGCTAAGAAAGCCATGACTGATATGATTTTATCAACATAAAGTATGATGAGGATGTTTCAACAATAATAATAGAAAAAAGGGAACCATAAAAGCAAAAATATAGGACCAAGTAAACCAAAATTGGAAGAGCAGATAACTCATATGGGAAATTAAAAGCAGGATAAATGCATGAATATACAATCTATTAAAGTTAAAAGGAATCCATAAAACAAAATTAAAAACAAAAAAAAAAAGTGAGAGAGAGAGAGAGAGAATATGTCTTATTATAAACATACCAAAGCAATCCATGCAGAAGGATAACCTTAATGACTAGAATGCATATTTAAACCCTAAACCAGAAAATGTGATCCATTTATACCTAATGGTTGATTGATGAAATTATTGACCGCGCAACATAATTGTGAGTCATCTTCAGCTTTAAGCTCCTGAGCGAATAAGAATGAAAACAACTTAGCAATAAATAGCAGAGACTTAGCTACACAGGAAGCAATTAACAAACCTAACCTGCATCCAGAAAAAGAACTTCCGGTCGTCGGTATTGAACTTTAATATGTAAACCCTGCCTGATGCTTGATTAACCTATGTTAACCAAGCACAATAATATTCAAGATCACTTAAAAAAGCTAATGTAATCCAATTTGATAATCAACTTATTTTAAAAGATTTAAATAGTTCAAAAGACAATTAAATACCTTCTCAAAAACAGCCTCATCGGGAAAAATAATCTGATCCTATAATATGTCATGTCAAGGAAAAGGGAAAGGGAAAGAAAAAAGAGTACTCACAACATGTTATATTAACATTTTTATGAATCAAGCAATAATAACAGGGTAAAGTAGGCATAGAAGGTTAATCACAGGTCTGAATATTAACAATGAAACTAAGCTATTAAAGGACAAGAATTAAAAATCAATTCTTAACCATATCAGTTAACCAGATGGAAACATATATATAAAATAAAACAATGTGACCTATCAGACAACATTGCCACTGACTTCTAAATAGCAAAGATGGACAACATAGCAAACTATTCCAGATATTAACAAGATGAGAAGATAGAACTAATGTGACCAATAGTTAACATGAAAAGCATACACATACAATGTGTTAACAAGCATACATGCTGAACTTATATTAAACTCTAAAAGACCCCCTACTTACATTTTAGAATGAAATGCATGCATATACACAGACACGTACATGCAAAATTGATTCCTAGGCTACCAAATCAGAAGCAGCATAAAACAAAAGTCAAAACCGAAAGACTGCTGCGATAAAACCTGCAAGCCTCATACATACAGAATAAAATATTTTAAGTAAAACAACAAAAGCAAACTATAGGAAGCGGGATACATCTTCTATAGCATTTTGAGTCCGATCAAGCCACTGAAAATGAACCAGTCCCTCCTCACCCTGGAACAGAAAAGTGGTAAGCTCACAACAGTTACAGATAAAAATTATCTGAAACAGATAACAATTCCATTATCTAAACACATAATGTATAAAACTAATATAATCCAAAAGATAAAAATAATAAGTATAACCGAAAGTTCTTTAATTGATAATACCCTAGCTATGCGAATGAGCCCTTTACGTGTATCAGGGACAACCCTTTTTCCTTCCAACATCATTTTACCAGCACGAAACTCCAGCAAAGTTTCCTGCCAATACATAAATGCCGAGTTGAGTTCAAACACGATAACCTAAGACATCAATTCATTTCGGAAAATTTTTCGAAAACTCTAAATTTGATTTTAAAGTATTTAGCTGAGACAGTACCTGCATTGCTGGAAAAGCTTCACCGAAAGACGAACCCATCAGCTCCACTTCTTTCAATAGCTAAAAAAGAAACCAAATTCAAAAGAACCCGAACCCCAAAACAAAACAATAAATTGATTTCAAGACACAAGACAACGAATAAAAGCAAATAATTAACGGAATTTGTTCGACAAAACCCTAAATCAGAAGTAAAAAAAATTGAACAGTATAAAAATTTTCCTTAATCGGTAAAGATTTAAAGGCAAACCACAAATATATTACCTGCTTTTTATATATATAGCTTTATTTTTCGCAGAAATTTGATCAAATTTTCTCTTGCATGTAAAGATTGGAAAGCTCAGATTCTGTATATCAAAAGCGGCCGAGTTTTGGCATTGCAAATTCAGGCATTAACTTTTGCTAATATCACGAAATTGACACTCCTATTTAGGCCTAATTATGGTTTTAGTCCCTTTATTATGATAATTTTTTTATTTAAGCTTCATACTTTAATTTTATGTAATTTAGCCTCTTTTCTTTTATAATATTATTAGTTCATTAAAAGTTGATAACTTTGTTAGTTGCTATTGTTAAAATTATGATATAAACTTTTTTTTAGAAATAATTTTAAGGGTAGGGTCGAAATTAAATTAAAAATTTTAGGATAATTAAAATATATTTTTTTTATTGTAAGTTTAAAACTTTATAATTTCTAAAAATCATAAATCACAATTTTATCGTTTTAGAGGGGAATTACAATGTTACTATTTATTAGGTTATATATTTTTTTAATTTCAAATGGGTTAAAACACAAATTTTCTTTTTCTTAGGAGTCGGGACCTTGCTTGACCCTTTAGTGTCGTCCCTATTTGGTATGTTTTTAATAGATCCAAATCGATAGCATCACTAAATACTATTATCATAGCGATCACTCGAATCATGTTTAGAATTAGTTTTAAGCATTCGATTCACATGTAAATTATTATAGATTGAACACGATCGATTTGATTTTCATGTGGTTCAGATTATGCAATCAAATAATAATAAATCCACATTATCACCTTAAAAATAAAATGTTATGTTATCAATTTGGATCTATTAATAAACTTTATAATAATAAAAAATTAAATTATATTTAATTAAAGAAGAGGGGTGAAATCTTAAATTTCAAAATAGTAGAGATACAAAACTGTAATTATATTTTTTATTATTCTTTTTTTTTTTTTTTGCATTTAAGCGGCAAAATAGTGAGCTAGGGTTGGACATATTTAATTTGGGTTTAGGTTAGTTAACCAATATTAAAAATTAAGGCAATTTATATGGGTAGTGTGTTGCGTTTTAGGGGGGAAGCTATAAAATTTTGTTAGGGGAAATTAAATTTTAATTTTTAATATTCTATAATTTTTAAATTTTAAAGGATTAAATCAAATTTTTATCATTTTTAGATGAGGTCAATTGTAACTTTACCTTTACTAATTTAAATTTTTTAAATTTTTAAAGGGCCTAAATAAACAATTTTTCATTTTAGGGGGACCGGGGCCTTGCCAGCCCCCTAGATACGCCGCTGGTGCGTTTAGTTCTTTTTTTATCTAATGCTACAGTATTTAATCTCATTGTTGCAGTAACTAACTCACCACCACCGTTATTTTTACCCTAACTGGAAATAAACGCACTGCTCATCTAAAGAAACCCTAATTATAAATTTACTTATTAATTACTAATTATGTTTAGGGTTTATCTTAGGAATCATCATTATACTTATTTTTCTAAAAACAAAAGACAGAGATTTATATTTTATTCACAATTAATCAAATTTTAAAATGTTTGTTTGAGATATTAACTTACGTTAGAAGTCTATTTAAAAATTTATTTTTAGAATAAAAAAGTATTTTAAAAATAAATCTTAAAATTACGTACTGATGTAATATATAAAAATTATTGCTCTTTTTTAGCGCAATACTTAAAATTACCCATAACTCTCCCAACCCATAAATAGAAAAATAATGTCCTTCCATACACTCAAACCCACAACCTCCTACATTGACAATAATACTCATACCATTCGAGCTAATACTTAATTGACTATTATACAAAATTTAAAAACAAATCAATCTAATTATATCCCAAAGCGTTTAAAGATTTTAGATTTTTACCAAATCCATCTGTAACACCCAATTATTGCCCGGTCCAGTAAACACCAAAAACAGATAAATAATAATAAATAAATAAATAAAGGTCCAAATGTCCACTACATTGACCCAATTTAAAAGCCCAAGTTACAATGGGCCTATGTGGTCCAAACCCGAAATACAGAGGCCTAAAAATTAATAGATCTTAAGGGCCCAAAAAACGATTTTCGAAACCCTTAGGGTTTCTGAAGAAATCATCAGCGCCGCAGCCCAAAACATCGCACGAGCCTCCTCGTACTTGCACAGCAAGAAATAACAGAAAAGGAAACAAAATCAAAGATTTTGAATCAAATAAGAGATTTGTTCCTTTATTTTTTATATGATTATGGCTATAAAAAAAGCCATTGTAACACTGTAATGGGAGATCCAAATTCGAAATCAATAAAAAGCACGATTATATTCACAACGAAACAGAGAATACAATACAGAGCAAAAATCAGTCCAAAAGTTTACATTTATTTTTTATTCGCTTTATTTTAATCTACTGTTATTTTATTTTTATTTTTTTAATTTGTATATAAATAAAATAAAATAAAATAAAGAGAAAGAAACCACCTTTCTTTGGACTCCGAAGCAACGCTGAAGCGTTTGAGGGAGCCACGCCGAGGATCAGTGGCCAGAAACCGAAGCGTTTCCTTGACTTCTTTGCGGTTTTCATCGATATTTTGAAAATTCCAACCCCAGATTTGGGTTTAGAAAGGCCGGAGGAACTGAATGGGGAATTTTTCCTCTTTTCCGGCCACCACAGACGGCGGCCGGCGCGGTGGTCGGTGACCAGCCGATGACCCGATGACTGGGAAGGGGAAGAGTTTTTTTGAAGTTTTTCGGAAGTTTTTTTTAAAAAAAAGATGGAAAATGAAATTTTTGAATAGATTTTTGGCTTAAATAGCCTAGTGAAACGACATCGTTTCAGCAAGCCTCCCCAGATGCCAAAACGACGTCGTTTTGGGAGGCCAAAACGACGTCGTTTTGGGAGGCCGACCCGACCCGACCCGGCCTAGGATCCGCGTGTTTTTTGAGCGGAGGGGTGAATTGCAGTTTCAGCCCCTCCGCCTTTTAATGTTTTTGCAAATGAGTTTTGTTATTTTTAAATTTGCCCTTTAATTTAGTTACAATTTCAATTCAGTCCTAATATGAACGACGCCGTTTTAGAGGAAAGAAGAAAATTTCCCTTCCAGCCCCTCTATGTAATTCGCGTGTTCAATTTAATCCCTTGGGTTTTATTTATTTGCAGATTTGCCCCCAAATTTTTCATATTCAATTCAATTTAGTTTTTTTTTTCATTTTTTAAATTAATTAACTTCCATAATGTAATTATTTCTTTTATTTTTTCTGTAATTAATTTTTATTTATATATATTTGTTGTTTTTATTTATTTATTTATATTAAAACAAATATTTTTATATGTACGTATATTTATTTTTAATATTGTAATTATTATTTAATATTTATATATATACTTTTTATGTATCCATTTATTTTCCTATATATATGTATATTTTCTATAATGTATTATTATTATTATTTTTTATATGTACGTATGTTTATATATTTTTTACAAATGTTTTATTTATATCCATATGGATATTTATTCTTTTTTTTAAGCTCAAATATATATATATTTTTAAACACCTATTTTATAATCTATATATGTTTATCTATTTTTCTTTATATTCATAAATATTATGTATTGCATATATATATAAGTCCCATAACTAAAAAATCTATTTGTAAATCATATGTATATTTTAATCTTCATAATTTCTATGTTTATATTATATATATATTATTTTATTCATTTATTTGGTTTGCTTTCCTCATTCGTTATATAATTGTGTTTACATTTAATATTTTGCATGTCATGGATTATTGTTATCGATTTTGTTTATTCATTTATTCATATTATTTCTATGCCATCGTAATATTTATTATTGCATTGTATATTTAATGTAGCATCACATCATTTTTTTACTCAATTTTAAAATTTTCAAAATTTAGATAATGCTTGTATTTAGGATTTTTAAGAAAATTGAGCCCTAACGTATTGAGTTCCGATTTTCTTCATTAAATCTAACAATCAAACATTTCTCTTTAATCAAAAAAATAAGAACTCATTATTGGGAGTTCAACACGTTGTGTCCTAACGTATTGGATGTGACGCATTGATTTCTCGAAATGAAGAATTTTTTCTAAAAAATAATAAAGGAAATATTCCGAGTTTGGGATTTTGGAGGAATTGTGCCCTAACGTATTGGGCCGCGATTTCTTAAATCTTGAATAAATGGATATTCTTTTAAATTTTTATTATACGAGTATTCTGGCCTAATTCATTTTTGAGGAAATTAGAATGTCGTGCCCTAACGCATTGGGTGTGGCATTTTCTTTCTTTGAAATGATAAGGGTCTTAATACGTAACGTTTTTTAAGTTTTTGCTAAGGATTATATTTTTCAAATTTTCGACATTAAGACATTAATTAACTAACTAGGTACTAATTTTTGAGCGTAATGAGGGTGCTAATCCTTCCTCATACGTAACCGACTCCCGGACCCGTTTTTCTAAAATTCGTAGACTAAAGTCGTTTTTAGGTGACCCAATCACACCTTAATAAAAGATTGGTGGCAACTCCCAATTTTTCTAATTTTAATCGACAACTAATTTTTGTTTTTTTGTTTTTAAATAAAAATAGTTTCGACACCATCCTAAGCTATTTTGTTTATTTTTATTATGTATTTTTTTAAAAACAATTTCATAATTTATCATGCTATTTACAATATCTACAAGGGCAAAATACCAAAAAAAACCCTATTTTTTTAAAATTTACCGAAATGGGCCTGGTATTTTATTATTTACCGGAATGGGCCATTTTTCCCGAAATCGCGTCCACGTCAGCGTGATGTCAGGGGATGTGTCAGCAAAGCGCGTCCACGTTAGCTCACTTTGCTTACATGGACACAAATCGCGCCTACGAGGACGCGATTTTCTGACACATCAGCAAACCGCGCTGACGTCCACGCGATTTGCTGACACGTCCCCTGACATTGCGCTGACGTGGACGCGATTTTGGGGAAAATGGCCCATTCCGGTAAATAATAAAATTCTAGGCCTATTTCGGTAAATTTTTAAAAAAATAGGGCTTTTATGTGTAATTTGCCCCTTTTTTGGTATTTTGCCCCTAATAATATATATTAATGTATTACTGTAATATGTATCTCAAATTATGTATTGTAGTTAATATTCATAATATTGTAGCTCAAATTATCAATCCGTCTATACTATTGTACTAATAATATATATTAATGTAATATTAACGAGTTAATTGATTAAAAAAATAAATGCAACAAGTACAAAAAAGATTCAAAATTATTACCAACAAGATTTGAACCAAGGTACTAAGAGAAAAGAGCAAACATCTTAACTAACTAAGCTAAACTAATTAATTGACATATTATAAAAATACTGTTATTATCTTAATTATATTACTTAACGTTCTAACGATTTATCGAACCTATTCCATACACGTGTTAAATCAGAAAAAATAATACAACAATTCTGTAAAAAAAAATCCGGTGTTTACTTCAAATAAATAAGGAAAATAATGATTTGAATGTTTCAAAATTCAATTTTAAACCGAAAAAATCAAAATTTAGAGGCAAAAAAAGATCTTTTTCGACGAAAACTGTGGCAAACCGCCTTCGGCTGTTTGTTAGCGCGTAGATCTTGAAAAGTTATTCGAATAAAAAAATCGTCTCAATCGGACAACCGAGCCAAAAGTTATGGCCTTTCAAAGTTTTCCAAGCTAAAAAACATAAACTATTCATGAATTATTGCTTCCACATCAGCCAATCGCGCTTACGTGGACGCGATTTGTTGCCACGTAAGTAATCGCGTTGACATGGACGCGATTTGTTGACACATCCCTTGACATCGCGCTGACATGGACCGATTTCGGGGAAAATGGCCCATTCCGGTAAATAATAAAATACCGGGCCCATTTCGATAAATTTTAAAAAAATAGGGCTTTTATGTGTAATTTGTCCCATCTACAAACTACTTTTATTACAATAATTTTCTTTATTGCAATTTTAAGTTTTATCTTATCATATTTTATTTACCATAGTTGTTTCATTAACGAATAATTTTTGATTGACCGTATACTCTTAAATTACATCAATAAAATCGAAATAAAAAATTATTTATTTACAATTTTACTTTAAAGTATATTTGTTTTCTCATTTATATATTAAAATTTTTTTTATTTAAATTGATATCTAAAATACACTCACTTCCCAATTTGGTACTTAAAATATACCTCAGTTATATTTTTTTAGTCTATTTCTTAACAGAGGTCAAAAAATATATTATAGTGAATCACAAAGCACCACATGACATTTTTATATAAAAAACAAAAATATTCTTTTATATATATACACATTAAACAATATAAAAAATAGAAATAAATATATAAAAATTCAAATATATATAATCTAGAAAAAAATATAAATTATAAAAAACTAAAAATATTTTTAAAATAAAATAATTGAAAATAAATTAGTTGAAATTAACATTATTATTATTAAAAAATGTAAAAAATGTAAAAATTATAAAAAAAAACTGTAAAAAATATTTTAAAAAGTTTAAAAATATTTTTATAAAATTCTAAAATTTATAATTCTAAAATTCTAAAAAATTATTTAAATTTCAATTTTTTTTGCAATTACTTGAATTTTAATTACTTTTTAATTTTTTTTAAATTTTTAAATTTTTATATATTATTTTTAATTTTTAAAATTTATAATTATATATTTTAATTTTTTTAAATAATGTTTTTAAATTTTTTAAATTTGTATATATCATATATATAATATGTTTTTAAAAAAGGATACATGGCATGTTCTAATAGCACCACGTGACTTATCAACACCGATCAATGCTGGTCAACAATCGATCAAGTGTTTTTTTAATATTTAATATTATAATTTTTTATTTTTTATTTTTTAAATATAAATATAATAATTTTATTTTAAATAAACCTAATTACCACGTGGCATCTTTTTTATTGGCCAAAACATGCCACGTGGCACTTTTTCATTGGCCAAAATTGTCTAACAATTTTTTTAATGTTGGTTACAAAATAGACCAAAAATAGAGAAAATTGATACTTTAAATATCAAATTCGATACCAAAGTAGGAGAATTGTATACTTCAGGAGCTAAATCGTGACTTAAACCTAAAAAATTCGATGGCAACTCCATTTATGAGATTTTAAAATTATATCACGAGGGTCACAAGATCGCTTCTACACACCACTATTCAGAAAGACATAAAATTAAAAATAAACAAATAACAAAAAAAACTTTGAGATAAATAGGGTAAAAGTACTATGAAGGCCCTTATATCAAAGGTTAGATTGCATTTTATCCGCTCTACTAAAAACAAAATAGTCTTTAAACATTAAATCAAAAAGCAAACTAGTATTTCTGTAAAATTTTTTCATCAATTTTTATTGCTAAAAACTTATTCATGTATGTCAGCATAATGTACACGTGGACTATCTAATTATTTCGTTAACCAAGCGAGTTTTAACAGCAGAATTAAATGAAATTTTTAATAGAAAGGACACATTTGCTCTTTAATCTAACATACAGGGACTAATTTATCAAGTTTTTGAATAAAAAAAGACAAAATACAATTTGATTTTTAATATAAGTTGTTCATGATACTTTCACCAATAAATAGAAGAGGTATGAAATATAATTTTCCCATCATCAAAGTTCAAACCTCAACTTGAAATCCCATTATTATTTTCTTTTATTTGTTTTTGTTTGAAGGCGATCAGGCCTAGAAAGCTCAAAATAATAATAGTAATGATAACAGACAATGCATGAGCAGAAGATAATTGAATGCTAAACAGCTAAGTTGGAGGAGCGGTGATTAAAAGCTTCATCAGTACCCACCTCGCGGAACCTCGCCTCGCCCCCGCTCGTTTCATCTCATCAGGTCAGGTAGCGGCAGACAAGGGTTGAATGGCAGCAAGCGGATTAACTTGGTATGAAAATGCAAGTTCCCATAAGTAGACCAAACACTTCTTCACAAACAAAGCTTGTCTCTTAACAATCCTATAAACAACACCAAATATATATCATATATAAATATACATGTATTCATTCATTGTATATATACACATTTCCCTTTCTCCTACCAGAAAGGCATTCATGAATTTCTAACCTAGGACCATAATTAAGAACATTAAGTAGGCTTCAACACTTAAAAGTTATGAACAAATATTTCAGGGTAAAAGGACACGAAGGCAATC
This sequence comes from Gossypium hirsutum, assembly GCF_007990345.1. Taxonomy (NCBI): domain Eukaryota; kingdom Viridiplantae; phylum Streptophyta; class Magnoliopsida; order Malvales; family Malvaceae; genus Gossypium; species Gossypium hirsutum. Next base: position 2,014,158 of record NC_053444.1, read on the forward strand.
TTACCTCTGTAAAGAAACTCCTTTCCTTCCAAGGATGTAGTATACGAGAAGGACCAGACAGCCAATCAAGATTTTACCTTTTGATATGAGTGCCTATTTTTTAAATAATCCCTATTTTTTGCCAAGCCTATTTTTTGGGTCTATTTTTTTATCCAAACCCTCTTATTTCTCGAATGGGCCTTCAAGTTGGACCGAATTTGCAAAAAAAAAATGTTATTATTTTTCCACTATTTTTTTGTTATTTCACTATTATATTGCTATGATTTTGTTGCTATTGTTTGAATATTTTATGTAAATATTGTTTTATTGTTAATTTTGCTACTAGTTTAGAGGCTATTTTAGTGTTAATTAAGTATAAATATTTTTTTAAAATTTATTTTTATACAAAAAAAATTAATAGACCGAGCAGGTCAAACTTGGGTTTTAGCTTTTTATCCGGATCGAGTTTAGGCAAAATTTTAGGTCCTTTTTGGCCCGAGCCTGTCAAATGGGCCTAAAATTCTGTTACGACCTAGCCCATGATCACCTCTAAGTCAACATTAGATCAAATTAAATTTTTTTTAAGAGTCAAAATAAAATATTATCATTTCCGAGTAAAAATTCTATCTACCCTTATCCCGCTCGAATCCGAGCCACTTTCATCTTAATCCCAAAATTCTAGCTACTCAACTAACTAAAACATTAATCTATAAATATTGTTAAATCAACATTCAATCGAAAATAATAAATCTTAAACTACACGAAGTAAACCTTAAACCCTAAACTATACCGAGTAAATTCTAAATGATTGAATTAAAATGTGAAAACTTTTTGCCCAAAAATTTTTAAATAAAGGAATTGCATGGCAAATACGTAAGATGAAGACGTTATCAACGTAACACATGCAGAGCCTTCCATTGATATACACCTTTTAGCAACTCCTATTCTTAGTAACTCAATCTTTCCTCTCTTTCAAAACCATCCAGATTTTCTCCCACCATTTTTCTTTTTTGTTTTCTTTCTCTTTCGGGTCCATCCTTGGGCTCAAAAACCCCATCGATATCCCCCGCATTGTAGGCCCCGTGGCGAAGGGCGCGCACGCGCTGCCGCCCTCCATCACCGTGCATAAAACCCTCCGCCATGGCCACCTTTCACCTTCGCTTTATATTTTTGATATCTATGTTTTTCACTTCTTCTTATTCATTATCCGATTCTGAATCCCTTTTGAAATTCAAAGCTTCTTTAGTCAATGCCTCAAAATTAGACAGTTGGAAAAACAACCCTAAGCCGCCGTGCGATGGCAACCGTGCGAATTGGGTCGGTGTCATTTGCAAAAAGGATACCATTTTGGGTCTAAAACTTGAGAAAATGGGATTATCGGGAACCATCGATGTGGATTCCTTATCCGGGTTTTCCAAATTAAGAACCCTAAGTTTTATGAACAATAATTTCAACGGCTCCTTACCGGATTTTAATAAACTCAGTGGCCTGAGGTCGCTTTATTTGTCGAACAATCAACTTTTTGGAGATTTACCGAAAAATGCATTTGAAAGTCTGGCTGGATTGAAGAAATTGTACCTTTCGAAAAATAAGTTTACGGGTGAGATTCCGTCGTCGATAGCTAACCTTCGTAAGGTTATAGAGATTAAGCTCGACGGGAATAAGTTTTCCGGTAAGATACCGGATTTTAAACAACACAACTTCACACTGAATCTTTCAAATAATGCATTGGAGGGTTCTATACCTGCAAGCCTTAGTAAGATGGATCCCACCATATTTTCCGGTGAGTTTTCGTGTTTGTCGTGATTGCAAAATGCTAATATAATCATTTTAACATTTTCTTTGCCATGATTTCATTGCAAACTTCGATCGTACAATCATAATATATAGTTTAGAACTCTACTGTTTTTGTTTTTTTTTTTTTATGTTCAAGTGGACAGAAATTTTAGTAAATTATAAATATTTAAGAAAATTAATTTATAATTCTATAATTTTTAAGAGAATTTTAAATCAATTAAACCATTTTTCGGGATAAGGACAGTGCTTGTTTTTTTTAGTGGCGGAGCTAAAATATTTTGTTTGAGGTCGGAATTAAATTATATATTTTTACAATAATAAAAATATAATTTTATTATTTTATTAGTTTATACATTTATAATTTTTAGAAGATTAAATCAAATTTTATTATTTTTGAGGGGAAAAAGTGTAATTTTACTATTATTAATTTAAAATTTTATAAATTATAAAAGACTTAAATGAAAAATTTTCCATCTTAGAAGGCCGGGGCCTGCTAGCCCCCCTTGACTCCACCACTCTTGTTCCCTGTGACTCGGTCATGTTTATGTAGTTTTGAACCCTATTATTTTCAATCATATAATCATGTTCATTCAAGGGTGAAGTTAGAAAAAAAATCTGAGTCTGAATTAAATTATATATTTTTACAATAATAAAAATATAATATTACCGTTTATATCTTTATAATTTTTAAAATATTAAATCAAATTTATATCTTATTGGGCTAATTATGCTGTATGAAAATAAATAATTTAGTCCATTGGGAAAGAAAACTTGAATTACTGTTTTTTTTCTTATTTATTGCATAAAAAATTTTGACCTACTAATTACTAATTTTTACCATTGAAGATTAAAGCTTAATAATGTTTCATTTGGATTTAGTTTCTTACTTTTCGCAATCTTATAAATTAAAATTTGTAATTAACTTCCCAATTTTTGTAAATCTAAATCATGTTAAAAAATATTATGAAGATTCTTATATTAAAAATTGAATTATATTTTGTCTCATTTACTCAAAAAATATATAATTTAATCCTTATATGTTGAATAAAAATATATAAATTAATCCTAAAGAACATGATCTTTAGCGGCGTCTTGTTTTTAAGCGGCGTTTTTTTTCAAGCGCTGTTAAAGAACATGATCTTTAGCGGCGTTTATTTTTGTAAACGCTGCAAACGTTAGCGACGTCGTCGTTAGCGGCCTTTTTTGTTGCGCTTGTGGAAGCGCCGCAAACACCTTTAGTGGCGGTAAAAAGGGTCGCTAAAGGCCTAAAAAAACGCCGCTAAAAATCTATTTTAGTGTAGTGTCTATTAAAAAATTTATTCACTTCTATTATTAAAAATGATCTCTATATACAATATGACACAGTCAATTAAAGACACAATATGTTATTTAATCTAATTTATAAAGGTTAATTTACTATTATTTGAATAATTGAAATAAAATATAATTTAACTCTTAATATAGTAGCAACTATGTCACTTAGATGGGGTTTGAATGGCTAGTTGAGTGCGATGCAGTACGTTTAGTTTATTTTTTATCTCACTTTATAATATGTTACAATATATAATCTCACAACCATCAGTATTTTTACATTAACAGCATTATTTTTACACTAACAGTATGTAAACTTATTGCCTATCCAAATTAAGCCTTAGAAATGTATTTTTATGAATGAACGTTACATTTATGTATAGTTTAAAAGGCCTATAATTTTCTTGGTTTATACCTGCAGGCAACAAAGGTCTATGTGGAGCACCATTAATGAAGACTTGTGACTCTCCACCTTCCCCTCCCACAACCCAATCCTCCGCCCCTTCACCCGCCCTCCCCACAACCCCTTCCCCCGCTCCTTCCCCTGCCCCTCCCAAAACACCCGCCATTTGGCTTCCCACCATCCTTTTTTTAGTCGTCACATCAATCATTTTCGCCATTCTCACCCTCCTCTTAATTTGTTGTCGCGGCAGAGTGCAACCGCCTCATTCCGTCGAGGCTCCGCCACCGACATCGGGTGCTTCGCAGAAAAACGATGTGGAGCTCTCTTTCTTGAGGGATGATAGAGAGAGGTTTGATCTGGCGGAGCTGTTGAAATCAACGGCGGATGTGTTGGGGAGTGGGAGCTTTGGGTCTTCGCATAAGGCGGCTCTATCGGTAGGGCCGTCAATGGTGGTGAAGAGACATAAAAAGATGAATAACGTTGGGAAAGAAGAGTTTATAAAGCATATGGAAAACTTAGGGTGGTTGAGACATGAGAATGTGCTTCCTCTCGTTGCTTATTGTTATAGGAGGGAAGAAAAGTTGCTAGTTTCTGATTTTATGGAAAATGGAAGCTTGGCTGTTCATCTTCATGGTTAGTACTCGCATTACTTAAATTCACAAATTTCAGTCTTCTTTGAATCCGAGATCGAACCAATTAAATTAAGAATCAATAATCTAACTCATTCGATCATTAATGAATTTTACTAATTTTAAAAATTTACTATAAAAATTGAGATCTTTTAACAAGCTTAGTATTGTTTTTGTGGGAAGTTTTATTTCTCGATCAGAAGAGGTGTTAGATTTCACATACTAAGAGTGCTTAATCCGATTCCTGTGAAGGCAAACTCTGCACGCTGACTATAAGCCATAGATTAGTTACATCAATCACCCGATTAGGCACACCCACCTTGTCTTTAGACCACTTCTTTAGACATTCGAGCTTTCGCAATAAAGACAGTACTAGACCTTAGTAGGTTTCTCTTGAAGAAATCGAAAAATCCCTCACATATCTAAATCCATAAAAATACCTCGTGTCTTACTTAAAACTTTAAACCCTAACGTAGAAACATGCCACCTTACATCTAAGGATGAAGTCAAAAAATTAGTTTAAGAAAATAAAAAATGAATCATAAATTACTAGAGAAAAATTAAAGTGTAATTTTACAATTATATTAACATGTAATTTCATAAAAAATTCAATGAATTACATGATAAATCTATCATTTTTGAAGATCCAAAGCCACTACGAGCTACTTGATTAGACTTGAAAACTCCCTTAAATATTTAAAACCTTATCGCTCGAATCAACCATTTCGTAAATATTTATAATTTTTTAGACTGTTAAGATAACTTTTCCCTTTAAATCTTTTCAGGTCACCGGACACTGAGAAAATCCCCACTAGATTGGCCAACACGATTAAACATAGTAAAAGGAGTAACCAAAGGTCTCGAATACCTCTACAACGAACTCCCAGCTTTAATCTCACCTCACGGTCATCTCAAATCTTCAAACGTCCTTCTCAACGAATCCCTTCAACCTTTACTCACAGATTACAGTCTAATCCCATTAATCAACCCAGAAAGCGCCCAAGAGCTTATCGTAGCTTATAAATCACCTGAATACATCAAACATGGAAGGATCACGAAGAAAACTGATGTATGGTGCCTTGGTGTATTGATTTTAGAGATCTTGACCGGCAAATTCCCTGCAAATTTCTTACAAAAAGGAAAAGGAACCGAAGAACAAGATTTGGCTGTGTGGGTAACATCGATTGTGGGTGATTACGAAAATAATAGCCCAGAAATTATGTTGAAGATTGAAGAGGTTTTGGATAAAGATATGGGGGGAGTGAATAATGGTGATAAAGAGACGATGGTTGAAATGTTGAAGATTGGGTTGAACTGTTGTGAATCGAATTTAGAGAAGAGATTAGATCTAAAAGATGTTGTTGAGAGAATTGATGGATTAATGAAGGGTAAAAAAGCTCATGGGATTGATGATGATGTCTCATCACATGCAACTAATAATTAATTTTCTCATTTAGGTTCAACTATTTTTTTAATCTTTTTTGTATTCATTTTATTTTAAATTTAGTTTAGTAAAAATTTTAATGAATAAATGTGACTCAAAATAAGATTTATTTTATTTTCATTACTTTAATTTTTTTTATTTAATAATTATGCGAATTATTCACTTTCGTTGAAATTTTAGTTATAACCTATTCTACAATAGATAATTTATTTAATATTTTTAATAATATTTTTTCTCTCTCTTCCATTGACTATTACCATCGTGTAAAATAAAGAAAAGAAAAAAATATATATTATACTCTCTATTAGAGTTGATCATGGGTCAAGTTGAGTAAGGTCAATGTAAAATTTTATGTTCATTTTCTAGGCTCAAGTTTGACCCGAAAAATAGATTTAAAAATTTGTCCAAGGTTGACCTAGATAAAAAAATATTAAACCTGAGCCTAGCCCGACTTGCCCGTATTAAATTTTTTATATAAAAACGAATTTAAAACTATAACACATCAAATACACTAAAAACATTGAAAGAAATGTTTCTAAATACATTAAAAAATGTTTAATACTTAAATAACACTAACATAGTTGCAACTTATCAAGCAGATGCCTCTAAAATAGTTACAAATTTAATATTAAAACAAGAGTTATACAATATATAAAAAATAAAAAATAAAATAGTAGCAATATAATAACAACAAAACAACATAAAGAAACAACAAACAATAGTAAAACAACAGCAAAACAACCGTGAAAAAATTAGGCAAATTCAAATAGGGTCGGACCGAAGTCAAAAAATTACCTAAGGCTCAACCAGTTTAAAATACGGGTCTTATTTTTTTGTCCAATCTTATTTTTCAAGTCTATGTCTTTTTCTCAAACCCTCCCACTTTTCAGACAAACCTTTAGGTCAAGGTGGGTTGCCCGATCCATGTTCAAGTCACTCTCTACCATCTTCTTCCTCATATCGTTGCCGCCATTGTTTCTCTTGTTGATCTTCTTATGCCATCAAAATCGTTGCTGAAAAATTGATCAACGATCTCGATTACCCACCGGTGGCTCCTAGGCTTAAGAAACAAGCTATGTACGCCTCCAGGTTCTGCCAGTTCATCGTCGCCATTGCTTGGGTACACAAATATTAGCTTGCTTCTAATGATTTGCCACTTAATTTCTTTACGATTTGATTTGGGAGACTAAACCTAAGTTCCCTATTGACTTTTTTTTTTATAAGTGACCCAAAAAATTGATTAATTATGAAAATAATTTGCTTTCTATTGTATTCGCTAGTGCTGCCAACCTAATCGGTGGCACCCCTAACTTTTTCTAAAAATAATTTTTTGAGTGCCACCACTATGACTGGCGGCGTTAGTATTTTTTTTTTGTATTGCCACATAGCTTGGTGGTATCGGTGTAAGCTCAAAGACACTAGGCAGAAGGTATCGATGTTTAGGACATGGTATTGATACCAGGAATAAGGTATCGATACTTAGGTGATGGTATTGATACCTTCTGTCTGTTATTGACACCAATTTTTTTTGTTGTCCATTCTCTACAACGCAGACATGGATTCGATGCATCAACGAAGTTGATGTGAATGAGGAAGCATCGAGGAAGATGACCATGAAAATCAAATGGGGAAGATGAGGAAGCACCATTGAGTGAAGGAACATGAGGAGAAAGATGAAGAAACGCCATCATCATTTCTGAAATCCCATAATAAAACTAAAAAATGACGCAAATGAGTAAGCATCAGGGAAGATAATCATGGAAATCAAACGAGGGAAGATGAGAAAGCATTGTCGAGTGAAGAAAACATGAGGAGAAAGAAAAAGAAACGCCATCATCATGACGAAAGCTCAAAAATGTGTCAAAAGTATCGATACTCCCTTCCTAGCATTGATACCAATATTTACAGAGTCACATAGCCTAGCATTGATACCAATGTTTACATAATCACACAGCTTGGCGGCACAAAAAAAAATACATACTAGCGTCACTAGACACAATAACACACTAAAAAAAAAATCCTTTGTAGGGTGTTGTCGGTGTTAGGTTGGTGGCACCAACATCCATAGTAGAAAACGGATCATTTTCATACAAAATTTTTTGCCTGAAATTATTTTCATAATTAATCAATAATTTTAGATCACTTTTGGAAAAAAGCCTCCCTCTACTTTTAATATTGTTTGCTAAAATGGGCTTGCTTGGTTTTCCAATTTTTCAAAACCAAGCTTTGACGTTTAGAGTCAAATCTTATAATACACCAAGAACCAATATTTTCACTGATGGATTATTTAATAATAGCATTTTCAAAAATAAAGAAAAAAGTAGCAATTAGATGCATATAAAGGGTATAATAAATTATGGGTATATCCTTCTTCATATTAATATATATATTTGAAGTTTGTGTGTCTAATGGATATATAACTTGATTTATTCAATATATTTAGGGATGGTTTAGATATAAAGGTTGATTCAAAACGGAGCCCTTCACCGGCGGGTAATCGAGATCGTTGATCGATTTTCCGACGGAGGTTTTGATGGCATGAGAAGGTCCGCAAGAGAAATAGTGGCGGCAGTGATACGAGGAAGAAGATGGTAGATAGTGTAATATTATTTTCTTTTCTTTATTTAGTCAATGGTGATAGTCAACGAAATTCTTTTACGCAATCCCTAATTCGTACAATTATTTGATTTTAAGTAATTAAATTAAAAATATTAAATGACTAAAATAAGATTTAAAGCGATGGTGAGCATAATTTATCCTAAAGTTTTTAATATTTATATATATTAAATTAATTGAATACGATAAATTTTATTTTTCATAAATTAATTTACTCTCGCATTTGATATACGAGAAGAATTAATGAATTTAAGGTCTAAATATTTATTTAAAAATTAAAAGATTTAATGAGAATGTTTACAAATTTTGGTAGATGTATTTAAAGGCTTAATGAGAAATGCTAAAAAAAATTAAAGAGATCTAATTAAAAATTTTTAAAAATTGAAAGATTTAATAAGAAATTCCATTTTTATGGGCCTAATTAAAAAACTTTCAAGGGTTTAAAAAGATTTTTTTTTAAATTTGGAGGGGAAAGGCCTCCTAGGCCCTTATTATCATTCGTCTAGAAGAAGATCTCACTCGTTAATGTCAATTGAATTGGTACAATCAAAATGTAAATACAAGTATCCGTTCGAGTAACCACAAAATGTAGAATCAAACTTATACAGTGCAAAAATAATTACAACATAAATAGATTAAGATTTCCTTCGGATGAGAGGTGAGAGCTCCGTTGAGATAAAAAAAATAATAATAAAATTAATTACTATATTTTTGTGTTTGATTTTAAACGCAACAATAATCATGAGATCAAAATCGGAAATGATCATTAAAAACATTGAATTGAAATATATATACATAATAAATTACTAAAGAATATATTTAGATTAAATAATAAAACATAAGTTATATTCATTTAAGTTAAATTGTTATTAAAAATATTTTTAATTTTAAATTTAATGTATAAAAAATTTTAAAATATATTTCTGTTAAATAATATATATTAAAATTATATTATTTCCAAATCGGCTTGCTTTCCGGTTGACAAAAATTCTAATGCATCCAAAGGGAGCCTAAGGACTAAAATATAAATCCCCAATCTTATTAGGGTTTTTTCTGTACTAAAAGTTATTGAATCAGAGAGACAAGTAAAATCTATAATAATAATAATAATAATAATAATAATAATAATAATAAAAGATTAGATTTTACATTTTGTTTATGATTTATTATGACGAAAACCTATAAATTTTGATTTAAAAAGAAGAGGAAAACCTAGTATCTGTTATCTAACATTCAATGAAATAGTAAAGGAACAAGGATTTCCTGAACGTCTGCTGTTTAACCGCCATGTAAAGGACAAAGACGTTAAAAACAGAAAGCAAAACCCAAGAGAAATTGAAAAACAAACCTTTCTCCGTGGCTGTGCCGCCGTAAGACGGCGACGAGGAAAGGAGACGCACGACGATCACTAAAAGCAGAGAAACCAAAAGGAGAACCCATCGCGCTCCCAGTCGAGGTATTATTTTAGTGGTTCCAACGTCAATAACAGTGGTTGAGTTCACGACCGTGCAAGCGCAGCGCGGGGAAGAGAAGTGTAGAATGGCGAAGATGGCGGCCAATGCCGCCATAACTGGAAGCGGAACTGGTTCTTCAAAAAGAATCTCGAACATGTTCCCACAATTAAAATATTGCTTTCTTCAAAAAAATAAAAATAAAAATCTTAAGAATATCCACCGTGACAATGCAAAACACGATCGATCAGTTTCTTACTTGATAAGATCTTTCATTCAACCTTAGATTTTTGACGATCGGAGTTAGTTATCTGTTGCCGCTATATTCAAATTTGAATTCTAAATGGGATCCCTTGAGGGTTTTTTTTTAATGAATATTTATAGAAATCAAATAAGTAAATAACATTTAGTTTATAATTTGAATTTTTTTTAAAAATTAATATTTAAAAAATTAATTAAATACAAAAATGGAGTGCGAACCGATTAATTACAAAAATAAAATATTTATTGTAATAATTTTCGGTCCCAACGACACCAATGAACTTTTTTAAAAGAAAAGAGAAAATTGGTCCAACAAGTAGAGGTGTTCATTCGGTTAACCAACCCGAAATAACATTAACCGAATTAACCGACCTTTCAAAATCTTTAATCGTTAACCGAACCGAAATTTTTCAAAAAAATTAACCGAACCGAAATTTTTTCAGTTAATTCGGTCGGTTAACTGAATTAACCGAAAATTATATGGTTTTTATTTTTGGTTAAAAATTAACCAAATTAACGTAATTATCCGAATTACTCGAATTAACGGAATTAATCAAATTGAATCACTACATAATTAAATTATTTTTAGACTTTTAGACTTTTGTTTTAGTTTTAGTTTTAGAATTTTATTTTTATTTATTAAATTATTTGTAATTTTTATGATTGGGTTGAGTTTGATAATTGGGTTGGGTTGAATACTTGGGTTTGGATTGAGTTTAGGTGAATAGTGGGCCTATTTATATATTATAATTTTATATATTATTTTTTTGGTTAAACCGAAAAAATTCGGTTAACCGACCGATTTCGAACCGAATTAACAATTAACCAAAAAATAAAAAAAATTAACCAACCCCCGACCGAAAAAATTCGGTTAACCGACCGATTAACCGAATTCGGTCGGTTAACCGAATTTTTTCAATTTTACCCGAATTTTGTACACCCTACCAACAAGAAAAAAAAAACCTGAAAAAGTGAAAGAAGATTTAGTGCCATGGCCGATAAATTTTAAAAAAATCTGATAAGAAAATAAAAAATTGAAAGTTGTGGTTACAGTACTAGACGATAAACGACTCATTTCCATGCTTTTAATATTTTTGCCCTGATAAAAAAAAAAGTATGACAGGAAGAAAAAAGAGATTAAAAAACTATGATTTCAACACCAAACAATTAATACTAACCAATGCCTTGTTTGCACATTTTTAATGTCTTTTACTTGCATTTCCATTTATTAAATCAAACCAGAGAAAAAGAAATATAAAAAAGATCAATTTTTCTATTTAATCAAGGAGTTGCTACTTGACACATTTGTGGCACCAGTTAATTTTTTTTTTTTTCACTTTTTCAATTATTCTTTTATTGTTGACCGCGTTAAAAGGCACCCGTAAGTACAAGAAACAATACATTATTTTGTAATTAACTATTTCCCATCTTATTTATGTACTTAATTAACTTTTTAATATTGTTTCTATAAAAAAGCCTCATAGTTTTCTAATAATTTTTTTCTACTTTTAGATTTTATATGATTTTTAATGCTATAATATTCTCACTTATAAAAGTATCATGAAGACTTCTATACTGAACTCAATTTGCATTTTACCTGTTTTATTCAAAAAATTAATATATTATATTAAAAAACAAATCAATTTGCTCTACTAAAATTACATTTATTTTTACTATTAAAAACTAGTGCAAAAGAAAAACCAAATAATTACATATGATATGCTACATGTACTTTATTCTGACATAAAACACCCAATTTTTAATAATAATAAATAAAACTTTTAATAAAAAATCAATTTACTCTTTAATTTAATATACAATAACCATTTCACTCATTTTAAAAATAGAAAGGATGATCTAACTCTTCACAAAGACTCCTAGAATACCTTTTGTCTCTCAAAATGACATTTTAACAAAACCTTTCAAGATTTAAATTGAAAAAATTATCATATTCTCTAATTAAATCGTACTAAGGAGAAATTATTGTCGAAGTTACACAACAATCGTACGGTCAGTAAGAGAAGTTTAGAGAGATCTAATTTTGAGCTATTGAAAGGGTGACGTAGAGCTACACTCCGATGCCACTTTTCACAGTAAAAGAGGCCAACCGCCGGCGGAAGCAACAATTTGGGTTTAGGAAGAAGACATGAAAAGAAAAGCAGAGGGAAAAAAGCATAAAAATAAAATTCGGTATAATTGTTGTTAAGTCCTTGGACTTCGACTGTTGAAATTTTCCTCCGACACAGTGCCAACCAATAATTGGAGAGAGACGGACAATTTTGAAAATATTGAAAATGCCATTACCACATTGAAAGATTTGGTACAGTATAGGGGCAATATCTGCCGTTATCCCTAAATATATATGTGATAACTTTCGTACACTGGCAAATTATTTTTTCAAATTAAATGGAAGTTTTAAATTTTAAAAAGTGCGCAAATTCCGAACAACATTTCGAAGAGACAAAAGACATAAAAAAATGAAACTGGGAACATTTTTAATTAATGAAATCAAGAAGACATCTGTAGTTCTTTATTTTTATCTATAGATAGCACCCTTTTTATAAAAAACAAAAAACAAACGAATAAATCAAATATAGGGAAAACGCAATAGGAAAGGATTTAGAAACAGGGGTATGATGTTTTGGTATTTACTAGCTCTAACTAAAATATCATCATGTAAATAGAAAAACAACACCAATTCAATACTTCTGTTAAAAGGGGGGGGGGGGAAAAAAGAATCCGAAACACGTGAAGCCGTGCAGTCTTGAAATCCTCCGTATGTATGTTCAGCTTTTTTGTGTGTTAACATTTGTTGTCATCCGAAAAGGAGGGGGAAAATGGCAAAATACATCAGTATCACACACACTTATAGACAAACATTCCCTTTTCAATTTCTTATAGATGTAGCATTTGAGTCCTCATGCTTTTGACTACCTGAAACATCTGAGTTCAAATCAATAAATTAAGGCATATCGTCAAATAATGATCTTAAATAAGAATAAACTACGTCAACTTGCTTTTAAATCCATCCAATCTTCATTGGGTCATTTTAGGTTTGTGTAACTTCGGGATTTCGGATTCAGATAAGTTCTGGTGTGGTCATTTTAAGTTACTTGCTCACGTGCATAATAGGTTGTGTGACTCGGGTCGAGGTTGGGTAAATTTTTCAAAATAATCCCGCATTCAGATCATTTTAGATTTTGATTATTTTTGGATTAGTTTTGATTGTTTTCTAGTTGATTTTTCTCAAGTTACTTGTTCAGGTCATAATGGGTCAAGTTTGGGAAATTTTGGGTGGGCTCAGGCATTTTTTATATGGATTGTTGACGCCCTATGGTCAAATCGGGTTTGGATCGGGTTAATCAGGTCTACTTTTGGGTTTTGGGCCAAAATGAACATGTCTAATATATACAGAGATGGAGATCCTTACTTTGATTTCTTCGACGGTAGAACATCCTAGAAAAGACCCGACTGACTGGAGTTTCTGGAACCGGTATGAACTTCCCAAGGGTAGCAAGGGGCCAACTGGTTTAAAAATGAAATCAATAATATGATGATGAACTTTGAAGAACATGATTTTCAAAAAATAATTTTAACTTTGAATCTGCCATTGGAAAAGCCACCAACCTGATAAAACCGATACCAATCGATACCAGCCACAGCTGCCAGCTAAGCTTCTCTGTTTTAGCAAACTTCCCAAGAAACTCAACGATAATAGCCTGCACAACATGACAAAATAACGTAGCACCAAGAACAATCTAAAAGTAGATGCCAAAACAGATCAATTACTAACAAATAAATTTCACCTGAAGTATTATGGTTATCGCCACTATTCCGATGAACAGATAGTTTTTGCTAAGTCCACGGAAAATGTTCACTTCATCTGGCTTCCGAGCATTGAACTCATTAAAGATCTGCAATTGACTTAAGTTATTGCATGTACAAATTCAAGCTGATTCGGGTCACTAATTTATGCTCTATTGAAATACAAACAACCAGAGCCGGAATTTAAATAAAATAGAACACAAGGACCAGACTTAAAAGAGGTAAGAACCAGTTATAGTATATTTAATCCAACTGCATCAAATATTGTTAACTTCTTATTTGAGTAGTAGCGGCTTACTTGAGAAAGGACAAATGCATTGAATATCAGCGTATTCTTTACTCTGTTAGCATGCTCCTTGCTTTCATGCTCCAGATTCAATATCTTCTTGCCATCAAAATTGAGGACGAGTAGAACAGTCACTTGGTATATGGCCTGAAATTTCCATATACAATGCCAGCTCAGAAAAATCGCCATACTTTTGCTATAGGCCACAGTAACCAGGAGAAGAACTGTAGTTTACAAATTTACCAAAATAAGTAAGAACGTTACCTGTATAAGCAAGTTCCTCCACATGATATTAGTTATAAGAGGTTCCCTGAAACACAAACCACGAAAAAAAGAAACGATGAGGAACAAAATATAGACAAATGCATCATACGAACCCTCAACACAAGACATATCCCTCGGCATGTACTAATGTAGGTTAAGAAACAAGATTTAATCAAAATCTCATACCTACGACCAACAGGGGGCCGGTGCATCAGGTGGTCGGTTGGAGGCTCAGTAGCTAATGCTAATGCTCCAAGAGTATCCATAATAAGATTGACCCACAGAAGCTACATAGAGTGAAAGAAAAATACAATACTCATCTCCATTCATATGTGTTGACACATAAATGCATATAGGCATATGATGAACAAACCTGGACCGCATTCAGTGGAACATCACCAGAAGAAACTGCGGCTACAACATTTATAACAAGAGCTGCAACGTTAACTGTAAGTTGAAACTGGATAAACTTTTGGATATTTGCATATACAGATCGACCCCATCGGACAACCTAAATTCATAAGATGTTCGTGATTAGGTTTATTTAAGAAAAGAGATCTCAAAGTTAAGCAATGGGAAGAAAAAATACAGTACCTTCACAACCGAAGCAAAATTATCATCCAAAATGATGATATCTGAACTCTCTTTTGCAACTTCTGTCCCTTGAATACCCATTGCAAGACCAATGTCAGCCTGTAGTCCAAAGACTTGAAATTAAGAATTTTAATAATAATCCAATCTAACCATGTTTTATCCTGATAACGGGTAAAAAAAAAATGACATACCTCATGTAGGGCAGGAGCATCATTGGTACCATCCCCAGTTACAGCAACAACATGTCCCTTCCTCCTTAATGCTTGCACAAGCAGAAGCTTATCATTTGGTGATGATCGGCCCATCACCTATCCATAAATAGCATAATTTATTTAAATTCCATGTTCTTGTTTTTAAGCTTCAAGGCAAATTCAGAAAAATGGAGAAGCAGTGCATACAGAAATTTTCTCCGCAACTTCTTCCCTTTCTGAATCAGATAGTGAACGGAAAACTTTCCCTTCAATGAGACTAGACTCAGGAGCATCTGATGATAGTATCCCACACTCTAAAGCAATTGCCCTAGCTGTTTTAAGATTGTCACCAGTGACCATGCGTACCTATGGCACACGGATGGAAGAAGACCAATGGTCCCCATGTAAGCAAAATGAAAAGAAAGCAAATTGCAAATTTGCAATCGCTATCAAATGCCACATTTGTAGGTTAAAAGAATTACCACATATAAATAATTATACCTTTACACCAGCCTTTTGGCATAACTGCACTGAATCTTTGACACTAGGACGACAAGGATCCTGCATAAATCCCCAACGCAATTAAAGATCATATTACAAATCAAGCAAAAGCTAAATTCATAACTGTACATGAATGTTGAAACAAGATATGTAGGACCAAGTCTTTCTCAGTGTGTAAGGTTAGCAAAATAAATCATATTAGACCAAGCTCAACTCATAACAAGATGAAATCATTTCTACAGTTTCCAATCATATCCTCCTTGCTCTTCCCCTCCGTTAACAGGGGTGTCATCCTTCTAACTGAATCTTACGATGAGATTTTGAGGTCTCCTTTTTACATGTCCAGACAGACTTATTTTCTGATATTAACAGCAGAGGATCTGACATACTGTTTCTCCCCAGCGCACTTATTCCTAAATACATCCTCCAAACCTCTACCAAGCTCATTTTTTCGGGAATGTTAATATGTAGCCACTCAACATTCAAACTCATTACTATCTTTAATCTTTTATTTAACTCCTCACATTTTGCAATCCAGCACAATTGGAGACAACACACTTCACTGACCACAAGACATAAATCTACAATTTAAGGTTTAAGACAGGTTGGGGATGAAAATATACACCATAAATGGATAAAAATGACTTCATCTTAAATAGAGAAAAAGAAAGCATAAGAACTCTGATTAGAAAAACAAATTTGTTCTCCATCAAAAGCAAAATTGGCGAAGGGTGAGACATCCTATTATAAGGAAAGCTATTTCATATACCAAGAAGAATGAAAAAGAGCTGCAGACAACGAAGAAACAGTACAGAAGACATTGAGGACAAGGAACAATCATTTCAAGAAGATAATGAGTAGCGAATGACAAAGCGATGGTGGTGCTTCTATCACATCGTCTTACCTCCTCCATATATGAGCACAGGAGTAAACATAAACTACCTCAAACAATAATGACCACTCCCCATATGCAAATCATAAATAAGATATAAACTAAGAAGATGACACAAAAACTACACATAATTACTCCCAGAAATAGATACCTTTATGCCAACAATAGCCAGTAAAACAAGGTCATCCTCAGGTAAGGCCCATTTAGCAAGCTCTTCTTCATTAGTCGGAACCTTTTCACTTTCATATGATCTGTATGCAATTGCAACACAGCGCAAACTACCAGCCGCCATAGTTTCAATCGCCTTCTCAAAAAAGGCCACCTGAAGTGGATAATTTCAAGAAATACATTTGCTTCAAAATGTTAGCAACTCAATCCTAACGATATCAAATTACAAGCATTATGAACTACATAGTTGAAAATTTTAAAAAGTTTAATCAAATAAAACAATACAGTAACCATGATTCAACTAAAAGAAAAAGGAGGCAACACTGATGTTTAATAGGCAAAGTTTGTCAAACCTTTTCTTCATCCATTGCTACAGCTTCACCATTAGTGTCAAGGTACCAAGTGCATGCAGCTAAAACTATTTCAGCTGCCCCTTTCCAGTGAATATGAACTTTAGAGTCCGGCTGGAGATAAAATATCATAAAAAAATAGTAGAATCAGAAGAAAAGTTGTTTAATTGGCTCAGAAAGAAGATGTTATGAATATAAAAAATATACGTAATTATTTCTAAAAGTATTCACCACCATCTTTCAACCCAAGACATTTCTAGATTCAGTTGCAGCCTGTAATAATGTTTTATACGATTTTTTATCGTACAATTGATGTTGTTCTAAGTAATATGATCTATAGATATACAACAGGGGGGAAAAATCTAGAAAGAAGTTTTGATCAGTATTATTGTTCTTAACTAATTTAATCTGAAGCCTATGTTAAAAAAAACCTTCGAGATGAAAATGGGGTTACTATTTGAGCAGCTGTTGTCACTAATCTTCCAATAACAGTCATTATCATTAGTATTACAACATGTTCAACTATTAATATCACTGTTAAGATCTTCCTAAATGTCACCAGTTACCCAGAAACTTCTCAAACAATGACCATAAACTCAACTGCAACCACAACAACAAAGCCTCAGAAGTACTCCCCCACCCCCTCACCTCCCCACCCAAAAAAAAAAAAAAGCAACATCAACAATCTGAATGGAACTTCAACTGATTGCATATGCATGCGTAGATTAAAACTAAAAGGAAAAAAGGGAGCCATAGATGTTAAAGGCATATAATGAATACCCATTCGAAAGAAGGGTCATATATCACCAGAATGCTAATTATCCTTGCTTGAAACTCGATTACAATAAGGGGTTAAAATTTCAGTCAACATTCAAAATGCAGACATTGATGATAAAATTGCTCATAAAAGTTAACAGTATAGTGACACTACCAATCGAATTGCAACACCGCCTCGTTTTTTCTCGGAGTTGAAGGGGAATACATGAACAATTGAAGAGCCTGACCTAACAGCATCAAAATCCATACCAAGCTACAGGATTCAAGGACTAAAGATTAGTATTAAAGTTAGAAACAAACAAGGACAAGAAGATATCATGAGGTTAGTTATGCAACCTTGATCCCCCAAATAAGAATTGCTTTTTCTGTTGGTGATCCAGAAACCTCTACATCTCCACCTCCCTAAAGAAACCAAAGAAAGTGAAAACGGAAGACATTTACAAAAGACAGCTCGATAAACATAATTCAAAAAAAAATGTGAGCTACTGAGACATGCCTCTGAGGTGAAGACACTGCCATTTGCATTCACTGCGATGCCCTCAATAAGTAATGAGACTAGTGTATCAGGTAACTCTGAGCGGCTTTCTGGAGGATCATTTTTTCTTCCACCAGCATAAGCTTCAACCACAGTCATCTGTGCAGAAATAAACTTTATAATTAGTTGGATAAAGCATAGAGAGAGTTTTTATTATGGCCATTCTCCTAACAGTCTATCCCACCCAAGTGCCACCTCTGGAACCTGTCTGTTTAGCAATCATTTAGCTATATAATTAATTCTTTAAGTTGTAAAAAATTTTGAATCCCCCCTTCATACAAACGCAAAACCCATCAAGTAATTTTAGTGTAGTATTTTTCTTTTATCAATATTGCTAGGGAAGAGACTTTGGTGCTATCCTAGAATGGGAATATGCCTCAATAAATACATTGATATTATTGTCAAAAGTTCAATTGACATTAAAGGGTTGATCTGAAAATGTAAAAAACTACAAATTATAAGATTTTTTTGAAGTTACAAGAATTAATTTTGAAATCATAATTTGTGAACTAATGTAACTCTATAATGAGTTAAACGGTTGTTCAATAATTTAAAATTAGGACCAAAAACTACAATAGTAAATTAATTGCAAACCATAAATAATTTTGAAAGGTTTATGAATCGAGACAAACCAATGCCTTAGTAAGTGCAATTTGTTCACCAATAATCTAAAATGTCTTTCAATTATCAATTGATGTTCTAGATACACATAATACATCAATGCAGTATTTATATTATATAGCCTTCATTATTGTTCTAATTTTACCAATTTTACAAATAGCAATTGATTTAACATTTTATGCCGCACTGTATCAGCGCTATGCTTGAAATTTACCAAGAGCACTTTATTTTTTTCAGCAAATAGGTTTAGAGTCCCACATGCTGACGTCAATTTATGCATGTTATTAAAAATTATTAATGTATAAAAGCAATTCTTCAATGAAAACAGTGAAAAATGTTCAAAATGAATGATGTTATCATATTCTTAAAGTTCAACTAAAAAGAAAAACAAAACCCATGAAAACCACTCATGTACAAAAGAAAACACATCCTAACTTGCCTGATTCAATGTCAAGGTCCCAGTCTTGTCACTGCAAATTGTTGTCGCAGAACCCATGGTCTCACAAGCAGAAAGCCTGCGCACCTGCAGTTCAAATCCTATTAAGCAGCATGAAAAAGAGCTATTCCACAAAAGAATTTTTCATGAATGTCTAAAGAAACACAAAAAAAACCTCATTATACACACCAGAGCTTTATCAGCCATCATTTTCTTCATCGAGTAAGCAAGGCTGCATCATAATCACACAACTATTATATTAAAAAAGATAATGGAACAGATAAATCGAAATTACACATATGAACATATTAAATAACTTTTCCTATTATTTGCACAATTACACTTCATAAACTGCAGCATCTGCCATATGAAAAAAAAGATGAGATATTTGGAATTTATATAACAAGAGTACTATGAAGCGTTAGCACAACTAACAAAACTAAAACAACTAGGAGAAAACATAAGGAGACAGACCAACTCGCAAGAGAAAACATATGGCCTCTATACAAAATGCAACCCGATATCAAGATATCCAATAAAAAACAACGAGGATACATAAATTTTCTGGATTTCAAATACTTCTACATATAAAATAAACTTACGTTAAGGTGACAGCTAAAGGAAGCCCTTCAGGCACCGCAACAACTACAATTGTGACCTACAAAGTTCAAAATGTCATGCACACAAAAACACATATCCCCTTAACTGTGCACATAAGAAGAGGACAAAGGATCATAAATAAGGAGCACATACTGCAACAGTGACAATCTTAATGGCTCCATCTATAGCATTTCCCACACTAGTTTTGCCTGCAACAAATTGTTGTCTTCCATTCGAGTCTTCAGTATGGCCGGTGAAGTACCTGAGTGAATAGGAAAATTTTACGAACAAATCAAACAGCAACGGGACTAAAAAACAGGGAGTGGGAGAAGCAGAAGAGATTGTCATTAAGCCAAATTTTACCTAACTAAAAGGACAACTAAAACAGCAAAAGCTACACTGAGACCAACAAAACCAATGAAAGTCGCAACCCCATTCAAGCGCACCTAAAAACAATTAATTGAGGTGAAGATAACAAGTACAACCTAAAATTTCATAAATTGCTGTCATGGGGAAACTGAAACCTGCAAGGGTGTTTCTTCACCAGTGTCTTCTGACAGATTAGCCATGAGTAAACCCCACTCAGTATTAATCCCAACCCCTGTTACCTGAGATTTAAACAAAGATGATCATAGTTGAGCTATAAAGAGAGACACGGTTTCAGTCTACACTGCACCAAAAAGAAGATGTGAAAGGACAAATATAGGACACTAAAAGAGTGAGTTCATCTGCATGAAATATACACTTGTTCCCAGGGAAGAGAGCAAAAACTGCAACCCAAATGTTTCTGCTTAAAATGTGAAAAGACCAGGTATTAAGAAGAGAGCTCGTGTACTCCAATACATAAATACAGCTAGTTGTGAGGAACAGAAGAATTGACAGTATTAAGTTCAATAACTTAAAACCCAGCGTCTAAAGTCAATCTTAAAAAAACTGGAACAGGCCGATTGCTGTAAAAAACACAATATAATGGTTTAGAGATACAAAAGGAGTAAAGTTTACCAGCATAGTGCCACTTCCATCCGCCACCTTGCAGCCAGACATTAAAAAAGGCTGCTTTGCATCCTTCTGAACCTAAATCAGGATGAAATAG
The DNA here is from genome assembly GCF_007990345.1 of Gossypium hirsutum. Classification (NCBI taxonomy): domain Eukaryota; kingdom Viridiplantae; phylum Streptophyta; class Magnoliopsida; order Malvales; family Malvaceae; genus Gossypium; species Gossypium hirsutum. The sequence continues at coordinate 2,035,182 of NC_053444.1, forward strand.
CAATTTCAAAGAATGTGAAGTGCAAGAATTTCAATGAATAGCACGGCAAGTCATAAGGCTTACTATATCACTCTCTCCTGTCATGCTAGATTCATCTATTGCAAGTGAATGGCCAGAGATTAGAATTCCATCAGCAGGGACCTAAATAGAAGATTAGAAAATCAGTCAAATAATGCATTAAAAAGATAATAAGGTAAAAGAGACATGATAAAAGCCAATACCTGATCACCAATATTGAGGGGTACCACATCACCAACAACAATATCATATATTGAAATTTCAACTCGTCTACCTCCTCTAACAACCTGAGATACATTCAATTATAAATTCCAGGAGAATATTGTTTGTACTCAATTCAATGGTTAACCCATCATCACCAACCTCCAAATGTATGTTTCTCTTCTCTTCATCTAGTTTTTGGAACTGAAGAGATTGTCTATAGTCACTAATAGCTGCAAATTTAAAACCTCATAAATAATAAGAACCAAAAGGGAGAAAATTTTCATGCATTACACAACTTAAACAATTAGTTCAGCACCTGTCACAATAATAACAAGGAAAACCGCGAATGCTATGCTACCCCCATCATACCAGCCTTCCTTGGGACCCTGTATAAATGAAACATGCAACATAGGACGTGAAAACTAAAAATTATTATTTAGAGGCCTAAATGCTTAGAACAGAAGAAAGACTTGAAGAAAAAAATTATCTTAAATAATTATTCATCACATCCAAGAATATGAAGCTATTATACACTGCAAGGTAAATGTTTTAGCAATACTACTGGACCTCATGTTAATTACTAGTTAAGAACATATAATTCAATCCATATGACATTCTAGTTTTAAAATCCGATTAGTACATCGAAGACCAAGATAACTTGAATCCATAAAACTATGTGATAAAAGACCAGCATTACGCATGTCATCCTCCTGTAAGATTTTAGGAAACAAAAGACGATCCCTTCTATTTGCGTTACTTTCATAAAGTGTTGTTTTATAAAAAAAGCAACTCTAATTGACCATAAACAGAAGAGCTCACCTCTGTCTTTATACCCAAAGCCAGAGAAGCTACAGCAGCTATCACCAAAATCATCAAAGTAAGATCTTGGCAAGCTTCCCAAACAAACCTCTGTGTGAAAGAAAGTAAATATTAACATAGATATTCTACTCAGAACCCAAAAAAGAGGTTCTTTAAGAAAAGAATATAAACAGAGGGAACCAAGAGACAACAAAGACAGAGAATAGATATAGAAAATGAAACCAATATATATAGATACCTACCCAGAAACTCCTTCCTTTTTTCCGAGGATATGTGTTTGAACCAAATGCATTCCTCCGTTTCAGTAAGTCAGAGTCATCCCCTGGAATACCTTTCTCCAAATTTGTTTTTAGTGACTCTGCCAGCCCGTTAACCTGAATTAGAAAAAAGAAAAAACTAAATAAGAGAAAATTAATACCAAACATGATATCAATCAACAAGTTTAGTTTTCACAAACTTACCCCTCCATATTCCTGCAGAGCATTAAAATTATGATCCCTAGTCACTGAAGCAAGTTGCTCTGGTCCAAAAGCAAAATCACTGCCAGGAGTTGGGTGTGGAGTTGTTGTACCTACAAATCAAAGCACTGTGATAAACATCTACATCAAAATGCTGAGCTTTTATAGGCAGCAGCAGCACAAAAATCCATCGAGTAGAACAGAGAATACAATACATTTTAACAATTTTTGTGAAAAAATACAAAGCAAGAAAAGAAGACAAATGACCAAACAGAGATCTTTATCAACTCAATTGGACTGCTAAGAAAAAGCTCAAGTTGATTAGAAAAAATGTAATCATTGACTTTGTACATTAGTATTGAACAAAATAAATGTCGAGACACTGATTGCAACTGTATGTGATAAAGAAAGGAATATTATCATTTATGGTATTAAAGTTTTTAAACTTAATACCATAAAGAAAGGTATATTATCATTTATAGTTTTTCAAAAATGAGAAATTCACAACTATATTATCATTTCATTTTAGCAGTACATGCTGCTTCTATCTAAAAACTCTCAAACACCCTATGGGCAAGTTAAAGAGAAAAGGAAGGGAAAGTCATACGGGTCGGAAATACATTTGAGATGAAGCAAGATAGTGAAGACTAAAGAGAAATGACAGCATATAATCTGCCATAAACGAAGAAACATGCAAAGAACTGAACCTCAAACTCTAGCTGTGAAATATAAACATTATCCTTAAACACCATTCTACAAAGTTAAGGATAGGATAAGTCGGATAGATTACCATTTACTTGTTCCCCAGCTTGTTTGAAAAGATATGCTGCCTAACATAGCCAAAAACAAAAAGTTAAAAGGAAAAAGATGCAACTTCTCTGATGAGAAAACTGAATTCAAAAATAGCATACTCGTATAGCTTGCGCATGTGCTCTAATCTTCCTTAAAATTTGTTTCTTCTCTTCTTCCTTTTTCAAGTCTAAGGTGTATCTAAACCGACGGGATGCATTGAGCACTAGTGCAGCTTGCTACAAAAGAGAAAAAAGAAAGTTGAATACTATTCAGTACCCATGAGAATACCTTCTCAATAGTAAAGAAAAAACAAGCCCAAACATAACATAAAGAGTGCGAAAAAAAAAAAAACATATATGACACCTACAGTTGTCAAATGGGTGGATCTCGTAGAGCCTGGGATGGGATTGATACTTCAGGTTGAAAAAAATTACGGTCATTTGGGGTTTGAGTCATTCCAATGTAGCATCCAAGTTATGAGGGTTCAAAAAATCATGTTTTGATCGTTCAAGTCTGCATTATTGAGTTTTAATTTTGGATCACTTCAACTTACTTGTTTGGATTTTGATTAATTCAAGTTAAGGTTGTTTCAAGATCAAATAGGGCATATTTTGGTTTAATTCAAGTTAAGGATGGGACCAGTACTTCAAGTTGAATTTTTTTACTGTCATTTGGGGTTTGAATCATTCCAGATGTAGCATCCAAGTTATTAGGGTTCAAATAATTCGAGTTAAGGTTGTTATAGTTCAAATAGGGAGGATTTATATTGTTCAGGTTGTTGCGTAATTTTGGATTCTAGGAAATTCGAGTTCAAATTGTTTTTGGTTCAAATTGGACGGATTTATATTGTTCAGGAAGTATGGGTAATTTGAGTTCAGGTTGTTTTGGTTCAAATCGGGAGGGTTTATATTGTTAACTTTTCTTGATCAAATTAGGTTGGGTTATGGCCAGGATTTGGGCATGTTATTAGGATTCAGTTCAAATTTGCAGCTCAAACAACACTCAGATGTAAATAATAGGCCAAGCCACCTGCCCAAGCAACCAAGTCACAATGGCCACTAGCAACTGGGTGAAAACCTTTGTTATTGCTACTTGTTTCTGCAGTTATTTTTACACATACAGAATTATCTCACTTGCCATCCTAAGCTTTACTCATGAGGGTGCTGTTTCAGCTATCATTTATTCACTTTTACTACAGTAATACTTCGTTTTCGCTTCAAGAGAACAAAAACCTAAAAGGGAATGTTTGGATATAAAAGTAACAATTAAAATTGAAAAAAAATAGGGCAAAATACAAATTTTAGGATAATTATGTTAAAGTTGGTGATACGTATTAATCATAGTGCTACATATGATTCCCTTTTGTCTTTTGTAAACCGTTTAATAAGCAATAAACAGAAAACAAGAAAGCAACTAGAAAAAGCAACAACATGAGAGCAAGCCAGCGAAACAATTAAACACTGCTCTATGATTACCAATCTATCCTTTCCTTCTGCTTTTTGTAAAACGTTATCACTAAGCAAGAAAAAAGCACAAAGCAAATCAAGCAAGCGAAACAATTAAAACATAGCTCTATAATTCAAGACAGGTGAGACCAATCTATCATTTCCTTTTGCTTAGGAAAAAAGAAACAGAAAGAAAATAGAAAAAGCAACAAGACACGAGATAACGCCAGCTAAACAATTAATTTATTGCTCGTAATTCAATAGAGGTGAGACCAGTCTATATTTCCCTTGGACAGGAACGGAAAAGGCCAAATTAAATTTCTGGAATGAAAGAGAAAGAAAAAAATGACAGGAAAAGAAGAAGTGAAAGAAATTCAAGGGTAGGAGGAAAAAAATCAATTAGCAGTTCAGTGCCCCTCTTTGATTCATTTGCAGGAAGCCCAAAAAGGAAAGCACGGTTAACCCTCGATGTTACGGTTTGTCTCTAATCCGTCTAAAATTAGTAACCTAAACCGCCAAAATCAAAGGCATAAAATAATATATTCGCCTTATAAAACTTAACAAAGCACAGAATATATCAAATAATATATGAGTTATATATATTTCTAAAAAAAAAATTTAAAAAGAAGAGAAATTAGGGCATTACCCTCCAGCGGCGGAGTCGGTCGATTGGAGCATTCTTAGTACTTGTGATGTCAAACGGATCAGCAAACGACTCATGGTCTTCATCGTCGGAATGAGCGGAGCGACTGCTACCCGCCTCCAAGTCATTAGGCCGCCGGTACGGCGACCCCTTGAATATGCTACTCATCACTCTGTTATGTCGCAGGAGAGATGGCACAGTCACACTATTTCTCACTAATACTACTATAAGTTCTCATTCAAAATCAATTTTCTTTCATTTTTCAAAGCTCCCGAGAATCTTCGATTTATCGCTTTTTTTCTCTCGTTCTCTTTAACTTTTTCTTGTTTTTTTTCCGGAAAGAGAAGGCAGAAATATTTCTTTTTCAACGATTTCCTCTTTTTTCTTTGAAGTTAAAACTCATCTAAAAGAAAATTTGCTTCGAAAATCAATTTAATTGTTGAAAACTCGACTCCACCGCAAACGTAAATTCCACGTTTTAACACTTCCACAAAAGTGATGTGAATGGTCCTTTTGGAAACAAACAAACAAAGTGATTCTAGTTTTTACTTTTTATTTTACCCCTCCTTTTTCTCGTATTTTCCGGGAAAAACCACTGGCGAACAAACCAAGCGAGTTCACAAGTCACAACAGAAATTTTTAATTATACAAATAAATAATAATAAATCAATTTAAATTAATAATAACGATATAAGATAAATTAAACAAAATTAAAATTACCTGATCTACTCAACAAATAAGAAAACGCGATCTTCGATTTTAATGCACCGAAAACCGTTAATTATAAACTTTAACCGACGCTTATTTTTTAATAAACGCAAAGTAAATCGATGTCAAAACGACAAACCGACCAACCGACAGACCGGCCGACGAGGCGAACGCCATGGAAACCATGCACGGACTCTCATCGAACAACGAAAAATAAATAGAGAGAGAGAGAGCAAAATATATACAAACATATATATCAAAACGAAGCAAAATGGAAATGGCGATTTATTTTATTCAAAGTAGTTGTTACCTGCGTTGAGTGTTTTTTTCAGGTTTTTCTTCTCCGAGAGGAACTCGTCGAATAGCACTTCGTTTTTTAAGCTTTTACTTTCTCCTTCTTCTTACGCTTTGTCTGGTTTTGCTTTCTCTCGACTTTACGAAACGAAGGCTCTCTGCCTTCCGAAAATGTTATTTGATTTTTGAATGCAACAGTAGCCCAGCCTGCCTCTGTATTGAAACTTAACTTTATACGAAGTGCAAAACAATAAATTCTTACGCTTGAAACAATAAATATACAAGTTAAATTTTCTTTAAGCCCTTGAACCTTTTTTTTTTTTAGAATTTAAAAATATAAGTCTCATTGTTTGATTCTGATGCATGTGTTTTAAAAGGATTATACCTTACTATTTTCATCCGAGGGCACTTGCTTGCCATTAGCACTTTTCTAGTTATATCCAAACTTGTTAAGTATGACTCATATTTCAGTTCAATTTGAGAAATAATCTTCTAGTTAAACTCTGTTTATTTGTTTCAATCAAACACTGATTAGTTTAAATTATTTTATTATTTGACATATAAATTTAACTTATAAATAGGCTCTTTTACAACCTTAGAAAATACACTCACTAGATATTAGAACTCATAACACATTTAGAAAATTTTGTGTTTACGTTTTAAGAGTTATTTGTTTTCGAGTTTTCGGAGTTTAATTTGATCTTCATCTTTTTTTGTAATCTTCGTTTTTTTTACCATTATAGTAAAATTATCTTTGCCCGTAGTTTTTTATCCTCTTTGGAGGAGTTTTTTTACGTTAAATTTGTATGTTCAATTTCTCAACTTCTTCCGTTATTTTTACTTGTTCCTTGCTTAATCAAGTCAATCTCCAATAAGTGGTATCAGAGCCAGTTTAATTTTTATGAATTAGCTCATTCAGATATGGCAACAACATGGTTTAAAATTAAGAAGTTCGATGGTTAAATTTTAATCTGTGGCAAGTTCGGATGATGGCAATTCTAATTCAATCCGAATTGAAAAAGGTTGTTACCGGGAAAAAGCCTGAGAATCTAAATAAAACAGAATGGAAAGAGCTTGATGAAAAGGATTTGTCTACAATCCAGTGTTGCCTCGCGAATACGGTGTTGCAGAAGGTATTGATGGAGAAGACCCCATCTGTCTTGTGGAAAAGGTTAGGAACTCTTTATGCAACTAAGTCTCTGGCTAACCGTTTAATGCTGAAACAACATTTATTTACGTTTCACATGAAAGGAGGTGAGCTTTTTAGAGATCATATCAGTCAATTCATTACTCTTTTAAATAATTTAAAGAACATTGGGGTTCATATTGATGATGAAGATCAAGCTATACTATTATTGTGCTATTTATCCCCTTCATACAAGTCTTTCAGGGAGACCCTGATTTATGGCAGAGACAAACTCTCGTTCGAAGATGTGAAGGGTCATTTGTTGAGTAGAGACAAACTCGACAATGAGCTTCATTTGGATAGCAAGGCAGGTAGGCAAGCTTCTGTTTTGATAGCATCAAAGAAACGAGACAAAAGGTGTCGTTATTGTAAAAAGTTAGGTCATGTCAAAGCAGATTGTTATAAACTGTAAAATAAAATAGCTGCTGAGAGTAACGAGGAAGATGTAGCTTGTGCTAATTTGGCCGATAAAAGCGGTGATGACTTTTTGTTAGTGTCAATGAGCGATAACTTCAAGTTCACGTCCGAGTGGATCCTAGATTTAGGATGTTCTTTCCACATGTGTCCCAATAAAGAATGGTTCTCCACATACAGTTCGGTTGAAGGTGAAGTTGTACGCATGGGAAACGATTCATCTAGTAAGGTAATTGGTATTGGTACTATTAAAATTAGGATACATGATGGGACGATTAGGACACTCTCAGATGTCAGGTATGTACCTGATTTACAAAAGAATCTCATCTCATTGAGTATTTTAGAATTGAAATGATGCAGAATAAACATCGAGTCGAGTGGCATTAAAGTATCTCGTGGAGCTCTCGTTTTGTTAAAATGTAAAAGAATTGACAACCTTTATATTCTGGAATGTTGTACAATGACTGGTGAAATCAGATGTCCCTCATCCATTACAGAGTCAAAGTCAACTCGTTTGGAGAAGAGGCAACTTGGTCATGGGAGGGAGAATTGTATGACCGTTTCGTTGAAGAAAGGTTCTCTTTTAGATACAGGTTTTGAAAAGTTAGGGCACTGTGTTCGTGAAAATCAGATCCAGGTTAGTTTTGATTTGGTAGTGTACAAGTCGAAGGCTAGAAGTCTTCTAGTTTCTAAGCACAGATTCGACTCAGTTAATTTTTTGCATAGTTCAAGATAGGCTCGTGGCGAGCTTTGGCAAAAATGGCGTTGTAGAAATATGAGTTAAGGTGGAGATTTGTTAAGTATTACTCCTATTTCAATCAAATCTAAGAAATAATCTTCTAGTTAAACTCTGTTTATTTGTTTCAATCAAACACTGATTAGTTTAGATTGTTTTATTATTATTTGACATATGAATTTAGCCTATAAATAGGCTCTTTTACAATCTTAGAAAATACACCCATTAGATATTAGAACTCATAACACATTTAGAGAATTTTGTGTTTACGTTATGAGAGTTATTTGTTTTCGACTTTTCGGGGTTTAGTTTTTATCTCCATCTTTTTTTGTAATCTTCGTTTCTTTTACCATTATAGTAAAATTATATTTGCCCGCGGTTTTTTATCCTCTTTGGAGGAGTTTTTTCATGTTAAAATTGTGTGTTCAATTTCTCAATTTCTTCCGCTATTTTTACTCGTTCCTTGCTTAACCGGGTCAATCTCTAACAAAACTAATATTTAATGCTTTTAGAAAGAGAATCAACTCTTTTCGAGAGAAGTCTTCGAAGCGTCGTCTTTCAGACAACTAATTTGAACCTTTACCAATTGAATGAATTGATCTTGTGTCAAGGTCTTGTCCCCAGCTGCAATGAAGAGTCGTGTACAATTCACGAATAGAAGCCATGTACATGCAAGACTCAAGAAATGTGTTAGTATTGAGCATGTGAATAATAATGGTGGTACCTAGGTTCGAGCTACGGTGCTTCCAGGTACCTCTATTATTATTCACACGCCCAATATTAACACCTTTATCAAGTTTTGCAGGTACCTATCTCCACCAACCAAGACGCCCCCATCTACGAATTATACACGACTCTCTATGGAGGTTATGGATAAAATCTTGACACTGAGACAATACCTTCGATTGTTAGAGGTCCGAGTAGGATGCCCGGAGGACAGCACTTTAAAGACTTATCCCAAAGGGAGTCAATGTTGGATCTGGTGCCCTGAGTATAGTATTTTCGTCTATTTGCACTTGTAATTTTTTCAAATAGATTGGTGAATAAAATTATTCATGAATTACATTAATACTCTGTGTAAATTGTTCTCATGTGATTTTTGCATGTAACACAAAATAGAAACAAATTTTAGCTAGTTAATTATCTAATGTTTAAACTAATACTAAGTAGTATTACGTGGTCAGGTCGTAATAAGGAAAGACAACTTATATTAGTAGACGAACCTAAACATATTATTAGTCTAATCGGAAATGAGCAAACAAATTAAAAGACTAATATGATGTCTATCAAGTCCAGTTAAGGAGATGTTTTGTCTTAGGCATCAAAGTGGATGACTCTTGAAAGATAGAGACATAAATGTGATTGACTAGATTGACAGTACATTGGAGTAGACCCAAGAATAATATATCCTAAATTCGTTTATGGATTTATTCACTTGTGCATTCAAAGTGTGGCATACATTAATCTTGAGTAGATGGCAGACTATATATGCATAACTCGTATACTTTAATATAAGTAAATGTCTGAGTTTAAATAGATAATGAATCGAAAGTCGATGTGTTGGGTATATGACTTTTGCAATATGTAAAGTCATTTACGATAGTGGAATTCATAGCCCGAGATACGGGTAAATGATATCCTCTTATTGGCATTACATGATTGATGAAAAGTAAACGTGGTCACGAGTTGTTCGTCTTTGTGATGAATGACTTGATTAATATTTAATAAAATTTGACTTTTCATGAAAAAAGATGTAATGGTTACCATGAGATAAAATAGGATTATATCGGGAGAACGAGTTTATCCCAAATAGATTAAGGATATCCCATGAGGTAACACACTAATGACAATGTCATTGGACAAGTACTAATCGAATTGCTTCTGTAATGGTATGTCATTGGGAAGAGCGTAGTCATGATACTTTAGTGGAATGACTTCATGACTAAATAAGTTTATAATTAATAGGTGAAAAGTTGGAATTTAATTATAAATCACTCGAGCCTTGATCGCATATATCCAGTCGGTCCCTCTGCTAGTTCATTGAAATCAGAAATGAAATGCATGTTGAATCAAATGAATAGAAATAGATAAAAATGGAAAAAATGGAGAAATGAGAAACATTTGAAAATATATATGGTTTTCTCCAAAATGAGAATGAAAATGACATTTTCGAATTAAATAAAGTTCGAAAATGGAAATAAATTGTTTCGCCATAATAAATTCGTTGAATCTAGAAATATTAAATATAGATTTTTTTATGGTAAAATGGTCATGATTTTAACGAAATTAGATTTGGGTTGAAAAATTTATTTAATTGAGATGTTTATTTTGGGAAATAAAAAAACAAAAATCAGGTTGAATCGAATTATAAAATAATAAGTTAAAAGTCCAAGAAGTATTTATACTTGGACTTGATATGGGAGATGCCCAAAAGTCCCTCATGTTTAAGAGGGGGACGACAAACCCTAGTTTGTTTAATTAGGGTTGCCGCCCCACCTACTCCTAGCTCAACTAATAGTATGTTTTTCTATTGAAATAGACTTTTACAATTCAACAAATGTTTTACCTCTTCTCCTTATAAATAGATGGTACTGATAGGGCTAGATATACAATTTGAAGATATTGTTACTTAGCCCAAAAATACTGAGAGTTTATTATCCAAGTATTAAATCTATTTTCTGAAATAACAATTCTACCGGTTTTTATTGAGAAGAGATTTTGCTTTCACACTGAAAGTAAAGAAAATTATTTATGGTTCTACGTTTAATTCGAATCGTTCGAGCTCAAACTCGAAGTAGTTTGTGGTACTATAATAACGGAGAAGACTGTTTTTTGCTAGCCGAAAACACAAGTGTGATTTCGGTAAAAGGTTTTTTTGCTATAAATATCACAATCCATCTTGGTTTTCAAAACAAATCCATTGTGCAAAAAAACCAATTTCAAATCGTATTTTTTCTAGCAGTCGATTCTCCCTTCAACAATGCCTAAATTGATAGTCAAACTAATGAAATGACTAGATCAATACAATATCGACACTCTGAATATATCTAATATCTAATACTTATATTAAGCACATTACCGAGTCGCTATCACATTTACCTGAGTCAAAAACTTAGTTATGAAATTACAGAAGTATCACTTCTTTTAAATTATAACTAACATTATTATTATGTTACTTTTGTCTTTCATTTCTAAATAAAACAATTGAAAATTACAAATTCAATAATCAAACATGTGTTTAATATTATTATATTGCATATAATCATTATTAAAAGAAAATAATTTTAAAATAAAATATGTTATTTCACCCAGATAAAATCTAGTTTAATTAAAACATTTTAAATTTTTGAGGAAACATTTATATTTATTTTTTAATTTAATTTTATAACAAGGGTTGGAAGTTTTATTTTTAATTTTCCAATAGGATAAAATAAAAAATAAAATGAAATATTTTAAAGGGTTAATGCCATATGAGAAGTACCTTTCATATTTCAATATTTCATAATATGGGCATGACAAGAGAGAAAAGAGGAGAGCAAAATTTGGATTTAAAACGTGTGATCACATGACATTGTTGTCTTTCAACTGACTTCCCATCTACATCTTAATTTTCATAGATACACACCGCTCCTTACTCTCTCCTTTTTTTAATATTAATTTTCTCTCTCTTACCAAAGCAATCTCTTAACCTTTTTTATTTTTAATTTTTTATAATCCAATTAGATGATCAATACTCACACGTACATGATTGAGACATATTCACATTATTAGGCACATACTATATCTAGAGGTGCTCATGAGTCGGGCCGGGTCAGGCCCAGGAAAACTTTTGGTCTGCGTCTTAGGCCTGGGCTCAGCCCGGCCAAAAATATGGACCTAAAATTTTGTCCAGGCTCGGCCCGAATAAAATTCTTAAGCTCGAGTTCGGCCCGGCCTATTTTTTTAATAAACACTAAAAATTTATTTTAAAAATAAAAAATAAAAAAGTATTTTAAAAATATTTTAAAATTAAAAAAATAAAAATATATATTTATTATATTCGGGCCGGGCAGGGCCCGGGCCAAAAAAGTGATGCCCGAGGCCCGGATCGTTTTCTAACGGGCCTCTTTTTTTGCCCAAACTCATATTTCGTGCCTATATTTTTACTCAAACCCTCTCATATTTCGGGCGGACTGTCGGGCTGAGCCGGGCCGCCCAGCCCATAAGCACCGCTAACTACATCCAAAGATAATTATCTACATGAAAGTCTACTATTTATTTATTTTAGGGATCAAATTTGAATTATAAGTTTTTGAATGAATTAAAAATAAAAATTTATCATTATATTAATATAAAATTATAAAATTATAAAATTTTTATTTTTAGATAGCGCATAATTAAATTTTAAAATTTAAGAAGGATTGAAATATAATTTCACCATTAAATTAACTTAAAACATTGCAACCACCCCACATTTGCTTCATCGGAGGCTCAAACCTAAATAAATTTTATAGGTAAACATTTGTTGATCAGTGGGCCAAACACAAGGGTTAAACTTTTTATTTTCAATTTAAAATTATGATAATAAGTCTCGCTTTAGTTTGTAAAAACATTTCTTTATTTTTATTTTTATTTTAAAATATTATTTTAAAATTTTTATTTTTTATAATTGAAAAACACATTAGGTAAATCCAAATAAAAAAATTGTTTTCAATGATTCAAAAAAAAAACATGTTTGGCACTTGTTTTGTTATAATAGAAGCATGAAAATAAAATAATTATTACATTTATAGACATTTGAACTAGAGTAAAATATTTTATATTTAAAAATTGTTAAGAAAAATAATATTTTTACTTTTATATTAGTTTTAAAAAAGTTAATACCGTTGATTGAATTTTAGCTCGATTGGTATGTGTATTGTTGCCAATATAAGAGGATATGGGTTCGAGTGCGCTGAAGCACATTGTCTTCCTATTTATGAGTTATAGAAAGACTATAAATAGTTTTAAACATTGTGTAAAAAAAAAGAAGAAGCAGATATTGTTAAATATTAATAAGTTAGTTCAATTGAGTAACATTCTTAAATATTGTGTTAACTTAGAAATTAGAAGTTCATCAAATTATACACAAAATTCAACGGTTCAATAATTTATATGCAACATATTAACAAAAATTGTTGCTCAACTTCATGTGTTTATCAATAACTAAACTAATTATTTAGTTTATTTAAAATTAGATGGACTAAATTCTTAATTTGCACAAAGTGAAAGGATGAAAGAGAGAATTAAACTTATTAGATTAAGTACGGTCGAATTTGAAAAAAAAAATGTTGATTTTAAAAATTATTTAGTGTTTTGAGTCGATTTATGATATATTTAGAGAAATAGGCTAATTTTAAAACGAGAAGTGAAAATGTATCCTACAGGACACACTTTCTGACTTTTTAACACGTCAACTCCTTTGGTCAGATCGTTAAATGTAGATGGTTTTGTCTTTAAGTTCCAAGTTCAATTTTTCTCCCATTTACATTTTTTTATTTCATTTATTTCAAGCTTTACTTTTATTTTTAATTACTACTTTTAACACGTTAGTTTCATTGGTTAGATGGTCAATTAATAGTTATTATATCCTTGAATCTCAAGTTCAATTCTTCTTCTAAACGTAATTGTATTTTTTATTTCATATTGTTTCAAGTTTTTTTTCTTATTTTTTAATTAATAGGTATATCGTTTTCAAGTTTTTTATTTTTAATTCATCTTTTTAATTAAAAACATATGAAAAATCGACTTATTTCCCTGAATATCCCAAAAATCGACCCGAAATCCTAACTATTTTTTTTAAAAATCAGTTTTTTTTTCAAATTTGACCAAGTAAATGTAACACCTTTCTCATGGGATGCTACACCAAACAACAAGTCAAGAATTTGCAATTTCAACTCAAATTTTAATTTAGTCAACCATTAATAAATATTCGATAATGATACTAATTATACAAAAAATGAGACTTAAATCGAGCCTCGAGAACTCTAAAATCAATTTAAAAACGAGCAGGAACTAATTTAGAACAAAACAGAAAAATGAGATAAAAATAGAAAATAATGATCACACCACCAAACATTTTTAATATATATATTTAGTTGATATTATGAATAATATTGCAAAGGGTTGTTTTAACATTTTGAATACTCATATTTTAGTAACATCTTATAAAAAAAATTGTAAATTGCACCAAACGTTCCCAAACTATTATTTACATTTTAATTTGATCTTTGAACTTTAAAATGTCCTAATTACATCTCTTTGAATTATTGAGGTTATATCAATCAAGCTTTTTTCGTTATTCGAATTGTTAGTTTCATTGTTAGGTGAACATTAGATCCCATGTAGCATAACTTTTTTTTAAAAAATTTTAAATTATGCCACAAAAGATATGATGTGTCACTTAATGGGAAAATTAACGGTTTTAGTAATGGAGGGACTTGATTGATATAATATTGATAGTTTGTAGGATGTAATTAGAAAGTTTTAAAGTTTTTGGACCAATTTAGAATGAAAATAATAGTTTGGAGGCGTTTGTTACAATTTAATTAGAGTTGAGTTAATTTATTCAATTCAGACCGATTGAGCTTTTGTTCAATTGATATCATTGCTATTGCAACAACTAAAAAGAAGAGAGTTCGAATCCGATTTAAAAGCCAGGAGTGATTATAGACATAAACAAACATTACTTCAAAAAGAAAAATCAATTCAATATTTATAATGATTAATTCTAATTAAAATTGTTAATACAATTAATTAAATTGTTTAATCACTTAACAATGTTGTAATTTTACTTGTAAAAAAAGTAAGAGTTGAATATAGACACGAACTTTATGTTTTGGATATAATGAAATAGCGTAGTCATTAACATCTCTAATGGCCGACTGTGGGTCGGTGGAGGCGCGTAAGCAGGTGGACAAGGTGTGCGGCATGGACTAAATACGCCTCAACCATGCTGCCGCCCATGCCTGGCTGGTCGGCCGACACATGCGGCCCAAAAATAACGGTTCTTCTCAAGTTTTCTTTCGGTCTTAGGTGTGGGGTTATTAATCATTAAAAAATTAAAATTCATAATGAAAATGCTCCAGATTGAATCTAAGTTCTCGTGCTTACAACATAATACTTTACGTAAAAATGTTGTTAGCATTTAAATTCTATTATTATTATAGGTAAGTCGTGAAAATTAACATTTATAAATTTGATTATTTTTAGTTATTTTCATTTTTGAATTCGAAATTCTAGTTGTCGCTACAAGTGTTTATAAGTTGGGTAGAGACTAAGTTCCAAAAAACAATTCAAGACTTAAGCTCGGCTTGTTGAATAGCCCCATTCTATTGTTCAAAATAAATAAAAAGTACTTTTTTAAATTTAATTATAAAAATATGAATATGAATATCTTTTATATTTTATAAATAGTAAAATAGGGTGAGTCACTCGCGGTTGAAAAATATAAACCCAAGCCCAATTCAAAGCAAAATTATGTGAAGTCCGAAATCTTATGCGACAAATATATTATTATGTGAGTAATTCTATGTTAACTTGTTATATTCATGTATTACGAGTGATGGATCCCAGGACTAAATTTTCGCGCTAGTAAAATTCAAAAAATTTTAGGAGTTTAATAACAAAATTTTAAAAAAATTACGTCTAATTAAAATTTTTTAAAATTTTTGTGAGATTAATGAGAAATTTCAAAATTCTATAAGATCCTAATTAGAAAATTTCAAGAGAAAAATCATAATTTCCTTAGACCTTTTAAACATTTTGTCTCGGCATATTATCAAAAAGAAATAGTTATTAAATTTAACTATTATCGTTTGTGTTAAAATTAAAATTTCAAATTTCAAAAAGTATAAAGATTATTATGATGCATTTACCACTTGTCTATTTTCAATAAAAGGACCAAAATATAATCTAAAATATAGTATCTGAACGGTTATGGTAGTTTTTACATTTTTTTATTTTAAAAAACCCCTTTCTTGTTGTTACATGTACGTGTAATAATTTTTAATAAAACTGAACCACCAATTGCAGTTAGAATAAAGTTTACATTTGATTAATATTTGGGTAAACTATTAAAATAGTCATTTTTGTTTGCCTCATGTTATATTTTAGTCATTTATAATTGAAATGTTATGTTTTAGTCATTTACGTTATCGTATTATAATATTTTAGTAACTGAACGTTAATTGTCATTAATAGTATAACGGTAGGCTAACGTCGCACGTTAAGTCATAATTTCAAATAAAAATTTTAGGTTAAATTATACAGATTGGTCCTTATATTTTCTCGTTCTGAGCAATTTATTTATTTATCTTTATTTTCCATTTTCTTCTCTTTCTCCCTCTGTTTTCCTCTCTTTTCCATTTATTTTAACGTAGTTTTTCTATATTTTCCATTTGTTAAAACTTTTTTATGAGGACCAATTGTATAATTTAACCTGAAATTTTTATTTGAAATGATGGTTTAGCGCATTACATCAACTTACTGTTATACCGTTAACGACAATTAATGACTCAATAACTAAAATATTACATATAAACACAAATAACTAAAACGTAACATGAAATAAATAAAAGTGATTATTTTAAGAATTTACTCTTAATATTTTGAGCAAACTTCTGTTTTTGGTTGTTTTATGTACGTGTACTAATTTTTAATAAATAAATAAATAAAAGAGGAAACTTTGTCTTAAACGTAATTAAAACTGCTAAAAGCGATATTACACTTTAATAATTAAGAATCAGTTCAAATTAAGAATCGAGTTAATCCATCAAATCGGTTTGAATTTTAATAATTTAAAAAAGCTAATACCTGTTATGACAAAAAGTGGACACGTGTTTATCAACCGAAAGAAGACATGAAAGGTCTGTCATGTTCTGGCAAAGAGGCTATTACGTGTCTTGTCCTCAAATAGATATCTGTATTGCGGTCTCTACAAGAAAAGGTGTCACCCACTTTCTTTCTTTTTTTTTTAAACTAATTAATTGTTTTTTTAAATTTATTTTAAAACGACTTTATCTTAATATTACTCTTCCTCGAATAAATCGGATAAAGATATTTAGAGTTTGAGTCAAATTATAGGGTTTAAAACAGTGAGTGATGGAGTTGGAAATTTTCTTTTGGGCCGAAATTAAATAGTATATTTTTATAATGGTAAAAATATAATTTTATTATTTTAATAGTCTACATCTTTACAATTTTTAAAGAATCAAATCAAAATTTTATCATTTTTTAGAGTGACAAAGTGTAAATTTACTATTACTAATCTAAAATTTTATAAATTATAAAGAGCCTGAATGAAACTTTTTTCATTTTAAAAAGGGTGGGCCCCGACCAAACCCCATTGGACAAGGCTCCGATCCCTTCAAAATGAAAACTTTTTTCATTTAGACTCATTTATAGTTTATAAAATTTTAAATTAGTAATGATAAATTATACTTTAGTCCCCAAAATGATAAAAAACGATTCAATTCAATTTTATGGTTTATAAAATTTTAAATTAATAAAAAAATACACGATTTAATTCTGCTCCCCTCAAAAAATTTTCTGACTTCGCCCCTAAATTAATAATGAAAATTTTCAATTCAATTGAGTTCGTTTAGAAATAATAAAATTACAAAATTATACTTTGTCTCTTCAAATTAAAAATATATATATTTAATCCATTTAAAAACAATAAAAATCTAAATTAATTTTTATTAAAATTACATTTTAATCTCTCAAAAATTTTATAATTTTACTCGATTTAATATATGTTTGTACTTGTTTATTTGTTTTATGTTGATCCAAGCCTTTTTGTTTTTGTTTTGAGAATTATTAATGTAATATAAATAATAAAGTGGCCCGTGGGTTATAAAAAAAAATGAAAATGAAAATGAATCTATATATGTTCTTTTTTCTGCTTAAATATAAAATTGATTCTCAAGTCATATTGTTTTTTTATTTAAATATTTATTTATTTTTATTAAAAGTGGTATCTAAATTATCAAATTTATTTTTTATTTATGTTATTCATATTTATTTTACGGTCTATTTTCGAGATTTATGATTATTCATTTCAACAATATCATATCCAATGTTCAAACTCGCATTCTCTTATTAGAAGTGTAATATGTCTTATCATTACGTCCAACACTTGTTTATATAAATTTTGTTTTATTTTACTAAATAATATATGACGTTTAGTAAGAATTCGACGTGTTATGCTTTTATTAGTCGGTATTATACTATGGGATAAAATGAAATAAAATTAATAATTTAATTACCACTTTTGATAATAATAAAAAGTATCAAGTAGAAAAAAAATATGGTTTGAGAGCTAATATTGCATTTAAGCCTCTTTCTCTCCTCACTTTAAATGATAGGGTTAATTGCATCAGGGGTCTCAAAAGTCCAAAACTATGCTAAATTATAAATAGGTCCCAAACATCAAGATATTTTAATTGGGGTTTTCAAGTTCTAATGTTATATTAACAAATCTTCTTATTAGCTTAACTATCAACTTAGATGTTAAATTCTAACTCGAAAACAATATTGGATCAAAGTTGTTTATATCGAGTTACTTGTTTTAAAAATGTTTTACATAAGATTCCAACTTACATAGTTTAACAACCAAGTTGATAGCTAAGCTATAAATAATACTTAATGGGTATAACATTGATACTTCAAGAACTCGATCAAAACGTTTTAAAGTTTAAAAATTAACTTAGAATCAATATCACGGTTTGGGAACGTATGATATAATTAACCCTAAATGACAATAATTCACTTACACTAGTGTAAATTTTTTTAAAATAAAAGTTAATATATTTATTTAATGATAGAGATATCGGATTAATTCGAAAACTTGTATGCACAACAAATACAATTGTATTGATAGATTCAACGATTTGGATTGTTGAAATACCAGTCGTACAAAAAGTTATCGAATAATGTAAAACTAGTTTTACACTAATATAAATGGATCCTCCTATATATATAGGAGGAATTCACTTGTATCGATGTAAAATTGAAGTAGTTTACGCACATTTTCTACGATTAATATTTTAACAATTCAACCGTTAAATATATTAATGTAGTTGTACTTGTCATGCATATAAATTTTCTAATTGATCAAATCTCTCTATCATTAAATTAATATATATTTAGTGGTTGAATTGCTTTTTTTTTTTACGTAAAACATAAAGTTAAGACAATTTTAATTTACTCAAATATTTTACATGCACGACCTACATAAATGAAACATAAAAAAGTGTTATACACTGGTATAAATGAATTTAGTAAAAGTACCATGGAGACTCCTGTATTAGCAATTGAATTGTATTTTGCCCCCTCTACTAAACAAATGGGCAAATTAGTCATTGTAGGTTAGATCAAAGAGCAAATTGATCATTATGTTAAAAATTTCTTTTATTTCTATGATTAGGTGATGACACATTACTGTCCAGTTATTGGAATTAGTCCCTCTATGCCATAAATTCCATCCATTTCACTTTTTAATAAAAAAAACTGATCCATTTCCGCCGTTAAAAAATCTCATCCGTCATGCTTGAATTAATCTATTTATATTAGTATAAGGTACACGTAACACGCCAATTGTCACACTATTTTATTTATCCATTAGCCATATTAGCACGTTTAATCTCATTATAAGTTATTATCATATCCGTTTTTTTAATACAATGCCTAGAATTACCCCTAGCCCTCTCAACCCATAAATAAGAAAATAGTAGTATAATACATTTTAACGTACTCGAACTTACGTTTGCCTCCGCCGACAATATTCCTACTCTTAATAAAGTTACATGCATAGGACTTTTATTCATTTATATTTATATTTGGCCGACAATCCAAGTTGCAGATTTTTGAGGAAAAAAGGATAAATAGTTAGAATATTTTTATTTATTATATTTTTCTTGGTTGAAAAAGCAATTCCTTTTCTGGTGTTAGATTCTATTCGTTACAACTGGGGCAACCACTTTAGACTCTAAGAAGCTACCGTGTGATAATAATGTATATTCACCAGAAAAGGTCTTCGATCTTAATCTTAATTTATCAACGAATCCGAGCCATGATTTTATTCCCCAGTAATTTTCAAAATAGATGTAAAAAAACATCGTCTGGAACCTAATATCTCCATCACACACGAGAGTATTCTCGTACGTAAAAAATATCGTAGAAGTTCTTATATTACAAGTCGGATGATATTCTGTTTTTCCTATTTAAAAAATGGGCAAATTCATCTTTATATGTTAGATTCAACCGTTCATTGGTCCATTTGTTAAAAATTTCATTCAATTTTACTTTTAATAATTGGTCCATGCAGGTCAGTTTAAGGTACAGTGGCACGTTGCTATGTGTAACTGTTTGGTTATTTCATCAACCACACCGGTTTTTAACAATAAAAATGGATGAAACTTTTAACAGAAATAACTGGTTTGCTATTTAATCTAATGTACAATGATTAATTTACTTATCTTTTGAGTAAATGAGACAAAAATATAACCTAACTCATAGTATAAGAGCTTCCATGGTACTTTTACCCTTTTCTTCTGATAAAGTTTATTTCGGATATTAAATTTATTACTCAATTGGGATTAGAATTAGATATGATCCACGTGTTTAAAAAATACTCAATCTCAAACTCAAATTGGTATTTAACACTTAAAACGAGGTTTAGGCTAATAGAATGATTAATTGGTAAAATACTAAATTTCTAATATTTGAGGACTCAATTAAAATGTTTTGAGATTTAAGGATCAATTTGGCATATAAATGATAGTTTGATGATGTTTGGTGAATTAACCCCATTTTTGTTAATTTCGGCTTGTTTGACTTATCCTCTTGATTAGACTTTATTGGACTTGGTGGCCAATGAAGAAACTAGAAAAAAAATAAATTTACTTCATAATTTTGAAATTTTAATAAAAGTGATGAGACAAATATTATATAACAATTATATTTATTAAAGATTAAATAAAATATTGGATGAAATATTAAAGTTCATCGCCCGAGGTGTGGCCTAGATTCGAGTCGTATTAGTCACGTTTGTTGTTCGAGTTTTACCTAATATTGTAATTCACCCAAAAAAAAATTTATAGTATTTTTTATTCAAAATTTTCTATGGGCGAGTTTTTACTAATTTATAGAAAATATAAAAAGACAAACATTATTACTTTGTAAAACGAACGGTCTTTTTGTCATTTTCCAATTGAACTGATGTTCGATTAATTTATGACACCGACTCAATTAAAGGCTTAAACAATATGAAAATACAAGCATGCTATCTCAAAATCTCAATAAAGAAGCAAAGATGGTGATATGGAAATTCAAAAATGTCCTTATAGTGATACAAGTATTTTGTAAAATGAATGGTCTCTTGTATCATTTCTTAATTGAAATGACGTTTGGTTGACTCATGACAACTTAATCAAAGGCTATTAAAAGCTTAGATGATAGAATCGATATTGGAGAAAGAAAGCATATTATCTCAAAGGTCAAAATATGTCATAATTCTTATATTCTTTGTAAATTTGGAATTTAGTCATTATACTTTTATTTTATGAATTTAGTCAGCTACTTTTTGTATTCCGAAATTTAGGTCCAACAGTTAACACTATTAAAATTATTTTTGTTAAATTCAGGTCTTTTAGTTACATTGCTACTAAATGAGTATTTTTTTTTATTTCAAAATGTCTCACCAATAAATTTAACAATACTAACAATTTGACCTGAATTTTAAAATCTGAAAAAAAGTACAGAGAATAAGGGATACCATTTCACCCACGGTGAGATGGAATCAATAGGGTATATGTCTTTTAAACGGTGAATCAACTCCCTTTTTACACCTGTGGTGAAGTGCGGTGTGGTAGTTGAATTGCACCACACCCGTCAATTTTGGCTGGTGCTTTATGCTCCGGGGATGGAGAATTTTTTTACAAAAATAACTTTTTTTTGAGTTGTTTTTAATTAAAATAAATATATAATAAATTTTATTCTAGTCCTTAATAGTCATTCTCTATTCTCACATCACCGATAAAATTGCGTTTGAATCCAAATATACATCCCACCGCTATTTCTAATCACACTGCCATCGTTGTTTTTAATCTCTCTGGAGGTAAACATACCGTCCATCCAACTAAATTCCAAAATTCTTAGAAAATAAAAGTAAATGGATTAAATTCCAAAACTGTGAATGGTCCAGGACCTATATCACATTTTTACCCATCTCAAAACCAAATCAAGAAGCAAAGATGGTGTGAACCAAATCATATTCTTCTTCTTCTTCTTCTTATTGTTTAAAACTGTGTGAAGTGTGGAGACAGTCAACTGAAGGAATAAAATAAAAGAGAATAAAGGCAATGTGCCAAAGCAACAAAGTTATAAATCCATGATATTAATTTGATAATTATATTAATATGAAATAATAAAGTTTATAGTAATATGCTTTACTTGTTGCCTCTGCATGTAAGTCCAAATAATTACGTTCAATGCTGAATAAGAATCACAGCCATTTGCTTTTTTATGCCATTTCCTGTCATATTCGTAATCTTATTTCAGTTTTTTTTTATATCTTGGGTAAAATTTAGTTTTGGTCCCTTTACTATACTAAAATTTTAGATTTAATCTTTGTACTTTTAATTGATATAATTTGATCCGTCTATTTTTATAATGTCATTAGTAGAACAATTTCATTAAAAAAAATAGAGTTAATCATGTCAAACTAAAGTATAGAAATTAAATCTCAAATTTTGGACATAGTAGAGGGATCAAAATCATAATTTGACATATATTTTTGTATTTTATAAGTTTCAAGATAATGTTATTTTGTATGAATCTTGACTTGTTTTTTTTGTATTTTATTCTTATAATATATATTTTGATCTAATTATAGATTTTATCAATTCACTTTTAAAAAATTGAGAAATTAACCCAATTCGGTAAAATTGTTAAGTTTTTACATGGAATTGTTAACTTGAAAAATTAGCAGTTCAACATTTTATATATGTATAATTGTAAAAATTATGTGCCCAAACAATGCATATGCAACAAATTAGTAAATATTAGCAATTCAAATTCACGTGTTTGCCAATAAATGGACCAACTTATCAGTTTTCATGAAGTATGAAGACTAAATTCTAATAAATTAAAGCAAAAGGATTAACTTCTTAAATTTCAAAAAGTAAAAGGATTAAATTTAAAGTTATACCATTTTTCGTCGTTGAAGAAAAAAGGGAGAAATTACTTTAAAGAGCCCTTACGCGTTTTAGCACGAAAACAGATGGACATTGAAAAGAAAAAGTGAAAGGAAATAGTGAAATTTACTTCTTCCAGAAGGTATCTATGTCACATGATTTCTTTATAATAATTATCATATTTTATGTTTTACTTAAATATCAAATTTATATATAAAATTTATTTTAATTTGTAATTTGACATATGAACTTTAATTTTGATTTAATTATATTTATTTTAAGAAATAAATACGTTAATTTTTATATTAGTTAAATATAATTATTTGTGTATGCAATATGTAAACGTAAAATAATATTATATTAATAATTATGTTAATAATTTGTGAATATTAAATAAAATTATAATTTAATATATAAAATTGCACAAATTTAAAATTTATCCCATCTATTATTAATTTGTGATTCTACTTTCTAGTTGGCCGTACAGATATGTAACCATAGAGAAATTAAAACCCAAAGTTTTGTCAAATTTTCTACTTTCTAGTTGACCGTACATATATTTAAAAAAAAACACAGATTTTATTAATAAGTTGATATGTAACCATAGAGAAATTAAAACCCAAAGTTTTGTCAAATTAAAATACAGAGATCAAATCTTCGAGTTAAGTTTAATAAATGATAAAAATCATATTTTGAGCACACTTATATTTCGATTCAACCGTATAATTAAAATTTAAAAATGAGAAAATATTTGATGCATCATTAGTATATGAATTTCATGAATAATAACATAATACATAATTACTGAATAAAATAAAATAAAAATAGCAAGGACTTGAAAATAAACACTAATGACTTTATTTAAACATGTTTGCATTTTACATAATAATTAATTAAAATAAATATTAAAAACTTAAAACTTTAAACCCAACCGTGCATCAAATAAGAGATCTAATAATATCATTCACCACAAAAACTATTAAATTACCAAGTGTTAAATAACTATAAAATTACTTAAACAAATTGTCGGCAGATAATGAATGATGTGAAATGTGCTTTCCATTCAAAGATAAGGTTTGATTGTTACAACTAAAAGATGGTACATGGAATTGGCTACAACTATTTGAATTTTGAACAGAAATTTGGCAAGTGTTCATATTACTCTTGTGGTTTTGTACCTGGCTAATTATGTGTGTTTGACAATCATGCATGGATTTTTCTTCACTCAACCACTTCCTATGGAAAACATGAGTAACTCGTTTGAAATTCGGGTAACTACCTCTATTCCCGGGTTATCGAACTGGACAAAGTTTCCATATTACCATCAGTTCCATTTACGGAAATGGGTATTGTATATTTATTCATTGTCCTTCCTAGACTGGTGCCAAGTTTATCCTGTTGTAAACAGTGATAGAACATGAACGGTAAAAGTATCATGAAAACTCTTGTAGTAGTAAGTGAATTGCACTTTACCTCCTCTACTCCAAAAATAGACAAATGTGTCCTTGTATCAAAAAGTAAATTGATCATTTTGTTAAAAATTCTATCCATTTTTACTATTAAAAACTAGTCCATGTATATCAGCATGAGGTATACATAGCATGCCATGTATAGCTGTCTAATTACTCCATCAATCACGCCAGCTTTTAACAGTAGAAATGATGAAATTTTTAACAAAAAAGACCAATATGTTCTTTGATCTAATGTACAAGGACAAATTAACCCATTTTTTTTAGTAAAGGGAGCAAAATACAATTTTACTCTTCGCAGGGGCTTCCATGATATTTTTACCAACATGAACTGATTACTGTGTTACAACAATTACTTAATTGTCTCGTTTTTGCTTAATAAAAAAGCTCCAATCTAGATGTTGGAAGTTAATTTTTACCTCTTGAAAATTGTTCGTTGAAAAACAGATTGGCATAGATTAGCTCATTCCAGGTATCGGGAACTCCGGGAAGACACCAATGGCTGCAATCTTGATGCCTTGAAGAAACTTTTTTCCCTTCTGTTAATCCCTTGCGGTAGATTGACGGATGGCCATCCTTTCGAGAGTTAGTCAATCTTGTTATGTTTAAAAGTGCCACGGGCAACTTCATTTCCCGAATCACTTCTTCCACTATTTTCATTTTCGGAGGATAGGTTTCGAGAAAGGCACCTCTCTTCAAAATTGGTTCGGTTTCCCCATGACAAGTTCCCCCTGAGTTCCAATCTCCACCTCTATTTCAAGGATCAGAAATTAATTAGCCAACACAAGTTAATCCGATATACATATGTGTATATACAATACACTCATGCGGTGCATGTTTTATATAAAATTGCATGTTAAATGCTTCTTTGAATACAAAGCTTTTCTATCAAATGGTAAACAAGATACTTACGGATTTTCATTTCAATAATGAATAGCATTAATCTCATTTCCCTATATGGATTTTCTTAAAAGGGAAAGGGGGTGTTTCGCAATGGAATCAAGCTTAAGAAAATCGGGCCGAGGGTCAAACCCTGGTTTACAGTCTAGGTAATCTAAATATAGTTAATAACTAATAAAAACATGCATTTAGCTTAATGGTACAATATTCAATATAAAACTAAGAGGTTAATTGTTCAAATCTCATCAACCACGATCAAAATTACGGATTTTTAAAATATATAAATGGTTTTTATCTAATGGTTTGCCTGTTAAACCAGTTCTCTACCAGTTTTAGATACTATACTGGGTTAGACAGTCAGTTCCTAGTTTAACCGGTCTAGCTTTTTAATCACTAAAGGGAATGAGATCGAAGCTAGTCTAATGGTAATAAAGTGTGTTTCGGTTATACCTGAAATGAGCAGAAGAGTATCCACGAAAGAAGACCAATTGTTTTGTGGGTTTAATATTGTCATCGATCCATTTTGCCCAGGTCTTCAAAGCTCTTTGATAAGCTTCCATAGCATCAAATTTCGGATAAACATAATCACCTTCTTTGTAGTAATTTCTCCTGTATCAACTAATCATATTTGTCATTTCTCCATAAGGCTTTGCTTGATAGAATAGATATGTTGGTAACAAAGATGGAAAAGTGAAAAGAAAAAATAAATTTCTTTCCACACATTGTTCGCTATGATTGAAAAATGAAACAAAAGAAGATAAAAGCATACTGAGCTAAGATGGAAAAACAAGAATGAAGGATTATCATGAAAATATACAGGGCTTGAGACACTCTCATTTTCATCCATCTTTTCTTTTCCGATTTTAAGTGATTTAATTTTGTTAATAGTAACAGAAAATGAGAATTTTTCCTATTTTTTCCCTCTTACTTTTCTCTTCTACCAAACACACCCAAATTTCATTTTCTTTCAACTTTTACATTCTCTTTTATCCATCTCTCCCACTTTTTCACTTACCAAGTACAACAGCACGCCCTAAAAGTAACTTTTCTTTTAATTTTTCGACTTATGATATTGCAACTCTTAATCAATGTAGCATAAAAATAAAACATGTATGAAGTATAATTGTAGTGAGATTTGTAACGTACCCTCGGGCAGTCTTTCCATGAACCCACCAATGGGCGGTATTGAAAATGAGAATATCAGCTCGCTTCCATTTACGAGATGACTTATCAATTAAATCTAATGATAGAGTGCGAGAACCTTGTCGTACAAGAAAATGAGACCTTACAAATTCCACTGTACAGTTATAGTCCTGCTAAAAAATCGAAGTTTAGATTGTTTTGAAATCACAAACCGCTGTTTTTCATAAAATCCTTTTTCTGGTTTCAATTGTTTGTAAAAGTTTTTTTTTTCCCATTAGCAGTTCACAAGTGAAATTAGTTTATTTTTCAAAATAAAAAACAAAATAATGTATACATGGTCGCAATATGCTATTGGAATAAAATTGTATACTCTCAACTCAAAAGATTAAGTGCTTGATGAAGTTAAAAGGTTCGTTGAAAAAGATGCTTTAGAAAACACTTGTCCAATTAATGAAACATGAAGAAACCTAATGAAAGATACGAGAGATTATGGACAATTTTGAGGACTCCTATAGAAAAATGTGGTCTTTAAAAGAACGTATAAAGGAAAGTATAAAGGAAAAATGTAGCCATTAAAAGAATGCATTCAACTGAGTAATGAAGAAATATAGCAAGCATCTTGTTACCTTGATTTTGAATAAAAAGTACCCTCTTCCTTTTGATACTTTGTTGCCATTGACCTCGTACATTTTGCTCTTATCGGTAAGGCCTTTGTAGAGGAGGCATAACATTGACTCAAACTGATTGCGGTTCATTGAGTCTCCAACCAGCATCAGTCTTTTACCTCTTAGTCTCTCCAAGAAGTCCGTAGCATTAAACCTGAGTTCAATTGGTAAATTAAAAAAAATAACTTGCAATCAGCAAGTAAATGTGAGGAAAAACAAGGTTAAATAGAAAGAAACCACAGCTAAGCAGGCATTAATTAGCAATAGAGTTAATTGAAAGGGCTGCCTTGTCAAAACAGAACAGAAATTCAGTGCAATAGGATATCATCAATTTGCAGTATTTATAGCTTCAAAGATGAACTAAAAGTTTTTAAAGTACTAAAGATGAAGGTATTAATCGTATTCTTAGGTTCTTGTATGAACGATTAGAGTGTGCTTTAACTTAAGCAAGGATAGCAAGTCGAGGTTAATATTACAAAAATGCATGAAATGAGAAAATATAAACCTCTTCTTTAGGTCCAAAATTCAATAACTCACCCTCAGTCACTTCTAATCCAAGTTATTAGCATATTTAGAGCTTTGAAATACTCAAATTCTCATCTACTCTACAATCCAGAAATATGCATTTGCATGCACTAAGCATCTTTCCCCATTTGATGCCAACACAAAATAAACGAAACAGGCTGAAAGGAAAGAATTTCCTCCTGTTTATCTATGCAAGTGATTTCCCCTTTGTTTTCCTGCGACTGCCCAAATCTCTAGAGCCCAAAATTATCAAAGTCTAGCCTTTTTCTACTCTTACACAATATCTGTAGCTTTGGGGGAATTTTAAATGCACGGGTTGGGGAGCAAGCTGCCAGGAATACCGCTCTTCTCCACACTCTTAGATCAATATAGCTGGCTACATTGCTTTCTCCTAAAACTTCCTAAAGTCAAAATTACATTTTGTTCTTAAGTGGAGTAGCAAGGAAATGCCCCTTGATAAGTTACAGCGACTTGAGAAGGGGTCTATAATAAGAGTATCTAACCAACATGGGCATTTCATGTTTTTCGGAAATCCTTTTACGTGAATCTTGAGTATCCAAGTCTCATACTTATTTGCAGTTATAATGCCAAAGAAGTATCAGCCTCGGCAGGTATATTAGGACAAAGCAAACAGTTCATGTAGCATAATGTTCTAATCTAGCATTAGTGATAGCTAGAGTAACTCATCCTTGAAGTATTATTATCACCGAACTGGTACAAAAGAGAGTATTTCCACCTATATTGTTGCGACGTAGGGATTTAAATAGCGGTCCGTTACCGAAATAGCGGCCGTTATATAGCGGTAGCGGCACCGTCCGAAACCGCTACTGCCGAAACCCGCTATACCCGCAATACACAATAAGTAATGTAAAATTCACGACCGCGATACCTGCAATGACCGCAATAGCATCCGTTATGTCCGCAACCGCGATAAACGCAATGCGACCGAAAACGCGACCGCGACCGCAATTTAAATCCCTGGACTTGCGACTAACAAAGTAATAGAAACATTTTACAAGTCTAAAAGCACCAAAGATGTACTTGACAAAATACACTAGTTATAACAATAGTCCATAAGTTTTACATAAAAATGTAAAAATAACCTAGGAAGTTTAATACAAAATACATAATAATATAAAGTATTATGCGACCGGAAAAGGTAAAAACTTGCTAAGAATTTGAAAACGAAAGAAGATAAGAGATTCACCATAGAAAAAGTAAACAAAATTTGACTAACAAATATGATAGCTTTTAACCCTACAAAAAGAATTCAGGCTAACCCCATTACAAGCCAGTATTGACCTACGATAACTCTAATACTCGGATAACTCATTTATGCATACAACTGACTGTAGAACTTTAAAAGGGAATTCTACAAAACATTCAACTTGAGCCACAGAAATTAGGGATTAACTAAAATCATTGACAAACAATACACTTAGGCCTCCACATGTGTGGCCTTAGAGAAAAGTTTTCCTAAGATATAACTAAATATACTAAAAATTTCATCCCAATTTTTAATAAGACAAATTTGCAATGACATTAGATCAGAAGATTAGGTAAATAAAGTCATTAATTTAGCAAGAGTATTTTGCTATTAGTTCATTTGATTCATACAACCATTCTTAAGATGAGGCATTCAATAGATTTGGGGTTCAGATACCAATATTTGCAGACCCTTCCCTGATTCCCAAGGCAACTTGTACTACTTGAAAATATCACATAGCACATTTGAAGACCACAAAAAGCAATGAACCATTTTCACTAAATGCATCTACACTAAAATAAATTGTTTGTATAATGTAAAGAGAAATTGCTTTTGATACACAGTAAAATTATATAATTTTAAGGAAATGAACACATACCTTGGAAGATCACAGCCATCAGGCTTCCACCGCCATCTCAAATAATCATAATCTTTCCTTCCATTGCCATGACAGTCAAAAGCCTCGTCAACGTAAGGGCAAGAACCCGGTTTGTAAATTGGGTACTCTTCGTCTCTCACCCAAGTCCCAGTGTAAAGATCACAGGTTTTCCTCTTCTTCACTTCACCCTTGCGAACAACTCCGTTATTTGGCGGCGGTGGGTTCCGTTTCTCTGGAGCAGCTCCATTACCAGCAGGTGGGTTCTGCCTCTTTGGGGCAGAGAACGGATCGTCCACGCCTGTGGCATTTGAAGAAGAGTCAAGCTTAACAGTTTGAGAAATTGAAGGGATGGGGTCTTGGTGGGTTGATAAGTTCAGTGGCTCTGAGCCAGCCGGTCGCGGCAGAGATGGCGGTGGTGGGTCGGGAAAAGGGGGAACTAAAGAGTGAATGTGAGATGTGGTGAGCGAAAAAGATTCCTGGTAAACGGAAATGGAGGGCTCAAGCGTGCGTTTACTGAAAAGAACAATGCTGAAGAAGAACAATGCAATGAAGACAACTGTGGTTAATGCAAAACGGGTTTTTCGCGAAATGGAAGGAGAATCGTCCATTTGGATTTGGATTTGGTTAAGGGAGATTGCATCGGATCTTTTTGTTTCCTTTACTATTGGCAAAAACACATCTCCAGACTAAAGAGTGAATGTGAGATGTGGTGAGCGAAAAAGATTCCTGGTAAACGGAAATGGAGGGCTCAAGCGTGCGTTTACTGAAAAGAACAATGCTGAAGAAGAACAATGCAATGAAGACAACTGTGGCTAATGCAAAACGGGTTTTTCGCGAAATGGAAGGAGAATCGTCCATTTGGATTTGGATTTGGTTAAGGGAGATTGCATCGGATCTTTTTGTTTCCTTTACTATTGGCAAAAACACATCTCCAGTCCCTCTTAATTTCGATAATGAGTATATTGATCCCTCACAGAAAAATCGAAACAATTTAATCTCTTTCAATTTCAAAAGTGAGCAATTAAGTATAATTAGTCTCAACATTAATGTTGTTTGTCAATTGTATACAATTTTGGTTGCTATAATAACCTTAACTTTTAAATTTTAGACATTTGGTCAATATGGTCTCGATTTAACACATTTAGCCTAAAATATTTGTATAAATGTTGAGGTTAAATTTATTGATTTTTTAAAATTAAGACTAAATTGACAAAATATGTAAATATTAAGGGCTAAATTTTTTTATATCAATCAAAATTATGTACAATTGATGAAAAATATTAACACCGTGATTAATTGTTTTAAGTTGCTTGCTTTCAAAATTGAAAAGATTAAGTTTCTCCCATTTTTTGAGAGGAATCAATTTGCTCAATTGTGAAACTAAGAGGTACTGGGAATGTCTTTTTACGTTTACCTTTTGAAATGTATAAACAGAAACTTGTAGCAGGCGGCTGCAATTCGACTATTTTTAATTTTTAGGGTAAACTACTTAGTTGGTCACCAGCTTTTAGGGTTATTTCATTTTGATCATTAAAAAAATCTTATAATTTTGTCACTCAATTTTTAGGACATTTTCATTCTGGCCACCCAAAAAATTTCTTAACGGTGGCTAATTGTACAAGTGAAATCAATTAAAAAATAATGCACTAAAAAAATATTCCAATTACCGAGAATTCAAAAATTTTTTTCTTCAATGTTGAAATTTTAAATTTCAAAACATTAAAATCAATTAAATAAATTATTTAATTTATTATTGTAATAAAGGAATTCATAAATTTAATTTCATTCTAAATTTTAAAAATTTATTTATATTTCTAGATTATTCTTTACGAACTTAACTTAAATAAATCATGTTTAATAATTGGCTACAAAACAAAATTAAATTTGTCATATAATCTTGAATCTTCCATGCTAAGCTGGAAAGAAATGAAAAAAATCCTTACAATTAATTAAATTAAATTAAATTATTTTTTTCATTTTAGTAAATAAGCGATTAAAAGTGGTAGGTTTTGTTAGACATGGAAAATAAAATTAATTAATTGTAAAAAAAAAATTCTTTATTTTTAGCTTAGCATGAAAGACTCGAGATCATATAATCAAAAGAAATTTGGACTTTGTAGACTGTTATTAAAGATAGTTATTTGAGTTTATTATAATTTGGAAACCTAAAATGAAATTGTAAATTCTAGAATGAAATTAAATTAATTAATTTTAATATTATAATAACAAATTTCTTAATACTATCAAGGGATGATAAATTTTCAATAATTTAATTAATTAATTTTGATATTTAAATTTTTAAATTTAAAAGAGAAAATAGAACTTCCGGTAAAATGGTAAACCAGTACGATTTGACAATTTTTAATGCATTATTTTAGTTTTAGTTGTTTTTTTTCACTTTAATTCTAAATGTCCTTTTTACCCCAACTAATACTTAAAAAAAAATAAAATTGGTGATCAATATGAAAGTGACCTAGAAGCTAAATGACTAAAATGAAATTATAAACATGATGTGGCGAGTATTAGAGATTTAATGCTCGAGTAACTAAAATGAAAGTGCCTTAAAAGTTGAGTGACAAAATTGTAATGACCAAAATGAAAGCACCTTAAAAATTGGGTAGTTTACCATAATTTTTTTATATATAGATACGAAAATAGATTTTGGTGTATATTAAAAGGCATAATAATGAATTTATCCCTCAACATTTACGTAATTTATCAATTTGGCCCTTGTTATTTTTTTGGCTAAATTTGGTCTTTGACCTTTAAAAAAGAGCCAATTCACTTTTTTTAAAACAGAAATGATGATTAAAACATTAAATTTTTAACAACATTAGCATGGAAAATTATGTGACAATTCACATGTATTTCATATGACAGTATTTGTCTTATATGTCACTTTAACTATTAATCTAA
The DNA here is from genome assembly GCF_007990345.1 of Gossypium hirsutum. Classification (NCBI taxonomy): domain Eukaryota; kingdom Viridiplantae; phylum Streptophyta; class Magnoliopsida; order Malvales; family Malvaceae; genus Gossypium; species Gossypium hirsutum. The sequence continues at coordinate 2,067,597 of NC_053444.1, forward strand.
AAGTTATAAATATATTTTAAATTAAAAATATCGAACTTTTCATAAAAATTCAAAAATTTAACATAAAGTACATGTGAATTGTCATGCGAGTTGCCATGTTTGGAGCTTTAATATTTTAGTCCATATTTTTATTAAAAACAATTTAATTTTTTTTAGGTTGACGGTTAAATTTAGCTAAAATAATAATAAAGACCAAATCGAAAAAAATGAAAAAAATTAAGAACTAAATTTATGTCATTTTAAAAAAGAAAAACACCTATAACTATAATATAATCTTAGTATTATCCAAGTAACTATAAAGCATATCCAAGCCATTACCATGTACACACAAACGAAAAAAAAAAAGATTCGAATTAAAACACGAATATAACCCATTATTCAACTTATTTGACGGGATGGTTAATAGATTATTTATGGTTAAACTCTTCACAATTTATTAATGGGTATAACTCATTTGGTGTGAATAGTTTATCAGTCTAGGCGTGGATGTTCTTGTTTGGACATCTTATTTGGGTTACCGGATTTATGTTCTTAATTTATTGGCCGGATATTGACAAGAATTGATTGAAACTTTAGCATAGGCTCATGAACGCACGCCTTTAGCTAATTTGATTCGATGGAGAGATAAATTAGTGGCAATAGAAATGCATAATAAGATTGGAGACTACACAAGTGTAATTGCATATCATAAAACTCAAATCTGAATACTTAAGATTCAAAGTCTTAACATTTGTCAACAATACCAAAACTTCGTTAACATAATAAAACATATTTTAAATTAGAATTATGCAACTGACATTAGAGATATAGTTTGTTAAATATAAAAGTTTAATGATATAATTTGATAAAATTAAAGATAGTGATTTATAAAGAAGTTGAAATTAAATTCACTGATCTAGAATATAAATTAAATTATATCACACTCATGATGTGGGTGAAAAATAATTATTTTATGTAAACCACGAGATGGAGTAGTAAAAAACTTGTATATAAATTTTATATAAATTTTACTAAACATGTATTTGATCGATGAAAGTACAATAGAGATCATTGTACCCGGAGTTTGATTGTATTTTGCCTCATCTACTAAAAATGGGCAAATTAGTCCATACATGTTAGATCAAAGAGTAAATCAACCACTCTATTAAAAAATCTATTCACTTCTACTGTTAAAAACTGGTCATTGTATGTCAGCGTGTCATGTGTTGTTGATTATTTTGTTAGCCATGTCAATTTTTTGTAGGAAATGAACAAAAATTTAAAAAAGATGACAAGTTTACTTTTTGATTTAATATACATGGGCTAATTTATCATTTTTTTAATAGATGGGGTAAAATACGATCTGAAACCTAAGGATCTCCATGGTTTTTTAACGTATTTCAAATGCAAATATCTTTTTTTTCATATTTTATGAGAAAATTTTAAAGAAATGACATTAGTATTTTAATAATTTTAAAACTCATTTAAATAATGTTTTGAAAATTACTATAAAAAATACAAAAACTATAGTATTTCAACTTCAATTTTTTTTGGTATTTTTTATATAAAAATATAAAAGAATAAAAACATCATTAAAATGATACAAAATTTTAAAATAATGATATTTTAGTCATTGACCAACTGAATTGGTCCAATTGCATCCACGACACCAACTTAATCAAGTGATTAATATATAGTAAGTACAAATATTAAAAATACATTAAAAAATAACAAATAAATTGTTAAAATTATATAACTACTATTAAACTAGATTGGATTGGTCGATTAAATCAAGAACCGATTAGAGCACTGATTTGGAGAGAGGGAATACACTAATTGACTCGCAAACCATTCAAAACCTATTAAACCAAGTTAAAAAAACTAGTTGAACCTATTTTCTTTATGTTTATTTTTTTAATTTTATGAATTCTTAATAATATATTTAATTAAATTGAACGAATGTGATTTGATTGGTTCAATCATCTATCATGTTCTAAAAACCTTGATTTTGATATTAAATATTTAAACTAAAAGTTTAGATAAATGGCATTCATTCATTTTTTATTTAAATTTATTTTTTACTATTAACTAAAAAATTATAAAAAAGTACAAAAGTCATTGGCATAAAGCAGGGTATTGTTTCTGGTATAATTAAAAACGAAAGATTTAGCTAATTGAATCTTAACTCGATTGGTATGCGCATTGTTACCAATGTAATAGTACGTGGGTTTGAGTACACTAAATCGCATTGTCCTCATATGAAAGGTTAGAGATGGGCTATGGGTAGTTCTAAGTATTATGTCAAAAATAACTGATATGATCATAACTTATAAACGGATTACAAAAGAAAAGGCTTAATGCATAAATTGGTACTTGTGTTTTTGCTGGTTTAATATGGTACCTAAATTTGACAAAAGTTATAGTGTTTAATTCGGGGTTTAGAGTTTATTTAATAAAAAATCATAATTAGCTAGCAATATTAGCAGTGAATTTTCATCGAATCAATCCTAAATAATTAAATTACATCAATAGGATTGTATTTGACAAATCAAAAGCAAAATTAAACAAATTCACAATTAACACTAAATAACTTCATTCAGATCAACCATAAGACTCGAATTAGACACTAAAAAGATAATATTGTTACTTCAAGTACCAAAATATATAGTTTTTGTCAAATATAGGTACCATATTGGACCAAAATATAAAACAAGTATCGCAATAAAAAAAAGTGTAAAAACCAGGTACCAAATGATATATTAAGCCTAAAAAAATACATAATCTTACTATCATGTTTATAAATATTAAAATACCTTTTTTAATGGGTAAACTACACCCAATGTCACTAAACTATTACTAACTTTACTTTTTAGTCACTAAATTTTAAAAAGTTACAAAATGGTCATCGAACTATTAGAAAGATTTTATTTAAGTTATAGTGTTATTAAAGTCGCTATTGTATGTCATTTTCTATTCACATCGCTTGCACCAATCGAAATATTTCATTCTTATTCTCTTCTATGGTTCATTTTTTCATGAAACAACATTAAACGTTACGAGTCTACGAATTAAAACTCAAACAACTTTATTTTCTGATATTCGACATTAATTATCAGATCGTTTGGATCTAAGGCATGCTCTACTACTCATTGATGGGTACCAATCAACCTTACTGATCGTCAACTCATCACTTGGACCTTGCTAGTTTGACTAAAAAATAATTAACATCACGACTTAACTAAAAAAGTTCAAATAGCTCAATAGCTTAAGTGAAAACTTTCATATAGTGTAATTATTATTTTGCACATTTTGGAGTTAAATGTCATCAACGTAAACTTGTGAATAGTTTAGTGATATTGAGTGAAAATAATTATGTAATATTTTTACTAAAAATTGACATGAAAATGAAATATTGTATTAGTAGAAACAATAAAGTAAGAAGAGTGTATATGATGGTGTATTGGGTTCATATTAGACATGATCATGGACTGGTTCGGATGGGCTGAAGCATAAATTTAGGCCCATTTTCGGGTTGGGTCAATCTAAATTAAAAATGCTAAACCTGAGTTCAACCCAACCACCCGTATTATTTTTTTTAGATTTTTTATATAAAAATAAATTTTAAAAATATAATAAACCAAATACACTAAAAACATTAAAATAAACATTTCTCAACAAATTGAAAATACATTAAAAAAGTCTTTATACTTAAATAACACTAAGATAGTTGCTACTTAACAAATAAATGTCTCTAAAATAGTAGCAAAATCGTAAAACAACAACATAGCAACAACAAAACAGGGAAAAAAAGTTTATGGGACAAAAAAATCATATCCTAGGCTCAGCCCATTTAGAAAACGAGTATTATTTTTTGTCTAAATTCATTTTCGAGCCTATATTTTTTCCCAAATCTTTTTAACTTTTTGGATAGGCCTTCAAATCGGGACGAGTGGCCCGACCCATGATCAAGTGTAGTTCCGATTTTATTATTAGCATACAATTTTTTTTAGATTTTATATAAAAACCTTAAATTAATATTTGTTATTTTATTAAAATAAAATTATTTTAGATATAGATTTGTGAATGTAAAAACACCTTATTTTAATTCAACACAAACCCGACCCGACCTTATCTATTATAAACACCTCCGTAGTAATTGACGAACACCGTTTTATTTTCTCAAGCAAGTCGAAATAGAAACCTCTTTTTCGAAGCCCCGACCAGCTCTTGCAAGTAAAAATTCCCGCCATGGAAATCGCCGACGCCTCGGAGAACGGTTCGGCAAAGACCCAGGCACCGAACAACACGGCTATAGTAGCCGACCCATCAGCCGTAAGCCCTTCAGAAACGACCGCTAATAACCCAGCAGTAGAGAAGTGGCCCGGCTGGCCGGGTCACTGCGTTTTTCGGCTCATCGTGCCGGTTTCTAAAGTGGGCAGCATAATTGGCCGTAAAGGCGAGCTTATCAAGAAGATGTGCGAGGAAACCCGGGCCCGTATCCGCGTACTTGATGGTGCTGTTGGAACTCCCGATCGAATTGTAAACGCCCTTTTTTATTTTTTTAATTTTTAGTTTTTACCTTCAAATATTTTCCTTATTTTCTCTTTCACCGTAGTCGATTCATTGGGCTCTCTTTAGTTTATATAATAAGTTTGATAATGAAAAAACGAGCTAAGGGTAAAAGAAGCGAAACTTTAGGCCTAATTAATCTATATTGATGCAAATCTTGTATCTCTTGATTCGAAAAAGTTAAAAATTTCGTTTTTATTTTCTTTTTGGTAGCGAAAAATTGCAGTAAAAGTAACAACTGAGCGTAATAGGATGGTTTCCCATTGTGAGATTTATGTAAATCTAGGTACCCTTTTGTAACTATTACTGTATGGAGAAGTAGAACTGTTGTTTGTAGGCAAAGATTTGATTTTGGAGCAAATAGTAAGTACTCTGTCCATTGTGAGATTTATGTAAATCTAGCTACCCTTGTACTGGTTCCTTGAATTTATTGGCTTTTTCTTGTAGGTGCTAGTATCTGGAAAGGAAGCACCAGAGGCGCCTCTTTCGCCTGCAATGGATGCTGCTATAAGAGTTTTTAAACGTGTCTCAGGATTGCCGGACAACGATGGGGATGCTAAAGCAGCTGGAGCCGCATTTTGTTCCATCCGGTTGTTGGTAGCTTCTACGCAAGCAATCAGTTTAATCGGAAAGCAAGGCTCCTTAATTAAGTCATTACAAGAGAGCACCGGTGCATCTGTGAAGGTGTTGTCAACAGGTATGTTTTGTACTTCTTAAAATATGTAAGAGTTCTTTGCATTTAGGTTTCAGTTGGTGCATATGGATTGGGTAATGAAATATATTTATCTTGTAATTTTAATGCTCTCTCCCTATTTTGTGTAACGCTATTGTTTTGGGATTATACAATCCTTTTGCCTTTTGATTGAGTTGTTTAATCCTCGTCATATAGGATAAAACCAACTGATTGTTCTATCCTTTAATTAAAAAGGTCGAGTAATTGATAAATATGAAATTAAATAAGAACTTATCCTACGCATTCCCATGCTAGGCATGAAGTAAACCTTAAATCAATAAAGTCTTGGCTTAATTCTGCATGGCTCAGTGCATTAATGGATAATTATTGAGATCCCGTGCCCTTTATTATTTATTTAATGGGTGCACGCTTATGCTCATTTATGTGCATGCTTCATTTATCTATTTTGGGGGGATTTCACGTGCTTTGGTTATCTGTTTGTTTTGGCTGGAGGGACTTTGTTGGAAGGTGTTATTGCTTAAATCAACCAAACTTGCCTCCTCTTTTAATTTTAGTAAAGATTTGGAGAACTTAAGGATGCCCTTTTTCCAGCTGAATGTCTTCTCATCCCTGTTAAAGTGAGGGCCCTCCTTGGTGGTGCATGAAGTTTTCCAATCTGTATAGCTGAAAATTCACGTTCCTGAGACTTAGATAACATAATGATACCTGCTGTGTGATTTTAGCTAATATCCTAACCGGCTGATTTTATTGCTTAGCTTTGTTATGTCGAGGAATCAATAAGTGGCTGCCTTAGGTTGTAATGTCCAAAATCTACAAAGTGTTGGTCATATTGTCTGCTTCAATCATTTGATCCTTTGATAATTCAGCTGAACTTTACTACTATTTTAACTCAAACCGTTGCAATTGTATGGTTCTAGACGCATAGAAGCATTTTTTATAACTTGTACATGATACTTACGATTCTAGTAATAGAAGGTAATAAATTTTGACGTTTCCTTCGATTATTTTAGACCATTATGGTTGCATAAATTGTACAATAGATCCAAGTTTTTGTATATTATTCTGTTCAAGAAATGCCCTATAAATCATTGATTTTTTGGTTTCTGTAAAATTCACGATGAACATGTTTCTATTGTACAGATGAAACACCATCTTATGTGGTAGCAGATGAGAGGATTGCGGAGTTGCAGGGGGAAGCCCTGAAGGTTCTTAAAGCTCTTGAAGCAGTGGTGGGGCACCTGAGGAAATTTTTGGTTGATCACACTGTTCTTCCTCTTTTTGAAAAGACCGTAAGTTCGATTCCTATCAAACTGTTGTTATGTAGACTGCAGCTGTTTCATGCTAAGATTTGCTATGTATGTTTGTAGCATAATGCGGTTGTCACTCAAGATCTCCAAGCAGAGACAAGGGCTGAAAAGTCATCTCTGCTTACCGTTTCTCAAAGTGGAATCGGAATTGATCTTCCTATTACAGCAAGGAGAGACTCTTTATTCCTTGATCATGAAAAACAGTTCGAATCACGAATCCCATCTGGAATTTCATTCTACGGACAGGATCCTGCACTTCCGACAGTACATTCTAGTTCAGGGCTTCTTCGAACTGCTGTTCCTATAGTTACTCAGGTTTGTTTTTACGTGTGCCTTGGTTATTATTACTATTTTTTAATTCCTTTTACCAAAATGGGAGAGAGAGAAATCAGAGATTATAATGTCAAACAAGGAAGGGAAAGGGAGATATGGAGATGAGATTGAAAATTAGAGGGCAGAACCAAAATAGGGTAAGAGAGGGAAATCTCGTATTCAATACTCTAAAGTCTCAATAATTCATAACCCGAAGCTGGTCGAAATTCATAATCCGGTGAAGCATTTATTTATACAAGACATGAACATAAAATGCCAAATAAGTAAAACCCCAAGGTGATTCTCCATGAAATTAAGTACTATTTTAGTTAGTAGTTAATTCAAGAGGGTGAGAAGAAAATCACTTTGAGCCATTTTTTAGGTCATTCATGCCCTACTTGCTCCAAATCATTGCTACTTGAGTTAAAGAACTTGAATGTGGCAATCTTTCTCTTAATTACATGCTCATCATTACATACATTTAATTCAGCTTAGAGATTTTTTAAATGATGTTTTGTTGTTGAAATTAGGATTTTGCATTACATTGGTTTATTATGTATTGTCATTTCTCTTCTTGCATTTATGGAATCAGATTGCTCAAACCATGCAAATACCATTTTCTTATGCTGAGGACATTATTGGGATTGGAGGAGTTAATATTGCACACATTCGTCGCACTAGTGGAGCCGTCATAACCGTGCAAGAAAGTGGGGGCCTATCTGATGAAATAACGGTTGAAATTAAAGGCACCTCATCTCAGGTTCAGTTGGCTCAACAACTTATTCAAGTAAGACACTTTCCCATAAGACCTATTTGTTAATTCATTATAACCGGCTGGCGTTTCAAGTTTTACTATCACTATTACTTCTCTTTTGCTATGTAAATCATGGAACTATGCCTCCTTTGTTCTCTCTTTAATGGGTTTGATCCGTGTTTAACATCCTTATTCAATGCATATTTGAACATGGGTTCCAATATCTGATACTCTAAAACCCCTCTAATACATGGAAACCTTGAGAAAAATTGAACACACATCCGACACACAGCCGAAGACTAGTAACATGAATAGATATTTTTCTCTATAAACAATCATTTTGGTGCTTGCATTATTTACATATTAAGACTGTTTTAATACAGGAATTTATGAGCAATCACAAGGATCCGGTTATGAGCAGCGGTTACAGAGACACGAGTTATAGGTCCTCGTTTTCGCAGTTAGGCAGCTCATCTGCACTTTCATCCCAACCCTATGGTGGATATGGGGGATCTTCAAGTGTAAGTGGCTACTCTACTTTTAGGCTTTAAGAAAATTATCATTTTACCTTAAATTCACTTTGGAGTATGAACTTGAATGAGTGTGTTTCTCTGATGGGATTGACAACGGGGCGGGACGGGGCGAGTGAGGAGTGCAGACTCGGGTTAAGTTTCAGAATATATCTATAAACTTAATATAAATTATATACATATATATATTTATATATATGTATGTAAAATTATTAGTTCATATTAATGCTTTCTTGAAAACATTTGATGTAATAGGGATACAAGTAAAATATGTAATGATTTACATCCAAGTTTGACACTCAAAAACTTTAAACATTGAACCTTTTTTGCCTAATTCTACTTCAATTATCTGATAATAATAATGCCATAAGATTATCTAATTAATTATCTTTATATTTGTAATTGTACCCAAAAAATATAATTTTCTCTATTATGTCCATTTACATAATATTTATTGTTAAAATACTGATACACACAATATATGTTAAATTAAAAGTAAGTAATGCTTATTCCTCAAAAAAAAAAAAAGTAAGTAAATAATGCTTAAGAAATAATTTTTAATTTTCTAAATATAAAAATTAGTGTGTACTATAATGTATTAAAAATATTTACAATATATTATTTTACGTATCATTTTAAATATAATGTATGTAAAAGGAATGCAAGTACGATTTTATTACCATAATTTTGAATTATATTAATAATAGTATCTAAGAAATTAAAAGTATAAAAAAGATAATTATTATTTCTACAAGGATTAAATAGGCATTTTATCTTTATTTTAATATTATTTTAGTCAATACAATATAATAGCGTCTTTTATTTCATTTAACAAACCATTCATAATCGAAATAAATAGCGTTATTCAATATTCAATAATTTTATATTCAAATTGAATTTTTTTTTCACATATTAAACATTTATTAAATATTCAGTTAATTTTACATTTAAAATGAGTAATTTCACACATGACCCAGTATGTTTTTCCCACCTATTTTTATTATTAATATTAAAAAAAAATGTTTAAACAATAAAATGGGTTGGTGAGGTTCATGAATATCATGCGCTTAATGATGATTGATTTCTGTACCCAATTTGATCTTTAAATAACACCTTTTATAAATAATTATAATAATAAATAACGATTGTGAACCCAAGTTAACATATTTTATATAAATATAAGTGATTAAGTTGTTTAGATTCAAGATATTCAGTGTTGTTGGAATTGGATTAGATCAGGTAAGTTAGGTTGAAATCTAAAATCGTGAAAAAGATTGATAGTTGCACTGGTTGGGTTTTGTAACAATTTTGGAATTTTTATTAACTTCTATGATTTTTTAATTATGGTTAGACTTGTTGAATTAAAATTTAAGGAATATTCCCTTTTTAGATAATTTTTAAAATTTTAAATGAAACTTCTATTTTAAGAATATTAAAAAGATATTAACATGCCTTGACCCTTATTCTATAATTATAATAATTTTTTTATTTTTTGATAATTTTTTAAATTGAATTGGTTTCACTTTATTTGGGAGATTAACCTAATAAAAAGAAAAAAAATATTATTAGAACTAAATTTTGACACAATCAGATGGGGAGAATTTTTTTTTCTTCTAAATTATTTTGGGAAAAATAATGTATTAAAAATATGAGTAACATTATGTATGTTTTTGGCTATGTAAACATACATAAAATTAAAAAATATTAATATTGTTTGGTGATATTTTATTTATTTACACTTAAAAAAAGTGATAGTTAATTTGTAAAATACAATCTTAGATTAAACTAGTATTTGGATAAACTGAATATATTTCTGATGATTCTTTTTTCTAATTTAGAGTTACAAATTAAATTATCATTACAAAATAAGCAAATTATCCCAAGATAATTTTTAAAGTAAAATTTAAATAATAATTTAATATAACATAAATACAATACCTGTCCAAGAACCTAATTGATTAATTGCCTAAATTGAATTATTAATTAATGTGTTGAAAATTATATATCAAATAATGTTAATTAAATTTAGAGAATAAAAATGTTAAATTTAAGGAATAATTAATATATCAAAATTCAAATAAATAAAATATTAGTAATACATCTAATCTGATTATGGTACGCCCAATGACTACATATTATTAACTTTGCTTTAGTGATCATATTATTATGTTCAGTATTTATTTTTATGCGTTAAATAAATTAAAAAATAATAATTTTTTGACCCTATGTTTGGATAACTTTGTTCATTTATTTATTTAAGGGAAAGTTAATGGGAGTTTAATACTCGGTTGCTTTTCTTGAAATCACTTAATTTTTATTTACTCCAATTTGTATAGAAAATTAATGAAAGGAAAGATATTTCCCTTCCTTTTTTTAATTTTAACCATCCAAATAAAATAAACCATTATAGACAATCATTTCTTTAATTTTCCATAGTTTAACCAAACAAAAGTTGTGGAAAGTACTTCCCTTTCTTTTATTAGTTTTAACCATCCGAATGAAATATTGCTTAACCTTTCCTTTATCTTCTTTTACAATTATTTACTCAAACATAGTGTTAAAGTGGTAAGACTATTCTTGAACTGATCATGGTTGTGGATTGGAGCAATAATAATACGATCTAGCTTGGTGTGCGGTTGATTGATAACAAGGTGTTGTTATGAGTATGAGAGTCAATGCATGGATACATGTTAGAGAACAATGAATTGGATTGACTCGACAAGAGAATGCTTATTGGATTGACTCGACAAGAGAATGCTTATTGGATTGTTATGTGAAGGTCACAATGATTCTCATAATGCTAATGGTGTATGTGATATTTGGACTTGAGGTCACCATGGTTCCCAACCTCAGAAGTCTATTCGGTAATTCAGAAATAAAAGATTGGACGTTACTAGTATGATTGTCTTGTGATTTATTTTCAATCTAAAGATCATTGACGAAGGGATAGATTGCTTGATAACGTTATTGTGGAAAAGTTTTGTTGAAATTCATATCCCTATTTTTAGGCCTTCAAGATTCGATTAGTAAGGTTTCAAAATCATATCGATGGTCGAATTGGTCAAACCATCAGTTTACAAATAGATTGGTTTAATCTGTTTAAATAAATAAATTATTAAAAGGTTTGTAAAAATTTAAAAATAATAAATTATTTAAAAAATAGAGAATCATTTTAGTTGGTCCAATTGTCAATTCAATTAGGGTTTTAGCTCGGTTCGCGATGTCTAACCCTTTTCTAGATCGATATTCCAATTGTTTTTTTGTTTTGATCGATTGGTATGGTTTAAACAACATTATCTATTAGCATTGGTAGAAGGTTGATGGTGACCTTTTGTCTTTAAATGATTCTCTTTGATCAACAATTAGGCATATGACATAAAAGTTGGGATGGATGCATCCTAATTCGATTTACGCTTATCGATCAAAAGTGAACCATTCACTCTCTTCCACTTAGATTTGGTATCTCGCACTTGGATTTGTTGGTTTGGGTGATACGGGGTTGCGCGCGGACCAAGATCGAGTTGCCAAGTCACGAGAAACTCCTACGAAAACCCTAAACAATTAGATCTGAAACGAAACAGAAAATTAAAAGATTAGATTTTTGAATTTTCAGATCTGAAATAAAATCCCCAAATCAGCAAAGAATCAAATTGAGAATAGAAATAAGTGTTAGGGTTCTTGAAACCCTCAAGGAGATTGTGATTCTGCCAAATTGAACACCAAGATAGTTTTCCCCAAATTTCGACAATCTAATTTCACCCAAAAAGAGTATGGAAAAACCCTAGAATTTGGGAATTTTTGGGCTGATTCCTTAAGATAGAAAAAGGCTGAAAACACAATAAGAACAGAAAATAGATTAGATAATGATTCAGCACAAGTAGAAATAAAGAAAGAATTGACAGTAAGAAATTAAAAGATAAGTCCTAAGAAGCCTTGAAATCCCGAAAGATCTCACAACTCCCTTCAAACGGCTCTAATCTCCCCTCCAAAGAATATCAATGGCAAGAAGAAGGTTGAAGATGGCTCTCACAATCAAAAAGATTGTTAAAACAACTTCTAAAGAAAACTCAAGAGAAAATCCTTGAAGAACTCAAAGAGAATTTTCACTCAAATCAAATCTGAAATTTTCAATGTAATTGTAATGTTCTGTAGGGTGGTTGGCCAAGCCATATAAATAGGCCTTTCAAATGTTTTCCTAATTTAATTAGAACACTAAAACTAAAACTAAAAAAAAAACTCATAATTATTTTAATATGGAAATTCGGCCAAGGGTCTTTTATTTGGGACTCTTGGATAAACATTTAAACTAAGTAAAATAAATAAATAAATAAAAATAAAACTTTACAACTTGGGCCACTTTGACAATTTGGCCTGATTTTCAACTAAGTATGGGTGGATTTCTTGATTGGGCTTGGAATCTTCTTATTGGGCCTTGCCCTCAAGAATTTGGGCTTGTGATCCATCTCCTACCGAAATTGAATCGTTGATGCTCGTAATGGAGATCCAATGCGCTTTGGCTGCAAGATTTGGTGTCTTGGACCAAGATTCACAATATTTGAAATCTTGATTTTCCCTTTCTTTTGTGTACGCATCTAAGGCCTTACTAACAAACTCCTGGATGGTCCCATTTAGTTTGGAACGCATTTGTCGGGCCTTTGATCTCGTATCATTCCCCCATTCCTCAAAAAGATTCGACCTCGAATCTGAAAAATCAAATGGGGACAAGTCAGCCACATTAAAAGTAGAACTTACATTGTACTCACCAGGTAGATCAATTTTATAGGCATTATCGTTGATCCTCTCGAGTACTTGGAAAGGCCCATCGCCCCTTGGGTCCAACTTGGTCTTTCTTCTTGCAGGAAATCGTTCTTTCCTCATATGGACCCAAACCCAATCTCCGGGTTCTAGGACAACCCGTTTGCGCCCCTTGTTTGCTTTGTTGGTGTTGGCATCATATGTTTTGGCTATTCGTTGCCTAGCCTGCTCATGTAAGGATTTCACCAACTCAGCTTTCTGTTCACCATCTAAATTAACAATGTGTTCAAGTGGTAATGGCGCAAGATCAAGTACTGTTAGTGGGTTAAAACCATAAACAAGTTCAAATGGAGAATAACCAGTTGTAGAATGAATAGATCTATTATATGCAAATTCAACAAACGGTAGGCATTCTTCCCAATTTCTAATGTTCTTTCCCACAACAGATCGTAATAAAGTCCCTAAGATCCGATTAACTACTTCGGTTTGGCCATCAGTTTGGGGATGACATGTAGTGGAATAAAGTAATTTAGTACCAAGCTTACCCCACAATACTTTCCAAAAGTGGCTAAGAAATTTGACATCTCTGTCAGAAACAATTGTTTTAGGGATGCCATGAAGTCTTACCACCTCTTTAAAGAATAAGTCTGCTATATGTGTAGCATCATCTGTTTTGTAACAAGAAATAAAATGTGCCATCTTTGAGAACCTGTCAACAACAACAAATATACTATCTCTTCCTTTCTTATTTCGAGGCAAACCTAGAATAAAGTCCATGGATAAATCTACCCAAGGTGAAGTAGGAATCGGTAAAGGAGTGTAAAGGCCATGAGGCATTACCTTAGATTTTGCTTGTTTGCATGTAATGCACTTGGAACATACCTTTTCCACATCCTTCTTCATATGTGGCCAATGGAAGTGTTCTTGCAATATGTCTAGTGTTTTGGCCACTCCAAAATGTCCCATTAATCCCCCACTATGGGCTTCATGAATCAACAATTCTCTCATGGAACACTTTGGTATGCATAACCTGTTTAAACGAAAAAGAAAGCCATCTACAAGATAAAATTTTTCAAAAGCAGTATGTCCACAATTCTTATAGATATGGCTGAAATCAGTATCATCATCATATAACTCTTTAATATGTTCAAACCCTAAGACTTTAGCATTCAATGTAGTTATTAAAGTATATCGTCTAGACAAAGCATCTGCGACTACATTATCTTTACCTGTTTTATATTGAATCACATAAGGGAATGTTTCAATGAATTCTACCCATCGGGCATGTCTTTTACTCAACTTACCTTGTCCCTTTAACCATTTAAGAGACTCATGATCTGTATGTATGACAAACTCATTAGGCAGCAAATAATGTTGCCATACTTGAAGTGCACGAACTAATGCCAATAGTTCTTTGTCATAAGTCGAGTAATTTAACTGTGCACCGTTCAATTTCTCACTAAAATAAGCAATAGGTTGCTTATCTTGCATTAAAACGGCGCCGATTCCAATTCCTGAAGCATCACACTCAAGTTCAAAAGTTTTAGCAAAATCAGGTAATTTAAGCAAAGGAGCAGAACATAACTTAGCTTTTAGAGTTTGAAAAGCTTTTTCTTGGGTTTCACCCCATTTGAAACCCACTGATTTCTTTATAACTTCAGTCAATGGGGTAGCAATAGTAGAGAAATCTTTCACAAATCGTCTATAAAAACTGGCTAAACCATGGAAAGATCTCACCTCAGTTACCGATTTAGGAGTCGGCCACTCCTTAATTGCCTTAACTTTGTCCTCGTCGACATGAATACCTTGAGCACTAACTATGAAACCTAAGAATATTAGTTTATCACAACAGAATGTGCATTTATCAAGGTTGGCAAATAATCTTTCAGTTCGTAGAATATCCAAAACGGTTCGAACATGGAAAACATGATCATCTAATGACTTTGAGTAAATTAAAATATCATCAAAGTAAACTACTACAAATTTACCCAAATGTAGCCTCAAAACATGATTCATTAATCTCATAAATGTACTAGGTGCATTAGTAAGGCCGAAAGGCATAACTAACCATTCATACAATCCAAATTTTGTTTTAAAGGCTGTTTTCCATTCATCCCCTTCCCTCATTCGAATTTGATGATAACCACTTTTTAAATCAATTTTTGTAAATATTATTGAACCATGTAATTCATCAAGCATATCATCAAGTCTAGGGATTGGGTGTCGATACTTTACCGTTATCTTGTTGATTGGGCGACAATCAACACACATACGAAACGTACCATCTTTCTTTGGCACCAATAAGACAGGAACAGCACAAGGACTTAGGCTCTCACGAATGTACCCTTTGTCTAGTAATTCCTCCACTTGCCTTTGCAATTCCTTTGTCTCCTCGGGATTGCATCTATAGGCTGGTCGATTTGGGATTGAAGCTCCGAGTACTAAGTCAATATGATGTTCTATCCCTCGTAAAGGTGGTAAACCTTTAGGGGCCTCACTAAAAACATCCTCATAATCCTGCAAAAGAGATTGAAACACACTAGGCAAATTTTCGTTAATGTTAGATAAAGATAAATAATTTTGCCTAAACCTCACAAGGATACAAGGCTGTTTATTAAGTAGGGCTCTCTTCACATCTTTTTTTGTTGCCAAAAGATTTTTTCCGCTCATTTTACCACTAGAGGATTCACTCACCTTTGGGCTTTTTAAATTTTGACTTTTTCCACTACTATTAGCCTCTTTTCTCTCTGTCTTTTGTACTTGCTCTTTCTCCCTTACCCCCTCACAAAATTTTATCATCCTCAATTGATCTTTATATACATCAGTAGGATTTAAAGGAGCAAAAGTGAATTTCTTGCCTTTAAATACAAGGGAGTATCGATTAAGTTTACCTTGGTGTGTAACATCGTGATCAAATTGCCAAGGTCGTCCAAGGAGCAAGTGTGCCGCATGCATGGGGACTACATCACACCATACGTCATCCTCATAATTGCCGAGTTTAAAAGTGACCAATGACTGTTTCGTAACTTTAACTTCGGAACATTCATTAAGCCACTGAAGGTGATATGGCTTAGGGTGTTTGGTACAAGGCAACTTTAAAGAATCCACCAAATAACTACTCACTACATTCGAGCAACTACCACTATCAATAATGAGTGAACATAAGTTACCTTTAATAAAACACCGAGAATGGAAAATATTGGCCCTTTGGCTATCATCATCTTTCATCTGAATGTTAAGGGTTCGACGAACTACAAGGCATTGAAAATTAGCAAAGTCCCCTTCCTTTGGTGGTTCGACCAACTCGTCGCCATTAACACTGTCATCCACAAGGTCTGGCATATCTGGATCTGTATTATCAGAGTCGGAAGTGTACTCACCGTTATCTTTTAGAAGAAGTAATCTCGTGTTAGGGCATTCTCTACTATAATGACCACGCCCTTTGCACTTAAAGCATTCAATCTCACGAGTCCTCTTCGCACTCGAATCACCTAAATTGGGTTGCTTAGAAGGTGTTTGCGTTTTAGCAGGAGCCCCTTTTTTCCAATCTGATTGTTTACTTCCATTACTCAAAGAAGACTTGTTAGTAACAAAAGGTGGTTTTGAACTCTTAAAATCAGAATTGGAATTGTTACCTCGATAATATTGTGAAGTAGAGAAGGACCCAAACCTTTGTTCCTTTAATTGTTGCTCGATCTCAATGGCTTTGTGAACTGCTTCTTCCAAATCAATGTAAGTTTGTAGCCTCAATGTATTAGCTATCGGCCTGTTCAAACCATCAATGAATCGAACCATAGTTGTTTCTTCATCTTCCTCCACATTAGCTCTCTGAATGAGCATCTCCATCTCTTTAAAATATTCATCCACCGTCCTACTACCTTGGATAAGTCTTCTCAACTTTGTTTTAATTTCTCTATAGTAGTGAGGTGGAATAAACCTTTTACGCATAATCTGTTTCAACTCATCCCATGTCGAAATCTTACCTTCATAATTCCGATGGCGGTTTACCCCAAGTTGGGTCCACCAACTTAATGCATAATCAGAAAATTCCAATGTTGCTAATGCTACCTTTTCATCATCCGGACATTTATAATACCGAAACATGAGTTCAATCTTAGATTCCCATTCACAATAAGTGTCAGGATCATTCTTACCACGAAATTGGGGAATTGTGAATTTCGGTTTTGCCAAAGAAGGTTGTCCACGATCATGAGAATCGTCATCCATTCTAGGGACACGTCGAGGGCCGCGCCTATGGGGCTGGTTATTCCTATCTTCCCTGATTGGATCTTGATATTGAAGTTCTTGATTCATTCGTACCTCATTCAAAGTAGTATTCAATGCTTGAAGGGTAGCATTTATTTGTGTGATTGCAACAGTGTGTCCTTCTAACTGTTGTTGGACTTCCATAAGTGTATCATTATTATCACCTTTAGACATCTTCAAAACCTGTAAAAAATAAACACTCAACACTCAAAAATAAAAGTTAGCAAACCTCACCATTAATCACTCAAAAAGAAAATTCAAATTCTCAATGAGGTCGAATTCAATCTTGTGAGTTCTTTATCAGAGTTTATATCAACCAATTAGAGAGTGTGAACCAAACTACCAAAGAATCCTAATTTGCACTAGGATGCCAAAAACTGACGAGACACCAATTGATTCGTGTTGCACCGAGGAAGAAGTTGTGCACACGTTTAAATCCTACTAACACAAGAAACAAGAAGGTGTTAGATAACGTAAAGGAAGAATAAAGGTAAACAAATGAAAACCTACAGCTAAGAATCAATAAAAATTGCTGAAAACAGAAAACCCGAAAAACTGCGGAGTAACTTGACAACTTCGTTCGAGGTGTTCCCGATCTCCAA
This sequence comes from Gossypium hirsutum, assembly GCF_007990345.1. Classification (NCBI taxonomy): domain Eukaryota; kingdom Viridiplantae; phylum Streptophyta; class Magnoliopsida; order Malvales; family Malvaceae; genus Gossypium; species Gossypium hirsutum. Next base: position 2,085,365 of record NC_053444.1, read on the forward strand.
AAATCACGAAATTAAATCTGGAGTGTCCTTATATATTTAATTTTTGATCTGGAAAATTTGGGCACCAAATTCAACCCGCTGAATATTTTTTTAATTTTTTATTAGATTTCGTCTTTTTTCAATTTTTTGACTTTTTCGACTTATTTTTTTGCGGGAAATATTTTTGTATATTCAATAACAGTGCCAAAAATATGTATGTAAAATTTCAGATCAATCAGAAAACGTTTACCCACTCAAATGAATTTTTTTCGAAAATTTTTCTGGGTAAAACTGCTGTTTGTAATTTAAAAAATAGAGATCAGTTTAGAAATCAACCAAGAACACCCAAAACGCCCAAAATCTGATACCAAATGATACGGGGTTGCGCGCGGACCAAGATCGAGTTGCCAAGTCACGAGAAACTCCTACGAAAACCCTAAACAATTAGATCTGAAACGAAACAGAAAATTAAAAGATTAGATTTTTGAATTTTCAGATCTGAAATAAAATCCCCAAATCAGCAAAGAATCAAATTGAGAATAGAAATAAGTGTTAGGGTTCTTGAAACCCTCAAGGAGATTGTGATTCTGCCAAATTGAACACCAAGATAGTTTTCCCCAAATTTCGACAATCTAATTTCACCCAAAAAGAGTATGGAAAAACCCTAGAATTTGGGAATTTTTGGGCTGATTCCTTAAGATAGAAAAAGGCTGAAAACACAATAAGAACAGAAAATAGATTAGATAATGATTCAGCACAAGTAGAAATAAAGAAAGAATTGACAGTAAGAAATTAAAAGATAAGTCCTAAGAAGCCTTGAAATCCCGAAAGATCTCACAACTCCCTTCAAACGGCTCTAATCTCCCCTCCAAAGAATATCAATGGCAAGAAGAAGGTTGAAGATGGCTCCCACAATCAAAAAGATTGTTAAAACAACTTCTAAAGAAAACTCAAGAGAAAATCCTTGAAGAACTCAAAGAGAATTTTCACTCAAATCAAATCTGAAATTTTCAATGTAATTGTAATGTTCTGTAGGGTGGTTGGCCAAGCCATATAAATAGGCCTTTCAAATGTTTTCCTAATTTAATTAGAACACTAAAACTAAAACTAAAAAAAAAACTCATAATTATTTTAATATGGAAATTCGGCCAAGGGTCTTTTATTTGGGACTCTTGGATAAACATTTAAACTAAGTAAAATAAATAAATAAATAAAAATAAAACTTTACAACTTGGGCCACTTTGACAATTTGGCCTGATTTTCAACTAAGTATGGGTGGATTTCTTGATTGGGCTTGGAATCTTCTTATTGGGCCTTGCCCTCAAGAATTTGGGCTTGTGATCCATCTCCTACCGAAATTGAATCGTTGATGCTCGTAATGGAGATCCAATGCGCTTTGGCTGCAAGATTTGGTGTCTTGGACCAAGATTCCCAATATTTGAAATCTTGATTTTCCCTTTCTTTTGTGTACGCATCTAAGGCCTTACTAACAAACTCCTGGATGGTCCCATTTAGTTTGGAACGCATTTGTCGGGCCTTTGATCTCGTATCATTGGGCTTGTCAATTTGTTTTTTCACTATGTCGATGGTGTTTTAGCGGCCCAATAGCAATGTTAAAACCTTGAGTTCGAGTTTATTTTGTGTTAACACATGACACTAATTGGATTTTGATGAGTTTTCGATTAGATTTATTTTGGTTACTTTTGGTTTAATATTCGATTTACTGATTTTATACTCCCAAATTTAATATTTTAGTTAGTCACAATGGTTAAGTGTTAATGCCTTTTATTGCTTACCCTAGTCAAGCCCTCCTCTATACAATGTAGGTTTTGCCAAAGGTTGGTGCCTAACCATTTTATCCTAATATATTTAGGGACTTAAAGGCAAGTAAGTTGGTAGGTTCATTAGATGATTTGAGTGGTTATTCATTAGCTTTTTTTGGGAATTACATAAGATGTAATAATTTGTAAAAATTGCTTACCTAAATATCTATAATATTAAGTGATTGGCTAAAACTATTTTAAGAGGAGGTGAAGTATAGATTTTGATCTATTAAGAATTCTTTAATAAGAATTTTCGAGATTAATAGTGACCATTATTAATTATGAATAAAATAGTGAGTATCTTTTAATAAAGTCTTGTTTTAAGTGATCATATCATGGTATTTTACTTTGTGCATTTTTGTGGTTATAAATTACCATGGCATCAAAAGCATCTAACACCCTTTCATTATAATTAATCTTTGAGGAGGACAAGTTAAATGGTCTTAACTTTTTGGATTGGTATCTTAATTTGAATAGTCATCAAACAAGAACGAAAATTATATTTTCTTAAAGATTCCATTCCTAAGCCCTCAGCGATTAATGCTTCTCAAGTTGATAAGGAAGGTTACAAGAGGCATCTTAATGATATGGTATACATAAAATGTCTAATGCTTGCCACTATGACTTTAAGCTTTAAAACCAACATGAGGACATGGTCGCAAATGATATGATCGAGCACCTAAAATAGTTTTTCAGGGGCAAGCACGTCAAGATTGGTATGGGAATTTTAAGGCCCTACTTCAATGTAAAATGGTAGAGGGAACTCATGTTCTCAAGATGATAGACTACATAAAAGTTCCTGCAAGAGTTGGCCACTAATGTTGTCTTGCAATTATTCTCGGGCAGTTATAGTCAGTTCATTATGAATTACAACATGAACGAGACATAAAAATCTTTGCTAGAGTTGTTTAGCATGTTGAAAACAATTGAGGCAAACTTGAAGAAGCTTGTACTCAAGGCTATACTAATGGTTTGAAGGGGTAAGGGCAAAAGTAAAATACTGAAAAGATAGTGCTAACGGCAAGTCTAAGTGCTTTAAAGTTGCATTGGAACCAAAAGGTGAAAGAAGCTTGTACTCAAGGCTATACTAATGGTTTGAAAGGGTAAGGGCAAAAGTAAAATACTGAAAAGATAGTGCTAACGACAAGTCTAAGTGCTTTAAAGTTGCATTGGAACCAAAAGGTGATGTGGTTAAAGAAGGTAAGTGCTTTCTCTATGATCAAATCAAATGTAGGAAGAAGAGTTCTACTTATATTGAGAAACTTATGAAGATGAAAGGAAGTAAGGCTTTTGGTTCAGGTATTTTTGTTGTTGAAGTTAATTTGTTTTGTACTAGTTATTTGGTATTTATTATCGAACGTGGTTTTCACATATGTGCTTTTGTACAAAGACTACAAAGGATATATATGGAACAATAAGTTTAGATGCTAGATGTGGTTCTCAATACTTTGTTACTTTTGTCGACGATTTCAATTGTTATGAGTATGTTTACCCTATGTTCCATAAATCTAAAGCCCTTGAAATGTTTAAGGACTTCAAGGATGAAGTAAAAACTAACTAGGCAAAAGTATCAAGACTCTCGATTAGATCGAACCAGAGAGTAGTTAAGCTAAGAGTTTGATGACCTTTTCAAGGAATGTGACATGGTTTCACAATGTACTACTTTTGGTACTCTACAATGGAGTGAAGTGTTTGAAGGGAGGAATTCAACTCTGTTAGATATGGTTTGATCAATGATGAGTCATACAAATGTTTGTACTTTCTTTTAAGGAAATACATTAGACTAAGATGCTTTTACACTAAATCGTATTTGATCTAGATGTGATTTTGTGAAGCTTATGTTAGATATCAGATATTTACTAAACTTAAACAAAAATCTAATAAATACATCTATGTAAAAATCCCATCAAGGACAAAGTATTATTAGTTGGACATGTATCATAAAAATGGGTTCATATTTAGAGTGGAAAGTGGAAGAAAGATTGAACTTAAAGAAGTTTAAGGTCTATAAGACTTTATTGAACCGAAGGTAGAACAATAGCAAGCTCTACAAGTTGTGGAACAAAACTTATGAAGAAACACATGCATTGTATAGGTGTGTAAGATAACATCATGAGTTTAAGAGATATGGATTTCTTACTATAATGTATGGTGATGTTCTTCTTATGGATTAAGATGACCTTGTGAATTGTTTTGGCTACAGTAACTTGAAATCCATATTCCTATTTTTGGCCGTTCAAAGCTTCGGCTAGCACGAGTGTAAGGAGGTTGGTGGATTTCGATTTCAAAAAGACTTTGATTGTTGATCTAGTGGATGCATAGAAGATGGTACGAATGAATTGTAGTTAAAGGTTTGTGAAAGCATTTTTCGATTATGTGAATGTGTCATCTAGATTCGAGCTACACTCATCAATTGAAGGTAAACCCTATACACGCTCCCTTTCACTTGATTCAGGTTTCTCACAATTGGGGCCATGAAATTCGGCTTGTTGGTTTGTTCTTCCACTACTCCAATGGTGCTTCGACGACACAACAAATAACAACAAAAACTAGCATGTATATTAATGCAACAATAAGTGGCTCAAAATTTGGAATTATTTAGTATCAATTAGACACAACAAATTTGAAAACATGATAGTGACTCATGAACATAATATAAAAAAATAATAATAAAAACACAATTAAGGGCGAGGCCTGGAACCTTTGGGGAGAAATTAAGTTCAATGTTTTTATAAGAGCTAAAATGTAACTTTACTATTTCATTAGCTTATAGTTTTATAATTTTTGAATGATTAAATTAAAATTTTAGCAGTTTAATGGGCCAAACATGTAATTTTTCAATTTAAAGGGGTTGGAGGCCTTTGTTAGCCGCTTGTCGTCGCCCTTGAACACAATGATAACATATAAATACTTAAATAAATATTAATTTTATCATAACCTATATAATAATGAGTATGGTTCCCATCCTATGCTTCGTGTTAAGTTAATTATCTTTTGTTGTCAAATTATTAAGTAAAACTTTGAAGGTTAAAATATGTTCAATGTCAATGTCAATTTACTTTTTCATACTTTTAAACCCTTTTATTAAATCAAACGAGTAAATCCATAAAATTTAATTCAAGATTTTCATTAATAAGAGTTCACTTTATTTGTTTTATTATGTTTAAATTTAGGATTTACTATCTATATTTAGTTTGACATAAATTGGTACATATGCTAGACTTGTCTAAGTGTCAGGAGTCGGGTCGGGCTTGAGTAAGAATTTTTACAATAATGAAAAATATTTTTATTTAAATTTAATTATAAAAATATATAAAATATCAATTAAAATATTTTTTTATATTTTATTAATTTTTGAATAGTGAAAGAGGTTTTTTGCGCGGGTTGTGCCAATCTGAAAATGGGCTTGGACTTGAAACTTTTTATGGAATTGAGCCTCAATCTGGCTTGGCCCATGGACAGTTTTAATCCACGTAGGTGAATCAAAGGGGGAAGATAGGGACTTTGGCCCTCTACAAAATGGAAAAAAATTGTTTTGTGATCTCCTTATAAATGATAATAAAATAAGTTATTACATGATAAAATTACACTTTTGGTCACTCAATAATTTATAATTCAATTTTGCCCACCTAAAAAATTCGTGGCTTCACCTTTGTTAGTCCCTCTACTTTTATAGAATCGTTAGTTTGTCCAAATTATTGGCACCTTAATTATTTCAATTAAAACGCTAATGCAGATTTTATTCTAAAAAATATGCATTCTAACTTATAATGTTGAGATTGATTTTTTTTTGTGTTAGATGTTTTTAAGAAAAAATTATGTCTACATTTTAATCGAAATAATTGAGGACAATAACTGTTTGAATTAAATAATGTCATTATTAAAGTAGAAGATCAAATTATGTCAAATTAAAATATAAAAATTAAATCTCGAATGTGATCATAATAGAGGGATTAAAATTGAAATTTTATTGTTCGATATGAATGATAGGTTTGGATAGGTGGTGGGGTGAGGTGTGGTGCGTTTAGTTTATTTTTTGTCTCATGCTACCGTATTTAATCTCATCGTATCACTATTTTTACACTAACCGTAAGTTACATACCTTCCATCCAAATCCACCCGAAGGCTCTAAATCTTAAAGAAAAAAACAAATAAAGGTAAAGTAATGATTTATTTACTTAGGTGTTAATTACATTTTAGTTAGTTCTTAGTAAATTCTAGGTTTACAATTGTTTGGTAGACTTTTAATATTTGTAATATAAGATAAAAAAAAATAGCAACGAAATAAATCTTATAATATAATTTATTATAAGATCCTTATATTATTAGAAAATTATATTTTTATACAATTATATATTAAATGTAAAGTTAGGTATCATATTATAAAAATTTCTTTTCATACTTTCAAATTAATACAAAGTTCATTATTTTGGGTTAAAAAAATTATAACTAAACTCAATATATATTTTAATTTTTATTTATTATATAAATTTATTTAGGTGAAGTTAATAAAAAAAATATTACATTTGAGGTAAAATGATTTAATATAAAATTTAACTTTTTTTATTAACATATAAAATTTATTATAAATCAACTCATTTAACCAAAGCTTGTGAATTGAATTAGAATTTTTATTTATATTTTTAATAATCATATTAATAATAAAATAATATGGAATGAAAAATTAATATAATGAGCAATAAAATATGAAAAAAAATGATAAAATTAGAAATATAATGAAAAATATTAATTATTTTTGTCAATTCAAAAGATTTTTCAAACTTGTATTTATATATATCAATTTTTTCAATTCATTAAATAATGTATTTTTATTTCATATTATTAATGTAAAGTAATATAATTTAAATTGTTGAACATAATCAAAATATTTTAAATAATAATAAAAAATTCAAACCATAAATGAAATTTGAATGAAAATAATTATGAAATTAGACTTTTTCTTTTTGTGATATTTTAGCTTTTAATTGAATGAAAATACTTACATCTTGAACGATAATACACGAATATAATAAATAATAAAAGATATTTTTATTAGTTAAAAAAAATATTTGATTTTATTTTTATAGATTGTAGATTAATATCAATATATGATTTTGTGTTATATTGTTATATATTGGATTTACATAATGCAAATTCATATTGTTATGTAGGAAATCAAAACTTAAAACTTTCAGATCAGCTCCTATCATGCGTGATGCTGCCATGGCTTCAGGTTTCACTTAAGAAATTTGTGGGATTTCGCCCTTAAGATATTAGCGCCCCCATCGGCGGATAAACCCGAGATCGCACCATCCCTCAAATGTCAATCTCCCGACTCCGAGCCATTTGAATATGTCGCAGCTTGTTGAATATGTCGGTTTTATTAAGCTAATGAATCCGACAGGAAAATGAGTTTAATATTTATAGTTTAGGATTTTGATGGAACTTGAGTTGTTTAAGTGAGAAGCAAATATCGGTGTTATCTGAAAGATAAATTACCAAAGCTGAATGACTAGACATGAGGATGGGTGTAAGAAAGAGCATAATTGTAGATCTATCCAAGAGTAGACCGTGAATTAAAATTTTGAAAATATTTGAGTCACGGTTCGATCTCATTCGGGAATAATGTTTTGTTAATTATGAATGAAGGATGAGTTTTTTTTTCTTTCAATTGTGTTTCCCCTTCTTTTTTATAGTTTATATAGCTCCGCTTGTACTTATTCAAAGGTCAAGTTATCATCTAGGCTCAAAAGATTTACTCAAAATATGAGAAGGTTTTGGCAAAAATGTTAAGCTCTACAAATGAGCTTGAATAAGATTATTGCGCTTGTATCTTATTTAGCTCAGTGTTAATCTCACACCTGGCTTGACTCAAATATAAATTTAGTAATTTTAAATATATTTATATAAAAAATTGTCAATACACCATCGATGAGTAATTATGACACTTTATCATTCAGTGAAACAAAATAAAAAAATCAATAATCATATCTTAAAACTTAATTTAAACTTGTTAGTTCAAAAGCCCAAACTATACTGAAATGATAAATTGTTTAATTATTAACAATATTTTCAAAGTCGAACTGATGGTCAAACTGGTTAGGTTATTGGTTCGTCGTTTGATCCAAACAGTTCGATTAAATAAATTATTAGAAACCCCATAAAAATATAGAAAAAAATTGAATCGTTGCTTTTTAGTTTTGTTCAATTGATTTTGAACCTAAAATTTTTCTCCAAATTAATACCTCGATCGATTTTCAATCTAATTGACCAATCAAATCCATAAATAGGTCATTTTGACTCAATTCACTCGAATTTTTTTAAAATTTTTATTGATATTTATTTCGATTGAATTTTTAATTTTTTTAACTTATTTTTATAATATAAACTTTTATTTTAAAGCTTTTGAACATTAATCGATAAAATTTTAAAATCACTTTCATAAATATTTATAAAAAAATTATATGACATTTTTTAGAAAAAAATATTTTTATATAAAGCTCTTAAATAATTCTTACTATAAAAATAACATATTTAGCTTTACATAATCAAAATTTTAAATTAAATTAAAAACATTCTTTCAATTTCTCAACAATTCTAATCATATTTTGAGTAAAAGAAATACTTCAAGTAAAACCAACAGTTCAAGACTCCATTTGTTTCAACATAAAAGCTTTTATGAAAAGTATTTTCAGCTTTTTTTGATGTTTGCTTTATGTAAAATAGGATGATCAACGTAAAAGGTTTTCAATAAAATGTCTTACCAAATTTTTTCCGTAAAATAATTTTCAAACTAATAAGACTATGTTCATTGTAATACTCCCATACTAGAGGTGATCATGGGCCGGGCCGGTCTCAAAAAAATTTTGGCCCGCGTTCTAGGCCCGGCCTGAAATATGGGCATGAAATTTTGTCCAAGCCCGACTCAGGAAAAAATTCCTAAGCCCGAGCTTGGCCCGGCCTTTTTTTTAATAAACACCAAAAATATATTTTAAAAATAACAAAAATAAAAAAAAAAGTATTTTAAAAATATTTAAAAAATAAAAAATAAAAAATAAATATTTATTATATTCGGGCTGGGCCAGACCCGGGCAAAAAAAATGGTGCCCGAGGCCCGGCCCGTTTTTTAAACGGGTCTCATTTTTTTGCCTAAACCCATATTTCAAGTCTATATTTTTACCCGAACTTTCTCATATTTCGAGTGAATCTTTGGGCCGGGCCGCCCAACCCATGATCACCTCTAGTTCTGATTGATCTATGTTGTGGTGTGCTAGCCCCTGGGATAACTCTGGTCATTGCAAAGGTTGGCCTGAAGCATGTCTTCGTAGTATAATCTATGGTTGGTGATGCACCACTATTACCATGTCAGTTTATAATTGTTCTTTTAATAAAAGGTTTAATTTTCTTTGTTTTTGAAACTTAATGGCTTCAGGTTGATTTAATGGTGGAACTCATGGAGGACCTTTTGGGTATAATCCAGGTATTATTACAAAAATATGAAAGAAAAAGTGAGTAACTGAAAAATGGAATTCAAAGATAAGTAATAAGGCCTGTAGGTGTTCGAATGAGAATAAAATTTAAGCCAAAGAGCTTTATATGTACGATATTTACAGTTTACAATTGTACGGAATTGCTTGTTATGCTGTTAATTGCTGGTCTCCTTGCACTTTCCATGGTTGAGAATTAAATAAAAAAACAAATCCATGAACTTCTGTGCTTTTTAGATTTTGAAGATATCCAATCCAGATTTCCAAGTAGAATGCATTTCATTCCCTTTTTTTAATGGCAAGGTTCCTGTTCCAAAATTTTTATCTCAAGTTCAGAATGCATTATAGCCCATCTGGCTTAAATGCTTAACAGTTATGGCATCATTGCAATATCAGGGATGTGATAGGTGAAGTTTACATGTCCCTTTGGCCAAACTGCAAATCCATCATACTGCAAAATAAGCAAACCTGTAGCTAAGGCATGCATCATTCCTGGTATTCCAAGAGAATCAACCCATGAATATAAGATCCCTAGAAATCTTACTTATTTGGAATGTCTGCGCATGAGAGACAGTCATTTTATCAGATAGTGGCATGCCCATCTGTTTTGATCAATTGGTCTACAATCGATGATTAACGTAGTGTTATCTGGAATTATTTGTTATTTGCTCCTTGTTTGTTGTCCTGTTCTTGTAACCGAAGTGGTGGTTCATTAGTTTTAGTTATTACTGGTCCTATTGATAAAGGAGAGTGTTAAGTAGTTTGGAAGCAGCTTTATGTTTCCTTTTCTGCATGCACTATGCAGTGAAATTTGTTGCTTGCGACATTCATTTTGTTTATTTCTCTTATGTAATGTAGTTGTATTATTTCTTTTAAAATCTTCTGCAGGGGAGCCTGCCACTCAACAGCTCATGCTCGTGCTCGTGCTGCACTTAAGTACATAGTGCTGGGTCTGTCTAGTCACATGGATGATATACTTGGGAAGTATAAGGTGCTAGATTATCCTTTTCTTACTCTGTATTTGTATGTGTTTATTTATTTGTGGAAACTGTCCAATTTCTGTGGGAAAGGAACAGACTCATCACCATTGGCATAATACCTCTTTAAGAGAAAATATTTGATTTCTTCTGGTTTACCATCTAATACAATGTTCTCTTGTGGAACTGCTAGTCTTTTCAGGAAGTGAAGCACAATATATTTGATTTTATCTTTGTAAATCATGTTAGTTGTGTTGTTATTCGATTAATTTGGGTAATTCGGTTAATTTTTTACTAAAAATAAAAAACATATAATTTTCGGTTAATTCGGTTAACCGACCGAATTAACCGAAAAAATTTCGGTTCGATTAATGGTTAAAAATTTTGAAAGGTCGGTTAATTCGATTAATGTTATTTCGGGTCAGTTAACCGACTGAACACCCCTACTTAGAGGGAATATATCTAAATATTTAGGTGTTTACCCGAACCTAAAAATCATTGACTTGATAATGAAGTTCAAGGTGTAGTGTCTTCCTATTGGGGGTTGTGCAAAAGTTGACATCGTTGCTTTATCTTGGTTTGAATGGGAATAAACTTTCTAGCAGTGTACCCTTGGAACTAAGATTTATGTCCAAACTTTTGTATCTAGACTTGTCTGCAAACCAATTGAGCAAGTCCATCCTTGAAACTTTCAGGTTAAAATAATCGGCTAAATATCTCTATTAGTACTTGTATTTTATGAAAGTTGCGGATTCAGTCCCAATACTTTAAATTGGGTTGGGTTTATAAATTATACTAGATTAGGTTTATATTAGGTTGGACTTAGGAGTGCTGGGGTGAGCCGCTGGTTGGGGATTAGGTGGGCAGTAGGCTAAGCCTAATACATATAATACATGATATTAGTTATTAAGTTCGATTAATTTCCTTAATTACTCGCTTTCGAGCCAAATTAACCGATAATTGAGCTTTCAAAAAAGTATTAACCAATCTTTGATCGAATTAGATTAGTTAATTGACCGATTAATTTTAACCAAAATTTAAACACCCCTAAATCTGTTACTCTAATATGATGATCTTTAAATTATTTTTTTATAAATGTATTTTTTTAATATAATATATATTTAAAATGGTATAAAAAAAGTACAAATCTACTAGTTAGTAGGAATCCAACAAATTCTTGTTTTTAAGAAATAATCGTGGATGTTATATTTTGTATATATGTTATCACTCAATCTATATATATATATATATATTTAAATTCAAATCCAAAATTTAAAACTAAGTTCCCAAACACTATATAAATTGGATAGTAAAATACTTCCAAATATAACCTTCATTATTATTTCTAAACCCATCGATTTGTTAAATGCTTATTTAGTAAAAAATTCAAATTTCTTAAATTATTTAGGGCTAATAAGCAAAATTGTGTGAAATTTGAAACTCACCACTATACTTTACTCTCATCAATATTTTAAAATTTTAAAATCTTTTATAAGACTAAAATAATAATTTTTTATTTTAGGGATCAGACCCACTGCCAACCCCCTGAACTCGCCTTTGACCACAAATGTTTAATTTAATTTTCAAATACATTTATTTAATTTTAAAAAATAAAAATTCAAACTGTTATTTGAAGGGCAAGAGAGATGACCTTATGAAAACTGAATAAAGTGCAAAATCACAATACTATATAGTTTTAACTTTGTCAATATTTCGGTATCCAAAATGAAAGCACCCAATTACATCAACAACTTCAAAGTTTTAACCAAACTAATTGATGGCGTCTTCAAAGTCTCTCTTCACTATCAACATGGGTCTTGACTCAACTCCACGCACCAACCCGTTCCAGCTACGGCCTAAAAGGGAGGGGGAAAAAAAATCTGAGAATAAGAATATAATTTTATATCATTGCAACGAAAATTGGAAAAAGTTAAAGGGCTTGATTGATTGATTGATTGTAATTCAAATGTTCAAGGGCTCAATTGAGTGAAAACAAAAAAGTTCAGGGAGCTGAATTGATTTTTTAAAAAAGTTTAGGGGTTTTTCTTTACCCTTTAGCCCAAATTAAAGTATATTTGATTGATATATAATATAATCATTCTGATCCATAAAATTAATAATTAAAAATATGTACACCCACATATCCATCAGCAGACCACATCAACAGGCTCCAAATGAGCCCTAAAAATCATCATTGTTAATAATAATAAAAGCTTCCATGACCTTTTACAGCAATGAAAAGTGAGTAAGATTATTATTATTATAACTCACAACTACCAACAAAACAAACACATCGGAGAAACGATCTCCATAATCTATTAATGGTTTTTCAGATATACATCTGCAGTCTGCAGCATTCATCTTCATATGTAATTCATTCCATTTTCATTTTTGACTCCTTACGTGTTGGAGCTTCATCAGTCAAGCACGCAAGAACAAAATCAAAGAAACGAGGAAAAAACAATACAGATATAACTATCACTCCCAAACCTTCTTACTTTCCAAGAAAACATACGATACAAAACCAGAAATAGGATGGCAAAATATTTAACAAGAATTTCCAAATAAACATTTTTGTCCCCCTACTAATTACTTTTTCTCTACTTCAAATTCTCTAGCTGTAGGACAAAGTAATTCTCATTTATTAGAGTTATATTCTTAAGTAATATTTTGTCCACTCTCTTACTGATTTCAACAAGCTAATAGCTCACTTAGTAATAACATTTACTATCTCAAATCAAATTCAGCCTATTGAATAAATCTATCCTCACTTAGTAATAGTTATATTTTCTGCACTTTCATTTTGCTTCTTATCATATGTATGTTGCAAAAATTTCTGTTCAGTAAGATGAGGAAACCTTGTAAACCAGTAAAACAAGATGTTGCAAGAAGACAGAAAGGAAGACTAAAAGGAACAAGTGTGGTGATGAAGGTTGTACGTTCCCGAGGCCAGTTAAATCATGATGATCGTACCAATCGTACAGAATTTCTTGAGAGCCAAAACTTCATCTCTAGGACAACTGTATAGCCTTTTCGAGTGAAGTTAAAAGGGCTGCGGATTTATCACGAAAGCACTAATATGAAAGTAACACCAATCATGAGTAGTGGGAGGGACGGAGGTTATCAAAAGTAATTGGGGGGGATGGAAGTCAAGTAGAAGTTACAACCTAAGTAATAGTTTGGTCATAGGTAGGCCTGCTCACAAGTCGAGCCTAGACAGGATACTAACACCTTTCACGTTTGGCTAGGCCCCTGACCCAGCACAAAATATGGGCAATATCATTCGACTAGACCCAACCCTAATTACCAAAAGGGAGCCATGCTTGCCCCAACACAACCCACCCAATTTCTTTTTCTAATTTTATTTAACTGGCAGTCAAGCTTTACTTTGTTTACTTATTGTTAAAGGTTATCATAGTCCTTACAATATTGGCATTTCTACATGTGGTATCCATCACCGACAAAAGTACATCATTTTACTAAATCTTCACTTGCCTATAGGTAATGACCTCGCTCTGATATTTTAGGCAGAAACATTGTCATAGTCTACCAACTTCCTAAGTAGGAATTTAAGCCTTTGTTTAGATCAGGATATTTTATTTTCTTGTTGGAACAAAAAACTAGAAGCAACTATTGGGGGTAAGGCAAGACAGAACTTGAGTTTTAGTCCTCTAAAGGTGCTAGGAGCCTCGTACCCATTTAAAACAACAAATAGAGCAGACATTTTCACATAATGCAAATCCGACGCCTGATTCGTCTACTCCATACCTTAGCATTACTCAAGTTTTATACAGGAAGTTCCAGGCTCACTATCAACTTCTTAGCGACAACAAGAGCAAACAAAATGCAATGACAAGCAGTATTGGCAAATGCAAAATCCGTCAATTTACAAGGATGGGAATAATTAAGATGTGGTAGTGATGTGAAGGGGGCACTAACCTTCATTTAGAGCAAACCAAATGACATGGCAAGCAGCATTGGCAAATGAATAATTATGATTAAGTAGTGATATGAAGGGGGCTCTAACCTTCATTCAGAAAAACCATATACTAGAAATATCTTTGGGATATGGAACAGTGATGGCAGATTGATGCTCTGCATGAAGGGGGCTCTAACCTTCATTCAGAAAAACCATATACTAGAAATATCTTCGGGATATGGAACACTGATAGCAGATTGATGCTCTGCAGCTGCATGAATCCCTCCGTGCTCGTTGCACCAAATATTAAATCTTATGTACTCAAAAATATCGAGATGGTTGACCCAACCCAAAATAAGCTTGCCATTGCCCAAACGATACAGAGTGCTTTCCGGTGGTGGAGCCACTCGAAATTCTGATGACCATTTGACGGGCAAATGTTTCTTATCAAGCAAATTATACGCCTCCAAAGAACATTTATAAATGAAAGTATACAGCAAATCGTCCACGATTGCCGCTGAGCCAGACCAGTAAGAAAATTTTTGTTCGAGGCAAACCCATGATTTACGATCGTAGTAATAAGCGTAAAGAGTATCACTGGCATCGCAGTGCACCAAAATTCGAGATCGGGAAGAATCTAGAACAGGAACACATACCACACGTATATCGATAGCTTCCGGAGGGGGCGACAATGGTTCCCAAATATCCCCACTTATATCGTAAACCTCGCCAAAAGATTCAGAACCCATACATTCGAAGACGTAAATCATTCCTTCAGCAGCAAGAACATGGGGATAAGCCCGAGGGAACAACATAGAAGTAGTTTTTCTCCACCCACGTTCAAGGTCCTTCAAATCTAATTGGAAAACATCGTTTACTCCATCATAACCACGAAAATTAGCATCATTTTCGCGCATTCCCCCAATAACGTAAACGCGGTTGCCACAGGAAACGGCAGTGGAACATGAAGGAGCAGCAGGTGGCATCGCCTTAATAAAGACTTTATTGCTTTCCAGATCAATAAAGTGCAAACCGAGCGTTATTTTACCATCGGTACCCGGCCGTTTCTCGACGATGGCCCTGATCAGTTCATCTGGCTCTCGCCCATCAAAGTAACTGGAGGAATCACTAGTATCGCCGCTCATGGTTCACCCTCAGCTTCGCCTTTCCAGATCCAAAATCGCTTTTAGTTTTAGGGCTTCTAGCTTGGGTTTTTTTTGTTTTTTGTTTTTTTTTTAATTTGGTTTGGGTTTAGTAGTCATTGACAAAAAAAAGATTTATAGTTAAATAAATTTGTTAACAAGTTAGAAAACGGTTGATAATTTTTTTTTAATAGTAATTTGCTTGTTTTAGTTGTTAATTTCCAAAGTAAAGATATTGTCAATATGTGACTGTTTGTATTTTAAAATTATTTATTAATTATGATTATTTTTAATGAATATAAAATAATATTATTTTGTATCAAATGTTAGAGATTTGTTAAAATTTGATCAATCAATTGAATCAGGAGTTGATAGGTATTCTAATTTGAATGAGACAAAAAATCGGTTAGAGGTTGACATGAGCAAATTGAATTAAAAAAATCGGATTAAATTGACTTAATATGATGGTTTAGAGTATTAAAAAAGATGTGGAAATGTGAAGCTTAAAGTTTTGGGTTTTTTGTTTATTCAATAAATAAAAATGTTGATTTTTTAAGCTGATAGCTTTGTGTATATTTATATATATATTGCTTTGCACGTGCTTTCTGCGATAATTATATTTGTAGGTGTTTGGCTAGCTCCCAAAATCCAACATTATTTTTTATACGAGTTTCCTTTTGTGACTTTCACTGCACTTTGTCTCTATTCACATGGTTTCCCTCAATTGGTTAGATGCGTTGAAGTTGGATTCCCGGCTTTGATAACAGTGATATTCCTTTCTCAAAATTTTGACAACGGCTAGTGCTTATGATAATAGTGTTTAAAAAACTGAGTTCACCTGTCGTGCCGATCGTTCTGGCCTCATTAGTGTTGCATCTTGTCCTTCAGGAAAGCTAGTTCAAATTGAGCACCCTTGTCGGTGATCGAATCGGGTCAAACATCTCTTAGAATCAAAGTTACTAATGGGGTAGTAATTGCTACTGAGAATAAATTGCCTTCGATCTTGGTTTAGCTGTTAATAAAATACAGTGTCTGACACCAAGTGTTGAAGTTGTTTACAGTGTTGGGCAGGTTATAGTATTTTGGATCAAGTGTAACATAAAGTCTTTCTAAACTTGAACAGAACTTCAGGAAGCAAAGTAAGGCATTGATTGGTTCTCTGTCCATTAAACAATCAATCCACCAAAGCTATTTTAATTCGCTCAAGTAACATTTAGGTCGCCTACTTGAGAAGGCCACAATGATTTCTTTTACAGAGACCATAACGATTACGAGAAGGGAAAGGGAGTCTCAGTCTCAAAGTCCCATGTCTAATGCGTTAGAGGACCTTGTCTAATATCAACCGTGACATCTTCCAAAAAGAACCAACAATTGCCCCAAAAAGCATCTTTTGTCTCTAAATTGAAAAAACACTAAGTTCGGACATCGGATTGAATAGAGAGCAGCAAAATGATTCAGTAAAGGATGTCATCAAGTAAATGACTAATGAAATCATTTGGGTCCATACTATTATTACTTTTCAGGATATTGACATGTTTGTATGATTTCTCTTGATTATTATGCATGCACTTGCACCTCTTGATATAAGATAAGTTATAAATAGCCTTTGAAGTTGGATTTTGCGAGTATAACTATGGGTTTCGAACTACTGTCGAATCTGCACTTGTTGAGATAGTCATATTTATGTTGGTATCACTTCAGGCAAATATATTTTCCTCCCGCGAGTTTGATTATCTATCACGATACCTTGGATTGGAACAAAATGATGTTATTGTACGTGAGCAACAGGAAAAGCTACTTGGAAAACTGCATAATAAGGAGCATCCTTGAATTTTTTGTGCCACACCTCTTCAGTGATGGCGTTTTCCAAGTACAATTTATTGAAAATCAGACATTTAGTAAACTTGTAAATTTCTTAAATATTGCACCAGAATATTTCGATATGAATAAGCATTCATCTGTTGACGATGAGGTTTTTTATGAGATAGAATGCCAAAAAACACGAAATATCCATTCGAATTATTCATCTTTTCTTGTAATATCCCGAAAATTACTAAAGTAAGAACGTAAGATAATATTCCTGATATAGTGTGATAAAAAGGGTAATTTTGAGTTATGTCAACATTGGGAAGTATATTATGACATATTAGTTCAAGAAAGGATTAAATCGTAAAAGTGAGAAAAGTTTTGTTGCCCAAGAGTAAATACTCAAAATTTGAGGGGTTAAAGTGTAAATATGAAAATTTTGAAGGACCAATAGTGTAAATATTTTAATGGTGGAATAATCTAGAAACTAAGGAAAATGGATAAATTAGGACCAAATTGAAAAGATAAAGAGTTTTGAGGGATTAAATTGCAATTTTACCAAATTAAGTGATGACTCAATGATGGAATTTCAAAAGATTATAAAGGGCAAAATAGTCAATTAGAAAGAGAGAGAATTCTAGAAGGTAACGATGATGTTTGTGATATTTTTAATTAATTAATTAGATAAATGTTATTTAATTAATATTTTATTAAGATTTTTAGTATTACTTTATTATTAAATGATTAATATAAAAGGGAGGAAAGGTGATGAGAAATCATCATCTTTTTCATGCATCTCACGTTGAAGATAAGAGAGGAAAGAAAGTTTTACTTTCTTTACAATTTGGTCCTTTTACCAAAAATTCACCATTTTCACTTAAAAATCAAAAGAATTTCCATATCCATCAAGAGAGAAAGATAACAAGGAGACTATGGGGAGCTAGAATATCAAGTTAGATTCAAGAAATAGAAGCTGGAGGAGAGAGAAAATCAAGTTAAAGATTGAAATCAATAGCACAAGGTAAGAACATCAAGATTTTTATATACTTTTGAGTTTGATATTATTGAAAAAGTAGGAAATTAATGTTAAGGTAGAGTTTCATTATATAAGGTTCTATATTATTTTTATGTTAGTAAAGGGAAATAAGAGAAAGTGATGGAAAATATTGAAGAGAAAGGAAAGGAAAGTGTTATAAATTTAGTTATCAACATTTTACACTAAAATAGTTTTGAGACAGCAGCAGTAGTCTGACTTTGAAAATCTACCAAAAATCGTATAAATGGAATTAGAGGATGAACAAAATGTTAAATTAAAGCTTATTGAGTCTAGTTTTTCATAGAAGAAATGGTGTAAGCAATGGAATTGTAAATTATGATATATAATAGGTTTTGTGAGATAAGGTCAGAATGATTTTGGGTTCCCCTGTACTGACTTTGGAAAATCATCAAAAATTGGATAAAAATAATTAGAGGCTTAAATTTATATTTTTAAATCCTAAATGAGTCTATTTTCAATAGAAACAAACGGTAACATAATTAAAATTTTGTACGAGGAGATAATTAATTTTTAGTGAAGAAGGGTTGGAACTGTCAGACAGCAGAATAGGGATGATTTTAAAGAATAAACTATACTTAGTGGCTAAACCAAAAATTCTGAAAATTTTATGATAATATATGTGAGTCTAGTTTTAGATAAAATTAACGGATCTCAATTTGGAGTTCTGTAGCTCAAGATATAAATAATTTAGTGCCTATGACTCAAGTGGACAGCTTTGAATGAATATAAATAAATGTGAAATTATAGATAATGTTACATATAAGCATGTTATATATATTAAGGATGTGGAATGGAGAGGAGGAGGAGGAAAATATATGATTATTCAACTAGCATGAGTTTTCATTAAAAATGACCAATTTACATGTTTTAGGTTTAGGGACTAAATTGAACAAATGTGAAAGGGTAAATTTGTAAAAATGTCAAAAAGTGATCAAATTGCATGAAATAAATTGTTTTATTATTTAAATTAGTAAATTGAATGAAATATTAATTTAGATCAAGATTGGGTGGAAATTCGAGAAAATAGAAAATTACCAAAATGTCCCTAAATTTTGGTATTTCTGCAATTTAGCCTGGTAAGTTCGTGTGAACTATATTCTGTATAATTTTAATTAAAATGAATGCTATTTGGTGATGAATATTATATAGATATGTGTTTTATTATTGGAATTGAATTATTATTGGTAATATGTACAATTATTAGATGCAGTGAAATGATTATCGGAAGCTCGATTGTGGTTGGCAGAAAATGTTGCATTATTTATATTGTGAAGAATTATAAAAGCATGTTAATAATTTGAAAGTATTAATAATTAATGGAATTTTATAACTTGGTTCAATAGGTTTACAAGTGTATGTGTTCTGGTAATGCCTCGTATCCTATTCCGGTGTCGAAAATGGGTAAGGGGTGTTACATTTCTGCAATCCCAAAAAAGTTTTGATACTATGAGTTTGCAGCTGGTGTGGATCTTTCGGAATATATGGTCCCAAATATGATCTGGTATCGATGTTATGTGCTACAATTTGGTTCTCATCGCCTTCCTAAGGGACTTTAGTTTACTATTTATGGAGTATCTTGCTGCTCTATTCTTGCATGCTCTATGTGTGAGTATAGATCCGACTTATATCTTTTGGGCTGTCAAACTGATTTACGATCGCGATTTTTGGCTTTCTTATGGCTCGCTTGATTTAATATCACGACCTTTGGCTTTCTGACAACTTATGGACCTACGCTTCCAGTTGATTATTAAGGTTAGCAGAGTTAAGCTCGTAACCTCCGATCTTTTGAGTTAACAGAGTTAATCTCGTAACCTCCGATCTAATTTACAAACAAATTCTATCTTACCAGAAATACAGATGCAATATTCTGCAATATAATTATTGACTCTTGTATCACACTATCAAACAACAAAACTCACTCGATAAAGCTTCAAATTAAAACTTGTATGATTAACACAAATTTGCCGCAAGGCATTTGCCATGGTGGATCACTTGAATATTTCACAGCAGATGACAACCAGCTTAGCGGGCCAATCCCTCAAGGGTTGAAAATTTGCACTAGCTTGAAGAGAGCCTGCCTTGAAAAAAACTGACTTAGAGGTAGGGGTGTGCATTTTTAGGGTAAAATCGAAAAAAATCGGTAAACCGACCGAATTCGATTAATCGGTCAGTTAATCGAATTTTTCGGTCAGAGGTCGGTTAATTATTTGTTGAATTTTCGGTTAACGGTTAAATCGGTTCGAAATGGGCCGGTTAACTGAATTTTTTCGATTTAACCGAAAAAATTAATAAACAAATTTATAATATATAAACGACGTCATTTATTTGGCCCCAAATTTCCTTAGTTTTCCCCAAGTCAGAATCAGATTTCCCTAATTTCCCAACTTCTTTCCGCCGTTTTCTTCACATCTGATTCTAGCTCCTCCAAGTCCTCTTCGGAGTCAGGCTCTGATTCAGCTCGCCAACTGTCGATGCAGGTCTCAAAGGCGATGGTTTGAAATTGCTTGTTTTGTTTTTCTTCTGGAAGGACGTTAGGGTTTTGAAATTTGAGAACTCGAATCGAGCTTAGACGGAAGTCTTGTTAGTTTTAGAGGTATTCTTTTTCCCTTTCTGTAAATCCTCTTGAATCATCGAGATATCTTCAATCGTGGTTAAAAAGTAGCATCAATATGATTGAGCCTTTTTGCTTTGTTATGGTAGATGTTACATAATGTATGTAAATACATATTTGGGTGACTTTATGATTGTAATTGCAAATCTAAAAGACCAAAATAATTTATGTGAATCAATATTGAGTGATGGTTTAAGATGTGTGGATTTTATTTTTGTACTTAAAGAAACAAATCTGTTTGATCTCAACTTCTTCTACAGGTGAAGGCTGCATGTGTTCTGATTAGAGGTGATCATGGGCAGGCCGGGCCCAAATTTTTTTGGCCCGCGTCATAGGCCCGGGGCTGGCCCGACCCGAAATATGGGCCTAAAATTTTGTCCAGGCCCGACTCGGGAAAAAATTCCTAAGCCCATCCCTGCCCGACCCATTTTTTAATAAACACCAAAAATTTATTTTAAAAATAATAAAAAAGTATTTCAAAAATATTTTAAAATTAAAAATAAAATATATTTATCTATTATATATTCGGGTCAGGCCGAGCTCGGGGCCAAAAAAGTGGTGCCCGAGGCCCAGCCTGTTTACTAAACGGGCCTCGTTTTTTTGCCCAAACCCATATTTCGGGCCTATATTTTTACCCGAACCCTCTCATATTTTGAGCGGGTCGTCAAACCAAGCCGAGCCGCCCAACCCATGATCACCTCTATCCCATACCCAACACGAGCATCAGGTCAAACCACCGGGATATTACATTTTCTATTACATTCTTCACTTATTAAATATGTTCTCATAAACTTTCACAACTTTTCAATTTAGTCTATTTTTATTGTAAAAGTTCAATATTCACTAATTAATTACATTAAATCAAATTTCTTTCTTGTTACACTTGAATCGCATAATTTATCTCAATATCTTGTTTCACATATCAAATTTTTATATATTTCACTTTTATTATTTCATCCACATATTTTCTCAAGTTTAATAATTTAATCCTTGTCACCATAAAAATTTCATATCTTTCCACAATTTCATTTTTATAATACTTTATGCATATTTCATCATCTCATAACACATTTGTTAAACTTTTATCATAAATTTTTTTGTTTACATACTGAATTGTTTCACACTTAAATTTTTGTATATTTTTCAATTTAATCCCTATTGTCAATAATTTATTTTTCATTATATAAGCACTTTAATCAAATAATTCATTATAATATTTTATTTCACATAACAAATTTTAATGCATATCACTTCTCTTGTTTCAATTATAAATTTTACAAAATTTATAATTTAATCCTTAACATCATGTTGATTCATTATTTACTATAATTTTACCTTAATATCACTTTGTAATCAATTTACTACTTATCATAAATCTCAAATGTATGTTTATTTCATTGAAAATAACTTTTATGAAATATTTTTAACAAATTTATCAAACAACAAAAATATTTTACGCAGATTCATCCAAATACAAAAAAAAAAGCACTTTTAAAAAACCATTTTCTCTAAAACAAATGAAGCATGCATTTGCAGTCAATTTCCACTATAAAAAAAATTCAGTATTTAATCGATTGATCCCCAACTTATCAACACCCAACAAAAAATAGTCAATAGAAATCAACAACACACCACCATAACAAAAATCCATTTTATTTTTAATATTATTTTATCACCACAATGCTGCAATGCATTTGATCAAAGACAGTATCTTCCTGCCTAAATTGCTCAGAAATTACAACCAGAAGCATTATGCCATAAATGCCACTCTTTAACCTGCAAAACATAAATTGTGAAATGATAAATATTTGCAACATAAACCAACCAAAATAAAAGCATAAATTAAATACAAGTTTATTCACATATCAGCCATGGTTATGTTTTAAAATAGTATATCTAGCAGGAGTATGTTAAATTTTTTTAAGGGTTTTTTTTGGAAGTTTCTTGGAGAGGGTTATGTCCTAGTACCAACATCCAGATATGCTCCGGATATTGGAATCAATCATGGCATAGCATTTTGCCCCCTCTACTAAAAAAAAATGAACCAATCAGTCCATTACATTAGATAAAAGAGTAAACTAATCCTTCTGTTAAAAATTCTATTCATTTTTACTGTTAAAAACCTATCCTTGCATATCAATATACGTGACATGTCATGCGTAATTGTCTAGTTATTAGAAATGGATTAAATTTTTAACAAAAAAAACCAATTTGCTCTTTTATCTAACATTTTTGAGTAAAGGGCGCAAAATACAATTTAACTCCTACTACAGGGGCCTCTGTGGTACTTTTACCATATGATGGCCTCCTTTATAAATTCAATTTCAAGGAACATATGAAATGCATTCTTCTCATATTTCTTCTATCATTATTGTGCAAGTTATCTCATCAGAAAGGAATGATATCTATTGATGTAACCTAGTACTCTATACTTCATGGGACATATAAACCGACTATCTACTCAAAATAATTGCTTGGTCTTTTGCCATAAAGGAAGCATAGGAAGATACATCCATCAAAACTCAATATTTATAATTACTGGGTGAATGATGTTTTAAATTGAATTTAGCATAACTTTCATAGGCAGAACAGATACAAGCCTTACACAATTAAGGGCACTAACATGATCAGAATTAGGTTAATGATGTTTTAAATTGAATTATACACAGGCATAACTTTCATGGTATTAGTTAAAACCAGCATTCGTATGACAGTCAGTCCAACCAAGCTGCAAGTTGATGCCCAAAAAACGGAACAATGACAACAATGATTAAGGAAAGAACACATGGTTGAATGTTAGTACTCATCCATCCCAATTTGTAATAAATGTTAAGCTGTTCAGAGCCTGCACATCATCGGAATAGGTTCATTGTGTTTTAAATTTTATCGTATTAGTTAAAAGCAGTTCTCATGTGTACATTTTCATCAATCCAACATGAGTTCTATCAAATGATAGTAAGTCCAACTGAAGTTGATGATCAAAAAACTGAACAACAATGATAGAGGAACGATCATCACACCACAGAAGGTTAGCACTCATTCCATCCCAAATTGTAATAAATATTAGCTAAAACCACATATAAAAATGGTTGAAATCTCCTATGACCAATAAACACCCAAATATAAACAAGTACATAACGAAACAATTAAAACTACAAATCCATCATCACTTAAACTTCACTAGAATCGAACATCAAAACTAACATCAATGTTACAAAAAGCTTGACTTGAAAAAAGTGTGGTGAGAAATGTGGTCTAGGAACTTCTAAGTGGTAGATAAAGCTGGTGCAAAGAACTGAAATCTCGAACAATATATATGTTTAAAATAATAAAAAGTTCAGAGATATGAAGATAATAAAGTCATTTTTATTTACAAGCTTCCAAATTACAAAAACTCCATTTTCTTAGCTTTAAAGTTCGAGCTGCCAAACCATGATTTCAACCTAAAGGTCTAAAATTTTCGCTGGTTTAGCATTGTGAAACATAGCAATTCTATGCAAACATCAATGCTAAACTGGGGCCGAAAAATATAACCGGAAAAATGCAATCAAATCTCTTATATCAATGCTCCTGCTCCAGCAAAGCAATCCCAAAATTATACAAATTTATATGCAATAAAAGATCATCAACATCATCAATCCAATAAGCATTAACAAACATATCTCCTTTTTTCCTTCTTTCCTCAATTCGAAATCGAAAACCCATCTATTAAATCAGCAGTCGATTACATAAGCAAAAGATCGATACTAAGGAAATCAAAACATCATCGAAAGAAGCCGATCGATCCATAGCCAAATTTACCCACATTTCAACAACGAGGCATCAAATCATCCATCTAAAACAAAACGCGCACATATGAACCTCTAAAAATCCCGAATACAAATTACCTGAGCAGGGATCAGTGATGACCATGTTCCTTGGCGTGTTGCTGGTGCTCGAGATGGCGACGCTCATTTGGGAGAGCGACGAGGTAAGAAAAGACCATCCCACCGAAACAGACATGGTAAAGAGGCTGGATCGAATCGGTTTGAATGTACTTTGAATTGTAATTGTCCAAACCCTTTTGAAAAGCTTTCTTCACGTAATCCATTGATAGCATCGGTTTCACGTAGTTAGGGACTTCCTTCACTTTCATCCCTTTTATCTCGCTATAAACTTTCCTCATTGCCATTTTCTGCAAAATTCAATCCTAACCCTAGCTTTGATTCCCCCCCCCCTTTTTCTTATTCTCTGTGAAATTTGGAGGATTGGATTTAAGTTTTTTTTTTCTTTTGTGTGTGTGTGTGTGTTGATTGAAGGGCTTCTCTGAGTTAGGTTTAAGGCTTCTTCGTTGGGCCGGTCTGCTTCATTGTTTCTTTCACCTAAAAATAAATAGGATAAACTATATTAGTAGTAACTCAACTATGTTTTTTTTTTTTGGTTATCTAATTATGAAAAGTTATAAAATGGTCACTTAACTATTAGTACATTTCTTTTTTGGTCACCCAAATATGAAAAGTTAGAAAATGGTCACCTAACTATCAGTAAATTTCCTTTTTGATCATCTAAATATGAAAAGTTACAATATGGTTACCTAGCTATTCAATTTTGTCTTTTTTAGTCACCCAATAATATAAGATATTTGGGTGCTTCCAGTTTTATACGATACATGCACGGGTGAGATGAAATTTATTAAAAACAATTCAACTAAGATACCAATTTTCAAGCACAAGAGATTAGTTAACTTGAGACGAATTTTTGGATGTAATCAAAGCAGTTATTGGTTGAGATGTCTTCATAGCATTTGAAGATCTGTCTCTTAACCTCAAAACACACTTTGAATTATTCGATTTTGAGTTTAGGAGCTCAAGTTATGATCATTTTAGTGAAGACTACGTGAATAGAATTTCTGGACGGGGTAATTATGGAAATTACGAGTTTCAAACTTTAAATTCGAGTTTAAATCATATTGAGTTTGATTTTCAAGCTTAATTTTTATTATATATGAGCTCAATATTGTATTTGTTAAATATTATTATTTCATCATTTATTCTGAATTTTGGAATTTTTAAGCAATTTAAGTTATTTAGGAGTTTTATGTCAACAATAAAGTTTAGTTTGAAACTATTTTTTATTTAGATTAATTAGAGTTTCAATATAATTGAGATTTTTATTTTGATGTACTTAGCTAGCTTATATAAATGCCTTCATTCGTCTAGAGCCCTAGGCCAAATCTATGACTTGAACAAACTTACGATCCTATTTCGTGCACGTGTCCTTATCATTACGTTAGCTAGCTAGTATAAAAAAGACAAAATTAAATGGTTGGATAACCAAAATAAACAATTTTACTAATAGCTGAGTGACTACTAACATAGTTTACCTAAATAAATAAGGTTAAAATACGTTATAAGTCCTTGGACTCTTCACAACTTTTAAATTTAGTCTTTGTACATTTTATTTTTATGATTTTAGTCCATCTGATTTTCAAATTTCAAAATTTAGGTTGAATTGTTAACGCTATTTTTTTTGTTATGATATTTTGAAATAATAATAAAAACTCACTTGATAATAATATAACTAAAAGATGACATTATAATAAACTTGAATTTAATAATATAATTTAGCAATGTTAATAGTCAGATTTTAATTTTGAATCTGAAAAGTAAATGACTAAATTCTTAAAAATAAAAGCCTAAGGACTAAATTTCAAATTTATGAAGAATTTTGAGACTTATGACATTTTACCCAATAAATAATATTTCTTATCTATTTTTTTCTATTTTGGTACTTAAATTATTATTTTACATCTCATTTATTTAAAAAATTATTGAAGCTCAATAATAATACGCCATGTGTTACATTTTTATTAACTTTGATTTTTAAGTAAACTAAAATGAAAATGATAATTCAAATACTAAAATGAGAAAACAAATATGTTTCAATGGCTAAATTGTGACAACAATTGTCAATACCTATCTATTTTGACTCCGACTAAAAAAAACATGATTAATTAAATCTAAATCTAATTTTGATCCAACTTGATAATAAAAAATCAATAAATTGTACTCATCCAATCTGAACCAGAATGACCTAAAATTAAAAGGCCAAAACAATTCGAATTAAAAAATAACCATGTTTAATCAAAATCTGAAATGATCAAAATTTAATCTCGAACTTAAATAATTTAAACTCAAAGAATTCAAAATTATTAAAACTTGAAATGATACGAACCCAAACTCGAATTATCGTAAACTAAAACAAGTGAGAAACTTAAAAAAAAAAACACTACCCCTGTCCAAATTGAGCAGGTCAGTCCAATTAATAGATGTATATATCCAAGGCTAACCGGCTAGGAATTATTTAAGTGTTAAATTAAGAAGATAAGATATTTAATTATATTAATGCAAATTTAGATTAATTTTTATAAAAAATTATTAAATTATTTTTAAAAAGTAATTTTATTAAATTATTCAATAAATAAACTATATAATTCAAAAAAATAAAATAAACACTCGTCGACGAAGAACAAACTCTATCAAACACAAGAAATGCTTTAGCCTCCGCATCAATAGAGCATTATGACACGTTGACAATTGGATTTGTCACAACTCAAGCATGATATATCTGGAGTGATTATAAGCACTTAATACGATAAGTAAATTAGCCATAAATAGTTCAAAACAATAAAAAATTCAACAAAAGAATACGATAACAAAATTATATCTAATATTAATTAAATCAGTCATTTAAATTATATTCTTTGTGTCAATAAAATTTTCATGAATTTTGAGATTATTAAATAAAATTATCACAAAAAATTGGTTAAAAAAATTTAGATGAACATATATGGAAATTGGAATCATTTTGGGGCAGTGAAGTGGGCAGTCACATGTGGTGAATAAACAAAACGACAAATTCTGGTGGGCCATACTCACATGTGATTCAATCTCTCGTTTTCCCAAAATAATAATAATATAATAATCCTCAATTTAATTTCAGTTTATAATATATTTGTAAAAAACCACTTAAAAATAAATTATTCTTAACCAAAATTAATAGACATAAAAATTTGTTGATTTAGACCATGTAAAAAAAATGAGACTATAGCTATTTTAACCTATTAAAAATAATATTTGAAAATTTGATATCTCAATAATATTATTTTTTTATTTAAGTATTTATTTTCTCCAAAAAAATATTTTTTTTTATTTTTAATTAAAGTAAAAAAAATTGTGAATAAAAATTAAATAATAAGATAATAATTTCTTTCATTGAGGAAAAAGAAAATCCATAATAGCTTAGTTGAATAAATTGAACCAATTAATAGGAATCTTTTAAAAGTATATTAGCTTTTTCCTCTTAATTCAATAGGCTAAGTGTGAGCTTAATTGTTACTCAATAAAAAATAATTTTAATTATTAAAAAATAAAATATTAATATAAAACATCTTCACAAATAATCTTAGTTTTTGAATGTGTTACATTCTCCAACCTATTTTTATATATTTATATATAATTATATTTGTGGGGGTGTCTCGCATTTATCAATAGGCACTTATCGGAAATAGACGTGCGACGTCATGATGAGGGTTGTCATGATGTTGAGATGAGATGATGATCTCTTATGCCAAAAGCAGGGGCGGTGTCTTGACGATACCTCACCTAATGTAATTGCATTTTAGATTCCAAGCAAGACTTCTTCTCCTAGTTAAACTCTGATTACTCCATATATATTTTAGTATGATTAGACCTCTAATCTTAGCTTATTTAAATAGGTCAATGTATCCCTAGTTTCATACCCCAATCAGCAATGGCTTTTCTTGAGGCGACAAGATGTAGTCGCGTATGAGTTTTGGTGAGAGTTTTGTAATAACCATAGAGAGAATTTCGTTTCCGAGTTAGGGTTTTGTTTTCGGGGGTTGGTATTGTATGTTTAGTACATTTAGATTTATTTTATTCCCATTGTACTCTTGTTTGTTTATTCATTTTGTGAAAAGTAGAAGCCTCCTTTGCTCGTAGTTTTTATCCTCTTTTGAGTAGTTTTTCACGTAAAATATTTATGTGTTTGATATTCTCTATTTTACTTGTTCGTTTATACGAGTTGATCCCTAACAATACTAAAAAAGTATAGGATACCAAAATTATGTTAAGAATTAAATTAAAAATATATAATTTTGTAAAAGCAGATTTTTTAAGAGAAAACAATATTTGAATATTTTGAATATATGTATAAATGTGAGGTAAAGGTGAATAATACAATCTCTACCTGTTACACCTCATTACCATCCTTGTTTAAAATCAAGTGGAAGGGGCATTCCTTAAAATAAGAAATTGATTTAATCTCTCAAAATTTCATAAAAATTTAAGCTAATATATAGTAAATTTATAGTTTGGTCCCTCAAAAAAGACTAAAATTTAATTTTAATTTTAAAAAAAATATATAAAAATATAAATTAATACAATAATAAAATTGCATATTGACTCCCATAAAAATATATAAATTAATATCAAAATAACAAGAATGGATAAAGCATTTCTAAATGTTAAATAGATTTTTCTCTATTAAATCGATTTGGTTTCTATAGTTTATTAAGTAAATTTATATTAAATCGAGAGAATCAACATAGCACAAAGAAATGAATATATTAAATTTTTTTATCAATTATTTGTTTAATCCTTTTTACGGATAATTTATTTTTTCTTGTCGACACAATATTGGGTGAAGGTGATTATAGATAGTTCACACAGTCATGTCGAGAGCTATTGAAAAGTAACGAAATATTAGGGAGCAACTCTGGAAGGTCTTGAAATTTTCTTTTCTACCCTTTTTAATGACGATGAGAGGTGTTACGTGAGAGGATCTTGGACGATATTTGAATATCGCAAGATGAATGCTCTATCGTGTATGGTCATGGAAAACTTCATTATGATACACAATCATATATGATGGGTATGATTAGACTTACTTCTAAAAAAATAGTTTTGAAGTTACAAGATGAGATTGAAGATGTCCCCTTAATAAATCTTCTTATGATCCAGTAGCGGTCTTTGCATCTTCTTGTCGA
The DNA here is from genome assembly GCF_007990345.1 of Gossypium hirsutum. NCBI lineage: Eukaryota > Viridiplantae > Streptophyta > Magnoliopsida > Malvales > Malvaceae > Gossypium > Gossypium hirsutum. Next base: position 2,115,212 of record NC_053444.1, read on the forward strand.
GCAAGGTCCCATATAGGTGAGTCCCTGTAAGTTTGGGTACTTTCCTCTAACGAGGACGAAATTAAACCAATACAAAACACAATAGATGAAGAATTGAAACTAATATGGACAAAACCATACAAGGAACACGCACATGAGGGGCTTATAAACCCACACATCACAATTACACAATGTGAGACTCGAACCTCAATACTTAAATACGTGAGTCTTCACATTAACCAACAATTTTAAGACCTTATTGACAATAAAATCATTAGTTCCCGATTCAACCATCGGTCTAATAATAATTAAACAAATAATTAAAACATTCATAAAAATAATAAAGATTTGGAAATTTATCAAATTGTCAATTTTCGATCCCAAATTCTGATTTTTTACGATTTGAGTCATTTGTTCAAAAACCAATTCAATTTTTATACTCAAACCCATATACTAATCGATTCCCGATTTAACTAATCCAGTTCGATTTCTAACAACTTTGTTTGGTGAGACATCAAGTTCCATTTTTATTTCCCTCGTGATTTCCTTCCATTACTTTTTAGAATAAGTTATTTCCTAATTGCCATGATTCTGTTTTTTTTTTTTAATCTGATATTTTCCTTTTTTATTTCAAGATTTTCAGTTCACTTTTTGTCCACTTTATCTTTTAAGATTTTTGAATAAATAAAGAAACAGAACTGTAAAATACACTTAATAATTGGAAGAAAAAAAATAATCTGTCTTTCCCTTTGGACATTTTCCCTCACATGAATGATTAAATACATCCATATATAATATTATATATTTTTAAAAAAATAATATAATATATACAAAACGAGTTTGATACATTACTAGTGCATATATTTTTATTTCACAGATAATTTTAAAAATTATCAATTTCAAGAACAGGTAGTAAATCTTCAGGAATGTCTTCAAACACCTGTAAATCTGTACATCTAGTTGTGGCCAACTTCACAATACAATCGGTAATTTGGTTTCTCTCATTGGGAACGTGCCTTATCCTCCAATGTTGGACGTCTTTTAATTTCATATATATCCTTCGTAATAAAGCTAGAGAGGATTCTGTCAAGTAAAATTCTTGAATGGTTTTGATTACCTCTAGATTATCTGTGTGGATCACAACTTTCTGATATCTCATTTAGGATAGCCTGAAGTTAGGCATAAAAAACGGAACAAACCTCCAATTATCCTCCTATTTAAGTATTAGAAAGGGGATATAGGTAGTTTTAGCCATTGTGTCAAAAAAAGCTGATATAATTAGAATTTATAACGAGATTGTTCAAAAAAATTATCATGTGTTTTTTTAATATTTTACTATACGCCCCTAATAAAACAATTGTCAACCCCCTAATATTACTTGTAAAATCTAAAGACTCTATTGACAGTGTATCAAATATTTTCTCATATATATATTATATTATACATGTACCCATCACATCTTGCACGCTTTAAGCCTATATGCCTAATAGTTAATTAATCATTTTTAAATCAAAATTAGGAAATTAATCACAATAAGTTTGAAAAATATATTTTATTTGTGGGAACCTTTTGACTTTTGACTTTTGACTTGGCTCATTTACCTCATATTCTACATTTACTTTCTGACCATTGAAAATTTCTTCACCCTTTTTTTACTTTTTTGAAAATTAAAATATTTTTTATTAAAATATTAAAAACTAATGTTGGACTATTTCACATTTATTATTGTATTTTTTTATTTCATTCAAATAAATATAATATTTTAATTTGTACCTAATTAAGTTTTTAGTCCAAGCGAGAAGTTGATTTTTTTTAAAAGTATTATACATATTATGTGGTGATAAATTTAATCTTTAAAGTTTTTTTTGTCATTTTGGTCATAATTATTGTCTTTTGATCAATTTGGCCCTCGGCTTTTAAATATTAGTCGAATTATTTATTTATTTCTACAAAAAAATTGATCGAACAGTTAAAATTTTAATGACATCGATGTGGTAAATCAAGTGGCAATCTACGTATATTTTATTGTAGATGATTTTTTTAAATGAACGTTTTAGAAAATAATGTATTTTTATTAATTTTTAATTTTTTATGAAGCACATACGAACTGCTATATGGGCTACCATGTCATTGTCGTTAAAATTTAAATAGTTCGGTCAAATTTTTCATCCAAAGGATAGTTTGATTAAATATTGAAAGTTGAGGACCAAAGTGACAAAAAAGATAAACATTATTGGTTAAATTTATCATTATACTAATTATTTAAAGTTTGAATTAATATTTAATACATTGTTAATGAAATATTTTAATTTCATAAGTTTTAAATAAATGAGATACATGTAGGGAGAATCCTAGGGGATGATGTTAATGAAATATTTTAATTTCATAAGTTTTAAATAAATGAGATACATGTAGGGAGAATCCTAGGGGATGATAGGGTCCTTGGCCCCCTTAATGGAATGGCTTTATTCCATTTTCAGTCCCTTTAGAAAATTATTAGTTCAATTTAGGTTATTTTAATATAAAATATATGGGTTTGGTTCCTAACAATTTGTCTTTTTTGTCTTAACACCTTAACAATTTTTTCTGGCTTTGTCCTTATATACACTTCATTCTTTGAGCTTTGTGTAGTTTAAAAACTTTAATTCCTAAGTTTTTTTTTTAACTTTTTAATTGTTTATTGGGTAAACTACATCGCAAGTCACTCTAAAACAACATCGTTATTATTTTGGTCAGTTTAATTTTTTTTGTTAATTTAGTCACTCTGGTTAAAATAATTGCTTAAATTGGTCACTGCAGTTAAAAATTCTGTTAATCCACCAACGGATTGCTGACGTGACATATTTTTGACTTTTAACTAAAGTTAGGGACCTATTTGTAATTAGTTCAAAAAGCTTTTTTTTTTTTGTTTATTTGCAACGTAAGACTAAATCTTGTAGGTTTTCTCTTTTTCTTTCTACTTGTTGTTTGTTTCCTAGGAAAAGTAATAAAGGAAAACGATGATAGTTTTGACTTGTTTGTTTGACTTGTCCATAACACCCCATGTTCTAATTTTTTACTTAGATAACATTATCGCTCTTTTTTTTTAATTGAATTTCACTTAACATTTTTAAGAGAAAATATGCAAAGGAGAAAATAGAAGAAAAAACTCAAAAATTCCTTAAAAAAACCTTAAAATCTTCTCTTGAGTACCCTCAAATTAAATCATCCTTTTATTATTAACATTCAATACCTAGTAATAATAACAAAATTACTATGAAAAGTAAAAAGAGAATAAATATTTATATAAAAAAAAACATTGTTTAGGGAATCATTGTTTTTCATTAGAAAAGTTGAACACTCAACAAAACCAAATTTATTAATAAACCAAAAACACATGCAAAGAAATAGAACACGATAAATTTAAGAATTAAGGGAGAAAAACTAAAATTTTCTTTAAAAAAAAACCATAAAAGAAAACTTACCATGTTAGATCAGGTCTTGAAGAATTTGCGTAGGATCGCCGAGAAGCAAATAGCAGAATTCGAGCACAAAACATAGTACTTATTGTAAAATCTATAAGTCAAAACTATCATCATTTTTCTCTATTATTTTTCCTAGGAAACAAACAACATGAAGAAAAAAAATAACAAAACTTACAAGTTTTAGTTTTATGTTACAAATAAACAAAAAAAAGTATTTTGGAATAATTACAGAGAGGTTCCTAGCTTAATCAAAAGTCAAAAACTACCACGTCAGCAATCCATTAGTGGATTAACAAAATTTTTAACGACTATGACTAATTTGAGCAATTATCTTAATTAGAGTAACTAAATTGACAAAAAAAAATTTAGAGTGATAAAAATAAGAACAGCATTATTTTAGAGTGACTTGTGTTGTAGTTTACCCTTATTTATTTGGTTACAAGTTAAAAAAAGTTAAAAGACTTATAATGAAAGTAGGATTATCTACATTTTAGGTCCTTTAGCTTATATGGACTTTAATGTAGGTCACAAATTTTTAATTTAATCAAATTACATCACTTATTTTCAATTGTTAACAAATTAAGTCACTTATTCTAACTATGTTAAGTAGTTCTCATTAAAAAAAAATTAACAAAAAACTGAATACACAACCTAATCTAAAGGATTTATTACGATTTAGGTCTAGGTTAGCTTTGGAATTATAATTGTACTTGAACAAAAAGTTAATTTCTTAAAGGCTTTGTTATTGATTTAGCCATTAAATTATACCACTTTTTTCACTTTGGTATTTAATTTTTGTTGACCCACTTCAACACTAAAAGATTTAATTTCGTTTACCGATTTAACCAGTAAGAGTTAATGCCGTAAAAAGCTCTAGTTAACTTGTGGAGTCAAACAGAACGTGCCATGTGGCATTTTTTCCACGTCATCGTTTACTTGGAATTAAAAATATATATTTATTGACATTTAATTTAATTAATAAACTTTTTTTTAATTCTCTTCCCAACCCATTCTCTCTCTTCTCCCTTCCTCTTTGTTATAATAGACGTCGATAATGGTAATAGAAAGGCTGCAAAGTAATAAGAAAAGGAAAAAATAAAACACACAATTTTTGCGTGGAAACCCTTTCGAGAAAATAACACAAGCAGAGAATGAGAAATTCACTAATGTTGAAAACTGAATGATACAATAGTAGTTTCAGCTACATCTATCTATCTAAAAGGTTGAAAAATCCTATTCGAATCAATGTCAAATAGGAGAAATGTAGTTCTATACAGATTCTACTTGTGCGACTTGGTCCGTACTGGCCCTCAATCCCTTACCCCATAGATCCCCTTATTTTGACACTGTATTTATTTATTCAACAAGCGACGAAATTCAGGTCACACAAACTCTAACACTCTTCTTAAAACTTAATTAAAAATTTCACTCCCTAAACCCTAAATTTTTCTTCTTGTTTTGAAGGAAAAAACAAACATAATCCCTACTTATTTTGAAGGAAAGTCTTCCACTTCTGGGTTTTGATCCAAACAAATCAGATTCACTATTAAAATATAAAGATGATATAAAAACAAGCAACTTTTCACCATTGATGTCATGAAATCATTGTAGGGACACTAGAACTTTTCACCTATGACAAAGTATATTTGTTGGGTTTTCAAGAATTTGGAAATAGGGATTTTTGGGAGGGAGAGTTGGTGGATTCGACAGAGCTCAAGTTTGGAAGGGAAGGATGGTGTAGTAATAACGGAAAAAATAATTTAGGAAAGATTTTTGACCAAGTTGGCGTGATAAGTTACATGTATTTCGTATTAACATGACATTATTTATTTTGTATAATATATCTATAAATAAATTAATGATTATAAAAATATTAAAAATAAAAATAAAAATAAAAATTTGAAATTCGAAATTCAAGAAGGGATAAAAAATTCATAAAAATTAGCATGAAGTATATGTAATTTGTTATGCGAGTTGCTATACTTAAAAAATTAGCATTTTAGTCAATATTTTCCAAAAAAATAGCAGTTTGACCTTTTTAAAAGATTGATGGTCAAAGTTAGAGGTTCTCGTGGGCCAGTTCAAGCCCATGCAAGGTATCTAGACCAATTTTCTAAGTCCGAGTCTAGCCCGACCCAAATTAAGAAAGATAAACTTGGGCTTGGCCTGACTTACCTATATTTAATTTTATTGGATTAATTTTTATTTAAAAGTAAATTTTTTAAAAAATATGATACACCAAACGCACTAAAAAAACTCTAAAATAAAAGTTTTCTAACATATTAAAAATACATTAAAAAGTATATATATTAAAAAAACATTATCGTAAATATGATAAATATTTTATTGTATTAAATATAATTTTTAAAATTTTATATTTTGGGTTGAGTTATTTAGGTGGGTAAGTTTTCTTTTTTTAAGGTTTTGGGTAATTGGTTTAATTGTTATTGAGTTAGTGATTTAATATAAATATAAATATATAATTATTAATTAACATATTATAACATAATATATTCGGGCTGGGCCAGAAAATCTTGCCCAAGGTTGGCCCAACTCATAGAAAATGAGCTTCAAATTTTACCTAAATTCATTTTTAGGCCTCATATTTTTTGTCCAAACCCTCTCATTTTTAAGAGGGCCTTCAAGCTTGGGCGTGTGGCCTCGTCCATGAGTAAGCCTAGTCAAATTTAACTCTTTTCAAAAAGTTGAGTGTCGAATTTAATTAAAAAAACAGGAATAAGGGTCAAATTTGTCATCATGTCTTAAAAAACACTTCTACCTTGCATTTCCAAGGAGATAACACGTGTGAGAACCTTAGAGATGATATTGAGAGGGGCAGCTACAAACCTCTAATATAGATCATAAAATAGATACGAGAGATACAAAATAAAAAAACTATCTAGATTACTTATATGGGAAAAAAAGAGTAAACATGGCGCGTTTTAATTGTGTCACCACAACACCTGGTTTAAATATTGACAGCATTAAACCGATTGACGGAAGTAAAGTTTAAGTACTAAATTGAGCAAAAAACAAATTTAAGGGCCAAATCATAAATAAAAACTTTCTCAAAGGCTAAAAACTGAAAAGAAAAAGAAACGCGCTTAAATGCGGGAAAATTAAATAGCAGCAGTTGTATCCGTCCGTTCCGGTCCAATCAAGGTGCTCTCCCACTTATCAAACTAGCTATTATAACTAATTTCAAGGGTAATTAAGTAATTTCGGTTACCCGACAGCTTGCGCGCGAATGTCTCTCTCTAACAATAATTAAAGATAACAATAAAACAAAAACTACTACAAGAGAAAAAAAAATGAAAAGGCAATTTCATTAATTGACCAATAATAATAATAAGGGTAGGGTCACCTTAATTTGGGTCATAATCATTTCATTTAAATTTATTTATTGCTCTAAAATTTTTTTATCACTTTTAGCAGTGAATAATTTTCAGGTCGCAGCAAGTGGGGAACTAAAAAATTTGTATAGGGGTTGAAATTAAATTATAAATTTTAGAATAATAAAAATATAATTTTATTTTTATCGATTTAAAGTTTTAAAAATTTTAAAAGGTCTAAATAAAAAAAATATTTTAAGGGGCTAGGGCCTTGCTAGCCCCTAGTTTCGCTCCTGATTGCAAATACTCTTAAAAAATAAATGATTGATCATGAAATGTGTTTTATTTCTATAAATGGGGTTGAACTTGGACTATATAACTATTGCGCCACACATCATAGTCAAGGTTTTTGGACAATCTTTACTCTTACTCTTATATAAAGAAAGGGATAAAGTAACATTTAGTCCCTAAACGTGATAAAATTTTCTAATTTAGTCTCAGAAATTTGATAATTTTTCTCAATTTAATCTTCGAACTTAGATTATGTAAAGGCATGATGACACGACATAATTTAAGATAAGAGTAGGTGCCGCATCATCATAGTTTCTTTTACAAATATATAGAGTCTAAAAAAGTACAACAAATTATAAATAATTTAATAGTTTTTATAAAATTTTTTAAGTGAAGACATGATACAATATCAAAGCGCCATATCGTCATACATAACGAAATTCAAGGATTAAATTTAAAAAAATTGTCAAATTCGAGGACTAATGTAGATAAAAAAAACGGTCCAAAGGTTAAGATAAAAAAATTATCAAGTTTAAAGACTAATAAAATAAAATGTATAAAAAATTATGTTTTAAAAATTAACTTATTTTAAAATTTATTTATAATATAGTATCATTTAAAATCATTAATTGAATTTGTTTATTCAATTAAAAATAAGTCCGCTTCTCATATTTGAAAATAATATAACTATTTATGATTTTAGTTGATATTTAAATTCACTTAATTTAATTTTTTTTATAATATTATTAGTAGGTCGAAATTGATAATATCATAATAATGTCAATTGTTACCATTGAAACTATTACATGAATATTTTTTTAAACAATTTTAAGCATTTAGATAAAGGGAAATGATTATATGAAATAGTGACACCCGTTATCTGTATCTCTTTTCTAATAGTTTTATGCCACATCAGTATTCATTTAAAAAAATCAAAATCAAATTCAAATGCTAGAATTTAGGATGAAATTACTGATATAGCATAAAATTATTGAAAAATAGATAATATATTTATTTCATACGATCCTTCCTTTTTAAATAAAATATAAATTTATTATTGGTTAAACATGATTTACCGAATTTCTAAGCGTCTCTGGGAATTACGTCATACTCTAACAAAAAAACAAATTACTTCAAACTAAAATGGAAGGATTAAATCTAAAATATCACCATAATAAAGGGACTAAAACCAAATTAAACCTCTATTATTACTTTTACTTTTTTAACGCGTTTAATAAAGTAATATATTAATATTTAAAAAGGGTCAAAATTATAATTAAAACAATTTTAAGTAATAGTTAAATTAGTATAAATTGTACTACTTAATGATTAAACTTTTTAAAAAGTAAAAAAAAGAATATTTATTAAAAAAAAAAAAAACTACCTACCTCACAGACTCACTTAAGCTCTTTTCTTCGTCTCTACTCTCACACACACAGCTAAAATCAACCTTTAAAGAACTTTACTTTCTCCATTGCTTAGATCTCCAGTTTTTGTTTCTCTTTTGTGTGTGTTATTTTCACAGCAATTTTCTCTCATTTTCTTTGAATGAAGGATCTATCTGAACTTATTAAATCTCTGCAAATGTGAATAAATTATATTCTCTCTCTGATCCAATCATTTTTCTCCTCTTTTTTTGGTAAAAATCGTGTTGTAAAAGCTTCTTTGATTCGCTCCTTTTTACTTGCGTAAGTCTAAATTTTCCTTTCTTTTCCTTTATTATTTTTATTATTTTTTATTTAATTTTTTCGAGTGATATTGTTATGATCTTCTTCTTTACCACCGAAAATGCTTGTGAAGATTCTGGTATTTCTTTCTTTTTCTTCTTCTTCTTCTTTTTTAGTTCATTTTTGTAATTATTCTTTGTTTGGATCGTAGATAAAAAGGACGTTGACGCAGGTTGACGTGAATGTAACTAAGAAACGTGAGCTTCCGGCGGGATTGGATCGGGTTTTTAGTGTCTCTTCGGTAATATTTTCGTTTTTTATTTATATTTTTCTCTTTTTACTGATTTAAGTACTGTTCTTTTTTTCTTATAGAAAATGATAATATAGTTTTTTTTTGTTGGTTTTAATGCAATAATATAGTTTATTGAAGTAGCTGAAAAGGGCTAAACTAATTTCAGCTAAATCCAATCTCCACTGAAATAAGTTTATTTTTAGCAGGAAAGATCTATAAGCCCAAGTTGGTTTATTTATTTCATCTCTATAAATGTCGATATCAAATAGTCACTTTTACAGTCTTGTTCCTTACATATAAAACTATAGTTCTTGCCTTTTCAAGAAAGAGGAAAATATTTTCATAAAAAAAAACAAAAACAAAAAAAGGTAATTGCTGTTAAATTTGACTTAAATAAACCCAGCAATTTTCTTGAAATACTGATTTAATATGAAGCAGATCTCTAGTGAAGCGAGAGAAATGAAGGCGTCAGGGCTTGGTTGGGCTGTCCTGTTGGTGCTATTGGGGCTTGTGGTTAAGGGAAAAGCTGAGATTTACATAGTGACTGTAGAAGGTGAGCCTATTATTAGCTACAAAGGTGGTGAAAATGGCTTTGAAGCTACCGCTGTAGAGTCAGATGAGAAGCTTGACACTACTAGGTAAATTTCTAAGTATTTCGCATTGTTTTCAATTTGGGTGTGTGCGCGCGTGGATGTGTTTATTTATTTATTTTATATAAATGTTTTCAGATTCTGTTGTGGGGTCTTGAACTTATTTGTTTTTTTTTTTTGGGTTCATATTGGACTTATTTGATATCCTGTTAAGCAATTGTCGTGTTTGAATGATCTATGCACATTTTTGGGCCTAAAATATTACTATGAATTTGAGTATTTGACTTAACTATGTTGTATATAGTACTAGTTTATATTATTTGGATTTAGAAGCAGATAACATCATATATGAATATTTGTTCAAAATGAATATATTTAATTTTTTGATTTTTTTCTCGCATGTTCAAATATGCTAAGAACATAGGTGTCTGTACATGAGTAAGTGCTGTGAGTTCCTAGAAAAGACCTTGTAATTCTATGCTTTGAAGTTTGAACCATTATTTTCGAAATTGAGCTAATTTTTACCTTCCTATGCGATTAATGAAACCTCTTATGTAAAACAATAAGGTGGTTCAGTCTACTGTTGCAAAGTCTTTTGGTATCTTACGTACTGCCTTGGCATGTATGGTTTTCACTCAAATTTTATGGGCTCACACAATCTCTTAGTTGATCAAAATGTTCCAATGCTTGCTTGGCTAATAATCCCCTTCCGTTTTTTTTCTTTTGTTATCGTTTCAGTGAATTGGTAACGTCCTATGCTAGTCATCTTGAAAAGAAACATGATATGCTTCTTGGTATGCTGTTTGAGCATGGGACTTACAAGAAACTCTACAGTTATAAACACCTGATAAACGGCTTTTCAGTTCACCTTTCCCCCCAACAGGTGAAATAACTTTTTAGCTGCTACACATACCGTATTGTTGTATTTGAAATAACTTTTAGCTGAATGAATACCTGCAAAATTTTTTTTGAATCCAGTCTCTCCTTTATCGTTCCTTACACCTTGACAATATATTAGTAGGCAGAAACTCTAAAACGTGCTCCTGGTGTAAAGTCTGTGGAGAGAGATTGGAAGGTGAGGAAACTTACAACACACACTCCACAATTTCTGGGCCTCCCAACTGGTGTATGGCCGGCAGGAGGTGGCTTTGACAGGGCAGGAGAAGACATTGTGATAGGATTTGTAGACTCAGGAATTTATCCACATCATCCAAGCTTTGCAGCCCATCACGATGACCCATTTGGACCTGTTCCAAAGTACAGAGGAAAATGCGAAATTGACCCTGATACCAAGAGGGACTTCTGTAATGGCAAGATCATTGGAGCCCAATATTTTGCTGAAGCTGCAAAAGCAGCTGGTGCCTTTAATCCTACGATTGATTTTGCCTCTCCCATGGATGGCGATGGACATGGAAGGTTAGTTGCAATTATTATTTTGCAGTTATGTTCTAAATAGGAAAACAATATGCCACCTTATCTTTAATAAATATACCTTCGAGAGAGGTCTAACTTTTATATCCTTGCTTCATTACATGAAGGAAAGTCTTAAGGACCTAAATGAGCTCATTCCAGTTTTAAACAAAAAAAGTGAACGTATGAGAATCAGAAGTTGGAATGTGATTGTTTGGCTGAAAAATACTGATCAAGGATGTAATAGTTAAATGTTCTACATGCTTGTGTAAGTGCTAATATGCATTTAATATAACATAAAATATAATTATCCCCACTCAAATATATCAACAAAATGTCAGATATAAATCAAACTATTATTTATGTTGTATAATCTTTTTGACACCTATGGTACTTAGACTAAGTCGTGATAGTCGGACAGTGACATGTGTCCGGCTCCTCCGACACGATTATGTTCAATATGTTTACTGAGCATAAAATGGAGTAAGACTACCTCTAATTTTTTGCAGCATTTATGGGTAAAACTAAGCAGCATAAACTTCTCTTTACAGAACTTCTATTCTTCTCACTTTGGAAAAAGTTTAGCATTTGATGGAAGATTTTTATATAAATTTACTGGTATTGAGTGAAAAATTTGTATCTGTTATTTCATTCTAACAAGCTTCTCTTTTTTGGATGTCACTGTATATCAGTCATACAGCAGCTATTGCCGCTGGGAATAATGGTATTCCTGTTAGATTGCATGGGCATGAATTTGGAAAAGCAAGTGGAATGGCTCCTCGTGCCAGGTAGAGATTGCATATATTTACCTAGGTTATTATGCAGAAAAGCTGTTTTATTTTCTTTGATATGGGAATTGGCATTTTTCTTTTGTTTTTTTGTTTTTAGGATTGCTGTCTACAAGGCAATATACAGGCTTTTTGGAGGGTTTGTCGCAGATGTGGTAGCTGCAATTGACCAGGTGTGCCACGATTTTTACTTGGAATATTCATTTCCATGATTCCTATTTATGTTGATTTAAGATTACTGCTAAGTTTACTTGCCTTCCCATCTGTTTTGAGCTTTAGTTTTTGCTTGAGATACAAATTCAACATTATTTATGGGTAGTGTTTTCCTTTTACATCTAACATTTGGGATTCTAGGTAACCAGATAAAGGATCTTCCTTTTGGATATTGTCTTGTATGGCTCTCTCTTGCTAATAACTGAGCCACAGCTTGGATATGTTTTTGTTTAAAGAACACTTCTTTGATGATTATCTTTGAATTGAAGATGTTGATGACTGACATCCTCCTCTGTCAAGAAAAATGTGAATCTGTTTTGGTTATCTTAAGTTGAAATGTGAACCTGTAAAAAAAAAAAGCTAGGACAGAAAATATCGAGTAACATTTGAATTTGCTTGTGATACGCCTGAAAAGAAAAAGAAGAGCTGTTTTTTTGCTATCCATTGATTCTAAAAGTTGCCTATTTTCCAATCAGTTCTACAGTCTTCTATGTTATTCTTTTGTCAAAAACTTGTGATTTGACAACTTTTATGAACAGGCTGTTCATGATGGTGTGGATATTCTCAGTCTCTCTGTGGGACCAAATAGTCCTCCAACAAACACGAAGACCACATTTTTAAATCCTTTTGATGCTACACTTCTTGCAGCTGTCAAAGCTGGTGTTTTTGTTGCACAGGCAGCTGGAAATGGAGGTCCTTTCCCTAAAACTTTGGTTTCTTATAGCCCGTGGATAGCATCTGTTGCAGCTGCAATTGATGATCGTAGATACAAAAACCATCTGAACTTGGGAAATGGAAAAGCTTTAGCTGGACTTGGATTGTCCCGTAAGTTACATCAACTGTGTTTATTTATTTGTCTGGTACGACCTTTTGAGAATGTTTCTTAAGAACAGTAGATGGAAATGGTTTGGGATCTACATATGAGATGATATGTTTTGTTAATCTGTCAGGATAGGGATTCAGACTTCTTCCTCTTTCTAGTTAATGCTTTTCTTTAGTTGATGCCTTCTTAAGTTGTGGCCAAATGTGCCATTAGTCTCATCGTCAGCATGGTAGCTGATCCTTGCCAATTCCTTGGCGCTTTTAGTATTTTTGGATAAATCTGTGTTCTTTAGAGCTGAAGTCTGGAACTTATGGATTATTGCAGCTTCTACTCATCCAAATCAAACCTACACCATGGTTGCTGCTAATGATGTGCTACTAGATTCCTCAGCGACAAAGTTTAGTCCCTCGGACTGCCAAAGGCCAGAAGTTTTAAACAAGAAATTGGTTGAGGGGAACATTCTTCTTTGTGGCTATTCCTTCAACTTTGTTGTTGGTACTGCATCAATTAAGAAAGTCTCTGAAACAGCCAAGGCTCTTGGTGCAGTTGGTTTTGTTCTTGCAGTGGAAAATGTTTCTCCTGGAACCAAGTTTGATCCTGTTCCTGTTGGCATACCCGGAATCCTTATCACAGATGTCTCAAAGACAATGGTAAGTCTCCTTGCTCCCATTTCCTGTTCTTTTGATATGATAAGCAAAGCTGATAGCTTTCTCACCGGGCCAAAATTTTAACTGTTCTTTTCAACTCAATGATGCTAAATTTTATGATTTGTCTTTTGGAAATCTCTTCTGTAGGATCTTATTGACTACTATAATGTTTCTACACCGAGAGACTGGACTGGACGAGTGAAGAGCTTCAAAGCTATTGGTAGCATCGGCGATGGTTTGATGCCAATTCTCCATAAATCTGCACCAGAGGTTGCACTATTTTCTGCTCGAGGGCCTAACATAAGAGATTTCAGCTTTCAAGATGCAGATCTTCTCAAGCCTGACATTTTGGCACCTGGTTCTCTAATTTGGGCTGCTTGGTCTCCAAATGGAACAGATGAGCCTAATTTCGTTGGTAAAGATGTGCTTGGTTTCTATATTTGTTTCTCTTGTATTCTCAACTAGTGAAAATTTTCGGACCTAATCTTCCTTGTTTTGAGTAGGAGAAGGATTTGCTTTGATATCTGGAACCAGTATGGCTGCACCACATATAGCAGGGATAGCTGCTCTTTTGAAGCAGAAACACCCTCAATGGAGCCCCGCTGCTATAAAATCAGCCTTGATGACTACATCAACAAAGCTCGACCGAGCAGGAAGGCCTCTTCAAGCACAACAGTATTCTGAAACAGAGGCCATGAAACTTGTCCCTGCCACTCCTTTTGATTATGGGAGTGGTCATGTTAATCCGAGAGCTGCTTTGGATCCCGGACTCATCTTTGATGCAGGTATTCTTGCTTTTTGCTTTGGATCCTGGCCTCTTTATTTGTAGCTTTGCGAAATTGTTCGGAGTCTTTATTTGCATTCCCCTTGCCTTTTTGTAGGTTATGAGGATTATGTTGGATTCTTGTGCACCACACCTGGTATTGACATTCACGAGATAAAGAAGTACACAAACTCCCCCTGCAATAGCACCATTGGCCGCCCTTCGAATCTCAACACCCCATCAATCACAATCTCTCATCTTGTCGGGACTCAAACCGTCACTCGCACCGTTACAAACGTTGCTGAGGAAGAAACCTACGTCATCACAGCTAGAATGCATCCATCCGTTGCCATCGAAACCAGGCCTTCAGCCATGACTTTGAGACCCGGCGCATCAAGAAAGTTCTCTGTCACGCTTACCGTTCGATCAGTAACCGGAAGCTACTGCTTTGGAGAGATCACAATGAAAGGTAGCAGAGGGCACAAGGTAACTATACCAGTGGTGGCTATGGGACACTGGCGATAGACTAAATCGTTAAGCAGAACTAGGGAGCATTCTCATCTGCAATTCGTTTTACTACAACCTTACAATTATTCAATCACAACACTGAATTATTCGGTCCTCGGTTCATTCAAACATGGATTTCAGATAATATTTTCACGGATCTTTATACAATTCAGGATTGTGATTGGTTAATTGTGTTGTAGTAATTGTAGATGAAATGGTCCTCGTACTATTATTCTTTGTAATTTGTGGTAATAAGATATGGGTTTTAGATTATATATATGTCTGAAATATATAGATGTGGAATATTAGTTTGTAAAGGTAAATGCTATAACGTGGGGAGACTTGTAGCATCTTCCTTCTATAAGTTTTGCTACTAATTTTCTTTGCTAATTCCATAAAAAAATGCTTCCTTTACTATTTTGTATTATGTTTTTTGTTGGATTGACAACGAAAATTTCCCTTTTATCTCTTTGAATTTCCTTTTGTTAACCTTGATTAAAGAATCTTTGGATAAAAGTGATTTGATGAAAATTCATAATTAATTAATAATATTAACAATTAACTTTTGTCAAATTAACCTTCATAAAAAATTGAACATAAAATTAAACAAATTCATAATTTAAATTGAGTTTATTCTATTTACAAAATTATGAAAAATTCAAAATAATATTAGCAATTAACTTTTATCAATTTAACCCTAAAGTCCAAATTAAACATTAAAAAGTTAACACCGTTATTGTTGGGTATTAAAATATATAATTTTTACCAAATACAAGGTGCCAAATGATGTATTAAGCCATTAAAAAATATACACTAACACACATTGGCAAAATATATAAACACAAATGTTAAAAAGTTGATGCATTAAGGTTGTGAATTTGAATGTTGTAGACGAGGAGAATAACTAAGCTATTGTTTAAGGTTTTGACTTGATTTGGTTAAGATTTTTCGATATCTATTAATCATATTGAGTATTGTAGAAGTGGTCTTGATAGTCTTTAAAGTGTTGTTCATCGGGTAGTTAATTGGATTCTTAACAATCGAAGACATTATTTATAAGAGGGTTTTGTCTTTCGTGCTCTGCCGAAAGTCAACATGCCCTGAGCAGCTACTCTGAAAGTCTAGTTCATAGAACCGAGAGTGCCTCGACCGTACGTGGGCATACGACAACCCATCAAGTGGTACCATATATCCCACCAAGGGCAAGATGCTCACACTGCCTTGATGGGTGGCCATACACCCACGTACGGTTGAGACATTCCCGACTCTATAAACTAAACTCCCAGGGCAGCCACTCATGGCACATTAGCTCTTGACAGAGCATGAGAGACTAAACCCTCCTTGAGAGACATTCAGTTGTTTAAGTCTAATTAACTACCTGTAAATAACATTTTGAAATTTTTTTTTTGAAAGAGCTAATTCTCTCGAACAAGCATTAACTAAATTTGAAATCAAGCCGAATCGAACTTCTTCTAAAGGAGAGATAAAAGATCTTGTGGCATTTTTTTTCTAATTTTTTTAAGAGATGTGAAACTCGTTATCACTTAATCCAATAAATATTAGTGACTCAGGATTCAATTTAACATGACTATCTAATATCAAAAACTAAGAAAGAAAATAAATTTATGATTTTAAATTAAAAATTCACCATTATTTTCATAAACTGGACCGATTGATTTAAGAGTTGATTATTTGGGGTAAAAAAAACCGGAGGAAGTAGAAAGAAAATTGCAGAAGCTCAACGGTGTCGAGTCCAGAGCATTGAGCAAACTACAAACACCAAACTTCAACAAATCACTTCAAAAAAAAAAAAAAAAAGAAAAGAAAAAAAAGAGCAGAGCCATGTCTTTACCCCCAAGGCTCTCTCGTTTATCATCTTCTTCCCTTCCTAAAACCCCACCTCTTCAAACACTGCTTAAACGCGGCTTCACCCCCACGCTCAAATCCATCAACCAGCTCCTCCTCTTTCTCTCCCACTCCCGAAGATTCAACGCCGTTATCCATCTCTTCTCTCAGTTGGATTCCAACAAAATCAATCCCAATTCCCAAACTCACTCGATCCTCATTTGCTCTCTCCTCAAATTGCACAAATTCGAAGAAGCCGAACATTTTGTGAGTACCCAGATGTCGAAATGTCCCGATTTCCCCAAAACTCGGTTTTGGGATTCTCTAATTCAAGGATTTGGTGTCATCCGAAACAACCCAGAGAAGGGTCTTTTGTTGTTAAAGGATTGCTTGAGGGATTCTGGTACATTGCCTTCTTCTTTTACTTTTTGTTCGTTGATTCATGGTTTTGTATCTCAAGGGAATATGGATAGAGCAATTGAGGTGTTGGAGTTGATGACAGGTGATAATGTTAGATACCCTTTTGATAATTTTGTTTGTAGTTCAGTGATTGTTGGTTTTTGTAACATTGGGAAACCTGAAGTTGCAGTTCGGTTTTTCGAAAATTGTATGAATTCAGGAGCTTTAAAGCCTAATGTTGTTACTTATACAGCTCTTTTAAGCAGTTTTAATCTGTTGGGTAAATTTGATGAGGGTTGTGAGTTGGTTTATAGTATAAAAAAGGAAGGGCAGGCTTTGGATGCTATTCTTTATAGCTGTTGGATTTTAGGTTACTTTAGAAATGGGTGTTTAATGGAGGCTTTGAGAAAATATAGAGAGATGGTTGAAAGAGGAATAGGCCCTGATACTGTGAGCTACACTGTCCTTATTGATGGGTTTTCGAAGGAAGGTAGTGTTGGAAAGGCGGTTGGATTTCTGAAGAAGATGTTGAAAGATGGGGTGATGCCGAATGTGATTACGTATACGGCAATCATGTTAGGTTTCTGTAAGGAAGGGAAATTCGAGAAGGCATTTAGGTTGTTCAAGGAAGTTCAAGATATGGGGATTGAAGTGGATGAGTTTATGTATGCAACGTTGATTGATGGAGCTTGTCGGAAAGGAGATTTTGATTGCGTCTTCCGTTTGTTAGATGAAATGGAGAAGAAAGGGATTAAGCCAAGTATTGTTACTTATAACATAGTCATCAATGGTTTGTGTAAGGTTGGGAGGACATCTGAAGCAGATAATGTATTCAAAGAAGTAGCCAGTGATATAATAACGTACAGTACTCTGTTGTATGGTTATACCGAAGAAGGGAATATAAAAGGGATTTTTAAGACGAAAGAAAAATTGGAAAAATCTGGTCTTTGTATGGATGTTGTTGCATGTAACATACTTATCAAAGCATTCTTTATGGTTGGTGCATTCGAAGATGCTCGTGCACTCTACCAAGCAATGCCGGAAATGGATTTAAATGCAGATTCGATTACTTATTGCACAATGATTGATGGCTACTGTAAAGTGGGCAGAATAGAGGAGGCACTTGAAGTATTTGATGAGTATAGGGTGTCATTAGTTTCTTCTGTTGCATGCTATAATTGTATAATAAGTGGGCTATGCAAACAGGGAATGGTCGATATGGCCATTCAGGTGATTATCGAACTTGGTGAGAAAGGTTTCATTTTGGACATGGGTATCTCTATGATGTTGATCCGGGCAGCTTTTGCTCAAATGGGTGCAGTGGGAGTTATGAATTTTGTTTACAAAGTCGAGAATTTCGGGTCAGACACTTACAATAGTTTATGTGATGATGCTATCCTTTTCTTGTGCAAAAGAGGCTTTGTTGAAACTGCAACTGAAGTGTACTTCGTGATGAGGAGGAAGGGTTTAATTTTGATGAAAAGTTCGTATAATTTGGTATTAGAAAAGCTTATTTATGGTGGGAAAACGTCTCTAGTTGGCCCTTTTCTCAATTTCTTCCTGAAAGACTATGGCCTTGTTGAGCCTATTGTTGGCAAGATTTTGGCACAATACTTGTGTCTTAATAATATGGACATTGCACTACAGTTTCTCAAGAAAATGAAGGAGCAAGTATCAACAGTCAGTTTACCTCCCTCGATTTTGAAAAACATTGTAAAGGAGGGTAGGTTATTGGATGCATATAAACTCGTCTTAGAAGCCAGCGAAAGTTTCACTGATATGGATGTGGTTGATTACTCATTCCTGGTTCATGCCCTTTGCAAAGAAGGATACCCTAATCAAGCCTTAAATCTGTGTTCTTTTGCCAAAAATAACGGGATTACTCCAAACATTGTAACATACAATTCGGTCATAAATGGCTTGTGTTGTCAGGGGTGTCTTGTTGAAGCACTCCGACTATTTGACTCGTTAGAAAGAATTGGCTTGGTTCCCTCTATAGTTACATATGCAACACTAATTGATAATTTATGTAAGCAAGGTTTACTGCTGGAAGCCAAAAATTTATTCGATGGTATGATTTACAAGGGATGTAAACCGAATATACGTGTATATAATTCATTCATTGACAATTACTGTAAGTTTGGTCAAATGGATGAAGCCTTGAAGCTTCTATCTGATCTTGAGATCAAGAGTGTTAAGCCTGATGAGTTCACTGTTAGTGCTCTGATTTATGGGTACTGTATGAAGGGTGACATGGAAGGTGCTCTTACATTCTATTCCGAGTTCAAAATGAAAAATGTATCTCCTGATTTCTTGGGTTTTATTCATATGGTACGAGGTCTTTGTGCGAAAGGAAGGATGGAAGAGGCAAGGAGTATCTTGAGAGAAATGCTTCAGACAAAATCCGTTGTAGAGCTGATAAATAACATTGATACCAAGATCGAGTCAGAGTCGATAGAAAGTTTTCTTGTATTCTTATGTGACCAAGGAAGTATCCAAGAAGCTCTGGTAGTTCTTAATGAAATCGCATCTATACTTTTTCCTAGTCAAAAGTGGTCCGTTCATCAAGAATCTCAAGCACTGAACAATGGTTTGAAGAGTGAAGCTCTTTCCGCAGTCTCTACTGTGTCAGCTGGATCCAACAAAATATCCGGTTTAGATGGTGCAGCGGAATACTATGATATTGGAAAAGAGGAATCTCAATTTCGTAGTTTTGACTTTTACTATTCCTTACTTAGTTCACTCTGTTCGAAAGGGGAGCTGCACAAGGCAAATAAAGTTATGAATGATATGCTTTCGAGCTTGCAGGGAGATATGTAGTCAAATTACTTTTATTTGGCTGCCATGACTAAAACCTAAAACTTTCTCTGCCCGGGAGATAGGTCAAGAAGCGATGTACTTACAGGCTAAGGCTTGTCTGTTTCTGATAAATGATAACCATGCCATTTAAACTTCTTATCTTCCAGAAGGTAAATTTGGTTTCTTCATTATGCACTTCAATTATGACATATTACCCCTTTTCCGCTAGTCTAATTAGTACTTGCCTCTCTATGTATAGACACACATGCACTAGCATGTTTTCTGAGATCGAATTTACCATTTTCATGTGCAGGCCTGCCTGTTTCTGGTTAAATTTGTTTTTTGAGATTTTCATATATTTGGAGAGTCCTTGGAGGATCATATCCTCATACTGAAGTTCGGAAATGGGCAAGATGCGGGTGTCAGACATGGGTACTCCAAGAAAAATGAAAAGTCAGGAGCAACATAGCCATTAGGTAATGTAAAGTCTACCTACTTTAATTGAAGCAATTAAATAGTTTGGATCCTTTCTTCATGTTAAGCTGTCGGTAATGATATTCATATCTGTAGGTTTCATGTCAATATTGGGGCATATACAAAAATCATATTCGGTGGTAAATGTATCATGGAGGTCCCTGCACTAGGAGTTAGATTGCATTTTGCTTCCTTCACTCAAAAAATGGGCAAATTAGTCCCTGTACATTTTATATAAGAGTAAATTGGTCTTTTTTGTTAAAATTTCATCCCTTTTTACTGTTAAAAACTGGTGTGGCTAATGAAATAATTAGATAGTTACATCTGGAGTGTCACATGTACCTTATGCTAACATACAGGTACCAGTTTTTAATAGTAAAAATGGATGGAATTTTTATCAGAAGAACCTGTTATTCTTTGATCTAATGTACAAGGACTAATTTGCTTATTTTTTTTAGTAAAGTGGGCAAAATGCAATCTGACCCCTAATACAGGGGCCTCCATGGTATTTTTACCATATTACGGTATAAGTATTTGTTAATCATACTCCTTGCATGTACAAGTTTTATGTTTCTGACTCAATCATTCATGTTCTTGTTGTTTATTACATCTGGGTTTGGATGGCAGAAATTGCATTGCTGATGCACGTTACATGCTGGCCATTTTTCCAGGTGAGAACCGTACTTTGGACTCTTGTTTCCTTCTGTTCACTTTAACTTCTCATAATGTTGTTTTCATTTGTATGTCCTGAGAAGGTTGATCTTGGTGATATTGCAAACCGGTCAGTAACACTTGTTGACTGGTCTGCAAGAATCGGCGTTGAGAATCATCTGGCTTGGGATGTTACCCATGAGCTTCTAAAGGATATCATGGTACATGTGCTTATAACTTATCTTTTAAGCAATTCCATTGGGATAATGACTTGCCACTCTTGATGCTAATGAGTGCGAGGTAGCAAGGTCATTAAGAAACGTACCTTTGGTCTTTTGCACAAACATGGGAAAATGGCAACACTTAACAACTTACTACCATAACGATATGCGTTAGAATTTGCAGTTCCTTTGTATGGTAGATGAATTCTGGCATGGTTCGTCATCTTGGAATACCATAGTAATACGATGATCCATGCAATAAGTGATGAAAACTTGTACATTTCACACACTTTCTCTTGCACATTTACGACTCAGTAAAATTACTAGATTCCTGACCCTTTTTTTTGTGTTCTTTTTTTGATTGAGTGAAGAGTGGGTGCAACCTTGCCTAAAGAACGGTATCAAACAACCATTTTACCTATTTTGCAAGGAAATTCTACCCAGAAACCCTACATAAATTGATGATCCTCCTTATCTCTGACTGCGGATTTTTTGGACGGATTAGAGCAAAACTGCAGGTTATCAAGTTGTTGGTGGTGTGTCCTAGACGGGTAATTTCTTGTCCAACCACCCCTCACATCTTTTCCATTGATACATATTCTATATCCATATACATATACATACACATACATGTATGTGCATATACGTATTTGTACGTACATGTGTTTGAAGGAATTTTTGGAGATTCATAAACAAGAGTGAACTGATGCACTAGGTAAGAAAAAATAGATGTTTTATTGTTCAGAATTGATTCAGGTATAAATTTTAGATATTCGTTATTTGATTCTTTGTAATAAAGTCAAATTGAGCAGAGATTATTTTTACTAGATTATTATATAACGTTAAGTGAAAGAAGAAAAATTAAAAAATTTATACTGTTTTTTTAGTGAGTTGGTATCAGACGTTCATCATGTCTTAACCCAAATGTGAAATTATTGAAAAAAAAAATACAAAATAATTTGAAGGTATTTTTGTTCTTTTTATTTTTATATAAAATCTCTCTCTCTCTCTCTCTCTATATATATATATATATATTTTGTGGTTGACCTTTAATTGGTCAAAGGTTCTAACCATATTATTGTGGTTCTAAATAATTGTTTTAAAAGATTTTATATACACTATTTGAAACTTATTGTAATAATATTTGTTGTTGTTCGTAAAGAGTTTTTTAGAAACTTTAGAAAGGCTTAAATGCACTTGTAATAATCTTTTGTGCTCTTTTGCCAAATAATCAAATGCTCTCTCTCAATTTTGATTATTTAATTAGAAAAAATATTTTAAAAAAATGAATTTGCATTTCAATTTCAATTCAAGCTATAAAATAATGTAGACACCTATAAATAAATACTATAGCTCATTAACTTATACCAAAGAATTATGATTCTATACAAAACCAATTCAATCAATAAATTCCGAAAAAAGAAAAACATAATCAAACAAGAAATCCTATATCACTCGATTCAATTAATAAATTTCGAAGAAAAACATGATCAAACAAGAATACTTATATTACTCTGATTTGGGTGTGAAAGTTGGATATGGCTATATATCGGACACAAGTATGATAAGCTTTTTCTAAATTTTGTCCATGTATTTGAAAGATAAAAGGTCATGCCCTTAAAATATTTAGGTTGATCCGAATAACAGTGCCTTAAAACAATGAAGAATCAAAGTAACATCACTCAACAGTGCAAACTTGTAAATGACAAATAAAATATGCATCTAGCATGGATTTAAAAGTTAAGCCTTTATATTTCTAGAAAAGGGTGCACCAGTCATGTTTTGCAACTTTTACAGAAGAAGAAAAAAGAGTTTCCCCCTATGTTCTTTCTCATATATGATCAATGGCACAAAATGGGGGAGAAAATGGACAAGAAATTACCTGTCCGGAAGGACGCAACCCTAACAAACTCGTTACCCTCCGGCCTTGTTCAATTGTCATCCTCGTTGTTCTCTTCCTGTTACCCTTGCAGGCTTGCACTCAAGAATTGTGTGATTGCAAAACAAGGCCATTTACAAATGTATAAACCTCTACGTAAAAACGAGATGGAACGAAGAAAATATGACCGATCCGACCAATGTATTCAGTCAAAAATTGAGGAGTGTCACCAATTTATCTAAGGTTTCTGGATAGAATTTCCTTGCAAATAGGTAACATGGTCGTCTGGTACCGTTCCATATACAAGGTTGTAGCAGCTCTTCGCCCTACAAAAAGGACGGACAAACGTAAAACTATATTCAGAATCTAGTAACTATACAAACTCCTAAAAGCATGGGAAAATGTATGCGGAATGTATACCCCAGCGTTACTTGTTATATGGGTCATCATGTCAATCGACTGCAAAAAGAATAAAATAAAAACCGTCAGAATCTTAGTTCATCATGCTGGATATTTCATCATCATACAGAGGAACCACACGTTTGTAGAGTATTTGTTAAACAACAAGGTCTTATTAATAAGGTATCGAGTGTACCGTAAAATTCCTTAGAAGATCATATGTAACATCCTGTGCCCTGTATGATTTAGGGTGCCATTTTCTCTCAGACCAGTCAACGCGTGTTACTGACCAGTTTGCGATGCCACCGGGGTCAACCAACTGATAAAAGGAACAAGCGTTAGAAGAAGCTAAAGTGAAATGTATGAAACATGATGCAGAATATGATTCTTACATTGAAAAAGGTTGGGAGGTAATGCTCGTCGGCAATGCAGTTTTTGCCATCCGCATATGGCTGTAATAATCAAGAACGTGAATGACTGAATGTCAGCAACATAAACTTAGGCACAAATTCTATCATTTTGTGCCCTTGTTAAAGCTAGAAATACTGTCTTAGTGCTAATGCTAATAGTTAAGCTAGAAAATGACGGAGATAAACATCAATAAGGATAGTTGAGACCAGTCTAACAGACAATAGTAAGGATACGTAATGCTTTCGATAAACAGCAGTTGTTAAGAGCTACTTTTGGCATCATGTACCAAAAAAAGTTACACTTAGGCCACCTAAACTTAATTCTTCTTATGTTTCAACATTATAGTCGAAATGGTGAATACAAAGAAGAATCATTAAAATTGGAACAAATAAAAGTGAACCAACTCTCTCATCAATGAATGCAAGGCTGCTGTAAATTCGAAACGAGAACCAAATACAGTAAATAAAATTTACCCTGCAGTAATCCCGAAACCTTGAATAGTAAAGACTGTCAGCCATGACTAGCAGAGCATGCTGCCGCCTCATTGTGAACCACTGCATAAAATTCAATGATTTAAACTTGCTACAACAAGACACTGTATAAGTTCATAAGAGACTTTATAATATCAATTAACACATACCTGTGCACCCTTTCTGAAGTCTTTCTCTTCTACTTCAGGTAACATGCGTGTTGAATACCTGCCATTTCCATGAGGTCCAGGATCCACAAAGCTGGCAAACAAAGTGGGTGGGATAAATTGCAAATAAGGGAAACGGTGCAACAAAGTCCATTATGCGTGTGTGTATGTGTAATACTCTCAGATTCTACTTACCAGTCAATGAAACTCATATTAGCATGCATTAGATAATTGTAGACGTAATCAAAATTATGCAATGGAATACAACTGCAATGTCACCATCAATACTTCAGATTTGGTAATAGTACAAGTAAATATATATATGTATACTTTGGGAGGGGCGGGGGTGTTAATGACACGAACTATATTTTACCTGTCAGAGAGTAAAATAAAATGTTGGTTATCAGGATCTTTTAGAGCATATGCCAATAATCGTCTCTCTGCATCAACCATAGAAAAAGCTCCCCATGTAACCTGCAAATTCAGTGTCAATAAATAAATCAATAGATAAACTAACCGTACAATAATTGTTGAAGTAGTCATATATCAGATAGCAAAGCTCAACCACAAAATTTGATCTAAGAAACATACCGGAGAACTGTGAATTTCCCGGTTAAGGAAGTAAGGGCTCACATGCACTGGTTTTTCTTTTGATGCATGGATATAAACAGAAAATCTTCCCTCATTACCCTGCCAAGAAAATTGAACAAACCTTTTTATCAGGATACATGGTATATAACATCTCAAAAGTAACCAAAACCTAAAATGAAGAAAAAGATATACAAAGTTATTATAATTCCTTTCTGCAAGAATTCAACAGAAACAATACAGACTGAGCAGACAGTCCATATAACCAAAAGGCATTGATACAGACATCCTGAATCATACAAAGCAGGGGAATCTGCCTTGTCCTCCACCTTACCAATTATATCAATTCACAATAAGCCAGATTGATTTCACTAGTACCTTCACCATACACATTAACATATTTGCATTGGCAATCAACAAAGGAAATGTTCTTTACTAAAATGAAATACATATGGCTCTCATTCATATTAGGCAATTCCTGGACACAAAAACTAGTAAAATGACCAACCTGAAATACTTTATTACAATCAATCTGAAGAGACATAAGTACTACTTGATTCACAAATAAGCTTCATAAAGCCAGCAGCTTTTCAATAATACTATAAAACGGTCCAAGTTGCCTACACTTAGTTACTAAACTATAGGGATAAAACTAGTAAGCTCAACCTTCCTTTAATGGTAAGATTTGTATATGATCTATCCAACCCTGTTATATAGGAACAATCCCTGAATGAATTTCTTCCCAATATATCAGTTCATTGAAGCTAAGTTCAAGGATAATAACCATGAGATTTAATGGAATAAAAAATAAAGTCCACGAAGAATATGAAGACATTAGATCACGGAAGGGAAAAATGAACTCGCAACAACAACCAAAAAAAACTTACACGGAAGAACATATCCCAAAGCTTCTCAAATGGCAATGAACCTGGAGTTAAGAACATGAATGCAATTTTAGGATTTTTTGATTCGACAGGAGGTGTATCCAAAATATCCCTAACCACAACCCGTGAAATAATCTCCTCATCAGTTAATTCCCTTTTAGGAGGAGGAAGCCAATCAGTAAGGACCTTGCAACCTCTAGAAGAAAATACAAAACATGCAACATCGCTGTTCGGTGGATAGATGTAAGCACAAACTAGAAAAAGGCTGACAAAAGAAACCATTAAAATAATCCATATTGGCCTCTTCAAAGGAGAGCGATGGCGAGATCCAGGCAAGATCTTAGTATCACCCATGCTACCTAATCGCCACTCCTTAGCTACCTTCATCTAGTATAAACAAAAGAGCTCTATATTCATGTGTTTCTCCTTTGTTTCAGTTTCCTCCTCAAGGTAATCAATCAGTATCCAACAACCAACCCCAGATTCTTCAATGGATCAATGTAATGTGATCTGTAAAAAGAAACCATAGGTGAAAAAGAGTTACAATACTTAGTTTGTAACACAAGTATCCATCATATCTGAAAAACAGAACTTAATTAAAAGGGTCCACTTAAATACCAAGATAAACCTGATCAATCCCTTAACCTTAAAGCTACATATAGGTAAAAAAAATAAAACTAAAAAGAAAAGTAAATTCAACCAAACGCTCTATACTTCAAAATAAATACAACCAGTAAACAAAATTTACCTTCTTTTTTTCTGTTTTCTCTGTGCAATTCAAAAGGCTCAAAAGCAAACACTA
Organism: Gossypium hirsutum; assembly: GCF_007990345.1. Lineage (NCBI taxonomy): Eukaryota > Viridiplantae > Streptophyta > Magnoliopsida > Malvales > Malvaceae > Gossypium > Gossypium hirsutum. Next base: position 2,141,967 of record NC_053444.1, read on the forward strand.
TTTTTCAACATGTGCGAAAGAAAGAAACGTAAAGATTTATTTCCCTAACTATTAAAACCAAACCACAGCAGCAGCATCTTTCAATCACTTCCATTAAAAAGTTTGACAACAAAAAAAGTCAACTCAAATCAAAGACCTCGTTGATCTAACCTATCTAGACTAGAAGACTCGTTCAAATCCAACAAAAAAACACTTGATCATTCAATTCCTCTCCATAGTTCATAACAATCATAAAAAAATCATAACCAATCAATCAATCAATTCAACAATGAATGAATCAAACAATGGTCATTTCTTTTTAAAATAAACTGATTGAAGCAGCAAGTTACCTTAGCAATGGAGCTCATCGAAGAAAACAGAAGCGATCTTCAAATCTCTGGATTTGAAAGATCCAACAAAAAAAACAAAAACAAAAATGGCAATGAAGATCTAATGGAAGCCAAAAGCATGAAACGATGAACAAATATAAATAAATAAATAAGTTTGTATATTAAAAAGAACAATTATTTACTTCAATAATTTAAACTAATTTTCGACGTGTTTATAACTGAATTCTTTGTTTTTTGATTTGTTTTTGTTTGTGAAAGAATGGAGAGGGAGAGAGAGAGTGCTGGCGGGTTGGTAATATAGTATTTTAGCTAATTTCCAAACAGCCGGCGATTTAGTCTAATAATTGGTTAAAATTTGTCATAAGTCCCTGTCTCTTCATAAATTTGTAATTGAGTCTTTGTACTTTTATTTTCAAGAAGAAGGCATAATGTCAAATTTACCTCTTAACATTTACATCTTTTGTCAATTTGATCTTTTTTTCTTTTTAGCTAAATTTGACACTCAACTTTTTAAAAAGAGTCGGATTTGACCATCAACCTTTTAAAAAAGAGTTGAAATGATGTTTTTTTTTCTTTTAACGAGAATACTAACTAACATGTTAAATTTTTAAACACAACAACTTGCATGATAGCCCATGAGTACTTCGTGCTAATTTTTTTGAATTTTTATATATATTTATTTTAATTTTTTTTATCTCTATAATTTTTTAATTATTTTTTGACGCAATATATAAGACAAATGATGTTATATTAGCATGATATGCATATGGATTGTCATGCGAGTTGTCAAGCCAACAACGTTAAAAACTAATGTTTTAATCATCATTTCCGTTAAAAAAATGCAATTTTACTCCTTTTTGAAAAATTAAGAGTCAAATTTAGCTCAAAAAAAGAATAAGAGTCAAAACAACAAAAAATGTAAACGCTGAGGGTTAAATTTATCATTATGCCTTTCAAGAATTTAATTTATTTTTCATGTTTCAAAATTTAGATACAACTATTAACACTGTTTTTTTTTGTTAAATATGTTAGTGTGACATTTTAAAATATGTCATAAGTCTCTGTAATTTTTAAAAATTTAGAATTGAGTCCATGTACTTTTTATTTTCAGAAATTTAGAGGTATAGAGACTAAATTCTAAACTTTTAAAAATTATAGGAATTTTTAGCAAATTTTAACCAAAACAAAAATATGCAGCATGCTTCTATTCTAGAATCAAATTGTTTAAAATATCTAATCGCGTTGTAAGCGCGTGTAACTCACTTTGCCTTTCTCAATTAACTGTCTTCGTTTTAGGGGTTAATTAATGTTTTCCGACACGTTTTTTTTATTTAATTATTTATAGAAAAAGGGTTCTCCTATGAGAGTTTTAGTATATGATTTTTTTAACTTGACTAATTTAAAATATATTATAAAATATATATTTAAAATAATAAAAATAATATATATGTTTTTTAAATAATTAAAAATATTAAATATTAAATCAATTAGGTTCATATATAAAATTTAATAACTGATAATCGATGAATATAACTAGATAAATAAACTTTACAATTAACTTAACTACCAAAGCCATCTAAACCAAAATTGACATAACGAAATTGGTCTGTTAAGTCGGATATTTTATGTTATGGATCTGATACCATTCAAATTTGAATATTTTAATTACTATTTATAACAAATTCATATTAGATATAAATATTAACCCTCGAATATTTATTATATAAATTCAATTTACATTTATGAATTTAGATCAATTATTTGAATCCATTATTTTCTTTATTTTTAAAAAATTTTTATTTTAAAATATTTTTTGATTTATTAGAGTTTAGACGAGTTTCAATCGATATAATGTTAAAATTAAATAATATTTGAAAAAGATAAATTAAATAATTTTTTAAAAAAATTAGAAATTGTAATAATGTTAATATTGCTATAATTATGGAAATTAAATATAGTGATATTATACTTGCAAGTATGTTTAACCTTTAAGCTTAAGATTGTTACTTCAAGTCCCCTAGCACGCATGCTCTATAATTAAGATTACACACAATACTAATACATCTCGCTGTTGTGAATTATACATGATTTTTCGTGAAAGCTAGGGACAAAACCTCGACATAGTAACAATTTCTTGTGTTGTTGGAGGACAAGTCTACTACTCAATAAATGATACTTCAAAAACTGCTTCTGAAAGAGTTGACCTCCTCAAAAAGTACGTATTCAATATATGCATTAATATTTAAGATAATTGTCAAAACTATACGTGAATTTTGATCAAAAGTGAAATGTCATGCATACGAAAATTTTATATATGAAAATTTGATTTGAATCAAAATAAATGTTTTATATATGCATATGAACCGCAATTCAAATTTCATGTATATAATTATACCAAATCAAAATTCATGTATCAAATTACACATTTGACCAAAGTTCATGTATAAATTTGATATTTATCATTTATCATTTACCATTTTTCCTATATAAAACTTTAGAAAGTAGGTTCGATATGGGGATTAAATTAACCACTAAAAATATTTTTTTTTCTTGAGTGGATCAAGTAAAATTAAATTTAAGTAATAGGACAATATTTTAAAGGGTTAATATGTAGTTTACCCCATGAAGTTATCCAAAAGTACTTAGTTGGTACTTGAATATTTTTTTATCTAGTTAGTACTTGAACTTGTATTCCGTCACAAACGTTGTCCTAATTTGTTAACAACGTTAATTTTTTAAGGGTTAACATGTAGTTTGCCCCCTAAACTTATCCAAAAGTACCTAGTTGGTACTTGAATTGTCCAAACAAATACATAGTTGACACCTGAACTTGTCTAAAAAAAATTGTAATTTTTTAAATTAATTTATATTTTTAAAATATTTTTAATTTTTTTAATTTATGTCTGCCACATGTCATATTGAGAGGCTTTCACGTGCCATTATAAGATTGGTTATCAGTGCCACGTTAGTGTAAATTAACAGTGTTAGTGCAGAGATATCTACTTGGATAACGTAATACATGTTCAAATACAAACTAAATATATATATATAAAGATACCAACTAAATACTTTTAAACAAATTCAAGGAGCAAACTATATATTAACCCTATTTTAAACTTTAGTTTCTCCACCAAGATGTGAAAACTAAACCAACATCACAATCATCATGCTCACTAATTACTTTTAAAAATAATTATAAAATTATAAAAAGACGTAATATATAATTCGGTATCTGAGTTTGACACTTTTCTAATGCATTACTCATGTTGTTTTTGGTTGATTAAAAAGTCATATAAAAGAACAAATAGCCATTCTGTTAAAAATTTCGTTTATTTTTGCTATTAAAAAATGTTTCCTATACGTTAGTATGATGTACACGTGGCACGTCATGTGTAACTATCTGGTTATTTCATCTACCACAACAGTTTTTAACAATAAAAAATATATATTTCTAACCAAAAAAGACCAATTTACCTATTTTTTTAGTAAAGAAAGCAAAATGCAGTTTGTTTCTTAGTATAGGGGTCTCAATTGTAATTTTACCTAATAAAACTATCGAGATTTATTAAATGAGGTGATAAAAAATTTGATGTTAATTTATCTAAGGTTTTAAATCTGAGTCTCGTGGATAGAGAAGATGATATTGAAATTTTTTTACTCTTGGTCAAGAGTTCGGTCCGACTCGAATTTTAATTTAACCAGGATTCAATGTAGCTAGAATTTTAGACAAAAAAATAAAATAAAATTACTTTTAATAATATTAAAAAATAGTGAGATAAACGTACGCACGCGAGGCCAAAGCGCGTGAAACAATCTTTCCCCCAGGCTCCAACATGTTTGTTGCTCTTAGAATCGAAGTATATACGACGATTACGAGGCTTTGAAGTTTGAACGTGTCATTGGTCGTTGCCTTGAAGGAATGAAACGACAAATATACCCTTTGTCTTTACATGTTTTGTGCGTCTCATCCAGATAAGATTTGGTAGGCATTTTAGGTAACTTATTTTTTAAATACATATAGATCCAAGATCTTTCAATATTCGGTAATCATATCGAGTTCTATCGAACTCTAGTGGAGCCAAGTCGGGATCCTTAAGCCGGGAGCAAAGCTCTTCCAATATTGTTTTCTTTATCCATCAAATTCGAACATAAAATTTTTACGTAAAAAAATATTAAACTCTTTACCATTCAATTCGAAACATAAATTTAATAACGTAGATTATCATAATTGCATGCTTGTTAGAAATGTATTCAATAAATAATTAATAACATGATAAAATATAATATAATATAAAAAATAAAAAGTACAATATGATAATAAATTTAGCTCTTAACATTTATCTCTTTTGGCATTTCGATTTTAATTTTTTTATTACTTTAACTTTCAACATGTAAAATTTAGTCAAATTATTTTTTTTACGAACTTTTTGACCGGAAGGTTAAGTTTTAATAACAATGACGTGGTAGCCCGCATAGTAATCAACGTGTATTTTATAAAAATTAAAAAACATATAAAAATTATTAAAAATTCAAATAATATTCACATTAATCTACCGTTAAAATTATAACAGTTCAATCAATTTTTTTATAGAAGGAAATGATTTTACTAAATTTTAAAAATTAAAAATTAAAGTGATAAAAAATTAAGGCTAAAATGACAAATAAAAAACAGATGTTAAATTTAAAATAATTTTATTATGCGAATTATTGATATGTTAAAATTTGGGTAAATTACAAAAATAGTCATTTTTGTTTGTCTCAAATTATATTTTAGTCACTTATGTTTGAAATGTTACATTTTAATCACTTACGTTATCGTTTTTATTACGAAGTGATCACTCTACAGTTAAGCTCCGTTACCTCCCTAACGACGGTCCTACGTGGCAATCCAAATGGATTTTAAATGCCAACTCGGATGTCCTACATGGCAATCCAAAATAAATTTATTTAATTAAAAACATATTTTCATCCCAGCAACTGGACATCTGAATTGGCATTTAAAACCCAATTAGACTGCCAAGTAGAGCTACCGTTAGGGAGATAACAGGGTTTAACGGTAAAATAATCACTTCGTAACAAAACGATAACATAAGTGACTAAAACGTAACATTTCAAACATAAGTGACTAAAATGTAATCTGAGACAAATAAAAATAATTATTCTTATAGTCTACCCGTTAAAATTTATATAAACGTATAACACATTTAATACGGTTTAAAAAATTAAATTACAGAAAACATTGTTCTTTTATATGACAATTTTTTTATTAATATAAAAATAGTGCAATAAATTAATAGATGAAAATTGACTTGGAGTCTCCAGAAAAGTTGGAATATTAAGGAGCGAATTGACCTAAAAATTCTTAAAATAATTATTTTTTTATAATTATTACATAAATGAACCAATCAAATTAATTCATTTGTGGAAAGTATTATTATATGATAGCATCAAAGTCAATGTCAATCAAAAGCCTAGTTTATGAATGTCGTGTTTGACGGAGTAAAGACCAATAAATGACCATTTTTATGTTCACATTTTTCTGACGACTTTTAGTGTTTGGATTTGAATATTGGTTACTTCTATTCGAAATTTATAGTTGGATAAACTGGATCAAATATTTATTTTTAAACTTAGTAGGGTAAATTTAGAAAATCTTTTTTAATAGGGTTCAGGATTAAATTGTAAATTTGAAAGAAGTCAAAATTAAGTTTGCTCATGGGTTGGGTTACTCTCCTAGGCTCGAAGGCCCGCTCAAAAAATGAGAGGATTTGGATAAAACATAAGGTCCGAAAAATGAGCTTGGGTAAATTTTAAATCTTGTTTTATATATGGGTCGGGCCTTGGGAAAGTTTTTTGCCTGACCCAACCTGAATATTTTATGTTATAAAAAATATTATATTAATTATATATGTTAAATAATAATTATATATATTTATATTTATATTAAATCACTAACCTTATGACAATTAAACTCATTACCCAAAATAAAAAGTAAAAAAAAACCACTTGCCCAACTAAATAACCCAACCTAAAATATAAAACTTTAAAAATAATATTTAATACAATGAAATATTTATTATATTTATATTTATTTTTTAATATAATAAAATATTTATTATATTTATGGAACTGTTTTTTAATATAAATACTTTTTAATGCGTTAAAAGTTTTTTTTATTTTAGTGTTTTTAGAGCACTTAGTGTATTATATTTTTTAAAAATTATTTTTAAATAAAAACAAATCTTAAAAAAATCAAATATGAGCAGTCTGGGTTGGACCCAAGATTACCTTTCTTAAATAGGGTGGGTTGGGCTGGGCTTAAGCTTGGAAAATTGGTCTAGATACCTTGCATAGGTCCGACCCTAAACCCGGTTTGACTCTGTCCACGAGCATCTCTAGTCAAAATATTATTTTATCATTTATTAATTTCTAATTTCATAAATTCCAAAGGAATTGAGCAATTTTTTTTTTATTTTTGGGGGCTCAAAGTATAATTTTATCATATGTTAAATTTTCGTTATACATAAAGGTATAAAATTGCATGGTTTTATCTTTTTTGGAGGGGAGGCAAGGAAACTGCTTGCTACCCTTACATTCACCCCTAAAGCTTGGTTAATCTCAAGATATATCGAGCTACTGGAGCTCAAGCTCGAGTAATCTTGTTTATCAATTTTTGTACTAAAGCTCAAACTCAAATTTGATTAAGCTTATATGTATTAAAGCTTAAATTCGACTTAATAATTAAGCTTAGGGTTAATAATATATGTTAATGACAATAAAATAATTTAATAATATAATAATATTTAAAACATATATAAAAATGAAAAGCTTGATGAGGTTTATGGGTATTCGAGTGAAGTATTACTAGTTCAAATTTGACTTTATCAATAACTTGAACTACTTAGTTTGATAATTATCGAATTGAGTTTATTTCAAGTAAAACTCGAGTAACTTGTAAACATCAATGTTTCATTTACACTCTTAATTGATCTCTTGGGTAAAGATCCGTGAAGTTATGTTCTTTTGGAGGGATGTAAATCTATGACATTTAAAATGTAAGTTAAATTTTTAAATATTTTGAAACCTGAAGTTCAAGCCTTACTCAATCTAAACTATAGAAGCATTTTCAATCTAGACTTACTCTCATTTTAAGCTCAAAATTTTATTTATGGTTTTTATTATTATGAAATTTTATATTAATTTTGAAACTCAAAAATCCAAAATTCAATATATAAAATTTTCATACATAACCTGACTTTGGTTTTATTTTCAAACTTTGGCTTCAATTTTTCTTCTTATATGAAAATTAGCTCCTTGAATTTTCCAATGAGCTGCCCGAATTAGACTTCTATAATAATAATACTAATAATAATAATAATAATAATAATAATATTATTATTATTATTATTATTATTATTATTATTATTATTATTATTATTATTATTATTTACCTTTTAACTTAAATAGAGCAATTTGATTGCTTATCTTTGATCTTTCTAGTTGGAATTGCCAAAATATTTCATGTTTGGTCACACTTGTAATCATAGTCCAATCTCATAATCTACTAGAAAGTTCATATAATTAGTGTAAACTACATTAGTAATCATTCACCTATGGTTTTTTTTTTCTTTTTTGATTATCCAACAATGAAAAATTACAAAATTATTACCTAATTATTTAATTTTGTCTTTTTGATCACTAGCCGACTTAAGTAAAAATGAAAACACCAAAAATTTCAAGATAATTGGATGACCAAAAGACAAAATTAAATAATTGGATGACCATTTTATAACTTTTCATAGTAGAATGATAAAAAATAATAAATAATACATAGTTGAGTGATTACTAATATATACTGTTGCATACCTAAAAGAGCTAAAATGCCAACAAAAATGGCAGTCTTGTATCTCAGCTGGTGAACCTTACCAACATAATCAAATGCATTATTGCAGCACCGATGGTTTCTATATTACTCAGATTCTAGTGCTAGTTGTTAGTGATAAATACAGGTGTTTGCCCAACATGTGTACCTACGATCTTTTTAAGTTTTTCCATGTTTTCATAAGGTCATATCCTCGTAATTATATATCAGATATGTCGTATACAAATACGAATGCTTGTATGACATAAACCTAGATCTCAATAAATGTCAAATACAAATGAATGTCCCATAGGGGGTCATATCTCTAAACCCGTATCCTATTAAATGTCGAATACGAGTATCTAAATACGGGCATTTGTCGGGCATTAGTATTTTCAAGCTTTTCAAGTTTTTCTTTGTATTAGGGGATCATATTCGATGTTTTCTTTATCAGACCAATGGTTGAACCAATCAAGTCACTAGTCCGGACAATTTGATTAAATAAATCATTAAAAATTCATAAAAAATAAAAATATATTCAAATCTTAGCATGGTTCAATCAGCCTGTATAGATTTGTTCTTCAATCAGTCTAAAAGTTTTTCTCTGAACTGATATCCCGATCGATTCCTAATTCAACCGGTCCAAACAGCTAGACAGGTCCGATTTAGATAACCATGATCATATCTCCATACCCATATTCTAATAAATGTCAGATACATGTATCCAATACCGGTGTTTGTCAGACATGAATATGTTATGTTCAATCCTTTTAAGTTCTTTTAAGATTTTCTATGTATTTAGGAGGTCATATCCCCTCTTATATCCTAATACGGGTGTCGAATACGGTTACTTCTATAATGAAGAAGTCTAACAAAAGTTTCAAATGACCCCTCTAATATAGGCTATTTATTCCCTTCATTAATTTATCTCAAAGCAAAATTTAAAAAAAAAAAATACAACACATGAAGTACAAAGGTTCAAACCAAAAAATGCTGCCTAAATATTGTATAAATCATATCTTTAAATGTATGTTCTTATTTTTTACCACAATGTTAATGCAAATACTAATAGCTCAACCTCAACAGACCACTAACATTGTAACTAATAATGGGAAAAATGTCAGTAATGAGTACCCGTAACTGAGAGATTTGTTTCAATTGAAAGAGATGCCTTCATCTTCGTCGTCGAGCTCCAGGTCGCCAGAATCATAACCGCCCATCACAGAGAGGAAAAGCAGAACCGCGAGTAGCTGTGCAGCTAGAAAATATTTCGCCCTCCTCTTAAAAGTTTTCTCCTCCTCTGTTTTCTCCCTTTTAGGCTTGCTCTTCGGCTTTGAACCTAGTTGGGGACAAAAGCGAACCATGCTTATTTCAATACTAAGGTTTACCAAGATAAATAGGGTTTCTGCTAATGAGCGCCCTAGCCCACTCTTTAAGGTTAGTTGACAACCATTTTCTACAAACGAAGAACTGGATCATTCCTTATATCACCAGCAGAACATTCAAAACATCAATAGCAGTCAATTAATCATGATTCTTTTCATTTTGAATGGTTATAAAGGGATAAGTTCTGTAACTGTAAATTGTAGACTAGAATATTGAGGTAAAAGTACCATGAAGGCCCTTGTACTAGGAGTCGGATTGCATTTTGCCCCTTCTACTACAAAAAAGGGCAATATAGTCTTTGTATGTTAGATCAAAAAGCAAACTGGTCCTTCTATTTATTTCTACTGTTAAAAACTGGTCTATGTATATCAGCATGACATACACGTGGCACACAACGTGTCATTGTTTGGTTATTCCATTAACCAGACCAGTTTTTAACGGTACAAATGAACGAAATTTTTAATAAAAATAACCAATTTGTTTTTTTGACCTAATGTGCAAGGACTAATTTGACCATTTTTTAAGTAGTAGAATCAAAATGCAGTCTAACTCCTAGTATAGGAGCTTCCGTGGTACTCTTACCGAAAAATGATTAACATATGAAGTTGATGAAGGCCAAGACCAGAAAGCAACCAAGCAAAGTAATATTAACAAATTAACAAAAGGAAAAACGAAAGAAAGAAAAAGATACTTTTGGGTGCAGTAACTTACTCCAATTTGAGGGACCTTTTCTCGGAGTTGACGATGAAGGGACTGAGCGAAATTGTGGACCAGAAGATGATGAACCAGACTCTATCAACTCTGTTTTAAGTTTTTCGGCATATCTGACAATATTGTCATGCTCCAAGAGTTTGCTTCGGAGCACTGACGTGTCCTGGTGGTGAAGAATTGCAAAGGAACATGTTTTAAAGAGGTTAAGGGGAAAAGTTCTGTACTATAGAAACTGTGTTATTCATACAAAGGATCTTCAATATCCTAATTTGAATTCTCCCATGATTTCAACTTATGTTTCTTTTCCTTTCAAGAGGAAATATCTTTAGCAGATACTAACTCAAAATCATGATTAAAATAAAAAAATAATTCCAAAAGTCAATCATCACTATGCCATTATAACAAGGACCTACAGAATGATCTAACTTAATATGCCATTATAACAAAAGCAGTCCTAAACTCATAATTTCTGTCTTCAGATCAAAGCAGCGACAGTCATTACAATATTAATATACACCATCAGGCATCAGGTACCATATAACTGTTGTTATAAGAACCTATCAAATTGTTCATAATTTCCACAAAATATATTAAATGACGCTTATATTCGACATAAATTATACATATTAAGAATATCTGTCATGCAAATGAAGGAATTTGTAGTACAAACACATCATTTATTAGCAAAAGCTATAAAGATTATTGCAGTAAATATAATCAGCATGAATGCTTCCATTACTACAACAGTATACAGCTACGTGAATTAGTGTTGCTCCCATCAACAGCCAGGTTTAGCCAGTATTCATCTTCCTTGTGACTCAAGTTTTTTTCAGATAATTGAATGTTTAGCAGATGCAAAAACTACTCCGAAGGAGAACACGAAAGACATTTAAATCCAAGTTTAAGAATTTATAATGATTTAAATCAACCATGTAATTACCAAAATAATCTTTCAGAGATAAAAAAATGAGTGAAATAGTATAGCCTCTGAGGTAACTCACAGGTAGTGCATGAAGGGTGACAAGAACATGTCCGAGAAAAGTTGCATCCAAGCTTGATGGCCTGCAAACATGTAATAATCCAGCTGCCTATATCATTAGGTTTGAGTAAAATACTATTTGAGAAACTAAAATTTCTACAGCCAACAGATTTTAATATCTATGCCAGGATACCAAAAGGAATTACCTATCATCAAAGAGGAAGTTCTGTTCTCCTAACTTAGTAGATAGAGCACCATAAGCAATTTTTGCTCTCCTGTAAATCTGCCCACAGATAGAATATAAAGAAGTGCAATTCTGAAAATCTAGTACCAACCCTCACCGCACATGATCATCAGTATATTAAAGCACATGGTACATTTTCTTGGTAGCGCGAATGCAAGCATTGCATGATTTAACGTGTACATGCAGGTAGAGTAACACAAGAGAGAAAGAGAGGGAAGAAAAAATATGGAAAAATTGAAGGGAAAAGTGGGACCTCATCTTCTCTGTGTTCGGCATTGTCTTTAGTAATTCCAAGACGTTGTTTAACACTATACACTTGCTTTAGGAAAAGAACTTTTCCTATTGGCCATGAAAGATCAGAATAATAAATCTTGTAGGCTGATCTTCCATCGGTACCCACCCATAGTTCGTACGTCAATGCATCAGCTAACCAAGAGTTAATCATAGCTTGTATCGATACCCAATCCGGGGCAGATTGGAATTCAGAGTCCAGATCAACGATACCATCTTTCTTTAAACACTCAACAACCCCACTATTCTCGTTGTTGTAGGCAACATAAGTACCAGATTCAACATAAGGAATTTGATCTGACAGAAATTTATTAAAAAAAAGCATTAACATGGATATGTCTATTTACCCAAGTACACGCTTGCATGTGACAAACACAATTTACATACAGATACTCGTGATAGAGACATATGACAGTAAAATATTATAGCTATAAGCAGGTCATCAGATAGTGACCACTAGTGCTATCAGAAAAATAAGGGGCTTCAACCAATCTTTTAAACAGTGAAAACACCACCAACAAAACCTTTAACAATGATGTGAGGTTGACTGACATATTCCAATACTATGCCCCCATACTTAACATTACATAAAAGTAAGATCATTGTCTGGTTCACAAAAACACAAAAATAGAGGTGAACATCAATTTCAAGCTTTACATATGTCCCAAAAGAGCATGCTATAAGAACATGCCAAGAAGATTGTTTAAGAGAGTTTTTATCTAGAAAAAAAAAAGGCTGTGCTCCCAATTGAAAATTTACCGTAGTAGTGAAGCAACGCACCCAATTTATCCTCCCAAAACCTCAATCTAGATTTACAAAAGCAACCCTCAAGCAACACCCTTGAAATTTTTAATGTTTTAAGTGGTTATTACTTATTACAGTTTATAGCAGTTAAGTTCTTAACTGATATTTGGCTCAATGGTAGCTCAAAACTCTAATTTTAAATAGCAGCCATAAAGTGATGTTAGAGCTCCTATTTTGCTTTTTAACTCTCTCTAAGGCCAATATTCACAGCAATTGGAGTGTGAATGGCTAGCAGTCCTACTGGTTAAAGTGACGCCCTTAAATTAATACATACACACATACATATATCCAATTTACAATTTGAAGAACTATTTCACTTTTATAAATAAAAGATTGTAGAGTGTCATAAACTACCTTGTATAACCAACAATGCCATGAGATTCAAACAACCCTATATATATACACACATATCCTATACATACATCTATATATATTAAAGAAAACTAAAACTAAAGGTAGGCAAAGTTGATCCACCCCAGCATTTATTTTAGCTGAGCAATTAAAGAAAGACATTATAACAAAAGAAACCCAATTGAATTACATACATATATATCCAATTTACAACTTGAATGACTATTCTGCTTTTATTAAATAATAATAATAATAGTGTGTCATAAACCAAATTGTATAAAGCCAATAAAGCTAAGAGAACCAAACTACCCAATATATGCGTATGTATGAAAATTAAAGATAAGCAATGTTAATGCACCCCCAGCATTTATTTTAGCTCAACGTCCATCCAATTTGTATTTAATTGACAATTAAAGAAAAGAGAGTTAAAATTAAAGAAACCCAATTGAATCACATACATACATAAACCAAATTGTATAACCAACAAAGCTAAGAACATCTGTGTGTGTGAAAACTAAAGATAGGCAATGTTGCTGCAGCCCCAGAATTTATTTTAGCTCAGCATCCATCCAATTTGAATTTAATTGACAATTAAATAGAAAGTTAAAATTAAAAGAAACCCAACTGAAATGTAGGAAAAAGAAAGAAAAAACCTGAATCAGGGAAGATTGAATTGAAAGACAAACGAAAGGGAAAGTGGGCAAGCTTGAGATAAATGAAAAGCGGCAAACAAATAGGGCACGCAGTTGGGAGACCGAAGTAAGGCTTCCTTGCGACCACTGTGAACTCTTCGGCTTCCCTTTCACCCACCACTTGCTCCATTTTCTTTTTCTTTTTCACTTAGCAGCTATGGCTGTTTGTAATTTGCTCCGATGAGTAAAAATACCAGAGCAAGCTGAAAAGAGTTTCGAGAGTAGGGGTTTAACGAAGCGTTTTTAAGATGGTAGGGTTTTTCAACATATTTATTTGTTTATTTATTTTTGGGTTTAAGTTACACTAGATTTGCTCATTAGTTGGTATCTATTTAAAATACAAATTTATATAAAATTTGAGAGAATTTAGTAAAAATGTTAATATTATAATAAATAATTTTGAGAGGATTTGTTCATAAATCAAGTTATCGACCTCGAGCTCAGCTTGATCATCTTGCATGTGTATAATTTATTATATTATATAATTTATAACATACAAAAATTAAATCTATAATAATATATAATGCTATAACATAAATATTAAAAAAAGTTAAGATAATTATATATATAAATTTATTAAATGTTTAAAGAAAACAAAAAAATATATATAGGTAAATTTAAAATATTAAGTTAGTCATGTATAAATATGGGTGATATTAGACAAAATTTTATGTCTATATTTCAGGTTAAATCGAACTTGAGGTAAGCATAAAATATATTAATATTATGACAACACTCAGCTTGAATCTAACCTAGTCCAACTCATGAACACCTCTAATCACAGCCCTCAAATAATACATATAGACCTTTCGCGCAGACCCCTTTGTGAGAACCCTTATACTCGCAACTTTTTGACAAGTCTTAACTACCACATTTTATATAAGATTATTAGAAACACATCATAACACCACTCTACTTAAGCCTATAATATCAGGTTACTTGCCTCTAACTCATTAAAAACAACTCAATCCATAATATCTCGAAATAGGAGACAACGAAGTCCAAAGAAAAACCGAAGCAACCAACATTCCTTCTTCTCCTAACTTACCCATGCCTCATTTGCTCCCTTTTTCCTACTAATCCATCTTATTTCATTGCCATCCCAAAATTTAGTTCAAAATTTAAAAAACAAAAAAGAAATTGTAGTCTAATCTTGAATAATTTATTAAATAAACCTTAAATGAATAAACGAAATCATCAGTGAATTATATAATAACAATGACTTGATCGAGTTCTCGAATTCGATTAATTTAACAAATCTTATCCACAATCGATTATTTATATGCCCATTTACGATAATATTTTCAATTATTATAATATTCCAATAAGTTGATTGCTAAGTGATTATCATGCTTAACACTGGTTTGCAAGATTTGCGAATAGGTAGAAATTATTATCGACTGATTTTAGTTTCAAGTTGCATTATATCAAGCTACTGCCATTATATTAACAATATAAATGTACTCACGGTGCACATAAAAATATAAATCCACCCAATCATTTTATATAATTTTAACGTATATTAGATTTACAAATAGTTATTTTTTAATTTATTTAAAATTTAATGTTCAACAAAATATCATTTAAAAAATTACATAAAAAAGCCCCTTTAGTATATGTCTTTAGAGTTTTAGCACAGTTAAATAAATCTATACGGTACTCGTACATATAAACGAGAATTATTACTCACCGAGATTAAGAAGTCATTAATTGATATTTTAAAAATAAATAGAACGAGTAATTAAACTTGTATTGAATATGAAAAAGAGATTTTTACTCAAGTCCATTATTTTTTTTCATTCATTAATATACAATATATTGATCATCACCATTCAATTCTGTAAAAGCCATCCATCGGATATGAATGTCAAAGTCAACTTGCGAATGATAGTTAAACATATATAGGATAATAATGGCTAAAATGGTAATGGAAGGAAGCCAAACCCAAATCAGACATTACAACTTTTGAACTATGCTTGTGGAGTTTTTAAACTCAATGAATAATATACCAAATATATTCCCATAAATACATATGGGTTAATTCCACTAAATGTTCGCAAATTATTGTCCTGATTTTAAATTAGTACTCAAAACTTCAAACCTTCTAATTGATTTATCAAAGTATCAATATTATATTAATCAAGCCCTTCCATCAGCTTAGTCATTAGTTTAAGCATTACATGTCCGGTTAAATTTAACATGGAGCATATTTATATCACATGAATCAAATAATAAACACAAGTGTAGTTTCAATTCAACATGTTCAAAAGAAAATAACTCTTAAATTTTATCAAACTGTCCATGCCATAAGTACACAAGTACTTAGACTTCAGAGTTCGATTCACGTGACTCTTAAATTTTATCAAACTGTCCATGCCATAACTACACAAGTACTTAAGACTAGAGTTTGATTCACGTGCTTCAAGTTCAAACTGACATTTAACACTTAAATTGACGGCTAAGCTGATAAAAGGACCTAATTGATACAATACTAATACTACTAAGACTCAATTAGAATGTATTGAAATTTAGGAACCAAATTAAAATCAAAGATATAGTTTAGGGACGTTTTGTGAAATTAACTGTGTATCGGATAAGCAAAGTGGGAAATTTTCATACGATTAACTAGCTGGGTAAACTCTTGTATGACAAACATGGCAAGCATCAAATGTTAAAAATAAACAAAAGTATTGGTGAGGTTTAGACAGTAACAAAACAATCATAAAAAAGAAGAGATAGTGTAATGCCATTCAAATTATCATTCGAATCGAGAAACTCAAAAGGGAGGGGTTAACCTTACTTTTGATGCTGCGATTCAGATTCTAAACGATCGCTTTCTTTCTTGAAAAACTCAAATTCTTGGAGAAGTTTTGCCAGCTTTGTTGCATTCTCTTCTTGAATGTGAGATGGAACTTTTTCTTGATATCCTGATGCACTGATGATCTTCTTCAGCTTCTCCTGCTGCCTGTTAAAACAAACAATTTTGATCCTGTGAGTTATGGCAAATCTCTTGCTATATTGAGAAGATTGACCAAAATATTCGTGCCCTATCTTACTCAGACTTAAATGTAAGTGTCAGATATGAGCATGAGCCTGACACCGATATATTAAATTTTCTTTAAGTTTCTTTCCATATATTTTGACCTGAACCCAGAAACCCGACTTGATCAAACTGAATGCAAACTTGACCCAATCCATTTTGACCATAAAAAGTCAATAATGAAGTCCGAACCTGGAAACAGATCCAATTTCCAAACTGATTCAAACCTGAAGGACCTGACTCGAAAAACCCGAACCCAAAACATCCTAAATGAAGCACAAGAAATTGACCCAAACCTGAAATGAGCTGATCCCGAAATTGATCTAAACCCCAAATTACCCAGATTCAAAATTGACTTGAACTGAAAAGATTAGAAAAGTCCTAAAGCCCTAATTGACTTGGTTTATGAATTGATCCAACTCCAAACCAATCCGACTCGCCCAATTGATAGGTCTATCTGATAAAGATATATATTTTGAAGTTTTTGGAAGGTCATATCTCCATAATCACATCCGATATGTATTAAATACAGATGCCAAACATTAGTACATCAAAATAAAATGAGAAGTCTAGAATAGAAAAAAACTTACTTCAGTATTTCATCCATTTTATTCTTAATCTTTTCGCGTTCTGCTTCTGCATTTAGGGTTCCATGAACCTTAAGATAAACTTTAAGGTTTTCATTAACATTTTCAAATGCACATCCAGCTGGAGCATCATCCACACCACTTAGTAGAACCTGGAGATTGGTAATTTGAAAACATTAAAAACCGCATTTGAACACTATAATCGAAGGATAATCCAAAATTCTGAATTGGAATTCGATGCATCAGTGTTTAATATGCTGCAATACCTTGAAAGACGATAACGTGGCAAGGGTTAAGATCTCTAATTCACAAGATCTTATTATTTTCGCCACTTCATCATTTTGACATAATGCAAAAGCAGGTAACCTAAAAAAGAAAAAATTAATGCAATACAATTAGACAAAGATTTGCTGTGAGTTATGTCAAGGCAATCACAAGCCAACTCCTTTGAAGATTTGAAACAACAAAAAGAATATATATATAGTGTTTCACTTATGAACCTTTCATTCTTCTGCTTAGCAAGCAGCTCGGCCCGAAGTGACCTAAGAGACCTTACAGTGGACTCTACAAGGTCCATTTCATATTCCACCCTTTCATTTGTCCAGCTCTGCAAAGGGAAAAAGAAGCCAGTGCACAAAGACCGAAATTAAAAGTCGAACTTGCACAAATTTTTTGTTCAGTTATCATATGATTTTTCAGTTTTCAGGATAATAAAACAAAAAAATTATTACCAAAAGAAGCAGGAACTTACCTCTATTGGTGACGGGTAATCGCACATCATTATAGATTCTTTCTTTGTGTGGCTCTTTACTCCTGGAAGGCGCTGCCACAGTTCTTCTGTAATGAATGGCATAAATGGATGAAGCAAACGCAGGCCTATTTCCAAACAAGCCCAAAGAGCATCTTGTGCAAATTTCCTTTCAGAGGAAAAAGCTGGATTATCACCAGCAAAATAAGGTTTGATTGCTTCGATGAAAATATCGCAGAACTGATACTGCCACCAAGAATACACACTGGTCGTAGCATCAGAAAATTCATATGAATTTAATGACAATACAGTCTTCGATATAGCCTTGTTTAACACTGAGAGTATCCAGCGACAACTAAAAGGCATTGTCTCGGGATTTATGGTTGATGGAGGAGTATAGTCATCCGGAAGTTTGCTCATGGCAAAACGAACAGCATTCCATAATTTGTTGCACCATTGACGATAGCCAACCACTCTTAGGATATCCAAATTGATTTTATCTGACTGAAATGAAAAAATAATTTAAAAACAAAAAGGCTGAGAAGTGCAAGGTCTCTCAGAGAAGAACAATAAGTTTAATGAGAGTAGAAACATAACATAATAGAATAAGCATGTAGAAGTACGAACCTGAGCGGTGTAGGAAACAAGAGCAAACCGGAGAGCATCAGCACCACATTCAGCAATACCGTTAGGAAAATCTTTCCGCTGCCCTTCTTTGGCAGTGGCCAGCTCATTAGGATCCAAGTTACCCCCTTCAAGCCTCTTGTGAAGACCTTCAAGTGATATCCCATTTATCACTTCAAGAGGATCAATTACATTTCCCAAAGACTTTGACATCTTACGCCCATGTGCATCTCGGATCATGGGATGTAAGTAAACCTGAAAAAATGAAAATCATCTAGGGTCAATAGAGAACTTGAAGCAGTCTCATAAGAGTGCTGTACACAATTAAGCACAAGATTGCACTCACCTTACTGAATGGTACATCACCTCCCAACTTAATTCCCAACATAACCATTCGAGCAACCCAGAAGAAGAGAATGTCATGGCCAGTTTCAAGAACCGATGTTGGATAAAATGCTTTTAAATCAACTGTATCATCTGGCCATCCCAACACGGTTAATGGAAAAAGACCAGAAGAAAACCAAGTGTCGAGTACATCAGGATCTTGAGACATCTCAAACTTCTTCCCAGAATATTTCTTCCTAGCTTCTGCTAGAGCCTGTTCCTCATTGGTGGCAACTATCCAGTGATCATTATAAGCACCAAGTTCCTTCAGTTCATCATCTTCCAAAGTAACATACCATGCAGGAATACGGTGACCCCACCAAAGCTGCCTTGAAATACACCAATCACGAATGTTCTCAAGCCACCTGCATCATTTGGAAACTATCACTCACGCTATGCAGCCATTAAACCAGGATGGTGTAAGATGAATATGACATAGAAATAAAGTCAGCCATGGAGCCATTCGATGGAAACCAACAAGAATTGTTAACCTAAAATTTCTAGAAGCAATAGTTTCCTACATTTTTTAGGCCTTTGATTAATCACATTGGAGCAAGCTAATTCAAATATGAGAATGTCACAACAACAAACATAAAAAAAAAAGTCATAATACTTGAGAAGATCATTATTCTAGAACATATTAGCAGCAAGTAGAAGAAAAAATATTAAATGAGTACCTTTTCCATTCCGCAGTGTACTGTTTCGGAATGAACTCAAGCTTCCTGTTTTGATCATCCATGGCTGCATCAAGAGCTTCCTTCGCGATGCTGCTGCAGCTAACATACCACTGGGGCTTTATCATTGGCTCAATGACATCATTGGTTCTTGAACAAAGGCCAAGGCGCATCTCATTGTTTTGAGCTCCTCGATACAATTTCTGAAGATGAAGAAATAAATTAATTAATATAGAAATTATTTCCGATCATGCATTGATGAAAATAGAAATTATTTAATGCCAAAAGCTATACAATATAAACGTGCAAAAGGCAAAAGATTGGTCAACAACCTAAGGACTTTTCATGCATTCAAATTGCTCACCAATTGTGCTATCCTGAGTCCTCATTTTCCAACACAGATACATTGGACATGATTAACTTGAGAAAACTACAATGCCTAGGTTGGAGACATACTTGTATCTAACTCTCATCCCCCATGTCCATGTAACATATATCATCTATCCCACAACAAAAAGAATGTACTTGACTTATAAAGCATAACTAAAGCCTGACTTTGCTTGGATTTCAGATTTATTTTCCTTCTTACAGATAAATACACACATATATAAACTTGTATATTTTTATTCTTGCAATAGTAAATCAAACCTTATATACAATCATCATTTATCAATGTCTTATTACCCTTCAAAGAATGAAAACGTAGCTCATAAAGCGATGTTTATAGTTGTTAAATGATAACTTTACACCTCAAATTACAACTCTTGAAATGGCAAAATGCCACCAAGTCTGAAGAAATACTGAAACCCCAAAGGTATAAAAGAACCATAAATCAGGAAGCAATCATAATTACCCTCCCTTCTAGTATCTTCTTTCTAGGAATTTTAGTTGCACTTATTTAGTTATTTATTTTTTGCAGATGCCACAAGTTAACCAAATATGTCCAGACTAGAGTTCAATAGTGAAATATCATTGCATGTGAATCCAGCATAGTGGGAAAAGACCTTGAAGTTTGGAGTAGAGCATTAGCATTTTAAACCAAATGGATGCAGGTTTAATTCTTTCTACATACATAGATGGGATGCAAGGGGTGACCACACCCATAATCAAGAAATTTAACTATCAAAGATTCAATACTACTGCAGCAGAGAAAATAACACAAGAATATTTGCATGATCTCAAACTGAAAGATAACTCTTCCCATATACATATCAATAAAATCAAATACCTTCTTCTGTAATGCATCAATCACAGCCTCACGAGCCTTAAACCGTGGCATTCCAACAAAATCTGCCCCACCATTGCTATTTATTTTCCCATCATCAGTGAAAATGTTAATAAATACAAGGTTATGGCGCTTGCCCACCTCAAAATCATTTGGATCATGAGCTGGAGTTATCTGTGCAACATTGAAGGCAATGCCAAGAAAAGTAAACAAAACAAGGAAAGATGCACAGTTAGCAACAGCATCTCAAAATCTATGATAAAACTCTTTACCTTTACTGCACCAGTTCCAAAAGTTGGATCAACTAGAATTGCATCACAGATTATAGGAAGTTTTCGTCCGTTGAAAGGGTGAATGGCAAATTTCCCGTGCAGATGACTGTACCTCTTGTCTTCCGGATGAATAGCTATAGCTGTGTCGCCAAGCATTGTTTCTACCCTAGTAGTGGCAACAACAATTTCACCCAATTCTCCCTCCAAAGGGTAAGCAAAGGAGGTCAACACTCCAAACTCCACTGGTTTTTCATAACTAGGTACCTTTAACAAAGTTCTTTCTTTGATGTCCGTATAATCTACCTAGAAACATGGAGCAACTTCAAGAGAAGTAGCAAAAGATGCAGAAGAAAAAAAATTTACCCAAAAATTGAATTACCTCTATATCAGAGATAGCAGTTCGCAAGATACAGTCCCAATTGACTAACCGTAAATCCCTGTAAAATGCATGGAGAAATGAAGAGGCAACATATTTGAAAAACAAAGGATTGTGCTTAAAGGATACCAATCATTCTAAATGCTATGAACTTCATTTTTACTGTCAGCAACACAAATTTCATCAAATCACAGAAGAACAGAAATCATTCAGCATAAAACATGCCTATAAATAAGACCCTCCTTATAAAGCCGATTGAAAGCCTCCATCACAGCCTTTGACCTCTTCTCATCCATTGTAAAGCACTGGAAAAAATAAATAAATAATATAATAAAAAAGAAAAACCAGCAAGAAACATGAGAAGCTATTAATAAAACAGCTAAAGAAAAATTTAACCATATAGCCATGGCCCATCAGCCAATATGAAAAGAAAAAGTTATACTATTAAAGGTTGCCATTCATATTTTACCTCACGGGACCAATCAAGGGAGGCACCCAAACGTCGTAATTGTCCCAGAATGGTACCACCATACTCATCCTTCCACTTCCAAACCTAATAATTGCAGTATCAATAAAAGGCCATAAAGATGTTATATTTGCAGAGCAAATCAATAGCTCCATCTTAATTTCAGAGTTAAAACTCAGAGAAACTCAATTTCAGAGTTAAAACTCACTTCATTTACAAAATTTTCGCGACCAACATCATGCCTGGTTAAGCCTCTTTCACGCTTTAGCTTTTTCTCTACAACCACCTGAAAAATTCAGATATTAGAGCAACTTCAAGTCATACTTGTCTATATCAAACAAAAAGCAAAATGGAGTAACTTAAATATAACAAAATGAAACTTAAGCTTTAACTGATCCAAAAAAATACCGAAGGAACACAACCTGTGTAGCTATCCCAGCATGATCCATGCCAGGTACCCACAATGCATTGTATCCAGACATTCTTCTCCAACGAATGATCGTGTCCTGCATGAAATAAATGAAATACAATGAAAAAATTGCCAATAAATATTAGCAGCAGTAGCATTACACTATGCAACCTCTATGGCACAAGTCAGTGCATGGCCAATGTGCAGAGCCCCAGTCACATTTGGTGGAGGAAGAACCTGCAAAATCAGTCAGGTTATTAAAGAATCATCACTTTAGTTTGAAAAAGGGTAAATAAAGAGAATTGGGTGAATTCCAGTTTGATTCATACAATCACAAACGGTGGTTTTGAGCTGCTTGCATCAGCCTGAAAAAACCCAGATTTCTCCCACCAAGCATACCATCTAAACATACAGAGACAAAGAATGCAATAGTTGAAACAAAAATTAACTTTAAAACATATCTAATCTACCAATTGTGAACTTTTTCAACACTTACGATTTCTCCACAGAAGCTGGACTATATTGCTTGGCCATCTGATTAGATAGTCTTTTCTTCTCGCCTGAAGGAGTCTCTGGATCCACAAAATCCTCTGGATTCTCATCATCTGCTTCTCGCTTGGCACTCTTCTTTGCACTCTTTTTTGGAGCATTCGATCCTTGTTGTGCCTTTGTAGAATCACAAGAAAAAAAAAACACTCATTGATTTCAACATTGCTAAAATCAAAACAAAACTAGCTACATCTAGCAAACCATGTAATCCATGGGTCATATCTCATGCTTCTCATGCAAACCGAATAACATAAACACAAATTAACTTGTTATGTTAATCATGTTTAAAACAAGTTAATCAGTGCCCTATTTTCGAATCGTATCCAAAGTTGTGAGGCCTAAAACTAATTACACGCACAGTTTTACAAGTTCTTAAGCAGATTTTGACTTGCAGTTACCTTAAGTTTGGCTAACTCAGCTTTTTCTAAGGCCTTCTGTTTCTTCAGTTCCTTCTCCTTCGCCTATCACCAAAAGAAAAAAAAAACCATAGGTAAAGATAAATAACAATAAACGAATCCAGATTTGGAAGTAATTAAACTAAAATGAAAAAAATAATAACAAATGAACCTTTTCTTCTTTCTTTTTCTTTCGTTCGAGCTCTTCTTCAGTCAAAGGCTTCCTATCCGGTTGCTGAGACTGCAAATTTAATCCAAAAAAATTACAAGAAATGAAAAAAAATCAATGAAATGAGAGAATTAGTGATAGATAAAAAGTAATGACGAAAAACGAAGTAAAGGAAGTACACTAACCATGGCTGCTGAGCTTTGATGCGAAAGAGGAAACAGAGCGGCGTCCAATAGAAAGGGTGTGGGCTTCGAGGGCCTGCGTGCGTTAGTCAGGGTTTTTGTTACGTGCTTAAGACCGATAATAAGTGAAAGAGAAACCATAAAACAAGCCGAATAAGTTTAGCGTTTTATTTCGTTTTTATTTATGGAATTTTCCGGGGTAAACCACACTGTAGTCACCTATTGGTAAATTTATTTATTTTATCACTTAACTATAAAAAATTACAAAATAATCATTTAAATATTTAATTTTATCTTTTTTAGTCATCAAAGGTTAAATGGTTAACATAAAAATGACAAGAAAGCTTTTAAATTTTGCATAATAGCAAATTTAACCCTTTATACATTATGTTAATTTAATTTTAATTCTAAAAAATTAACTCTCAATCTTTACATATTATATAAATTGGTCTTTTTTACAGTTTTACTTTCTTTCCAAAAAACAAACTTTTTAATTAAATTTAATTAAAAATATACAAAAAAATGAAACACAAAAAAATCCAAGTTAATAATTTTACTCTTATCTTTTTCTTTTAAAATTAACGGTCATTGTCAGAAATAAAAGCAATATTGCAAAAAAAATAAAAATCAAATTATATAATGTGTAAATATTGAGAGTTAATTTTTTTTAGAATTAAGACTGAATTGATATAATGTATAAATGTTGAGGATTAAATTTACTATTATATCTATTTTAGAAGTTGTGAATTTATATTTCATATTTAATGCACTAACAGCTTGTAAATTCATACGAAATGATGTGTTCTTATATGTTTTAGTACGAGTGTATAGTATTGATGGTATAATAATTTATTTGGCATTCAAATTTTAAAAAAATATCATTTTAGTCCTTTGTTTAAATTTTCACTTCCTTTAGCCCTTAAACTTGTGATATTTATCAAATCACCCTAAAATGGATTGTCACGTAGATGCTATATCAGTAATTAATTAAATTTTAAAAATTTAAAAATTTAAAAAAACCAAATTAAATTATTTAAAAAAAATTATAAAAATATTTTTTACTTTTAAAAATTAATTAATTGCTATCGTGGCATCACAATACCTAGAACTATTCATAGTCCCTCCTCGATTCAAAAATAGGAGTATAATGCGCTTCAGCGCATTCGAATACATGCCATCATGCATTGACAATAATACCCATGCTAATCGAGCTAAGACTTAATCAACCATTATAACAATTTTTAATTATTATGCCATCTTTCCGTTACCTAGTCAACAAGACTGATGATAAAAAATAAATACAATTAATTAAATGATTATTTTATAATTATTTTATAATTTAATAACTAAAATAGAAAATTTAACCATAATTGATTTCCTACAATGTAGTTTAACATGTAATAATTAAATATATATTATATTATATTTTTATATTTTTATTATATTTTTTAGTGTTTACATTGTAATATTACATTATAAATTAATTTTTGACATAAACAAAATATAATAAAAATATTACATGTTTATAAATAGAATTAGATACAACTCAGCTCAAATGTTAAAAAGCTTGCAAAATTATAATCATTATCACATATAGGGTTAGATTGAATTGAATAACGTTAATTGGATTTAAATATGTATAAAAAATAATATTACTAACTTATTTTTAATTAGAATAAACTATTAAAATAGTCACTTTTGTTTACTTTAAGTTACATTTCAATCATTTATGTTTGAAATGTTACGTTTTAGTCACTTACGTTATCGTGTTGTAACATTTTAGTCATTGAGCTGTTAATTGCTGTTAACGTATAATGGTGAGCTGACGTGACACATTAAATCATCATTTCAAACAAAAATTTTAGATTAATTTATTTGGTCCCCATACTTTTTTTCATTTTGAGCAATTTAATTTTTTTTATGTTCTTTTAATTTATTTTTCATTCTCTTCTCTTCTACTTCTCTCTCTGTTTTATTTCTTTCTCTATTTATTTTAACATAATTTTTCTATATTTTCCATTTGCTAAAACTAATCCATATACTTATAATTTTTTGAACAATTTAATTTTTTCAAGTGAAGTGAATTTGTGGACTAATTTTAACAAATAAAAAACATAAAAAAATTATGTTAAAAAAGATGAAAAAAGGAAGAAAAAAAATAAAGAAGCAGAAGAGAATGAAAAAAGAAAAAGAAAAAAAAGAAAGTTATAAAAACACAAAAGAAGAAAAAAATGTATCAATTTACTCTTACACCATTAACAACAATTAATGGCTTAATGACTAAAATTTTACAATACAATAACGTAAATGACTAAAATGTACATTTCAAACATAAGTGACTAAACTATAACGTGAGACAAACAAAAATGACTATTTTAGTAGTTTACCTCCAAAAATATTTAGAGCATACAAATATGTGTGTAATTAAATATTAATGCTTCTTATTTTAGAAAATTTCTCTACATTCCAAAATTCCAAATCATAGAACCATAAACACATCCACATATATATATCAATATTTTCTTAAAACCAAAACACAATGTATGTATTGATACAAGAACCAAAACCTTAAATCACCATTATAGTTAACTATGATTTTCAAAGTGATAATAAACCATGAAATATGTAAAACTAGTTCATCCCAAAACTTTCAGATCTATAATATCGTAGCTGGTTAGAAATGAGCTTTCCGTTTTCGAGCAGTGTACTTCGTGTCAGGGGGCACGACATTCCCTTTCCTTCTCATCTGGTCCTTCTTCCTCAACACCCATTCTCTGCCCTTGCCTTTCTTGTTTACTTTCTGCTTTTTCCGAGGTCTATGCCTGTCCGAAATGCAAACCTGCAACAAAACACCCAAAAACACAACAATGACATATAAGTAGTTGCAGTCATTGTGGCCGCAGAAACCGAAGCAACAACGAGCAATGTACTAAACTTCGTAAACCACTTATTTATTTCGTTCTCCGGGAAAAAAAGTACAGGCCTTGACTAGTATAGGGCAATAAAGCATGTAATATGATACATATATATACATATATATATAGGCTCACCGTCTGATTTTCTTCATCTCCACTGCTCTCATCATCAGAACAACTCTCTCCGTCTTCACCTTTTCCACTGGGAACCGCAGAGCTGACAGATGGTGGGCCACAAGTAAGGACAAGGTATTCTTTTCTCTTCTTGGTACTGGCGGAAGACAACTAGTTAGTGTTAGAGTGCTTAAAATGATACAACAAAATGTCCATCTATCCATATATTTAAAAGAAAGGGTGTTCTATTGGAACTCTCTCCTATGTTCATGAATGCATATTTTCACTGAAATTATATTCCATGCGATAGGAGCGATAGCACCTTTCCCTAAACTAGTGCAACGTTGTTTGAACTAGACTGGGCTGGCCAGTCAGACCGTGAATAGGCCAAGGTACCAGTTCGGAGAAGGGCATCAAATCAGTATGGACCAGTTGAGCTGAATTTTTAATACATAATTTTTAAATTTTTAAGATTCTTTTCATGATTTCTTTAATCGAACCAGACAGACTGGTCGGACCGATGAACCGGTGGCCTGACCAGTTCAACCACCGGTCCAGTTCTGAAAACCATGCACTAACAAAGATACAATAGATGGATAAATCTAATATAAACAAAAACGAAAATGCAAAGTACGAGAGGCATAAGGTAAAAAGAAGTGGAATGCTAAGATACAAATGCCCGCAAGGACATAATAGCAGGAAAATAACACCAGTAATCATGAAATGTCGATAATTTCATGCAATACATTCCATTGCCTCTGAATAAACGAGACTGCAAATATTGATTCCATTAAAAGCAATGGAACAAATCGTATGATCCAATTGGAGGCATAAACAATCAGATCTAAAACAAGTTCATCATGAACAAGAAAAAGGAATAGAAGCAAGTGTATGTATAGCTGTCATTAACTCAAACAATCCATCCCACCAAACACATATATGGACACGAAGAAAGAAGGCAATTGTAAAGCCGATCATAAATAGTTCATATGGGATCGCAATATACCTATGTGGGTAATCGACAACCACGCCACCAGCAAATCCAGAGCGCATTGCGTAACTCAAAATTAGCTCACGTTGGGCTAGATTTTCAGGATATACTTGGAGCACTGCTCTAGCTCCCCTTGCTAAGCATCTATATAATGATCCGAAAAAAGCCCTAAAAGATCAAATCAACCATATTAAATTTACTGAAATACATTTCCCATTTACAAAAAACTAGATACATAAAAACCATTAACATACTTTAATCTCAATCTTGGCTCGTGAGAGGACTTGTCAGCATTGCATAACCACTGCATGCCAAAGCAACAAAAGGAGAAAAGAAATCATGAGCAAGAATATGAAGTCTTTAAACTGCTTCAGTTTAAACCAATTACAAGAACGCTTTGGAGAACAAATTGCAGGCTTAAGTCACATTAATCCTCTCCATAAAGAGAAATTTTGCACCCAAAGAAGAAGTGCTGACCACATAACATTTTAAGATAAATGATTGTTTCTTTCTCTGCAAATCTCCAATCGACATTTCAAAGACTTTTATTGTAAAAACTATGAGACACTGTATGGTAAACTTATTTGCAGGCTCCCACTAGAAGCAGGGTTCTGGGAAGGTCACAATATATGCAGCATTCTCTATATTTACTCAGAGAGGTTGTTTCCGGGTTTTAAAGGGGCGAATTCAATTAGATTTAATACTATAGCAAGTGCATTCTTGATAACGATTGAAACCCGAAAATTTAAGACAGACAAACAGAAAACCGAGGCTCCCATAAGATGTAAGGGGATTTCCAAAGTAACATACATTCAAATCAATAACAGTTGAAATGGTAATCTGATCCATAATGAATTAAGTTTTTTTCATACACAAGGCAAGACTTACAGAATTCAGAATATTCGAAGCATGGATTTGAACTTGAATATATGAAAACGGTGAAGCAAAATATTGACCAAAAGCATACCTGAACAGCAGAGATACTAATAGCTCCATCGATAACTCCAGGTCGAAGTCCTAAGCCCTGAAAATTAATATAGTATAATGAAGTCTTCATTTAAGAAACATGTCCGAAAACAGCTACAATAACATCGGTTTTGAAGATATTTAAGAACTTGGTAATTTACCTGACCCATATCACCAAGTAACAAATCCCCTTCAACCTCATTTTGCAAAGCAACATCTATAAATCAAAGCCCAGAAAAAAAAAACTTAAAATAATTTATTACAAATGTGTCAAAAAATTAAGTTTCAACAACAAAAAATAAGAATTAAACTTACTAAGCATTGATTCAGAAATATCTAAACCAATCCATTGGTGACCATTCTCAGTTATTGTCTCCCCACTAAGCCCTGATCCACAACCTAAAATAACAACAAAATATTACAAATTAAATATTAAAAAAAGGGTAATTTCATTTTATATTATTTTTGTTTGAGCAGAGAAATAAATATATATACCGATATCAAGGAGCAACCTTGGGACTCCATCATCGGGCAAAGCCAGAAGTTCCAGTGCTCTCTCAGAGAGCTTTGTCTATTTATTTTTTTACAAAAAAAAAACCCAATTTTCAATGCTTAGTAATTTCAGCTGCTAATAAAATTATACACAAAATAAAAGGAAAAATAACTGCAAAGTGAACCTGTATTTCAGCAATACGAGATGAGGAAGTGTATTTTCGAGCTTCTACGTCGTCGTAGAAAATCTCCGGCGGGGCTTGCAATTCAGGCCGACTCGACATCCTATAACTCCGGCGGCGGGTATGCGACGGCAACGCGAGGGAGTTTGAGGGTGTGAGAAGGGCGGCTGGAGTTTTGAAGGGTTAAATACTATATCCTTTGTGGAGGATCAACAGCTTAAACCCAAAACTACTTTTTTTCCATTTAAAGTTAAGGGTTAATTCAGAATATGTCCTTCAACTATGGAAATTTTTTTAAATTGGTCCTCAAGTTTCAATACAATTACACTATATTAATAAACTATCAATTAAGTCTTATCTTGTATTACAAGATTTAGGGTGAAATATAAAATATTTGACCAATTTATACTTTATTTTTATTATATTAATAAATTATCCTTTTTTCAAATAAATTTGTCTAATTAAAAAACAAATATTAATGTTTCGGTTGATTCGAGTTAAGTTTTTAAAATTAACGGGGTCGATATAGAATAAACCCACCCCCGACTTCACTGGGATACTTACAAAATTATCTCTCTTTATATTTTTATTTACGATTTAACTCTCCCGAGACTTTTGTCCCACTGCCGCCTCTGTTTAGTCTTTAGTACCCTAAAACCCTAAAATTATCAGTGATTTTCGTTATTCCTTTGATCCTTTCGCCAATATCCAACGCCATCTCTGTCTTCACCATTTTCAGTCGCGATCGAAATCTGTTGGGGCCTGGGGGTTTCGTTTCTCCATACAAATCGACACAGTGAAAGCAGGTTATTCTTCACATTCTCTTTTTACTTTTTCTTGGATAAATTTATTTGATTTTCTCTGCTGAAAAGAAACATATATATTTGTATCGAGTAAGCAAATTCGTTGGCAAATCAAAATTTTTGAGGAGTTCATTGCATTGGCAAATCTTTGATTCACCACTGTTTTATAAATCAAAATAATTGAGTGAATTGTTAATTAAAGAATTGGTTTGAAGCAATGAAATGAAATAAAATTCGGGTCGGGGGACGCGTGTAGAATTTCGGGTCGGGGTCAGGGCAGGATATGTTCTGAGTTAGTGAAATTTAACTTAAAAAGTTTCTAATTCTCTACCAGTTAGTAATTCTGTTTATATAATATGCTTAAGCTCCAGTTCTCTTTAAATGATTCATATTCTGTTGAATTTTGGATGTTATTATTCAATCCAAACATGGGATAAATGGTGGGTTGTTTCCAAATTTGCTAATTACTTAACTATAAGTTATAAGAATTTTATTTGTATCATCTTCTTAATTGTAGAGGACTCATTTTTTTTATGTTACTTGGATTTGGAGCAAGTGTATATGCTCAATTTTGTATAAGTTTTTTTCATTTTTATATACCATGTTTGCTTTGGAGAAAATGAAGAATCCGGGTAATATAGATCATACTATTTTAAGTAGAAAGTGAATGTGAGCTTTTTTGTAGGCAATCGTTGTAGCGGAATGGCTCTCAGGCTGGTAACTAAGAATCTCAGCAGTCGAATTTCGCCCAAGCTGTGTTCTGCTTCTCTGTTACATTCACATGCCACAAGTTTTGGTATTTCTCTGCCTTTTTCTTTCTCTACAGAAAAATAAATAAAAGAAAAGAAAGAAAATGAAATATTGATTCTTGCTTATTTGATTTATCTATTCAATTTTGCTCATCAATTATTTGAAATGCTTAGCATATCTTTATGCATGTTCTCAATGTCTTCATCAATACCTTTGCGATTCTTCCCAGAGACTTTATGTGGTTTTGTTTGTGCCTTGAAACATGAAGATCTGAATTACTGTAGGCAACTTCACTTTAGATGGAAATATGACACAATATTTTGTAGCACACAAATTGGAAAATAGATGGCTGATGTGAAAACCATGGAAGTATAGGTTTCGGAAGTAGCTATTTCTTATCACAAAAAGGTCAACTATGCATATTTCGTATCCATATACCAGATGCATATATGCGATTTTCTTTGCTCTTAATGCTCAAATCTCAAATACTTCACCCTATACATGTATCTGAATTCCTACAATCTCCCTTGTGTCACAATCATTATGAATTTTACCAGTGTTATGTTTTCAGGGTTTAAAGAAGTACGAGAAGAAGAGAAAAGCCAAATGGTTGGTAAAGTCTTTAGCAATGTTGCTTCAAACTATGATCTCATGAATGACTTTATGAGTGGTGGACTACATAGACTGTGGAAGGATAGGTTGGATTTTGTATGCATTTTTGTTCGTATTATTTCACTTTTATCATCTTGTTGCTTTCTCTACTTTACGTCTTCTGCCCAATTTATCAGATTGGTTTCCAAACTGAGCCCATTTCCAGGAATGAAACATCTTGATGTAGCTGGTGGAACAGGTAGGCTTTCTTTGTTGAACGAAGTATATGTGCATTTCTTGCAGTGGATAAAGCATAAACACCGGCAAACAATAAATATGGTGAGGTTACGGGAAAATATAAGAACTGCAAAAGTGAAAAAAGAATTAGGCTAGCTGTTGTAGTTCTATTGGTTGGATGATTAATTCGGGCAATATGAGTATAATGAATAACACTCATAATACTATGTCCTTGAAAGTGAATCTTAGCTCCTTAAAATGAAATTTATCTGTCATTTTCTAGTGTAAAATCAAACGAGACAAGTTTGGGGTGTTACTATGCTTCATTCTATTTTCTTGATGTAAACTGAAGCTGTATTCCTTAGGTTAAAAATGCTGAATGTGCAGGTGATGTTGCTTTCAGGATTCTGGAAAGTGTTAACAGCATCAAACGCAGAGCATTACAAGATCCACTCAATGATGACCTACAGGAAGAAACTCGGATATATGTCTGCGACATCAACCCAAACATGTTAGATGTTGGAAAAAATCGTGCCCTAGAGAAAGGTAAATAAAAGAATAAGCTTGTTGTTAAATGGATTATATTTTATCTCCTAAAGGTGAAGAATTATTTGGGAGGGAAATTTTGTGCGTCACCTCAATGTTACTATTTCTTTTCTTTTTTTTTTATCCTGTTTCCCTGTGCTTTTAGGTCTTGGAGAAGACAAATCTCTTGTATGGGTGCAAGGAGATGCAGAAGCCCTAAGTTTTGAAGATAATTCAATGGATGGTTATACCATTGCATTTGGAATTAGAAATGTCACCCACATAGAGAAAGTTCTTTCTGAAGCTTATAGGTAAACTTCAAACTTTTGACCTCCCTTTCTTTTGGTTCATAGTGACATTTTCTTTACAGAACCATCTGATATATTCTAATTCCCTCTAAGAAACCAAGCCCATGTAGATAAATTGTAGAGACCGGTACTATAACTTGTTTAGAAAAGGGACATTTTCTTTCTTGTGACCAACAGTAATCATGGCTTTGAGTAAGTGATTAAGGAACTGAATATTCTGTAACTTTTGGTGAAATAAACTGTAGAGCATTCTCTTTGCTTTACAACTAATACTCAAAAGTAGTACCGCGGTAGACTGCTGGATTATGACTTGAATTCATGGGGTTAGCAAATTTCCCAGGAGCATCTATGCATGTATGTCCTCGAGCTTGCTGTATTCTCAAACCAGTTTATGTATGAGATGAATTATGAAGATAATTAGAAAACATGGTAAATGAAATATGAAGCTGATTTCATCTATTTGTTATAATAACTTGCTGTGGTTTTCATGCTGCTTATTTCTAAGTTCGTGGTTCACTGGTTCGGCAAAAACTTGTGTCTTTTTCATTTTCATTTTCATTATAGGTTAGACTAAGAATTGGTGTTAATTCTATTCTGTGGCATACTTGTGAAGTTGATTCTATGCAAAGAGAAATAACATTCCATTTCCAACTTCCTTTTCTTTGTTCACAATCTCGTAATTTTAAGAATTCGCTACCTGTTTTGTGCTGTGGACCTACTTCCATGCAGTGGCACAGATTGTTCCATAGCTGAATATGGTTTGTGTTATGAATTATAGTGTCTATAATGTTGGTGCCCATCTCTCTCTCTCAGGGTTTTGAAACGGGGAGGAAGATTCCTTTGTCTCGAACTGAGCCATGTTGACATTCCTGTATTTAAGGAACTGTGAGTATCCTTCACCCTTTTCATATTGAATGCAACTGTTCGATAAAAAGTTCTTTTAGAACATAAACGATCTATGCACGTTCCCTAAAGAGTGAAACTTTTGTTAAGACTATACCTTTTTGCTTTATATAAATTTTCATGAATGCAACTGTTCGATAAAAAGTTCTTTTAGAACATAAACGATCTATGCAAGTTCCCTAAAGAGTGAAACTTTTGTTAAGACTATACCATTTTGCTTTATATAAAATTTCATTTAGCTACTTTGTTCTTGCAAATATTTTACTTAACACAATAGAGTAATTTTTCTACCATACTAAATAACCTTTTAAGAAAGTGATAAATTCTAGAAAATAAAAGCTGGAGAATCTTTGACATGATTCAGGTTTAAATTACATGCCAAATAAACTACTAATTGTAGACAACTAGTACATCAATGGAATCCTCATTTTCCAACTAATAAGTATCCATCTTGTTAACTTTCAAAAATTCATGTGAGATTTCATTTTACAGCTAGTCTTAGTGGAGCTTTCTTTTGGCACTTTATGTATGTTCTTCATATTTTATCAGATTCAGGTTACTTTAGCCTTATTCTAAGAACTTTTTGCCCTTCATGCAGGTATGACTTTTATTCTTTCTCTGTTATCCCACGACTGGGAGAGATTGTTGCAGGTGATAGAGAATCTTACCAGTACCTAGTTGAAAGTATCCGCCGTTTTCCACCACAGGTCATAATTCAGTCCTCCATACCTTCTTATCACTTCTGAGTAATATGCAATTAATTACTTGATTCATTTTCGATTACCTGGAAAATAAGTTACTTCAAGGTGGCTAGAAATCTGGAACATAAAGTATGAAATTCTGGGATTTTCATTTCAAGTGAATTGCTCAAGTTTTTCTGGAGTTATCGGTTCTGTATTCATCAGTGATCCTAATTTCAGCTCCGCTGTCTTGCCATGAAATAGTTATGAAAAATTCATCAATGCAGGAGAAGTTTGCTTCAATGATTGCGGATGCCGGATTTCAGAAGGTCGAGTATGAAAATCTTGTCGGGGGCGTGGTTGCCATTCATTCCGGTCTAAAAATTTAATGGTATATCAAGCAATTCTTTGTTTGACTTTTTATAATAACTGAACATTATCGGCATTCTTTGCAACGAACTGCCGCTGCCTGCTTGCTTCTGTTCAATCTAGATGGAATGACATCGTGAGATCTGTTATGCATTTTCAGCTTTGTTTTATATTTCTACTAATGCAAGAAAGTTCACTGCACTGTACAGTACTTTATGTGAAATAAATATTCTCACTTTGAAGTTTTCCCTATTATTGAAAGCAAGTTTTGAAGATTCCAGCTTTGATGTAAGAAAACAACATCCAAATATTTTTAAGATTCGATCGTGAAATTTATCAATATAATTTTGAGTTTATTTAATGTTTCTATCATATCGGTTTAAAATAATATTTATTAAACGATAGAAATTTTTTTACATCAAACAAATGATCAGAAATTTTTAATTTACATCAAATTTAATATATATCATTTATATGAATGAAATTTAAAACTAAAGTAATTTACACAAATTTTACTTCAATTTAAAAATTAATAAAATATATTGATTTTTAAATCTATTAAATTAAATTAGTTCAATTAAATCTATTAAATCAAAGTAATTAAATTAAATCTATAAAATAGGTTTAAGTATTTGTTTTTTATTTTATTTTTGGTGTGAAATAAAAAGAAGCAAATTACATCAAATTAAATTGCTCAAAAACGCCACTTGCTTTGTCTTGTTGTTATAAAACTCTTAAAACTTCATTTCAAACATCATTGAAGACCTATAAGCTAGACTTCCACGCTAAACTCAGTTTCGTCAAACCGATCCGTAATTATGTTATCTTTTTTAGGTGTATACTTAATCCACCATTGTCCTTCAAATCTCATAACACATTGGACTCTCTTAAGTACATTGATATTTGAATCCTCCAACCTATTACCGGTCAAAGCTTGGACCACATCTAGATTATTTGTATGAATCGTGACTCATTTATATCTTTTGCTAAGCAGAACAAATAGTTCATCTAGAATATCCCAGAGTTCCGCCTCAAAAAGTGCGCATCTATCCAAATATCGTGGCTCGTTTATAACCTTCAGATTTGATTCATGTAATAATCAGAACTTAAAAATTCTTGAATCATTCAATCAGCTTGTTTTTAAACTTGATAAAAGAAAATAAATCAAATTTTTTTTATATAATTTTATTTCATGCAAATGGTAGACAATACATTGTTGCTTAACAATAAAAATAGCAAAGACATTGATTTGAAGCAGGTATCCCAGCAATATCCAAGCAAAAACCATGTCCATCTTGAACCCCTGGATATTTAAATTCACAATTTTGTTCACAACAATCATCACTGCAATGCTCACTGCAGGGTCCTATTCCCACATTGCAGCTTTTAGTTCCCGGCCCCTTGCATTCATACACGCATTTGCATATTCCGTTTTCATCACATATTCCTTTCCCATTCTTTGAAGTTTGACATTTAAAATCGCAATTCTCATCACATTTCCCCAATTGTTCTTCACATACTGCACAGTTTACTTTACCTATTTTTACAACAAAAAAAATGTACTTAAAATTGTTAGAATAGGATTGGACCGATCAGTACATCAATCCAGTAGAAGAGATCAAATCAGTTAACTCATAAATTTATGTGAATCAATTGAATCAGGCAGAGAAATATAATTATAATACCTGAGGTGAATAGGAGAAGGATGGCAAAAATATATAATAGGGAAAAGGATTTAATCATTTTTTTATAAAACTTTCAATTATTTTATCTGGTTTTGTTTTGGTACAAAAGATTGTTATATATGCAAAAAAAAGAGTGGTCCAATTTGAGCAATTAATATTTTTGAGCAATAAATTTATTCTTTAATTGGTATTTTATATCATTTAAGGAAATCAACATATAAATATTTTGACTATTGAGAGTTGCAAATATAAAATTTTTAATACGACCCAATGTTTATTATATATTGTCACTCGTTAGTGTGGAAAAAATAAATTACTTTTAATAAATAAATTTGAAATAGGCTGATTGAGTCATAACTCGATTAGTATGGGTATTGTTGTTAATATAGGAGGATGTGAGTTCAAGAACTCTGAAGGGTATTATTCTCTTATTTATGAGTTAGGAAGAGACTATAAATAATTCTAAATATTGTATAAAAAAAACAGATATAATTGAACATTGCCGCAAACATTAGAAGCTATAAACAATAACGTAAGACGAAAGCAAAGTAACACTTTTAAACTAACAAAAAGACCACTAATGGCCAAGTTTATGGCGTCTGCTATAAGATGCTTCATAAACGTGTCTGAACAGTTGAGATTCCTCCCTTATTTTCAGTGATGCGGAGTTACTAAGATAATTGAATTTCAAAATTTTCCAATTTGTATACTTACATTTTCAAATTAGTCCTTCTAATATTTTATGTAGACAATGGGGACTGTAATTGCTTGTTGTACCAAATTTTTACTTATCCTTATATTTTACGAATTTAAAAATTTGGGTAAACTACAAAAATGGTCATTTTTATTTGCCTCAGATTACGTTTTAGTTATTTATGCTTGAAATGTTACATTTAGTCACTTACGTTATCGTTTTGTTACGATGTGGTCACTCGACCGTTAAACTTCGTTACCTCTCTAGTGGCGGTCTTACGTAGCAGTCCAAATGAGTTTTAAATGTCAACTTAGATGTCCTGTGTGGTAGTCCAAATTAAATTTATTTAATTAAAAACCTATTTTCATCTCAG
This sequence comes from Gossypium hirsutum, assembly GCF_007990345.1. NCBI lineage: Eukaryota > Viridiplantae > Streptophyta > Magnoliopsida > Malvales > Malvaceae > Gossypium > Gossypium hirsutum. Next base: position 2,179,293 of record NC_053444.1, read on the forward strand.
CAACTAAACATCCAAGTTGGCATTTAAAACTCATTTGGACTACCACGTAGGACTGTCGTTAGGGAGGTAATGGATTTTAACGGTAGAGTGACCACTTCGTAATAAAACGATAATGTAAGTGACTAAAACGTAACATTTCAAACATAAGTGACTAAAATATAATTTAAGGCAAACAAAAGTGACTATTTTTACAGTTTACCCGAAAATTACAATCCAATGTGTAAAATAGTTTCCTTTATGATATGTGATTTATGCTAGGTGTTTTTAGAGAACCATACTCTAGCATTAGTCTAGGAGAAATGCCATTATAGTTAACTACGATGTACATCGATTTACCCTTCACACAATTTGAAATTTGATGTAGAAAGGACTAAAATTTAAAATTATATATAAACTTTGAATTAATCAGGGGTGAAGCCAGAAAAATTTTTAGAGGGTCGAAATTAAATTGTATGTTTTTACGATAGTAAAAATATAATTTCACCATTTTAATATTTATATCTTTATAATTTTTAAAGAATTAACTCAAAATTTTATCATTTTTATGGGGGGACAAAGTGTAATTTTGTCGTTACTAATTTAAATATTTATAAAATTTAAAGGGACCTAAATGGAAAATTTTTCATTTTAGGGCTGGTTACGCCCCTTGAATCAATGTGTATTATTATATATGAATTTTGAATTTGTACAATTATATATATATATATGTATATATATAAGATTTTTATTTGATTTAATTTTCACAAATTGTTTACACAATTATTATTATAGAATCATTTTACGTTTACATATTACATAAAAAGATGATTATATTTATCTAATATATAAATAAATTGATGTATTTATTTCTTTAAATGTATACGGTTAAATCAAAATTAAATATCATGTATACATCTGAAGCACAATAAAAACTTCATGTATATGATTATACCAAATTAAAATTTATGTATCAAATTGTGTATTAAATTAAAATTCATGTGTAATTTTAAGATTTATTCTAACAAAACAATCACCAACAATAATCCAAAACCCCAAATATAAGAACATGATTAAAGGAATCTTGGTAAAAGTACCATAAAAGTCCCTATATTAGTAATTAGATTGTATTTTTACCCCTCTACTAAAAATATATTATATTTAATATTCATTACTTTGTTAGAATTAATTTTTAAGATATAAATGATTATATAATAAATTAAGCATATTTTGTCAAATTAATTAGGAGCATTTAATCTTGGATTATACAATGAGACTTTGTTTAAATGCATCACTTAAAATTTTTTTATTAGTTTCTGTACTTTACTAAACTTAAAGGTTTAGTCCGTATATTTTAATTTGATTAATTTTAGTTTACGTACTTTTCGAATTTTGAAATTTTAGTTCTGACTCAAACAGTAGTAGTTAAATCCGTTTGGTTAAATTCAATTACTAGTCTTGTACTATACGTACAGTTATAGATTTAGTCAATTTTCTCAAATTGGATCATTCTAGGCTCCTATACTTTTTGAAATTTGCCGCATCGGATTTTGGAAATGCTAGTTCTTAACTTAATGAATTTAACAGTTATCATTTGATGATAATTTTAATTTTAAAAATTGAAAAGTACAAGAACTAAAAATGACCAAATTAAAGTACAATGATTAAATCTATAACTTTCATAAAGTACAAAGGACTAATAATAGAATTTAACCAAATGTGTCCATCGACTAGGGTTTTTTTTTCTTAAATAAGCATTACAAATTGAATTATGAAATATTTAAAATTTAAATTATAATTTAATAAACACAAATTGTTTTATCTAAATTTAATTATAAAGTAAAAATATCAATATAAAAAATAATTATTAATATATTCTAGCGTAATAACTACTGAAATGATATTTTTAGTATCTAAGTTTAGTTTCAATATTCAATTTGGTACTTGAATTTTTTTGTTTTAATTTAGTACTCGAATTTGGCTTCAATATTCACTTTAGTACCTAAATTTTTCTAATTTTATACTTGTACCTTTCTTGTCCCAATTAAGTACCTGAGTTTGGCTTTAATGTTCAATTTGGTGCCTAAACTTTTTTTTATCCCAATTAAGTACCCATATTTTTTTACTAGAGTAGACGCGTCAAATATTCATTAGGCCACATGATGCATTTGGTCTACATACCAAACTGAACATTGAAGCTAAATTCAAGTATCAAAATAGAACAGAAAAATACTCAAGTACCAAATTGAATTAAGCCAAGCTTAAGTATCAAATGATATATCAACCCTAAAATAAATTATGCTCTGGCTTGCTTGTATTCGATTTTAGATAGCATCACAATGCAACAAGGATCTAAGTTCAGGTATCAAAAATTGAATAAATCCACAATCATCTTAAAACAAAAAACTAACCTACTAACTCTACTTAACCCAAAATCTTTAATCGAATAAATTGAATTAAATCGACCAAAATCGATTCAATTCAATTTGATTTATTTAGATAACTAATTCTTTGCACACTCTTGTGAACATTTCATATCCTATCTCGTTTAACTTCATTGCTTCAATAATTAAATCTAGATTTGATCATGACCGAGATAAGCTGATGTAAAATTTTAAGCCTGTTTTTAGATTCGGGCTAGATCCATCTTGAAAAAATGGGCCTAAAATTTTGCCTGAACCTGATCCAGATTAAAAATGCTAAACCTGGCCCGCTCATTTAATTTTTTTAGATTATTATATAAAAACAAAATTAAAAATATAATATATCAAATACACTAAAAACATTAAAATAAATGTTTCCCAACAAATTAAAAATATATTGAAAAAATCTTTATACTTAGATAACACTAAGATAGTTGCAACTTAGCAAGCAAATGCCTCTAAAATAGTAGCATATTTAACAATAAAACAAGAATGATACAATATCTAAACAATAACAATAAAATAATAGCAATATAGTAGCGAAATGGAGCAAAACAGCCGAGTCGGGCTTGAGTAAAAAAAATCCTACCCAAGACCCAGCCCGTTTAAAAAAGAGCTTTATTTTTTTGTCCAATCCCAATTTCCAAGCCTATATTTTTACCCAAATTCTCTCGCTTTTCGAGCAGGTCATCGGGCATGAGTGGGTGGACCGGCCTATGATCAGGTCTAATTAAATCTATTAAATCGATTTAAGCTTTTAAACGATTTATAAATGATTTTATTCATAAAAATTAATAAATTGAATCGAATTTTGTTTTAGTTTATGTAATAATCAGATTTTAAATTTCCGTTTATGATCATTTATTTAAGTTGATAAATAAAAATAATTATGAATAATTTGTCTAAAATTTTGTTTTATTTCATTATAAATAGTCAATGCAAACAAATGGTAACTATGCATTGCTCTGCGCCTGCGAGCCCCTAAAATGAAAAATTTTTCATTTAAGTTTTTTATAATTTATTAAATTTTAAATTAGTAATGGGAAAATTATACTTTAGCCTCCCAAAAAAATAAAAATTTGATTGAATCCTTTAAAAATTATCAAGATAAAACTATTAAAATAATAAATTTATAATTTTACTATTGTAAAAAATACAATTTAATTTCTACTCAAAAAAAAATTTGCTGTCTCCATCACCTCTCTAAAAAATATAATAGCAAACACATTGGCGTGAACTAGGTATACCAGCAATATTCATGCAAACCCCATACCCCCGTGTTGTTTCTCTGGGTATTTAATTGCACAAGTTCTGTCGCAACAACAATTGCGATGCTCACTCCATGGTCCAATTCCCACGTTGCATTTTTTATTTATCCCGGCGAACTTTCGTCGCCATTGCCATCACCTTTTTTACATAACTTTATTTCATTGTAAATAGTTAATCTAAGCAAATGGTAGACAATACATTGTTGTTTAACAATTAAAATAGCAAAGACATTGATTTGAAGCCGGTATCCCAGTAATCTCCAAGCAAAAACCATGTCCATCTTGAGCCCCTGGAAATTTCGATTCACAATTTTGTTCACAACAAGCATCACTGCAACGCACACTGCATGGTCCTATTCCCACATTGCATCTTTTAGTCCCCGGCCCCTCGCATTCATACACGCATTCGCATATTCCGTTAGCATCACATATTCCTTTTCCACTCTTTGAAGTTTGACAATTAAAATCGCAATTCTCATCACATTTCCCCAGTTCTTCTTCACATACTGCACTGTTTACTTTACCTGTATTTACAAAGAAAAAAATGCATTTAAAGTTGTTAGAATCAGACTGGACCAATCAGTACATCAATCCAACGGATTGACTCATAAATTTGTGTGAATCAATTGAATCAGACAAAGAAATATGAATATAATACCCGAGGTGAATAGGAGAAGGATGGCAAAAATGTACAATAGGGAGAATAATTTAATCATTTTTTTTCTAAAATTTTCAATTATTTTATTTGGTTTTGTTTTGGTACAAAAGATGTTATATATGCAAAAAGAGAGTGGTCCAATTTAAGAAATTAATATTTTTGAGCAATATATTTATTCTTTAAATGGTATTTTATATCATTTATGGAAATGAAATTTTCTCACGATATTATAAATTGATTTTGGATGATTTTGCTTGATTGATGAATGAGATCTCCCCTTGATCTCTTTTTAATTATTTCTATAATTAATATTTTTATAAAAAATATTATATTAATATTTATTATTTTATTAAAATTAATTTTTAAGTAATTTCATTCATCGAGTTGAAGTTGAGTTAATTCATGATTATATAATAAATTAAGCATAGTTTTGTCAAATTAATTAGGAGCATTTAATATTGGATCATTATTTGAAAATTTGTTATAATCTAAAAAAATGTTATATGTAACATTTTTTTTATTTCTTATTTTTAAAATAAACCTAAAAACATAAGTTAATTTTTAATATTGTTTATGAATTTAAAAAATTTCGCTCATAATTATCCGATTTCATTTAAGTACATCGTCCATGATCAGATGTAGAGGTGCTCATGGGCCAGGCGGCCCGGCCCGGCCCGACGGCCCACCCGAAATATGAGAGGGTTTGGGTAAAAATATAGGCCCGAAATATAGGCTTGGGCAAAAAATGAGGCCCGATTAAAAAATGGGCCGGGCCTCGGGCACCACTTTTTTGGCCCAAGCCCGGCCCGTCCCGGCCCGAATATAATAAATATTTTTTTATTTTTATTTTTTTTAATTTTAAAATACTTTTAAAATACTTTTTTTAAATTTTTTTAATATTTAAAATACTTTTTTTTTAAAATTTTTAAAATAAATTTTTGGTATTTATTTAAAAAATGGGCCGGGCCGAGCCCGGGCTTATGAATTTTTTCCCGGCCCGGGCTTGGGCAAAATTCTAGGCCCATATTTCGGGCCGGGCCTAGGACCCAGGCCAGAATTTTTTCTAGCCCGAACCGGCCCGGCCCGGCCCATGAGCACCTCTAATCAGATGTGTAAAAAAAGTCCTACCCAAGACTCGACCCGTTTAGAAAACGAGCACTGTTTTTTGTCCAAACCCAATTTTCAAGTCTATATTTTTATCCTAACCCTCCCATTTTTCAAGCAGGTCATCGAACATGAGTTGGTAGCCCGACCCATGATCAGATCTAATTAAATCTATTAAATTGGTTTAAGCTTTTAAACGATTTATAAATCGTTTGTTCGTAAACATAAATAAATTGAGTTGACTTTTGTTTTAGTTTATGGAATAATCAGATTTTAAATTTCGGTTTATGATCATTTATTTAATTTGATAAATAAATCAAAATAATTACGAATAATTCGTCTAACATTTGTTTTTATTTCATTATAAATAGTCAATGCAAACAAATGGTAAATATGCCTTGCTCTCTAACAATTATAATAGCAAACACATTGACGTGAACTAGGTATACCAACAATATTCAAGCAAACCCCATACCCCTGTTGTTTCTCTGGGTATTTAATTGCACAATTTCTGTCACAACAACCATCGTTGCAATGCTCACTGCATGGTCCAATTCCCACATTGCATTTTCTATTTATCTGCGACAAACTTTCGTCGCCATTGCCGTCACATTCATACAAGCATTTGCATGTTCCGATATCATTTGATGACGATTTCTCGCATATTCCTTTCCCATTCTTTGAAGCTTCACATTTTGAACTGCAATTCGCATCACAAATCCCAATTTCTTTTTCACATTGTGCACCATTCACTTTGCCTATTTTTGCAAAGAAAAAAAAACAATGATTTAATAGCCACATTAATGGTTCGTTAAAAATTTAACTGTCCAATAACTTAAATGAAAACTTTTGAATAGTTTAGCGATCGTTTTGTAACACTTTTAAAGTTAAGTGACTAAAATGTAAACTTAATAACAGTTTAGTAATCTTAGGTGTAGTCAGAGGGCTACAGGGCCCTACCCCCTTAAAATTGGAAATTAAAGATTTGACTATTTAAAATTTATGAAATTTTAAATTAGCATATGCTAAAATTGTACTTTATCCCCAAAAATGATAATTTTTTTATTTAATTCTTTAAAAAAATTATAAAGATATAAGTTATTAAAACGATGAAATCATATTTTAGCTCTCATAAAATTCTACAATTTAATTCTACCCAAAATGTTTATCATTGCCCCTAGGTGTAGTTTACCATAATAATAATAATAATAATAATAATAATAATAATAATAATAATAATAATAATAATAATAATAATAATACCTGAGGTGGTGATTATGAGAAGAATGGCAAAAATATAAAATAGAGGGAAGAATTTAATCATCTTCTTAGAATTTTCAATTATTTTGATTTGAGAAAATTTTGGTAGAATATCTTTTTATATATGCAAAAAAAAGTGGTCCAATGTGAGAAATTAATATTATTTAGAATTTAGTTTTAAGCAATAAATCTAATTCTTTAATTGGTAATTAAAATATCATTTAAGGAAATAATTTTTTACTCACAATATTATAAATTATACCAAAAATAACAAAAAATTAATTTTAGGTAAACTTTATTTAGCATAATAATAATTAAATTAATTAGGAGCATTTAAGATTGGATTATACAATGAGATCTTTTATTCTATATAATCTTAATTATAATTCACTATTTTAAGTAAGTTGACATCCAGAAAAAAATTTTAAAAAATCAGGCTACGATTTTCTTTTTGTTTTTTAAATCAATGTATGTTTGATAAATAGAAAATTTACCAATGAGTGGTTGGGTGTAATGATAAAACACATTGTACTCCCAAAGAGAGAATGTAAGTTTGAATCTTGGAGACAACATTGTTGAGAGGGGCAACCATAAACCCCGAACATGAACCATAAAATAGACATGCATAATATCAAAAAATAAAATAAAATTCCTTTCTCATCTTGGTATTCGCTTTTTCTCCGGTTATGAGATATATATAGAATCATCCCTTAATGTTGTTTTTGGTGTCATTCTAAGAAGGCCCCTTTTTTGATGCTTGGAATAATATACAAATGGTAAAAAATAAATTGATTTATAATTGTCATTTTTATTAAATTAAGCTTTATTTGATAATATGTTTTGATATAACAAATTAAAATGTTTTTCAATAAAAGTTAAAGTTGACCAAAATCGGCAAAATGATAAAATCAAGTTAAAATTGTTTCAATTGAGTTAAACATTTTCAATCAAGTTAAAACTGTTTTAAAACAAGTCAGTATTGCTCCAAGCCAAAAAGTATCGATACTTTTTACTAGGTATCGTTGTAAACTAATTTTAACGGTCACTAAATTAGACATTAAATGCTAATAGTACTGATACTCGTAGAAAAAATATCGATACTTTTTATTGCAGGTGAATTTAATGATCTGGTATTTTCATCCTCAACGACTCTATTAACTTTCACAGCAACTCCAACCCTGATGCGGAATCCCGGATCTAGACACAAGAGGAACACAAATTAGAAATAAAAAAAACGAGAATAAATAAAATTAGTTAAATAATAATAATAATAAAGGATAGATTTGCCTTATAGAACCATTGGTTAACTTGTAACCAAAAATGTCAATGATTGAGCGGCTCCCTACGAAACCCCTAGAAGAAGAACCTCTAGAAACACCAATGAACGGGAAAGAAATTTGAATATTTGCAACTCCGAAATACCCTCGAAAATAACAAACTCCAAACTAAATAGCAAGAGAAGAATCACTCTACTCCAAAAAATTTGCCTCACACAAATTTGAAAGAAAACAAATACTCTTCTTTTTATTCCTCCTCCAATGTGTAGAAAACAAGCCTATTTATAGGCAAATTACAAGAGTAATTGAATCCTAATAAAACTCTTTCAAGAGTAATTGAATCCTAATAAAACTCTTTAAAATTATCTAAGAAAATAAATAAATAATAACCTAACCAATAAAATTACTTAACTCATAAATGATGTGTCCCAACCAATGAGAATTAAGTAAATAATAATAAGATACATAAAAGATTAATCCACCAATTTATAGGCTTTCACTATTCCAAGATTGGTCCAGTGAATTGCATTCACGTATTTGTCAATGTCACGAACATGATGAATCTTGGACAAAAGCATTCATCTTTGATTTTAATTGTCATGCCTTGCTTCGAGTGATTGGACCACTAGGAAAGACAACCCTTTGAGTGTCACATCCTTGGCTCGTATCAAACCCCAACGGTTGGAAATGTATTAGAGGGTATAAATACCATATTCTAAAGGTCATACAATAAGGAGAGAAATCATCAAGCTGAAAGATTAATAAAAAAAAACCTTAGTGCTTAATTCTTTCATATTCTTCTTGTAAACACTAGTGAGCTTTAATTGTATTCATTCAGCTCAAGTGTTATTCTTTGTACTTGTACTTAATTGGCCAACATATCAATCTTGTAAGGATTGCTTCTTAGTTTGCTATTTGTTATTCTCTTTGAGAGGGTTGAGTCTTAAGGTTTGAGTAGAAATCTTAAAGGATGTTGTAATCTTAAGATTTTGGGTAGAAATTTTAAGGGAGATTGTGAGGTTAAACATTGTCTTTAAAGATTGTCAAATCAGTGAATTTGAGAAAATCTTTAATTATGGAAAGCTAAGGTAGTAGAGTAGGCAATTGGGGTTGAATCACTATAAATTGTTGTGTTTATTGTTGCACATTCTTTCGTTGCTTCCACAACTTTTCTTAAAGGCCAATCCCCCCCCCTTTTGGTGATTTTGAGTTGACCTTTCGAGCTATCAATATTATTTTGTTGAAGAACAAATTAGTGTAGTTCGATTAGGTGTGCAGTTGAGTGGAACTATGGGATTAAACAATCTAATTTAAATGATTTGCGTAGATAAGTTCATTGATTAGAGTTGAATTCTTCTTGTTCGCAAGGTAATCAAGGAATTAAATCATAGGAGCTTGTTGATGCAAGGTTTGATTGATAGCAAAGATGGTCGGTTCACCTTGTTTAGGAAAAGGCGAAAAGTTGACGATATAGGTGGTGAGGAAGCTTAGTGTTTTTTTAGTGAGATGGGTTCTACCATGAACAGGGAGATGATAAAGATGGAGAGGATAATAGACCCCTGAAAAGGGTTCTTAGAAGTGTATATAAAAGGGCCTTGGTGAGCCCCATGTAATGATGCTTATTACTGTGTAAGGTGGCTATAGGATAGTATTCATATGATAGGATAGAGATTGATATTAATGTATGATAATTGCTATTAAGGTTACTCATTTGACAAAAGTTAGTTGTTGGATTGTTCTCGTAAGTAATTTACAACTAAGGATGAATTGGTGGTTTGAATTTGGCTCTTAATTGCTTTAATCGGCTTATTATTGAATGAGAAAGTATGCATGATCGGTGATTAATTCCAAAACCAAAATTGATGTCATAGTTGAGACTAGAGATATTATTAATTTGGTTAAATCTATTTTCTATCAAATTACTATTTTATATTCTATTTTACTTTCAATTAAATTTTATTTACTATTTTCTCATCAATTTAAACCCCATTTCTTTAATTTTGCAAGTTTGCACAAGTCATGGGCACAACTTTACCCTTGACAATTATGGTTGATAGATATTTTAATTTTAATTAGTACAGTCTCTATGGGATTCGAGTTGAATCATTCGACCATGCTTCCTATCTATTGATATTAATTTAGTACATGCTTCCTATCTATTGATATTAATTTAGTGCAGTTGAACCATTCGGCCATGCTTCCAATATATTGATTTTAGATGATATAAAGATGTGACAATGAAAGCAGTAGGGCCGCAGTCGTCGTTGGGGTAGGAGATGCACTTGTCAGACCACCAACCCCCATTGCAATAGCAACATTCGCACAGAACCTCCCTCGACCCGAATGAGCAACAGGCGAAGGGCAATAGACAGGCGTCTTTCCACAAGCACTACTTGCGCTCTTAATCACTTTATAAACTTTTTATCCCAGATTCTTCTCCTCTGCTTTCTATCTGCAATTTCTTTATAAATTTTGTCGTTTTTTCCTTAATCACTTTAGAGAAAATTTTGTCTAGGAATTGTGACCCCTCTAAACTTTCCCGAGAATTGTTCCTACCGTGATTTCCCGAGAAGAGCAACACCAATCAAATTCCATCTTTCATATTCAAGTGTACGAATATCGAAGGACTGTGTTAACTTTAGGAGACGACGTCTACTACACAATTACACCGATCAAGATAAATTCCTTTCTAAGACAGTGAATTTATCAAGGCACAATAATTACTGATTTCATATTTCGTTATTTATTTTCCAGTAAGTGCCAACAAATTTGTTTTACAACACCTTATGTCCTACAATTCCATCCTATGGTTGCCTCTGATTTGACTTCATTAAACATTTATTTTAGTTCGTGAAATAACTTGGTTTAAAATTTTCATTTACAGTAAATTTTTTAACTTGATAAATAAACATAAAAGAATCATATAATTACGAATAAATCGTCTAACAAATTTTTTATTTCATTATAAACAGTCAATGCAAACAAATGGTAAATATGCATTGCTCTCTAACAATTAAAATAGCAAATACATTCATATGGAGCAGGTGCACCAACAATATTCATGCAAAACCCAGACCCCCCTAGAGGCCCTGGGTATTTAATTGCACAATTTCTGTCACAACAGCCGTCAGCGCATTGCTCACTGCATAGCCCAATTCCCCCATTACATTTTTTATTTTTAGGAGACGAATTTTCGTCACCGTCGCATTCATACAAGCATTTGCATGTTCCGATTTCATTTGGCGACAACTTCTCGCATATTCCTTTCCCACTTTTTGAAGCTTCACATTTTGAATTGCAATTCTCATCACAAATTCCTATTTTCTTTTCACATTGTGCACCATCCACTTTGCCTATTTTTACAAAGAAAAAACGACAACCAATGATTTGATAGCTACACCAATAGTCCGTCAATAACTTGAATGAAATTTTTTGAATAGTTTAGTGAACTTAAAATAACCGTAAATATTCAAAAAATTCAAATCAAAGTTAAAAAGAAGAAGAAGAAGCAGAATATAAAAAATCCATAATTAATGTAGAAAAAATAGTACCTGAGGTGTTGAGTATGAGAAGAATGGCAAAAATATAAAATAAGGGGAAGAATTTAATCATTTTTAGAAATTTTCAATTATTTTGTTTTGATTTTATTTGTACAATATCCTTTTATATATGCAAAAAAAGGTAGTCCAATGTGAGAAATTAATATTATTTGGAATTTAGTATTAAGCAACAAATCTAATTCTTTAATTGGTATTTAATATCATTTAATAAACTATAATATTTTTCACAATATTACAAATAAATTTTGGGTTGTACCAAAAAACAATAAATTAATTTTGGATAAACTTTATTTAGCATAATAATAATTAAATTAATTAGGAGCATTTAATCTTGGATTATACAATGAATTTTTTATTCTATATATCCAGCAAAAATAAAATAAAATAAACAGATTAAAATATCATTTTTTATGTTTTTTAAGTAACTTAAATATATATATTTAAAAACAAATAGTCCATTTTTTAAATTTAAAGGCTCACATTTTAATTTTTTGAATTTTCAAAATAAATTATTTTTTGCTGATTTTCTAAGCCGTGAAATCTTAAATGTGGAAAAATAACTAAATTGAAAACTTGAACAAGTATAAGGATTAAAGTATAAAATTACCAATTAAAAAATTCACGGTGTAAGGTGGCTATAAATAGGTGTTGATGTGATAGGATAGGAGTTGATATTATGTATGATGCTCGTAAGGTTGTTCATTTGACAATAGTTGATTGTTAGGTTGTTCTTACAATTAATTTAAAACAAAGGATTAGTGATCTAAAGTTGTTCCTCAATTACTTTAACTGACTTATTATCGAGTGAGAAAGTATTTATAATATATGATTAATTCCGAAACTAACATCGTACATGAGGTTGGAGATTTTATTAATTTGGCTAAATCTATTTTATATCGAATTACTATTTTATATTTTGTTTAATTGTCAATTAATTCTTATTTACTATTTTTTTCATCAGTTTAAACCCCTCTTTATTTAATTTCGCAGGTTTGCACAAGTCTTGGACACGACATTGCCTATTACAATTTTGGTTGATAGACATTTTAATTTTAATTAGTACAATATTTGTTGGATTCAACTAAACGTGTTCATGAGCCGGGTTTAAGCATGATATTAACACACTTTATGCATTCCCTACCCTGGCTCGACTCGAAATATGAGCCTAATTTTTATTCAAGTCTACCTATATTTGTGAATAACTAACCCAAACCTATTTTAGGCATGCCCATATTATTTTTTTGAATTTTAAAAAATATTTATATTATTTTTAATTTTATACGTAGGCATTTTAACTTTTGTTAATGTTTATATTATAGTATTATATATTACTATAGATTTAGTGTTTATGTGTTATAAATTATATTATATATATAAATAACATAATATGATATATTAAAAACATAAAAAATGAGCTAGATCGAGTTGGGTTTGGGCCTTGAATATTCGAGCTTGAGTCTAACCCATATTTTAAATGAGCCTAATATTTCTACCCAAACTCTCCCAAATTTCGGACTTGATTGGTAACCCAACCCATGAATAAGTCTAAATTCAACCATGCTTCCTACTGCTCATTTTAGATGTCATGACAATGTGACAAGGATCTAAGTTTAGGGATAAGAAATTGAAGAAACCGACTATCACTTAAGAACTAACCTAAGAAGTCTAGTTAACTTGAATCTTTAATCGAAAAAATTAAAAAAATAATTGGTAAGAAGAAGAAGCTAATTACAATTAGCCATAACAACCCTTAACAATGTTTACCAACATTTTCTTGTCGTAATCCAATAGCAATTTGTTTGGGTGGACCTTCGTAAATATGCAATTCAAGTGGGTCATGTTCGCCTAAAGCTGTCATATTGTCCGCAACCATATTAGCTGAACGTGGAACGTACAATACCTTAATATTCCAATCCCTTTTTATATGTTGCCTGATAATTTGCACCAAACTCGACCTGACTCCCTTTGCTTGCCCATTAAGTGTATTAACCGCAGTCAAACTCGGACTCTCCACCAACATTTGTTTAATCCCTCTCCTCCATGTTATATCTAGACAATCCATAATAGCCCCTAGTTCCGCATCAAATACAGAACATATGCCTATGTTTCTACTGTAACCAGTGATCCATTTGCCTCGGTCAATCTTGAATCAATTAGACTTTTATTTTAATTCGTATAATAATTGATTTTTAAATCTTCATTCATAATCATTTATTTAACTTGATAAATGAAAAATAAATAAACATTTTTTTTATTTCATTATAAATAGTCAATGCAAAGGACTGGTAAATATGCATTGCTCTCTAACAATTAATAGCAAATACATTCATTTGTACTAGGTAAACCAATTATGTTCAAGCACATCCCAGTCCCCTCTAGAGTCCGTGGGTATTTAAATGCACATTTAAACCGGCAACAAATATCATTGCATTTCACACTACATGGTCCAATTCCAACACTGCATTTTTTATTTTCCGGCCTCGACTTTCCGTTTCCGTCGGTGTTGCTACCGCATTCATACAAGCATTTGCATGTTCCGACTTCATTTGGTGATAGTTTCTCACATTTTCCTTTCCCATTCTTTGAAGCTTCACATGTTGAATCGCACTTGTCATCGCAAATCCCTAGTTCCGCTTCACATTGTGCACCATTCACTTTTGCTATTTTCACAAAGAAAAAAAAATATTATAGAGCTGTGTTTGGGATTTTGGATTTAATTGTTTAATAAAACATTTGTGAACTTTGTTAAAATAGATGTTGATAATGGTAATAGGATGATTGCAAAAATAAAGAAAAATAAGAAAACACAGATTTTACGTAGAAACCCTTTTGGGAAAAAAACCGTAGAGGAGAAAAAATTCATTAATGTTGAAAAACGAATGAGACAAGAGAAGTTTCGACTACATTTATTTAAATATCGAAAAACATTATTCTAATTAATGTCAAATAGAAGAAAAATAGTTCTATACGGATTTTACTTGTACTGCATGGTCTTTATCAACGATTTAAGTCACACAACTCTAACAAACTTAATACTTATGACGTCTTTCGAATTCACATATTTTTGGAAGCGAATTTGAAATACGTATAAAAATTTAGAAATTTAAAATCTATATTTTTACAACTTTTAAATATATAATCACACATAGAATACAAATTTGGTCATCAATTGAATCAAATTTGATCCTTGGGTTTTAAGAGTTTTTATAAAAATATTAAAAGATAAAAATATCATTATAATAATACTCATTACTTCTCTTAAAAATTAGTTTTAAACTCATTTTTCAACCAAATTGATATTGATTAACTTGTGAAATTAAGTCAATTAAAAATATTATAATAATAAATATATATATATTTGAGTCTACCATGGTTTCATGGCCACTGAATGGTTGAAAACATTAGGACTTGATTTGGAACAAAAAAAAACTTTTAAGGATTAAATTAAAAAAATTAATGTACTTTAAGGATTAAATGATGCATTAAACCTTATTTTATATCTAATATATATACATTCCATTCTAAAAGAGAAGTAATTTAGCGTCTAAAGGGAAACACACCCTTTGGATGGGTAGTGATTGTGTCGTGGTAGAATATTTTACCTCACAGTTATAGTAATTAATCTTATAGTTATTGTTATTTTTAACTTTATTAGAAGGAAATGCACCGCGCATTCAAAATCAACTTTCAAATAGATTTATTTAAAAAAAAGGCAGATAAATATAAAAATGCAAATTAAAGTGGAAAAGATAATACCTGAGGTGGTGAGTATGAGAAGAATGGCAAAAATATAAAATAGAAGGGAGAATTTAATCATTTTTTAAAGAATTTTCATTTATTTTGTTTTGGTTTTGATTTGGAAAAAAAATGGTACAATATCTTTTTATATATGAAAAAAAATGTGGTCTAATGTGAGAAATTAATATTGAATAATCTTTATTTAGCATAATAATAATTAAAATGAGGCATACTTTTTGTCAAATTAATTAGGAGCATTTAATTTTGGATTTTACGATGAGATTTTTTATTCTGAATATTAATTGTAACTTACTTTTTTAAGTTAATTCGTATATATACTTCATCATGAGTCGGATTGAGTTGATAAAGAATTTTAGCCCCGTTTTTTAGGTTTAGGTTTGGTTTAGTTCAGGAAATGGGCTTAAAATTATGCCCAATCCTAATCCATATTAACAATGCAAAACTCGAACCTGATCGTAATAATTTTTTAAATTATTTTTATATAAAAATAAATTTTAAAAATATAATACATCAAATACACTAAAAACATTAAAATAAATATTTTCCAATGAATAGAAAATACAAAAAAAAAGTATAGCCATGTTATTTGGGTCGGTCCGGAGCTAAAAAATTATGCTTGAAGCCTGACTCGTTTAGTAAACAAGCTTTATTCTTATGTCTAAACCCATATTTCGGTCTTATATTTTTGCCGAAACCTTTTCACTTTTCAGGCTGGCCTTCAATTCTGGGTAAGTGACCCGACCCATGATCATATCTAATGAGAGACAATAAATTTTTTTAATTAACTTTCAAATCCCTTAACATAATGTTTATCCTGATTTTTTAAGCTGTGAAATTTTAACTTATATTTAAAAAATTAAACCGCATGACATGTGTTAACACAATAAATCTGGCATAATAAGATATTTTTGGAGAGAGAATAACTATCTTATTTTCTAATTAATGAAAAATTACCCTGTTTCTTTAAATAATTTTTATTTTACAATATTTTTAGAAGAAAAACTCCAAAATATTTACGGCCTTGGACTACTAATGCGAGAAAATCACTCCACTGTACAATAATAGATGGAAATAATGGTAAAGCACGTGTAACAGGATTCAAATTATAATTTATATTGTCTATTAATAAAATAAGTAAATTAATCTTTGTACACTAGATCGAAGAGTAAATTATTCATTCTATTAAAAATTTAGTCTATTTCTATTATTAAGTGCTAATGTGGCTAACAGAGCAATCAGATATTAACAAATCGCGTGCCACATGTACCTCATGTTGAAATGGAGAAACTAATTCAAGCAAAATGCATAGAATTTTTAACGGATAGTGCAATGAATGTAACTTTTTATGTGGATGGATTAATTTGAGCAACTAGACAGTGATACATCATCACTCAACAATAGAAATCAATGGATTTTTTAACAAAATGACTTGTTTGCTCCTTCATCTAACATATAATGACTAATTTACCTATTTTTTGAGTAAAGGTGACAATATGCAACTCAACTCCTGATACAATGACTTACATTGTATTTTTATTTTCATTTATCTAAGCTACATGACAATGAATAAGAATCTATGTAACACCCCATTACCTGAAATGATCACCAGGTTCAAGTTATGAGATGTCACATTCTTTGTCGGAGCAACTTATGTTAAATTCACAATAAAATAATAATTACAAATCATCATAACAAACAAAGAACAACATTACATACATTTAATATCATATACAACCTTCTTCGGGCTTTATATGAGCAAACAAATGCTCTAAAATTTACTCGAAATCGAATAAGAACTATTTTGTAAAAGTTTCACGTCACAACAATGGATTTTCACGTCGCGCCGTGACCTAGAGTTCAAGCTTGTCACGACATGACATACTGTTTTGGCAAAAAAATGTAACAATTGGTACCTAATGCCAAGCCAGCATTTTATTCCCTCAATTCATGCCTAAGTCAAACATTTTTACCTACAATAAACACTTCAAAAACACAACTCAAACATGCACAGATGATCACATTCATCCTCCTAACAGCTACAGCTTCAGACACTCATCAAACATACCATCTTTACCTATCAAGAACCACAAATCAAATACTAACCACATATTAACATGATACATACCAAAAGCGTATCCAAAACACATACAAACAACCATATGCATCCTCGCTACCAATATCAACATTTCATAATTCATTTAACCAACATTCTTTACCAATAATACATGATAAACCTTAACCAACTATTAGATTGTCCAAAGCAATTCATATCCCTAAAGGTACCATTTCACATACATTATAAGCATTCCAACCATGATCACAACATGCCATTATCAACAAAGCATTAACCAATTATACCACATTTCCATACCAAACTTGCATATACCCAAATATACACATTTATCAATTTCCAATTCAGCCATTCCAAACATAGCAAAATACAAAAGGACTCTACTAGTTATGCGCCATTTAACTAACAAAGGAAATTCACCAACTTCATTGAATTTGGGATTCTATCTGGATGTTGAAGTTGATGCTCAGGATCTCGTATTTAACCTAACCTGCGCACAGAAAATAAAATCGTACACTGAGTAATAAACTCAGTGGTATTTCTACAATTCAAATATCAAATGCAAGTTAAGCTAATGTATGCAATTCAATACTCATGTCATCTTATAAAATGCAAAACATATTGTTAAATGTACCAATCCTGCCATATGGTTCAATTTAACATGTTCAACAGATTAAGTTAGGAGCAACAGTAATAGTGTATCATATTTCGAAATCGAATCAATTGATTTGTCGAAACTCATATCAATCTTTGGGGTTTATAATCCAATTCACATAGTATTTCACAATAGTAGTTCATTTCAAATATCATTTTCAAATTTTACATTTTAAGTCCCTATTACCCTAAATCAGACTTGAATGGATATGCGGGTCTAACCAATACACCAGTTTGACACCCAATGCCTTATCAGACAATTTTGAAGTAAATAGATTGTGCCTAGTGCTCATCTGTATAATCGAAGTAAAATTTGTGCCAACACTCATTGACACGTAGTCAAAGTAACTCGTACTCGATCTATCCTATGGTATGCCAATTATATTCGACTCTACCCGAATAGTTAGTAGGGTAATAATTATTCAATTTCTATGCATCATAACATGAATCAATAAAATTCAAATTCACACTTTCATCAATTTGCACTAATTTTAATTTAGTCCTCCATCTCTAAAACCAATCATTTTCATTCCAATTCAATCCAACTAATCAATCTCAACTTACATCAATATGTTACCATGCTATACAATACAAATTTGCAAAAATTTAAGTGATTCTAATTGTAGAAATACAAATCTAAACTTTGAGCTATTCATCGACAACTTTAACTTTTCATTTTCCTCTCGAGGAATTCAAGTCAACGTTGGTTATGGGTTAACATAAACATACAAAACCATCAATAATCAACCAAATTCACAATTAATTGTTATTTACAATTTTATTATTTTATCCAATTTAGTTTTTAAAACCGGTACTAACATAACTTTCAATTTAAAACTCCAAATTGAAATTTGATTTCACTATTTTCTATTATGGACCTCTTATTTCTTATTTCTATAGTTAATTTTATAATTTATCCAGTTTGGTCCCTAGTGTATGAAACTATCAATTAAGCATTACAATTTAGTCTTTTTTTTACATCTGAGCTTAAAATCTATCAATTTAACACCTAAAAGTTTCAATTCTCAACAAAGACAACTTTCAAAAATTTAAAAGTTTTACAAATTGATACACAGAATACCTAGATTAAGCTCTCATGATCTCAAAAAACATAAAAAAATTGTAAGAAAAAGACTAAATTGCACTAGCCAAATTTTTATCAAAAGCTTTGAAACCCTCCTTCAATGGCGTCCAAGGTTTCTTCTTCTTCAATTTCGGTTGGAAAAGATGATAGCCTCTTTCCTTCCACTAAAAATTATAAATATACATAGATTAATTTAGGTTTTTAACTTAATTAATTATGATTATCTTTAATTAATCAATGTTTTTACCCTTTAAGCTTAATGATATTATATTGTCCACTAACTTATGTTTATTTACTGTCTACTTACTATTTTGCATCTTTGGTTAATTGCTATTTAAATCCTCAATCTATTTTCTAATTAAAAATCTATAGCGATTAGACTTTACAATTTAGTACCTGAACACTAATTAACCGCAATTTCGACTAAATTACTTATAAAAAATTTAATCCACCTACAACATAAGTCCATAAATAGTTATGAGCTCAATTTACAAAAACGGAATCCCGAAATCACATTTTTTGGTACCACTAACTTTTAGGTCGTTACAATCTAAGATTTAAATATTATACAAAAAAAATTGAACTATGTATATTTAGTTCATTTTTTTGTTCGTATAATAGCTTAATCTTAAATTCTCATTCATTTTCATTTAGCTTAGATAAATAAAAATAAATAAATCATTTTTTTACGAATAATTCATTGAACACTTTTCTTTATTTCATTATAAATAGACTGCATACAAATGGTAAATATGTCATGTTTAATGACAATGATAATAGCAAACACAATTATACACACTTGGTGTACCAATATCACCAATGCAAGTGCCATACCCATCTTTGAACCTTTTTACGCAATTATGGTTACAACAATCATCATTGCAAAACACACCGCATCGTCCAATTCCCATGCTACATTCTTGATTTTCATGCTCTTCTGTATTGTCATCATTGTCGTTGTTGTTACCATTGCCACTACATTCATACAAGCATTTGCATGTTCTGATACCATTTAGTGATGATTTCACACATATTCCTTTCCCATTCTTTGATGCTTCACATCTTGAACTACAATTTTCATCACAAATCCCCATTTCTTCTTCACATTGTGCACCATTCACTTTGGCTATTTTTACAATAGTAAAAATAAAATTATTATAAGGACACATTCAAAACTTTTTATTTTAGAATATAGTGTAAAACTGTGCAATAAAACACGTATAAATGTAACATTTATGACATTTTTCAAATTCAGATTCTTGGAAGCATTTTTATTGTGAATTTGATATACATATAAATATTTATGAACTCAAAATCTATGCACTTGTACTTTTCAAATATTATATATATATCATTACAATGCTATATCTAACAACGGAAATAAATTATAGGACCTTGTTTTAAATTATTCTTAGAGTTAATTGCACTAGACATCTCCAAACTATGACACTTATACTAATTGGTCCCTAAACTTCAAAACATCTAATCACTTCCCCAAACTATCGGTGTTATATCAATCAAGTTCTTTTATTATAAAAACCATTAATTTAATCATTAAATGATGCGCCATATCTTATATAGTTAAATTTAAAATGAAATTTTTAAGGAAATATATTTTTGTCACATAACTTTTAAAAGTAAAAATTAAAATAATACAAACTGAAAAAAAAAGAGTGAACGATAAAACTTCTATAAAAGTTTTGGGAACCTCAAAATATATATATTTTTTAAATCTATTTTTACAATATTCATATAAAAATTTAATTTTAAAGCATGTCATGTAAGATCTGATGTGTCATTTAACAGTTTTAGTAACAAGAGGACCTAATTGATATAACCTCGACAGTTTAAGGGTGTAATTAGAATGAGGGTCATAATTTGGGGGTGTTTGGTGCAATTAACTCATAGTTTTATTGTTACTGTTTTTTATAGGGATAAATGCAAAATTTATACATAAACTTTGATATAATTTACAATGTTATACATCAACTTTAATTTGGTGCATTTTATACTTCAAACTTTAATTTTAGTTCATTTTCACATTGCAAAATTTTATAATAAAATTATTTTTTATCATTAATTATAATTATTTTTCATAAATTAATTAATTTATTAGTGCTCAACTTTATAATAAAACATTTACACATCTATTTCTTATAACCATTTTAATATAATATTTCAAATATAATCTTTTTCAATTTATTTTAACAATTCACACCTCTATTTATTATAATTATTTTAATATAAAATTTCCAACCTTAATAATAAAACATACATTTTATATGCTACTAATATGTATTATCGATTTTTTATGTTAATATTAAAATTACATTTTTATTTATGCATGGTAAAGATATGCAAAATAGTATATACATATTCAAGGTTATTACAATTTGATCCCTAATCACTAGAACTAAAAGGTTGAATCATAACTATTTTATATATAATCTTCACATTTCATTGTTAGAATTTATATAAGAAATGAAATCTAAATCTAAATTTTTAATTAAGATGTTTAAAAAAGTTAATAGAGAATTAAATTTAAAAATTAAATAAAAATGCATAGTTAAAGTAGAAAAATAGTACCTGAAGTGAATACTAGGAGGGCCAAAATGAAAAATACTTTGAAGAGTGTAATCATTTTCCTAGAAATTTCAATTTTCTTTTCTAGAATTTTATTGTTTTGAAAATTTTGGGTGGAGGATCTGTTTATATATGCAAGAAATACTGTGGACCAATTTAAGAAATATATTTTTTATTTGGTATCTATTATTTTTGGTAAATTTTATCTAGCCTTGTTGTCAAATAGGACAAGGAGCATTTAATATTAACCATGTATATTAATGTAAAATGAGTGGTAATAAATTTGTATTTTAATATTATTAAATACATATTTAATTTTTAGATTTATAATTTATAATAATTTTATTTAAAGATGATATAAAAATATGAAAGAAGGCAAAAAATGCCATAATTTAAAGGAAATGGTATTTTTGTAATTTTATTATTGAGTTGGTGACCCAATTAAGGCCGTGTTTAAATAATAGTATAACTATATAAAGAAATAATAAGTTGCCAATGAAGCTTTTAAACTTTACAAATATGATTCAAGATGTGACACGTGTCTCATTTAGGGTGTATGAAAAATAGTAAAAATATTTGGTACAATGTTAGTGTAATTTTCTGACTCTTCTTGAAAACTTGCTTCAGATATAAAACTTTGAGTGTTCAGAGATGCTCTCGGTATTCCAAATAAAACGGCTCGATAACAAATTGCTTCTTCTAAAGCACGCTCCGTTCGTTCCGCTCGCAATAATCCAATCAGTTCCTCGAGTAGAAAAAACATTAGACATTCCATCTTCTGAAACCAATACTTTTGATGTTATTTGACGTACAATAATTTCTATATGGCTATTATGGATTTGTACCCTCTGAGATAGAAGTTGGGTTAAAGTGATGATGAGTGTCCAATTGGGTATAGTAAAATATTAAATATATAAATAAAATGTGACATGTAAGTGACAAATTTTAACTTTGCTTGTGGAATTTAAAAAGTATATTGTCAATGTACCAAATATTAAAATCATTAATTTAATCATTAAATGACACACCATATCTTATATAGCTAAATTTAAAATGAAAATTTTAAGGAAATATATTTTCTGTCACATAACTTTTAAAAGTAAAAATTAAAATAAAGTAAACTGAAAAAAAAAAGAGTGAACGATAAAAATTCAGTAAAAGTTTTGGGAACCTCAAAATAAATATTTAAAAAAAATCTATTTTTACAGTATTCATATAAAATTTTCATTTTAAATCATGTCACGCGTCATTTAACAGTTTTAGTAACGAAATGACCAAATTGATATAACCTCGATAGTTTAGGGGTGTTGTTAGAATGATTTGAAATTAAAATTTCAATAAAAATTGCATAGTCAAAGTAGAAAAATAGTAACTGAAGTGAATACGAGGAGGTAAAAATGAAAAATACTTCGAAGAATTTAATAATTTTCCTAGAAATTTCAAAAAAAAATTTAGAATTTTATTCTATTTTGTTTTGAAAATTTTGGGTGGAGGATCTGTTTATAAATGCAAAAAATACTGTGGTCCAATTTAAGTAATTTAATTTTTAATTGGTATCTACTATTTTTGGGAAATTTTATCTAGCCTTGTCAAATAGGACAAGGAGCATTTAATATTGGTGTATAGAAGGAGAGTAATCTGTATACCTTAATTATATTTCACTTTTTTTTTATATATTTTGATTTAAAAGTTATGATTTGTGGATTTAGTTTTAGCTAAATTAGTATGGACATTGTTGTCAATTTAGGAGGACATGAGTTTGAGTACGCTAAAGCACATTATCCTCCTTTTTATGGGTTAGGGAGGGGTTATTGATAGTTCTAGGTATTGTTTTAAAAAGAGCGTATATGATCAGAACTCATAGCCATATTGTTAAAAAAAGTTATTATTTTCATTTAGGGTGTATAAAAATATTTAGTACTCAAGTGAAATTTTTAGATTCCAAAAATTGAGCTAAAGTGAAGATAAGTGTCCAATTGGATATAATAAATTATTAAATATATAAATAAAATGCAACACGTTCTGTTTATGAAAATAATGCTCAGGTCTTTAGCGGCATTTCCTAAAAAGCGCCGCTAAAACCGCAGCATTAGCGGCGCATATTAGAAAACGCTGCTAAAGACCGGAGCGTTAGCGGCGTTTTGTAGCTAGCGCCGCTAATAATAAAATCTAAAACTAGTAATATTATCTCATTCTTTGATATATTCTCAAGTAATGTTTGAATTATATTATTATATTATAAGTTGAAAATTTAGTATTTATTATATATTGGTAAAATTTTCATTTAAATGATAATAAATAATATTGTTCAATACAAATTGTTTTTATTAAAGAGAAGTCCTAACTCCTAATTAACTACATATATTATTATATATTTTTCAATTCCAGTTTATTTAAAATACTTTATTATTAGAAAAAATTATTAAATTATGAGTAAAATAAAATATCACACTACACCAAAAATTTATTTAATTTAAAATACTTAAATTGTTGTACGTGTTGTACAGAATAAAAAATAGTATAAAATTTAATAAGAATTACAGTACTAGATTAATTTTGATAGTTAGACTAAATAAATATCGATCAAAGAAAGTAATATATATATAAAACAGTACCAAATATCGTGATAAATAATATTATATATATTGATAAATTTATAACCAAAAATAATTTTATATTTAGTTAATCAAACATGAACAGAACAATGACTTAATAGTACGCCTAAGAACTGAAAATGAATGAAAAGGGACAAATATTAATGAGGTTGTTACTTGGTCTAATACGTACCCAATAGAAATTAATATTAGCTAAGTTTACATTTTAGTGTTAATGTGAGGTTAGTGTTTACGGCTTATAAGATAATGATCAAATATTTACTGTTTTAGGGCTCGATGTTTATTGGTTTATGGTTTAGGGTCCTTAATGATTAATTTGAATGTTACAATGCCTTGTTTTGCGTTTTGGAGTTGCATGAAGAATACGAGTTAGGGTTTAGGCTTTAATTTTAAAATTTACGGGTTATAGGGATTAATAGCTTTGGGTTTTAGGGTTTAATTAATTACCTATCTAAAACAAAAGGGTTTAATTAATTAATTAATTAATAGCTTTGGGTTATAGGGATTAATACCTAGGGACTTGTTTAACATGGGCAGTGGAAGTAGAGATGACATTGACGACAGAACACAAACTTTGCCATTTCCAGAACAAAACTTAAACGAAAACATCCCTAGTACTAGTACACACAGTCAATGGGTCCGCCAGGATACGGATGAAGATATTTATGGATTATAATATAGTAAGCTTTTACGATTATTTAATTATATATGTAATATCATATCATAATATTGGTCTTATTATATATTTCAACTATTTTAAACATATTGTTATTGTTGTAATTGTATATTAAGTTTTTAACTAATTTATTTGTATTGCAGATAAAATGCCTAGAAGACCTGTGCGAGCGCACCGCATTGTTCAAGGTACTCCAAACTCGACCGAAACAAACAGCACTGAACAACAAACTTCTATTGGATCTTCGAATGTTCTGGTTACACTTGAGGAACCTATAGAAGCTCAAAATAATTTAACATTTAACTTACATGTGTATTGACTTATTATTTATTTTATTTTTTAAATTTCTTATATTACAATACTTTTATTTTCCAGCTGAAACTGTTGGGACGCGGAGAGTTCGCGGACATACGCTGTTGAGGGATTTATACGATCTAGATCCAGTCGAGCGTGTCCAAGTATCCAGTAATAGCTTTGGTCAGCCTGTTGGATCAGAAGCTCGCCTTTTAGCAGGATACATGGGCATTCTAGCACGGAATGCAAATATGTTGCCAATTAACTTCGAGTCATGGCATAAAGTGCCCGAGAGTAACAAGAACCAAGCTCTCGATAACATTAAGGTAACAAAACGTGTATGTCATTTATAATACTTGGGTTTAAGTTTCGTTTACATTTACTTTCTTAAGTTGTGTTTTTTGTAGGCGAGATTTGCTCTAGAGGTCTCTGATGCTTATGTAAAGAAGGCATTGGGAAAAAGATGGAGAGACCATAAGAGCACTTTAAAGAAAGACTATTTTAAGACAAAAACAACACTCGACGAGAAATTACAAAATGTCCCGCCAGGAATGCTGAGGTACCAGTGGGAAGAGGTCGTTAGATTTTGGACTTCGAAGAAAGGAGAGGTATGTGTTACTACAAAAATCTTGTAATTATTTTGGTTTATAGTATTTACTAATTAACGTACTAATAATTTCATAACGTAGGATCGTGAACGAGTTGGAACAAGTAGTAGGCAGAAACAAAAATTCACGCACACAGTTGGGTCGAAAAGTTTTACTTGTGTAGCTCAGGCCGAGGTATTTTGAATTTTTTAATACTGGCAGATATTTATTACTTTCTATCAAATAATATTTTTACTATTGTATTGTAGGAAGTGTTGTCGAGTCAAAAAGTTGGACGCCTTTAACTTTTTGACATTACACATAGGAAGAAAGATGGAAACCCTATGACTCCTGAAGCTGCAGAAATTATGGTACGTTTGCTTAATACAAATTGACTTGTTTTAATTATTTATACTGTTTATTTTCTAATGGTTTATTTCATTTCTTGTAATGCAAATATTGTTAAGTTATGTTGCATTTGTTTTTTTAATATATATTGCGTTCTTAACTATGTGATTTATTTTTTAGGAAAAACTGAAGGATAACAAGGCGGAATACAAAGTGATTGCTTCCAGTGATAGTTCTGTTCATATTGACGACATTGATAACCAGATTATCACTAAAGTTTTGGGTCCTGAAAGGTATGGTCGGGTTCGATTTTAAGGATCTTTTGTTAACCCATCCCAATATTTTGGATCCAGCTCGCAACAATACATGCATTCGGGGAGTCAGGCTCAAGCTGAAGTTCAGAGGTTAAGAGACCAGATAGCTTAGATGCAAGCGACAACAAGTGAGCAAATTACACAACTTAAAGCGGAGGCAACATCGAGAGAAGCTGAGGTTCAAAAAAGATATGAAGAACTCCAGCTACAACTTAAAGCAGATGCGGCAGCGAGAGAAGCAAAGGCAGCAACGAGAGAAGCTGAGGTTCAACGAAAGTATGAAGAACTCCAGCAGCAGCTTAAAGCAGATGCGACAGCGAGAGAAGCAGATGCGACAGCGAGGGAAGTAGAGGCTGCAGCGAGGAAAGCAGAACAGCTTAAAAAGTTCGATGAACTCCAGCAGCAGCTTCAAAATATGATGAAGATGTTTCAGCAGTCGCAATCGCCGTCGTCTTAGACTATCGTGTAAATATACTTCAATTTTGACTTTGGTATTATCATTTTAAATTTTACAATTTTTGTAAGAATAATACGAATTTTATTTTATTTATTGACATTTATTTTAAATATTATATAGATTTATTACTTTCGGTTGGTTTAGATTTTGTTTCTTCTGATTTATTTTTACAAGAGGGCTGAAAATAAAAATAAAAAAATTTCAAATCTACCAAAATTAGTGACATTTTTCTAAAAGCGCCGCTAAAAACCATGAGCTTTAGCGGCGTTTGTGGTGAAGGCGCCGCTAAAGACCATGGTCTATAGCGGCGTTTTTCACGGTAAGCGCTGCTGAAGGTCATTGTCTTTCGCAGCGTTTATTGGGTAACTGCCGCTAAAGACCATGGTCTATAGCGGCGTTGTAAAGAAAACACCGCTAAAGGTCTTGATCTTTAGCGGCGTTTATTATAAAAAGCGCCGCTAAAGTTACCGACGCAGTCATTAGCGGCATTCTTTGCGGCGCTTCTCTAAGGGCCGCTAAAAGTATTTGCGGCACTAAAAAATGCTGCTATAGCCCTAAAAAAGCGCCGCTAAAAGCCTGTTTTGGTGTAGTGGAACCAAACCGGCCTGCCCATATTTGATTTCTTTTAGATTTAGTTTTTATTTAAAATATATTTTAAAAATATAATGCACTAAATGCACTGAAAACGTTAAAATAAAAGTTTTTTAATATATTAAAAATACATTAGAAAGTATTTATATTAAACGACACTACCATAAATATAATAATTATTTTATTTTATTAAAAATTAAAAATTAAAAAAATAAATATTTTATTGTATTAAATTTAATTTTAAAAAATATATTTTTTGGGTTGGGTTATTTAGTTGGGAAAGGTTTTTTTTAGGTTTTGGGTAATGAGTTAAATTATTATTAGGTTAGTAATTTAATATAAATATATATAATTATTACTTAACATATATAATTAATATAATATTTTTCATAACATAATATATTTGAGTCGAGCCAGACTCAAGCCAAAAGCTTATTTTTCAAGGCTTAGCCCATACAAAAAATGGGTCTTAAATTTTATCCAAGCCCATTTTTAAGCCTTGTATTTTGTTCAATTCTTCTTGTTTTGGTGGGCCTTCGAGCTTGAGCAGGTGACCTGACCCATGAGCATGTCTAACCTAAACCTATCTATGTATCAACCCAATTCCAAAAACTTCATATATTATAAAATATTAAAAAAAATTCTTATATATTTTTGTAATTAAAATCAAATCTAAAAATTATATTTAATTTGAATTATAGTTGAATCAATTCAAAATAAATGTCAGATTTTTTTTCTAATCTCCATCAAAACTGAATAAATTACCCAATTCATGAACGGAACTAAAGGTGTTTAAACGGTTAGTTCGGTTAATACTCAAATCGAATTATCATTAATCGAATTACCTGAAATGTAAAATTCTTTAACCGTTAACCGAACTGATGTTTTTTTCAAATATATTAACCGAACCGAAATATTTCGGTTAATTCAGTTGGTTAGCCGAATTAACTCAAATTTACATATACTGTCTTTTGGTTAAAATAAATATAAAATATATAAAAATATATTGCTAATGTTCATTTTCTCCTTTTTTTTTAATAGTTCAAAAAACTTTGAATGAGGTGAAAATAGAAAATAAGACATTAGAAACACTACATAAATCTTAAAAGTTAACAACCAAACAAAAAGTTAACAACTATATATATATTATTTTCGTTACTTGGTTAATTCGATTAATTATCCGATTTTGAACTAAATTAACCGATAACTGAAATTTCTAAAAAATCATTAATCGACCTCCGACAGAACTAAGTTTAACCACCGACCGATTAACGGAATTAGATTAATTTAGTCGGTTAATTTAATTTTAACCAAACTATGAACATTATTAAATGAATCTATATGAGATTAGTTATTTACCGAATGTGGTCGAATCAGGAGCAGGACCAAGATAAGTAAATTGAGCATTGGGTAGATCATCGTTAAGTTGATGTACCAATGGCATAAGCCTCTCGTTGAAATGTGCAGCAGCGTTGTTTAATTTATCGACACAAAGTGATCCATTGGTTCCGTACTCCAAAATTGCGAATGGGGCGCAACCAATAAGCGACAGTCCATACACCGCAAACTTCCTTGCGCCAGTGTTGTACAAAGTCTGTGGTATATTATTGTTATACAAGAATTAGTTGAGAAAATACGGTTAGGTTAAATAAAAATATTAAATTTAAAAAATAAAATTCATTTAAAAAATGGGTGTTAACGTGCTAAATTAATTTAGGTATAATCAGTGGCGGAGCCGGGGGTTGTAGGAGCCTCACCAAAATTTTTTTATTTATACTTTTTATAATTTATAAAATTTTAAATTAACAATGGTAAAATTGTACTTTGACCCCCTAAAAATGATAAAAATTTGATTTTATCTCTTAAAAATTATAAGATATAGACTATTAAAATAGTGAAATTATATTTTTACGAGTAAAAATATACAATTTAATTTCGGCCCTCAAAATAATTTTTTGGCTCCCCCATTGGGTATAATAATAAATTTAGTTTTTAATGTTTAAATATTTTGTTAATTTGACCCCTTTTTTTTAGTTAAATTTGGCCATCAACGAAAGTTGAATTTGACTATAATCCTTTTAAAAAGAGTTGAATTGTTGTTTTTTTAATAGAAATACTTGCTAAAACGTTAAATTTTTAAACACAACAACTCAAATGATAATCCACGTGTACTTCATGTTAATTTTTGAATTTTTATGAATATTTTATAATTTGTAAATTATTTGTGGACACCATATAAGACAAACAATGAAATGTCAACATAAAGCACATTGGACTCCCATGCAGATTGCCACACAAAAACCGTTAAAAAATAAATGTTTTAGACAACATTTTCATTTAAAAAAGTGGTTTGACTCTTTTTAAAAAGTTAATGGCCAAATTAAGCTCAAAACAAAAAGAATAAAGACCGCATTGACAAAAGATGTAAACATTGTGGGCTAATTTTATCATTATGCCATTAATTTATCAATCAATCATCTCAAAAGAAATGACAAGAAAATGGCATAATGATAAATTTAGCTCTCGCCATTAATCTTTCCGAAAGAGTCAAATCATTTTTTAACGAAAATATTAACTAAAACATTAATTTTGTAACAATGTTGGTATGACAACCCGTGTGGCAACCCATGTATGTTTCATGTTGACGTGATACTATTTGTCTTATATACTATATCGACAAATAATATAAAATTATAGAATATTCAAAAAACAATATATTTAAAATTCAAAAAATATATAAAGCTCATAAATATTAAAAAAGGCGTGAAGTATACTAGGATTGTCATATGGTTTGCCATGTTAAAAAATTTAACATTTTAGTCAATATTTTCATTAAAAAAATAGCAATTTGGCTCTTTTTAAAAAGTTAAGGATCAAATTCAACTCATTTTAAAATGTTGAGGGCCAAACTTAGCTTAAATAACAATAATAATGGCCAAATTAACAAAAAAAATATAAATATTAAGGGCTCAATTTATTATTATGCCGATAAAATTATAACATTTTGATGACTCTTAATTTAATTAGAAAATTAGTAGAAAATAGAATACTCCCTCATCCCAATAAAATTATAACATTTTGATTTTTAGTGGTAAAAAATTTCAACTTTCACATACTATTATTTTAAATTTATTATCGAAGAATTTTATAATTTAAAATAATTTTTATTTTTATTTTTTTACAAAATTGATTAAATTATTTAAAGTAAATCAAAAGTTTAAAAAACTTGACAAAAAATCATTTATAACATTTTTATTGAGACAAAAGAAGTGTCGATCACCTTAAGTTGGTTCGAGAGTTGGTGAACGAGCAATCTAGCATATTGCATCTGAGTAAAGAGTCGACTAGTGCCGTAGAACTCTGGCTTGAAATAATTGTTGATGTAGTCATTGCTTCCGATTTGAATTGAATAAATACATTGATTTAAGAGCAATCTAGTCTCTGTATTATTTCGCATTAACCTAAGAAGTCTCAATATTATAATTTTGTGATTTTGTATCTGCCTGTTCAAGGATATTCAATCACCCTGCACATCACATCAATAAGTGTATATCGTTATGTAATGTTGTGGGTTCGCACAAAAATGTGTTTAAGGTTTAGGTTAAACAAGATTTAATATATAGTATTGAAGTTTTCATTGTGTGATTAAACGCTCGATATGGTTTAAGACTACATATGCATGCTTTGATATATGAGAGATGTATCAATGTTGAATACGTATTCGATATTGAAACACCATTTTATTATGCTCAAATTTAAGATTTAGCTCATAATTTGGTTTCTCTACTTTTATAATATTATTTATTACTCTCAATAGTTTATATAGTTACATATTTAGGTTAAAATGCTAGCACTGATTTTTCTTAAAAACACTTCAAGGGTGAAGCTAGAAAAATGTTTATGGGTCCAAAAATAATAATAATAATTGGGGGATAAAAATGTAATTTTAACATTATACTAATTTGTACTTTTCCTAAATATTAAAGGGACTGATAAAAAAAAAACTCATTTTTGGGGGCATCCCACCTCCCCTAAAAACACTTTTCCAATTTATCATGATGACATGGATTTATTTGTCTTCAACCATTTAATTGAAATTGGTTGCCGGTGCTAACTAATTGGACTAACTAATGTATGATGATATTATAAAAGTTAAATTTTGCTATTAGTCCCTGTATTATGCATAAGTTATGCGTTTTATAAATGCACTCTGATTATGCAACTAATGTATCAACTACCAGTACTTGGGCTAGGAATGAAATTTCAAAATTCAAATAGTGCAAAGACTAAACTTAACCAAGTGAGAGTATAAAGATCAAATTCGCAAATTACGCATAATATATTGACTGGTAATAAAATTTGACCCGTTATAAAAAGTAGAGAAATTAAATTATGCAAAATAGTATAAGGACTAAATCCCCAATTTTAACATAATAGAAGGACCAAAATCAGAATTTGACATAAAAGAAAACAATTTTCATAATTACCAGATGTTTTCCAGTTTCGTCACGAATGCCGGCAGCACCAGACGCATAGTTCACACCATTCAAAATGTTTTCCCCTTGTGATTCGGCGAAAGGAGGCATAGAACTTGTGAACCCCAAATTCTCAGCTAACATATAATATAAAAAAATTAAATGTTAGCTACGGATTTACCAAAATTATTATGTTGTAGGTATAAAAATTTAAGATTAATTCTAAGTAATTTTAATACGGGTTGGACCCATACAGGATATTTAGATTAAATTTTCAAGCTTGGGTTTGACCCGAAAAATATGTTTATTTTTTTATCCAAACTTGACTCAATTTAAGAAAGATAAATCCGGCTCCGATGTGACTTACCCATATTTGATTTCTTTTAGATTAGGTTTTATTTTAAAATAAAATTTTAAAAAATAGGGATAAATCCCAAAACTATACATTAATTATGATTTAATATGTAATTGTATACATAAAATTTCGATTTGATCCAATTCTTGTAAATTATTAACACAATTATTGATATAACATTATTTTATGTTATGTATTGCATGCATAAATAATTATATTTATCCAAAATAAAAATAAATTGATGTATTTATTTCATTAAATGTGCATGATTAAATCAAAATTAAAGTTCATGTATACAGTTGCACATTATATCAAAGTTCATGTATAATTTTGAGATTTATCTCCAAAAAATATAATGCACTAAAAAAACGCAAAAATAAAAGTTTTCTAACACATTAAAAATACATTAAAAATTATTTATATTAAAAAATTACCATAAATATAATAAATATTTTATTATATTACAAAACACAAATAAATATAAAAAAATATTTTATTGTATTAAATATAATTTTTAAAATTTTATATTTTTGGATGGGTTATTAAGTTAGGTAAAATTTTTTTTTTTAAGGTTTTGAACAATGGGTTTAATTGTTGTTGAGTTAGTGATTTAATGTAAATATAAATATAAATATATATAATAATTATTTAACATATATAATTAATATAATATTTTTTATAACATAATATATTATGGCTAGGCCTTGGCCAAATATATATTGCCTAAGCTTGACCCTTTAGAAAATGGGTCTTAAATTTTATCCAAACCTATTTTTCAAACCTCGTATTTTATCTAAACCCTCCTATTTTTCCGACAGGCCTTCGGGCTTAGATGGGTGGTCTAGCCTATGAGCAGGTCTAGGTAGCACTAGGGGCAAGCAAGGAGATCCCCCTCCCCAAAATTCTATTTATTTTTAGTCCCTTTAAAAATTGAAAAAAAAAAATTAAGCCAATACAATAGTAAAATTTCACTTTGTCCCCAGATTTTATAATTCAATTTTTACCCTTAGAAATAAAATATTTATATTTTAGTCCTTTTAAAAACTATAAAAACTTTAAGTTAAGATAATGGTAAAATTATATTTTGGGCTCATTTGAAAATTTATAATCTAACTTGCTCCCTCCCTCCTAAAAAAAAAATTCTAACTTCACCTTTAGTTAGAATCAAGATGAGTAAAAAGCAACTTGCCTTACCCATCGTCATCCCTAATTCCACTACATCAACAACAATGCTAATCGAGATTAATAAACCATTGAATGTAATCTGCTAAATGAGATCAATAAACCATTGAATGTAAACTATGAATTTACATATATATATATACACACGTGCGCGCATGTGTACATGTTGAGGGGACCAAGTCTTTATAGAGAAATCTTTAAAGTGTCGTTCGCAGGGCAGTTGATTGACCCCTCAATAATAAAAAGCATTGTCCCCATGGGATTTTGTCCCCAACCTTTGCGGAGAGTCGTGTATCTTGATTAGTGGTATCTACAAGACTTAAGAGAGGTGTTAGTGTCGTTCGCAGGGCAGTTGATTGACCCCTCAATAATAAAAAGCATTGTCCCCATGGGATTTTGTCCCCAACCTTTGCGGAGAGTCGTGTATCTTGATTAGTGGTATCTACAAGACTTAAGAGAGGTGTTAATATTGTGCATGAGAATAATTATGAAATTAGTTGAGTGCGAGGTGACTTGAACCACTAACCTGAGGCTTACACCCCCCTTACGTGCAACCATGGTACTACTTGGACTACATAGCAAGTAAGGGTCATATAAGCCTCAAGTTAGTGATTTGAGCCGCCCCCTCCCCCCCCCCCCACTTAGGTAGCTCCATAAATATTTTCACACACAATATTAACAGCCCCCCGGGCCCGAATCTTGTAGTTACTGTTGACACCATTTTTTTGATGAAAACGGGGTCGACTTGGATTTAAAAAAAAGAATGAAAACGGGAGTCGCCACCAATCCTTTTTTGACGAGGTGTGATCGGGTCACCTCAAAAAGTGGTTGTTTTTAATAAATGATTTAATTTTATTAAAACAACGATTTTGGTCTACGAAATTCAGAAAAATGAGTTCGGGAGCCGGTTACGCACGAGGAAGGATTAGCACCCTCGATACGCACAAAATTGGTACCTAGTTGATTAATTAGTGTCTTAGTGTCGAAAATTAAAAATTTGAAGAGTTTTAAAAA
Organism: Gossypium hirsutum; assembly: GCF_007990345.1. Classification (NCBI taxonomy): domain Eukaryota; kingdom Viridiplantae; phylum Streptophyta; class Magnoliopsida; order Malvales; family Malvaceae; genus Gossypium; species Gossypium hirsutum. The sequence goes on from NC_053444.1 coordinate 2,213,878, forward strand.
ATACGATCCTTAAAAGAAAATCTGATATCGTGAATTGAAACATAAGATTCTCTTGTTCTGAAGGAATATCACATCCAGCACGTTAGGACACGATACTCTAAACCATCGAAACCAAGATCACCTTATAGTTTAATGAAACCATACTTTGAAGCTTTAAGAGGATATTTGGCTATTTAGTCAAACGAGAAATCGAAACCCAGCACGTTAGGGCACGTTTTCTCGAGTTTCCAAACGCGAAATATTGCCTTATTTAGAAAAATTTTCCTTTTGGTGTTTAGTGTCAATGCTTGACAAAACAATAACGAATACGACAAGGTGAGCAAAGTAAAGTGAGTAACAACAATGCAATAGGCAAAATGAAATGACGAGGCGATTACATAAACAAAGCATACAAATAAATAAATAGAACTAACATTTAAAAAAAGCACAAGTGTACACGAATAAATAAACAAACACCAAATAACAATGATGACAATAAATACAATTATGTAAAAATGTATATGCATGTATAATTTAAAGCCATAAAATAAGAAATGCATATAAATTATAGAATATGAAACATAGATAAATATATACATATATATATAAAATCGGTAAGTATTATAAAAATAAAAATGTAAATGTGTTTATATATATTTACAAATTGTGATAATATAAAATATATGTATGTGAATTATAAAATATGTGAAATATACAAAAAGCATTTTTAAGAATATAAAGAATATATATAAGTATGTATATGATGTAAAATATGCATAAATATATGTAAGTATATAAGAATTATGAAATATGAAAAATATATTTAAGTATGTATAAGTACGTATATATACATATATATGAATTAAGATGTATGTATTTATGCTTATACCTATGTATACATAAAAATATGAGATATAAAAATATAAAAAAGTATATTTATAATAAATGAAAAGTATGTACGTAAATATATTATAAAAATGTATCAACAATTTGAAATTATGAATATTAAAATATTTTAATATAAATAATATATAAGATGATGACATATATATTTAGCGATATTAAAAATCCATATAACATACATAGAACATATATAGTATATGCATACCTTAGAAATGATAAGAATGATAAATAAACTATTTTCTACACTACATAAATACATACACATATATATATAAACGACAGTATCTACAATATAATATTAGAAAAATATATATAATAGTGTAAAATATAACTAATGATATTAAAACATATACAATGATAATATATATAAAAGATATATGTATATATAATTATATAATATAATATTAAAATATAATAATACGACATAAAAAACATGACACAAATAAAGTATAGTATTAAGAACACATATATAATACATGAAGAATATACATAATACTAAAATATTTAGGTAATATATGCGTATATTAAAAACTAGTAATAATATTACCGAGGTATATACAAATATGTCAAGTATATATATACGTATTATAAATATATAAATATATAACAAAGCATAAACTAATAAAAATAATAATAATAATAATAATAATAATGATAACATTGGAATATAAAAGAAACAAACATAAGATTAATAAAATATTAGAATAAAAATGAAATAAAAATATTAAATATGAAAATATATATATGTATACACGTACATAATAAAAATATATACTAATACATAATAGTAATACTAATACTAATAATACTAATAATATAAAAATAACAAGGATATTTAATAAAGATATAAAAATAAACGAAAAAAAGGACTAAAATTGAATTAAAAACAAAGTTGTGGGGCCAATTTGAAATGAAAACAAAGAAAAGGGACTTAATTGTACGCGCGTGAAACGTTGGGGGACCGAAACAACAATTATTCCTTTCCATTAAAACGCAGCACATTGGCGGGGACTAAATCGAAAAGCGCGAGAAATTATAGGGCCAAATTAAAAACCATAAGAAACTTAATTGTGAAGCATCAGAAAAGCGGAAGGACTGCGCGCATAAATATCCCATTCAAACGAAAACAGGCGGATCCTCTAGCGGGTCGGGTCGGATGGGTCGGGCATGGCCAAAACGACGTCGTTTTGGGGCTTAAGTGTAGCCCCCAAAACGACGTCGTTTTGGAGGGCTATATAAGGCCTAAACTAACCAAAAAAAAATCATTTGGGGAGAGGGAAAGAAAAAAAAAGAAGAGAGAAGGAAGAGAGAAGGGAGGGGGGAAGGAAAATCCGGCCAGGGGGGCCGGTCACCGGACGGCCACCGGAGGCTCGCCGGCGCCGGCGCCGGCCACCGCACGCGGTGGCCAGAAAAGGTAAAAAATTTATTTTTTTGTTTTTTTTATTTGTTGTATATTTTTATGTTAAATAGATAGAAAATAAAGAAATATATGTATATGTATGTAAAAATCGAAAGGAACAAAGAAAAAAATACAACCTTTTGTTTTTTCTTTTTGTTTTTAACAATCACTGCTATCTGTTTATTGAAGACTGTAAATTTCTCTTTAGTGTTTACAAAGTAGAAAAGAAGAAGAAAGAAAAAAAAAGGCCCCCCTCGTACAATTTTTGATTCGGGTTTTTATAACCCATTTTCATCTAATTTCCTATTGTTTCTGTTTTGTCTCTTTGCATGGGATGGGCACGATGGAGGTGACAGAGGCATGGGGTGCAGACGGTATGGGCAGTGCCAGGTTTCGGGCAGAGGAGGAAGTGGTTTGGCAGCTCGCGTGGGGGGTTGAGTGGCTGCGCACATGGGGCAACGGCGCAAGTGGGCAAGTGGGGGGTAGGTTTGCTGGTATGGGCCCGGGCAGATTTTGGGCTTTACAGTTACCATCAACTGAAGCACCCCTCTCTGTGAACTATACATGGCTCTCTATGAAAGTTGGGGACAAGACCTCGACACAAAGACAATATCTTCGGTTACTGAGAAACCAGACGACTACCCGTTGAATAACACTTCAAAGACTCCTCTCAAAGAGGCTCCTCGATAATACATATATATAATATGAGTAGATGGAGAAGAGAGAGAAGGGCAAACCAATAAAATCCACCGCGGTTCTGCCATTGCTGAACCTTCCTGTTGGTCCTACGGGAAAATCAATGCCATAGGGTGAATAGTTGACTTTGGCCAAGGTGCTAAGGTTATTGTTGTTGCCATTATCGGATAAGGAGTCCCCAAAAATGAAATAGCATGGCACTTGGGGCTTTGCATTTGCCCAGTTTTGCAATATTACAAACAACACTGAAATCGCCACCACCTCCAATGACTTAAGAAGCTTATATGCCATGGATGATATTTAAAAAGCAATGAAATTTAAAATAAATGACTACTTGAGGAGGGACTGGATTGGGAACTATATATATAGGGAAGAAATGAGGGAGAAAGGGATTACGCTATTTAGATATGAATGACTGTTTGAAATAAATGTAAATTTAATGTGTAATATTTTTTAACCTTTTTTTTCTATAAATTGAAAAAAAAATAACTCGTGTTAGATATAAATATCCAAAATTAAAATTAAAAAAATGAAAATTTTGGATAATATAAGAATTTTTAAAAGTCACGATCGAGTTTTATTTATAAAGTTGAAACATTAATTGGTATCTCGTAGTATTGATTAAAGTGTTATATATATATGGTTAAAATATGTTATAAGTTCACGTACTCTTCATAAATTTAGAATTTATTCTCGTTTTTTAAATTTTGATTTATTATAATTTTGGTTTTTTAGATACATGGCTATTAAGTCAGTATTAGTTTTTTTTTTCAAAATGTCAAATCAATAAATTGAAAAATAAAATAGTTGTATTACCAATTGAACTTGTATTTTGAATTATGCTATATGCATAAGATATTCGGTTCAATCCTAAATAACCCCATTCACCACCAACTATTATCAAAAGAAAAAGTTGGGATTAAATTTCTGAAAATAAAAGTACAGGGACTAATTTCCAAATTTTTGAAGAGTACATGGACTTATGATATATTTTAACCTATATATGGTTTTAAACCCTTACGTATTTCTTAGATTAATATTTTAATAACTCAATCGACATATTCCATATTCCCTTCTTATATAGATAATGCATGTCAAATTTATCGTAAATTAAAATTTTCTGACTATTTGTTTTAAGTAAAAAAAAATTCAGTCGTTCAATAAATATTAACATATACAATATTTCAAATCGATATGATAGAGATATCTAATCAATTAGAAAGTTTACATATATGAAAAATATAATTATATTAATAAATTAAACGATTAGATCGTTAAAATATTAATCGTACAAAAATATACAAAATTGCGTAATATGTTATTTCTTTCTTCATTTGAGAAAAAAAAAATAATTTAAATAACTTTTAAACGATGACTATAAATACCGATTAATGAGATCTGTAAAACAAAAATTGTAAAATGGTCAAATTAGGTTTTACTCCTTCTACTATATTCAAATTTTAGATTTAATTTTTATATTTTAATTTGATATAATTTGATTCTCATATCGGAATTATTTAATCTGAATAATTAACACCATTAACTATTTTCAGTTTTGATTTTTTAAACTCATTATGCTAATATGATTAATTAAAAATAAAAGAATCACATTATATCAAATTAAAGTAGAAGGACCAAATCATAAATTTAAGTATAGTAAACAGACCAAAACTATAATTTAACCTTGTAAATCTAAATCGTGCTATATAGGTTAGGGGCCCCAACTTAAATGTTTGGCAATAAATAAATAAATTAGGCACGAGATATTAATGCTTAACAATTTTTATTTTTTTTATACATGCTTAACGATTTAAGTAAACAAACCTTCCTTTATTTTTCTAGTAAAATATTTATTTTCAATATAATTTTATTGTATAAATTGATAAATTTCGAAAATTTGGAGACTATTAGAATTTGACTTTTTTTTTATTTCTCATTGTATCTATGAGAGCGAGCCCAGTAAATAATCTTTCGTATTTTGTGGGTCCATTAAGGGGTAGATGCTGGTCACGAGTTTTAAAGTTACTCTATACACAGTGCGAGGATTGAACTCTTGACTACTGATTAAGGTAGGAAAGACCCTTACAATCTCACCTAACTCCCGTGATTAGATAATCATTTATTAATACGCATATTGCATATTAATTGTTTATATGATTTTTTTAAATTTTAATTTTCTTAAATTGTTCACTCTTTTTTCATGTGAATGAAATTGGTTAAATGTTGGATTAGGTTGGAATAGCTTAATCCATGAACATCAAATTTTGAATTGAGATTACTTCATAAGTCATCTATAATTTAAATGATATATATACAAAAGTTCGAGTTTAGAAAAAATTTTAAATTGAAAAAAGGTACTATTTAGGTTAAAGAGTAAAAAAATAATGAAAAATAAAAAAATCATTTAAAGTTACTTAATTAATTTGCACCCAATTAATCCCTTGTCAAATAAATTTAAATCTATTTAATTTCTCTATTAATGCAAAATGTCGTTGACCAATTTAACTATAATACTCCTAATCCGTATCCGTCACCGAAATAGGGTTACGAAATATTACAGGACAATAGAATAGTAAATCATTCAAATCATACATTAATACAAACATAATCAAATTGCTTGGACCTTAAGAAACTCAAATACAAACCAAAATACAAAATCAAAATGACAATTAATCGGGTCAAAAACACATCAAAACCAACTTAATATGTGCCTAACTAATGTACTCTCATTGGTACCACAATTATATACAATTTAATCTCAAAGTACATTAATTCAATTCATCAACTCATTCAAGCAATACTAAATCAAAATACCTAACAAAGTTACCACAACCACAACAAATCAAATATATGTAAGTCACACATACTAGCATAACAACTATACCTCATTCTCATACCCTTTGAAAATTGGTTATTTGCACAAAATATCATTCATAACATTTACATAAGCCAAACATTAACCAAAATAGCACAAGAGCCTATACATGCCATATAATCTGATTTTAACGTTTCAAAAACTACTGAGATAAACTGGATAGTGTGACTTGAGTGCCGATCCGATTGTCCAATCTTCCAAAAATATATAATGACATTAAACAACACAAGTAAGCTTAATGCAGCTTAGTAAGTTCGACGAGATAAACAAAAATCTTACCGAATTAACTATAATAAATCAAATAAAAAAATTATCCATGACAACTACCTGACATTCACAACTTCAATCGATAAATACATCTGTATTTAGATCAATACAAAAATAAATAACCCATCTTTCAAATTCATTAAATAAATCACCTTACCTAGATTTTTCCATTCGAAGAACAACTTTCGGATAATAGTACATCGTCAATAGAAGCTCGTAAGAGCTAGTCCTCCCGAATACACCAACAGAAGCTCAAAGTTAAACAGAAGTTCATAAGAGCTGAACAGAAGCTCGTAAGAGCTGATTCACCCAATCACGCCAAATAGAAAGTTAAACATGATAGTTTGCAACAAATTTTGAACCTCGATTTACTTGGGTAAAATGCTGATATCTCCCTCCAATACCATATCCACTCCAAACCACTGTCATACACCAAATCATGAATGTACTCAAATCCCACGTTCAATTCAAACAAAATATTCAATTCAATCTTATAATTCAAACAATATTTCATTTCCAAAAATAGAATATATACATAACACCAATCATCAATTTATACAAATGTTAAATTTTATCAGTACGAACTTACCTATACTGAATTGTAGTAATTGCAGAAGTTCAGACACTATTCTACTATTTTTCCTTTTCCACAAGTATCTACGAGATCTTGATCTAAAATATAAAATTACTCATTTATTAGCATGTATTTCATTTCCAATCCATTTTACAATTAATACCCTTTTATTTTTTAAATTTATGCAATTACCCCAAACTTTTACAATTTTTACAATTTAATCCATTAATTAGTTAATATATCAGATTAACTAATTTTCTCAAATAAATAATCTATCCAAATATTCTAGGCCCTCATACAGCCCCTAATAAACCTAAAATTCAGTATCAAACCCTAATATTTTGACATTTTCACAATTTAATCCTAAAATCAATATTTAACAAAAATCACTTTAAAAAATCATCACATAACACAATCAAAGCTCCAAATCCATGTTAAATTGTGACAATGAAATATTAGCTAATTGATTGTCCAAGTTCAAATTGAAGATAAGTGGCACTGTAAGAACGTTTACATTGCAAGAAAGACAACTTACTTCAGTAGATAACTAAATAAGTATGTAATCTTGTAAAAGAATCTAAGTGAACATTTTATTCAAATATTGATAAGGATTATTATGTCGTCTACAATTCCAATTGGGGGCATGACTAGTCTTGGCTATTGGAGCAGTTGACTCCACAGGTAGAGACATAGATGTATTCATTGGTAGAATGATACATTGGACTGGACCAAGTATGAATTAATTTTGAATCCATTTGTGAATTAATTCACTTGTGACGTTCATGGTGTGATTTACCTACATCTTGAGTTAGTCACTACCATGCGTATGCAACTCATGTGCTTTGATATAAGTTGAGGCTTATGCTCTGAAGATGATCGAGCCCATAGCCGGTATATTGGGTACATGACTTGTGTATGACATGGTTTTACTAGCAACAGTGGAATTTATAGCTCAATTAAAGAATTAATGATATCCTCTCATTAGCATTGTGTGGATTGAGAAATATGGAACGTGGTCACGGGTTGCTTGTTCTCGAACGAGCAAATTATCACAATCATTTGTTAACAGTGATCATATTAATCGTTAAGAAGACACTACGATTACAATGAGATAAAATAGGATTGTATTGAGTGAACGAATTTAACTCAAAGGAATCAAGGATATCATATGAAGGTAATACAAATCGAACACTTGAGCTACTCATCGTCGGCTATCATATTTCCTTTCCCTCTCGATGTTCCCGTGTCATTTTAGCTACGAATCATAAATTGACAATACATAATATTAAATTCTAGCTCAAATCTCAATAAATTTCAAAGTAATACATATTTTAAAATTTATTCAATTTAGTCCCTAAAACCAAGACTAACCTAACTTTTGATTTAAAATTCCAAAATGAAATATGATTTCACTAATACCCATTAGGGACCTCCTATTTCTTATTTATACAGTCAATTTTAAATTTCATTCACTTTGGTCCCTAATGTACAAAACTATCAATTAGTTTTACAATTTAGTCTTTTTCACATCTAACCTTAAAATCTATCAATTTAATACCTAAAACTTTCAATTGTCAAAAATGGCATCTTCAAAACTTTAGCGGTTTTACAAATTGGTACATGGGCTAGCTAAATCAAACTCCCATAACCTGAAAAACATAAAAATTACAATAAAAGACTAAATTGAACTAACCAATTGAAGACCAAAAGTTTGAAACCCTTGGCTATGGCGTCAAGAGCTTTCTTCTTCTCCAAATTCGGTTGAAAGAGATGATAATCTCTTTCCTTCCACCCAAAAATGATATATATACTTGGATTAATTTATATTTTAGCTTAATTAATTATGTTTTACTTTAATTAATCAAAATTTTACCTATTGAGCATATTAATATTATACCGTCCACTAATATCAATTTAATAAGGTCTAATTGCTATTTTGGACCTTTGATTAATTGCACCTTAAGTCCTCAATTCAGTTTCTAATTAAAAATCTATAGTGATTAGATTTTACGATTTAGTCCCTAAACCTCAATTAAGCCCTAATTCAACTAAATTACTTGTCCAACATTCAATTCATCTATAAAACAACTTCGTAAATATTTACAGGCTTAGTTTACAGAAACAAAGTCCCGAAATCGCATTTTTTTGACATCACTGAAAATCGAGTCGTTACATGATGAATTAAAAAAAAACATATATAAATCTAGGAAGGTTATGTTTATTTTTTTTAAAACATGCCAAATCGAATCTATCTATGATAATTTGATTCATGTGTTCTAAATATACTCAACTTCAAACCTAAGCTAATGGTTAGACTCATTAAAAGTTCTATAAGCAAGAAACGAGACAATGCTACAAAGAGCTTGCATCAGTTCATTTTATTTACCGATTTCAAAAGAGTCTAGCTTCAAGAAGCTTCAAATTCCTCCTTTGCTAAGCATCATATTCCCATTGATTCGAAAAATTTGAAGGCTAAAAAACACATGAGTATCGTAGGTAGAGAAAGCAAATGAATGTGGCTCATTAAAGAGTTGATAAAGGATTAAAAATGATTTTTGTAAATATATATTTTAAATTTTTTAGTACTAGAACTAAATTGATGAATTTTGTAAATTTTGAGGGCTAAATTTATTGTATTTTTTATACTTATGATCAAATTGATAGAATATGTAAATAATAGATGTTAAATTTACTATTAGACCAATAAATAAAAAAAGTTCGTGTTAGCTTTTCGCCACTCATCTTATGACAACTAATGGGTGAATGATTAAAATATTTAACTTCAAAAAGTTTAATGACTAAATAAATAAAAAATAGTTGGGTGACCAAAATCGAAAAAAAAAGAAGACATAGTTAAGTGACATTTTTAAAGGCAGGGGCCCTAGCCCCAAAATGGCAAATTATATTTTTAGTCCCTTAAAGATTTTAAAATTATAAACTAGTTTACTTGGGTCTCACGAAAAAGTTCAATTTAATCCTTTTAATACTCTAAAATAACAAGCATATACAAAAATAAAATTATACTTTAATCACTTTAAAATTTTAAAATTTAATTTTAACTCTCAAATATAAACTTCTAGCTTCGTCTCCGCACATTTACAAACGTAAAAAGTAGAACTCAAACTCGAGTCTGGGGACTCGATCTTTGTAAACTAGAGGAATACTTAAATTTAGCTAAATGAGGACTAAAGAAACCCCCAAATATTTTGCCTTTTGCCTTCGAGATATTAGAATCAAACTTTTTACTTAGCCACCCTGTCCAGGGTTGGCGGTGGTGGACGGTGTTGACGGCGCTGGTGGTTGTGGTTGGCGCTGGACCAACAGAATGGCGGCAAAATTAGGATTTTGTATTTTTCCATTTCTTGTTCTATTGTCCACGTAATAGATTTAGAAAATTACCGTTGTACCCTTATGTTGCCTTTTAAGTAAGGTGAGAAAAAAAGAATATTCCTTGAGAAAAGGGTATCACGAGATTACGACACCTAATAGAAGCCTTTTATTTTATTTTTTTCTCTCACATTATAAATAAATAAAAACACTTGAAATTTGTTGGTGGTTACTGAATTTGACGTTGACGATAAAAGCAAATTATATATTATTTGTTAATTGAGTTTTAATTTAATGTATTGTTGTCAATACAAGATGAAATGAGTTTAGTCGCGCTGAAGCATATTATCCTCTTATTTATGGGTTGATGAGAGGTTATAGATAGTTCTAGATTTTATGTAAAAAATAGTAAATATGATCATAATCTATAATGAGATTATTCAATATATATTTTTTTATTTTAAAATTAAAACTTGGAATTTATATGAAGAACTTTAATTTCATTTCTATTAAATATAAAAAAAATTATATCATACGTTAGCCAACTTTGAAATTTTTGTTTAATTGAATTCTAATTTGATTTAATTTAACTTTGAAAATAAATAGTTTATTTTTTTTTGCCAATGAGATATTAGATTTTTTTTATAAAAGTGGAGGATTTAGTAATTGTGCACTCGAATTTGAGTCATACAATACGCAGTTATCATGTGTGGGTTTTAATTTGTAGGTCGATTTTAATATGGATTATTTCGATTCTTAGTTTGTTTATGCTTTGTATTAGTTTGATTCTACTTTATAGCTGTTCAGACATGTTTTTTTAAGGTAAAAAGACATCTCCAAACGCTCTCAATTTCAATATCGAACAAATTAGTCCCTCTAAAAAAAAATAGAGTAATTTAATCCCTGCTAATTTTGGAAACAAGTAATTAAGGATAATTAATCACAATATTAATGTCTTGTGTCAATTGTACATAATTACGATTGATATAATAACAAAATTAGAGGATAAAGTTGTCCAATGATCGAATCGAAATTGAGAGAAACCAATTTGCTCAATATCAAAATTAAGAAGGACCGGAGAGGTCAATTATCTAAGGATTAAATTGCTCTTTTTTTTTAGATAAACCAATTTACTCGATATCGAAATTAAGAGAAACTAAAAATATCCTCTTACTTATCTTTTTTACTATATTATGGTTAAATATATAATATTTTTTAATAAGAGAAAAAGGATAATATTGTCCAATAATCGAATCGAGACTCGAAAATTAAAAAAAATACTTTTACCTTTCCACTGATAATTTAAACGAAACGAGTTAAATATTTTAATAATTTAAATTTAAATTGTATTTAAATACTTTAAAATAATCTAAACACACATTCAAACTTAAAATTGTTCAAAATATTCGATTGGGTCACAATATTTATTCAATGTACCACTTTCAATTCAAATGCCACGAGGTGGGCATTAAAAAAATTAAATTTAGCTAACTTATTTGATTATGATTGTAATATAATATTATACAATATTATATAAAAATATATAATATAGTTAGTGATTGAAGGAAGGAAAAAGCAATGTGCTAGGCTAGAAATGGAAAATGGTTGGTAAAAGTGTTGAATGTTGGTACCTAATAATAATAGAAAATGGGAGAAGTACATGGACCGGGTCGGGTCATATTTCGATTGGATTCGAATCGAAATTTATTATTTAAAATAATAAAATATTTTAAAATTATTAATAATTTTATATGTAACTATTATTAAAGTTTGAATTTTTGATAAATCAAAATTAAAATATTCTAATTTAAAATTCGACTCGTATAAATTAAACGAATAATCCGACCCTAAATAAATAAATAAATAAATAAGGGAAGGAAATTAGCATAATCAAAGCCCCCACCACCAAACTTTACATGCTGAATCATGGCCGGTGACAGACCTATAATATTATATTATTTTAAATATAATAATTTATTTTAAATAAATTTTAATCCATTTCTATGTTCATATTATTTTCTAGACTATTATTATATTTTAATTATTTTTCTCACATTAAAAATTAACTCTTTCAATGTTAATCGAATCTTAACTCGGTTGAGATCATACATAAACACGATTAAACATGTTAAATTAACATATCGAACTTCAAGGATTTATAGATAATATGTATTAAAAAATAATTAATCTTTCACTTCATTTTTTGGTAAAAAAAATTATTTCTTTTTTGGACTTCTTTTGTATATAATCAATCACGTCCTCCTATATTGACAATAATATTAATATAAACTAGCAAAAAAGTACGACATTGACAATTATTGAAAAATATAAGCAAATTAGTTTTATAAATAATTTATATCAATTACTTAAAAATAATTCTAATTTATATTTCATATATAAACATATTAACAATGATTTGCATTAAAATATTTTATTATAATTTAAGTTTATATATTTTATATATCATAAATTCATAATATTAACATATTTGAATATTGTTTAAATTTTCACTTTTTATTTTAAGATATCATGCTTAAAATTAACATTTTATATTCTCAAAAATATTTTATATATAATAAATTAAAAATAATATCATAACCCAAAAATAAATATAGAATGATTGTAAATATATTCTTCATCATATCCTTAAAATTTAAATAAAACTAAAAGTTAAAAATATAAAAATATTATTTAACATAAAAATAAATATTTTATTAATTTTCTTCAAAATTTCCCCTTATTTAATTTTTTAATTTTTTCCCTTTCCCTTTTCCTTTCACATATATATTTATTTATTTTTCAATTTCAATTTCATAAATAATAATATTTTTTAGAGTGCCACGAATTCCTAGTATAAATAAAAATTATCAAATTCATAATTTCATTAAAATGTATTCTATAAATGAACTAATCCAAAAAAAAACTATGATCGTGTTTGGCAATTAGCTGATAGCTAATTGTTGACTGGAGTAGTTGATTTGACCAATTGGTTCTATTAACTGATTATTTAAAAGTATTTGGTAGAACTTAGTTAATAAGTGTAAAATGAAAAATAAAAACATGCCACAGAAAAGAACATGTGGTTAAGGAAGTAATTTTTTAACAAGCATGATCAGATGTTCATTCCTAATCAGCTGTGAAAAAGTTGTTCATCCCCAGCTTTTTTTGTTTGGTTTTGGAGGTTTTAATTCAACAAGCTCTTGCAAACTTCTATTTACCAAACCCTACAATTCAATTAAAAAGAACCCAAAACTTTGTTTATCAAACACTATCTATACGAAACTATTTTATATTACAAGTTTTAATTTTTCCGCTAAAACGGATTAATATTTAAATTAAAATTTTATTGTTCAATAATAATTTCACATTAATATTAAAAAATAATTAAATGACATATTAATCCAGAATTTAATTATGACAAAAATTACTATTTTTTAAAAATATAAAATTACTTGTTTAATAATATTATATTATCAAAAAGAAAAAAAAAAGCTATTTAATTTCTTACAAAACACAAAGATTCCGGGACATCAACAGTAACAAAAACGATGAAATCTTTGTAAAACGATTAAAAAGCCGTAAAGAAAGGCAATAAGCCTTTTTAATCTTTTTTTTCATATATATATATATATGATATAATTATTCCATTTTTAAAGTTTATTTTTTTTATTTTTAACATTTGAAATAAATTTGACTTCAAATTTGTAATCAGTTAATTGATTTCAAAGGAAAATCAACCAACCCCATCATCATCATCATCCATAAAATGTTTTTTTTCAACTTTGTTTTCACTGTAGTTTTGATTGATCTTTAAATATTTCTACCTGCATAAATTTAATTTAATTAATTATTAATGAGATTTTACAGTTCATTTTGAGTTTTTTTTCTCCAAAAGAAAAAAAAAAATTTGGGTTGCCATTAGTGATAAGCACGACTGGCAGTCATCATTCCCTTTCAATTCCTTCAAACCCCTTTTTTTTTCTCTCTTTTGTTCCTTTCTCTCTCTAACTTTTTCCCTCTCTACAATTCATGCTTTGTTTCGCTGTCTAAAGCTTCCATTCCAATTCTATTTTTTTCCTTTCAATCTACTTTTTTTGAGGGTTCTTCTTAGCCTTTATTTTTTAACTCTCAAAACACTCTCATATATATTTTTTTCTTTATTTTTTTTTGGATCTGGGTTCTGCTTGCTTTCTGATAATCATCTTCAACAACCAGGTAATTCTTTTTTTTTGAACATAATTTTACTTTTTGGGGATTTTTGGTGTCTGGGTTTTTTTTGAACTAATGTTCTATCTACTAAATTCAAGAAGATTATAGAGCTTGAAGTACATATTTTCTGGGTTGTTGAGCTTTACAATATTGGGTTATTATTATTATTTTGCTATGACTTCGTTTTTGATTTTTTTTTAAAGATTTGATCTATTGGTTGGTGATGTGTTGGGGCTTTAAAAGTTTCAAGCTCATGTTTTATGAATTTAACTTCATTTTAGTAGGCACTGACTATAATGAGCATGATTTAGCTATGTTTTTTTTGGGGGGTTCATTTGATATGAATTTTCAATAAAATATTGTGTTTTTGTCACTTTCATGACATTGAATTTCGATATCTGGGAAACTGTAAAATCTAAAACACATTGATCGAATGTTGTATTTCCAATAAATTTAGAAAAATTCTTTTTTGTGTTATGGCAAACATGGATCTAGTAGGACTGGACAGCTAAATCAATAGTCTGCTTTATCAAATGGATTTCATGAGATTCTAAGCTTGGTCTTAGCTGATTCAGCTTATCTGTATGCAGTTTTAGAAATTTGTCTTTTATTTGACTGATAAAATTAGCTCTACAGCTTAAAATTGGACTAAGAATTTCAAAGAGAGCTGATTAAGCAAAGAACAATTATAGCCGGTTAGAACTCAGGGTTATGAGTCTATAATGTCTGTACTAGTTCTAACTTAAGATCTAATTGTTTGTACTCTTATCAGCTAGTAGCAATTTTTTGGGACCCTTAATGAAAATTTGTAGATAATTAAAGAAAAAGAAAGAAAAATAAAAGTGAACTCTTGTCCTTTGCTGGCAATTGCTTCTGGAAAAAAGTGAAAACTACACCCTAAATTAGAGATGCAGGTGGTTTCTATTCATGTTGATAAAGTGTTCGATGTGAAAATGCAAAATAATGATCTATTTTGTAGGTCTAAGCATTGGCTTTGTAGAGTTTAGTGCAAGACATTCTTCTACTTAATGAATAACTAATCTAAGTGCTGGTTCCATACTTAAGTGATGCTCAAATTTAATCATTGTGTCGACAGCAATACCATGAACGATGTTGTGAGAGAGCGTTGCTTTTTTCATTTCTTTAGATTCTCTTCCTGCAGTAATTTTATTTATCTATTTGATAATTCAATTGATGGTGCTGGTGATGTTTCAGGTTACCTCTATTACTTCAAGCTTGGGACCTAGAAGATCGAAACATTAAATTTAAAGCTGTGTAAGAAGTATGGCGGTTTCCATGAGAGATTTAGATCCAGCTTTTCAGGGAGCTGGGCAAAAAGCGTATCCTTCACTTTTTGAAACTTGCAGTGTTATGTGGATTATCACTCTGATTGTTTACTGTTCTTTAGATCGATAGTCGAAATAATTTTTTATAGTAAATTTAGGTTGTACATTTAGTGTAGGGTGACAACAAATGTAGAAAGAGAACAACTATCACATCTGCTGCCATTTCAATCTTGGTATGTCTGCTTTTGAGTTGCTCTTCTTCATGAATTATTCTCCTTAATAGTTCGCAGTGGAATTGAAATCTGGCGCATTGAAAACTTCCGCCCTGTTCCAGTTCCAAAGTCATCTTATGGCAAATTTTTCACAGGGGATTCCTATGTTATTTTGAAGGCAAGTCATTTCTATTTTACATATTGCTTGGTTGTATTAGCACCAAAATTTGAAGCTTGTGGATTTGTTATTAATATTTTTAATGCGACCGCTGCCATGGAGAAAAGGATCTGTTGTGGCTTTTATTTGTAATCTTTGCCAGGTTGTAAGCATTTGGCTGTTGTTGTTCTTTGCATTGGGGTTATTTATAAAAACTGAGTACTCATATATTTACTAGATTATACTTGTAGTTTGAGGCTCTAAGATGCAACTAAGTTTTCCTTCTCAGCTTAACGTTCTTTAATATTACTTTTTTTTTTTGGCTCAGACAACTGCCTTAAAAAGTGGTGCCTTGCGTCATGATATACACTATTGGCTTGGTAAAGACACATCCCAGGTAAACCTTGTTCCGACAAAAATCTTTTTACTTGTTCAATTCTTAACCTTTGAGAAAGTAATAGGTTGAATTTTGAACTAAGATATCAGATCAATTTTGTGACCACAACTTTTTTAACATAGGATGAAGCAGGTGCTGCTGCAGTCAAGACTGTTGAACTTGATGCTGCCCTTGGAGGGCGTGCTGTTCAATATCGTGAAGTGCAGGGCCATGAAACTGAGAAGTTCCTTTCCTATTTTAAGCCATGTATCATACCCCAGGAAGGTGGAGTAGCATCTGGATTCAAACATGTTCAGGAAGAGGAACATAAGATACGTATGTTTGTCTGTAGAGGCAAACATGTTGTCCATGTAAAAGAGGCAAGTCTTTCTAAGGACAAACAATACTCAATGTCAAGTGCGATTCAATACTTTTCGTTCAGGAAGTTGATGACATGTTTCATGGCAGGTTCCTTTTGCTCGATCCTCACTTAACCATGATGATATCTTTATACTGGATACAAAGTCTAAAATCTTTCAATTTAATGGGTCCAATTCATCCATTCAAGAGAGGGCAAAAGCCCTAGAAGTTGTTCAATACATTAAAGATACTTATCATGATGGGAAATGTGAGGTAGCTGCAATTGGTGAGTAAACTAACAGATACAGATCATGAAGGAAGGGAAGAATAAGATAAATGGAGTGAGAAGTGGATATTGTTTATAAACTAATAGATTCTATCTTATTACTCTATGCAGAGGATGGAAAGTTGATGGCCGATGCTGAAACTGGAGAGTTTTGGGGATTCTTTGGTGGCTTTGCTCCACTTCCTAGGAAGACTGCCAGTGATGAGGATAGGACTGTTCAGTCTCATACGGCCAAGCTACTAAGGTAATTTTATCTTGGTTTGGCAATGGCGATGATGGTCAATTGCTTACGCAAATACAATTTTCGCTTTCTCTAAATAGACCAATTAGTCATCTTTGAGTGAAAAGAAAAATGCTTTTGCATTTGGTAAAAGGCTTCTTTGTGTTCTATAATTTTGTGCTTTGAGAAATGCTCTCATTGGATTATATTTGCTGTTCAAGTGTTGAGAAGGGGCAGGCAAAGCCTGTTGATGCTGATTCCTTGACAAGGGAGTTGTTGGACACAAATAAATGCTATATATTGGATTGTGGGTTAGAAGTCTTTGTATGGATGGGAAGAAATACTTCTCTTGATGAAAGAAAGACTGCAAGCGGAGCGGCTGAGGTAATAGCTCTGTAAGGTGATTTAGACCAACTTTTATATGGATTTCTCATTTGCTCCTTTTGCATTGTTGATGTTACCAAACAGGAGTTAATCTGTGGTTCTGATCGACCAAAATCCCAAATAATTCGTGTAATTGAGGGGTTTGAGACTGTTGTATTTAAGTCGAAGTTTGAGTCATGGCCCCAGACCACTAATGTTGCTGTTACCGAGGATGGTAGAAGCAAAGTTGCTGGTTAGTAACTGAAATATCTTGCAATTTTGTTGTTTTTGATTTATGAGTTGTCTTTTCTTAATCTTTATACTATTTTAGCCATCAAATAATCATCATTTGTCACCTTAAACATCAATATATTACAATGGTTTCTGTAGCACTTTTACGACGTCAAGGGCTGAATGTCAAGGGCCTTGCAAAAGCTGCTCCTGCAAAGGAAGAACCCCAACCTTATATTGATTGCACCGGAAATTTGCAGGTATATTTGTACTTGTGTAGCTATATTTTTCTAGGTACTGAATTTTTGAATGTGCCATGCTTCCCAGACAGTGGAGCAAGAAATTTGATCTTGAGGATGTCGCACTGACATTAAAGTAATATATATTTGAATCTGATTAAAGCATTAAGTAAAAACTGAAAACACTAAATTCAGATATAAGGTAACATTTTCTGTTATTAACACATTAAGAAACTGGTTGCCTAAATATTGTCAATTTGTTCATTTGATTTTATTGGAAAGAAAATTCATGATGAGGTAAAAGGCCATGTGCAATGCTAGTTATAGTAAACAAATGTACACGCACAATAAAACCTTTTAGGTTGGTAGACTGAATATCTGCATTCTGCAGCCATTCCAAGCTTCTTGCAGAATATTGCTAACTCATCCTTCTGGCTCTAATGACGGGTTTATGTTATTGTTAAGAGTTTCATTTGTTCTATCTTTAGACTTGTTATCATGCTTAAACATATAGCCAGCTTAGTCCTTATGTAGCAGGTGGCAATGGTGCTCTTCTCTTCATGCATTGGACATAATATATGGTACATACTGTCTTTGGGTCTGAGCCAGTTTACTGATGATGGCATTAATTTGGCTGTGCAGGTTTGGCGTGTGAATGGCCAGGAAAAAGTTCTCCTTCCAGCTTCTGATCAGTCAAAATTTTACAGCGGGGATTGCTACATTTTTCAATATTCTTACCCTGGAGAAGACAAAGAAGAGTATCTTATAGGAACATGGATTGGAAAGCAGAGTGTTGAGGTGATTAAACATTCTATGACTCTCTTTGGTCTCTCTGTTCCGAAAACTATTGAGTGCCTTAAGCTTTCAACCATAGTTTCAATGACAAAACTGTCTTTTGTCCCAAACAGGGAACACATATATGTACCATGGATGTGACTTCTCCTTATCATGCTACCTTTTCTTACAGTGCGTGTATTATTTTTGTTGCTTTACTGATTATGAGTTTTTGCTTAACAGGATGAAAGAGTTTCCGCAGTCTCTTCGGCAACCAAAATGATTGAATCTATGAAGTTCCAGGCTACCCAGGTAGCTTTTTTTAAACTAGACCATTGTTCTTTTTCTGAAGTTACTGTTTGTATATGTTTGTATTTCCCTTCTGACGGTATTTATCCGATCATCAGGCTTGCATCCACGAAGGAAATGAACCCATTCAATTCTTTTCGATCTTCCAGAGCTTTATTGTGTTTAAGGTTTGAGGAATTTTGATTTGTAAGTTTTACTTCAATGGATACTATGTGTCCAAGTTCTCCTTAGATAACTGGTTCAATCATTTAAAATTCACCAGGGTGGTCTTAGTGATGGATACAAGAACTACATTGCTGAGAAGGAGATCCCAGAAGGGACATACACAGAAGATGGTCTTGCACTGTTCCGAGTACAAGGTTCTGGGCCTGATAATATGCAAGCGATACAAGTTGAAGCAGTATGTCCCAAATTTCATCTACTATATTTGTTTCCTTAAGAACTCGTAGCAATTATGATCCTTATAAAACTAGTTTTTTGCGAGAGGTCTAACATCTTCCACGTGATAGCGGTCGGGTACTCGTTTTTATTGTTTTTGATTTCTGAAAAAAGGTGACTGGACCATGTTCTGCCTTCCATGACTGGACAATCTGAAAGCACGAGTCCTGAGAAAGTTGCTAATACTTTTACCTCTATGCCACTTATAAAATGAATAGATGGACTTAAAATTTGTTTCGCTGTACATTTATTGTTTACAAGATGGAACTTATGCTCTTTTCCCTTTTTTCTTTACTTCTATCAGGTCGCATCATCTTTGAACTCCTCTTACTGCTACATATTACATAGCGGTTCCACTGTCTTTACATGGGCTGGAAACCTAACTTCCCCTGATGACCATGAGCTTGTTGAGAGACAACTAGATATCATAAAGGTTCGATTTGTATTTTCAAGAGGCTTCCTTCCCGAAACTTGATTTAGGCTTGATGGAATAGTATGGCTAAGTGGATAGTTTGCATCTGTTGTATTGAATATTAGTTCACTTTAGAAACAGCTATTTGAGTTTCCGATTTGATTCTCTAAGCTTCGATTCATACCCTTTTGATTATCTTCAGCCTAATTTACAATCCAAGCCGCAAAAAGAAGGATCGGAATCTGAACAGTTTTGGGAGTTGCTTGGAGGAAAATCCGAATACCCAAGCCAAAAGACAGCAAGGGAACCTGAAGGTGATCCTCACCTATTCTCCTGCACGTTCTCGAAAGGTATTGATAACTCTTTAATGGTTATAAGGTTTTTAATTTATGGTCTTCGTTCTACAGATGTAAAATGTTTATTCATAATTATAGTTTTCTAATTCCTTATCTTTCTTCATTGTCATGGTTCATTGCAAATTTCACTCCAATCTGTAGGGAATCTTAAGGTGTGTATTTACTTATCAGCTACTTCCAAAATTGAAAACTACGATTTTATCAAATGCGTTCATGACTTTTATATGTATGATCCATTTATTGGTCATGTTAGCAAGCTCGCAAATGTTAAGCGCACTTATTTTTTTACTATACTGCAAAAAAAAAAAAAGAAAAAAGAAAAGAAAAAGAAGCCTAAAGTAAGAAAAATCTCGTCTTTTATCTGCATCATCGGCTTAAACTGCAAGTTCTTATGCAGGTTACGGAGATATATAACTTCACTCAGGATGATTTGATGACTGAAGATATATTTATCCTAGATTGTCACTCAGATATCTTTGTCTGGGTTGGACAACAAGTCGATACCAAGAATAAATTGCAGGCTTTGACTATTGGTCAGGTAAGATCATTCGGTTATATAGGTGGAAACTATAGTTACACACTACTTTTTAAGGGTACTATTTTCACTCGTCAACATATTAAGGATGTCGAGTGTGCACATGTAAATGGACTAGTTCTTGGTTGGTTCGTACAATATCTATTAGGGATTAGGAATAGTTTGCGGTCTGTTCCACCAGGTGTGTTCTTACATTTCAATCTGTTGTTGGACAGAAATTTCTTGAGCATGATTTTCTCTTAGAAAAATTATCTCGTGAAGCTCCGATATACATAGTCATGGAAGGGAGTGAGCCACCCTTTTTCACGCGCTTTTTCTCATGGGACTCCGCAAAGTCTTCTGTAAGTATCTCTACTACTGCATTGGAATCATGGTTGCTTTATCCGTGCAAGGATCTTAGTGTTTTTATTTGCTTGCAGATGCACGGAAATTCGTTTCAAAGGAAACTTACCATAGTGAAAACTGGGGGTACACCAACAGTCGATGTAAGACTTCACTTAACTCTCTCATATTAGTTGAACTTTTGCCGCTTTTGGTATCGAGTGATCACTATCTATGTTGCTTGGACTCTTCATTTTTCTTGAAGTATCCATGTCTGACACCCATGCCTAAGACATATCTGGGTATGGATATGAGAATATGACTCTCGAAAGACTTTCAAAATACATGGAAAAACTTTTCAAAGGCATACCAGTAAGCTGGAGTCCGAGTAACATAGCATGCGTCCATTTTTGTGTTCTCGTTACCACTTTATCGGTTATCTTTAGAGTTAATTTTCGGATTAACATCTTATTGTATGTTTAGAAACCCAAGCGGAGAACGCCAGTATCATATGGTGGAAGGTCTAGTAGTGTGCCGGACAGATCACAACGTTCTAGAAGTATGTCCTTCAGCCCTGAGCGAGTTCGTGTGAGGGGAAGGTCTCCCGCTTTCAATGCACTAGCAGCTGCATTTGAGAACCCTAATGCTAGAAACCTTTCTACTCCGCCACCTGTGGTTAAAAAACTGTACCCAAAATCCGTGACTCCGGATTCTGCAAAAAAGTCTGCAGCTATAGCAGCTCTTACTGCATCGTTCGAAAAACAACCACCACCAGCTCGAGAGACCATCATACCTAGATCTGTGAAAGGTATGCATTTTCCGTGTTTCAAGATCAAATTCTATGTTATTTTCGTATTTGTACTCACAACCGAAGCATGTATCTTGATGAAGTGAGCCCACCGACACCCAAAACAACACCGACACCCGAGCCTAACTCTAAGGAGAATTCCATGAGTAGCAAACTAGAATCCCTCACTATACAAGAAGATGCTAAAGAGGGTGAAGCTGAAGACGAGGAAGGCCTTCCAATATACCCTTACGAACGTCTCAAAATAACATCAACCGATCCCGTTTCTGAGATAGATGTGACCAGACGAGAGGTATGATTTAAGACTATGATTTTAAGATGGTATTACATTTGTTCTTCAAGACTCTTATAACCGAAAAAAATGCAGACATACCTGTCATCCGAGGAGTTCAAGGAGAAATTCGGGATGAAAAAAGACGCATTCTATAAATTGCCGAAGTGGAAACAAAACAAGCTAAAAATGGCTCTTCAACTGTTCTAAGTCCCCCCTTTGATTCATCTGTGCTATTTATTCAAAACCCGCTTTCAAATGAGAGTGCAGGTGGAACAAAACATACTTCCAAATCCGTACAAGTTTACCTCTTTCTTATCTTAAATTGAATCCACAAATCGTTCTAACTATATTCATTTTGTTCGGCTGCAGTGGGAAGAACCCGAACCCGTTTTCTCAGGATCGAAAAAAAGGGACAGCATCAGTGCATATTTAGCTGCTTCTGCTCCCCTAAGAAGCTTTTGGTTTTTCTCTTTTTTGGGTCATTAATAGACATATCTGGATTTCAACCCCCCCCCTTTTTTTCTCATCTGGTTGTTTGGATGTCTAGAAAATTTGTTCCTTTTTCTTCTTGGCTTTTCTTTGTTGTTTCTGGTTGAGTTTTAGCTTTTTCTTTTTGTTGGTATTCTTTATGGTCACAGTGCTTTGTTGTGAGGTTTGCATTTTTGCATTTTTAATTTATTTTTTATTTATTTTTATTTTGGTTTTCCAAAATGATTAAAAAATTAGAACAAATATTGGGAGCTTGAAAATGCCAGACAATTTTAGGTGTATTTTGTATTTAACTTTTGAGGATGAAAAGTTTGTACAGCTGAGTGTAAGAACTAAGAACTAGTTCATTTTGCCTTTTGTTTTGGATAATAAAAGTGTGATCTTCTGTTTTTCTTCTTCTTTTTAATTTAAAGAGAAAAAAAAGTTGATCTTTATTAGTATTTGCATTTCCCATCTTTAAACTTTTAATAGGAAATATTTTTTTAACATATATTATGTTAAAATTTTTGAGGATGAGTGTTTACTTTTAGTGCGATATGTTTAGTTTTTTTTGTTTTTATTCTAGTATTATTATAGTGTTTAATTTCACTGCATTGTTTTTAATGACAGGTAAACGTTCTGTCCATCTAAATATTTATTGTTTTAATTCTTTTTCGTTAATACATTATTTATTTGGTTTTGATTAGCTTAATTCGAATATGAAAATAATTTAAATTTAAGATAATCTGAATTTGAAATGGTATAAATATGATCATAAGAAATTTGAATAACTGAACATAAAAGAATTTATATTTGAATTCTGATTTTCATTTTTATTTTGGGTCTATAAAATGAAATATTTAACTTTTTGGTTTAATATATGATAAAATTGTATTTTGTTTTTTTTAAATGATATAATTTTGATTTAGTTATTGAAAAGATTATAAGGATGCAGGTTATTAAATGATGAAATTTATTTTAATTCTTATAAGTATATACAACTTAATTTCGACTTCTAAACGTATATTTGAACAATGAATAAGATAAACTATAAAAATAGTCATTTTTATTTACTTTAGGTTGCATTTTACGTTTTAGTCACTTATGTTATCATTTTGTTACAAAGAGGCCATTTTACTGTTAAACTCTGTTATCTCTCTAACGGTAGTCATACATGGCAATCTAAATAAGTTTTAAAAGCCAACTTGGATGTCTAGTTGTTGGGATGAAAATAGGGTTTTAATTAAATAAATTTAATTTGGAATGTCACGTAGGATATCCAAATTGACATTTAAAACTCATTTGGACTGCTATGTAAGACCGCTGTTAGGGAGGTAACGTAGCTTACCGTTAAAGTGACCATTTCATAATAAAACGGTAACATAAGTAACTAAAACGTAACATTTTAAATATAAGTGATTAATATATAATCTGAAACAAACAAAATTGACTATTTTTGTAGTTTACCCCCAATGAATAAATATGACTTTCACATCTAAATACATAGAAGATAGAACTAAAAAATCAAACATATTCATGTTAAGACGTGTATTTATATCGAACATTTACATCCGAATTCGAGTAACATGACTCATTTACCTCAATCATCATCATCAAAATCAGGCTGAATCGACTGCTCAAACTCTGCATCCATAATAACACCATCCATTACATGCACAACAAGCTTCCCTCTCTTTATATCAACACTCTCTGACTTCACTCCATTAACCACCAACACTCCTCCGGCATACTTCGAAACGAACAACTCAAACCCCGACAATGAATCATAGGACACCTCTTCGCCGCTGATTGGTACCGTAGCTGTACCAAGACCACGAGGAATGGCCGAGAAACCTAACACGCGAGAGATCACCACGTAAGTGTCATTTATCTTTTCTTCGACTAGACTATCGTTCGCGCTTAACCTCAGATCGCGCTCGAAAGCGGTTTCTGAAGGGACGAAAACGGTGAAAGCGAGATCTTCAGGTAACATATCGATCATCATGTTCCCGAATGTACCGACCGATTTGTCATTGCCTGAGGATTTAAGCGGCGTGTCATCATAAATGGACATTGCTCCGTTTCCAGTGTCGACATCCGGAACTTTGAGCATCGAAATGATCAACACCGACATACAACAAAAGAACACTACCAAGAACACAAAAGCAACTGAGTTTTTGCAGTAGAACTTTCTCCTCATCTCCTTCTATAGATTATTCATTAGTTGCAATGAATTTTGGGCACTTTTTCTCCTCCCAAATCTATTTTACTTCATTGCCAAAATAAACTCAAATCTGGGATTTGGAAACATAGAGTAAATAAAATCAAAATATAAAAAATTCAAAGTTTAATGACTCGTAAAATATGTTATCAAGTAATACGAACAATTCATATATATATGCACTAATCATTCTCAAATTATTTTAAATTGAGTTATCAAAGTATCTTAATTGTAAACACGAATGTCAATACAGATCTCACGTGAAACATATTTAAGTATATATATCAATTTGTAAACACGAATGTGTTCATTTTATGAATAACTTGATTCTAACGTGTTAAAAAAACACTATCAATAAAATTTAACAGAACTATTTTTTTAACAAGTGAGATCCAATTTATCTAACACACGATTAACAGCTGCAGTGATGGAATGATATGATAAGATTCTATACTTTTAAAAACCAATCGAAACATGAAGTTGGAAACATGGAGAATTAAACCAACTAATTTACAATGAACTTAGAGTTTAACTTAATTGATTCAAACTCAGTAACAAATGATGTAAAGTTTGCTATTCAAATCCTAGAGCCTAGATGTTCCTGTTTAAGAATAGATGAAAGAGTAGCGATTTGAACTTTAAAATTAAACATAATCAAGTTTTCGATTCAGCATCTACAGACACGGAGAATTTGAAAAAAAAAAAGGTTCAATCAAAATCAAAATATAGCCAACTGAAATTCGATTGAATCTACTAAAGAAATACATGATATTTTATTTTCTCAAGAATCAAAACAATGACAGAAAAAATTAAGAAAAATGCGAAACAGCTAATCATTTCAATCAGTGTTTCTTTATTTCATCAGATTTAGAACCGGAAATCGTATTCAAACAAGAGATCAAAACTCAGGCTGAGAATCGATTGCTGAAATTAAATTGCTAAAAAGAGAAAGCAAGCAGCGAAGAAGTATATACCTGGTTAGATGCAGGAAACTATGGCTATGAAAGAATCTGTAAAGCACGAAAACGCTTGCGAAAAATCAATGGAAGATCGCAAGCTTCGGTTTCAATAATGGATTTGGAGTTGAAAAACAGAGTCCCAAAAGCTCACTTTTTTTGAATGAAACGGATTTTTTTTTTTTGGTTAAAAACGCACTAAGTTTATTGCATGTGAAATTGCCTTGAAAAATGCTCTTTCAACTTAAATTCTGTCAATGTGTATAAATTGGTTAAAATATGCCACAAGTGTCTCTACTTTCTACGAATGTCGAATTTAGTCCTTATATTTTTACTTTTAGGAATTCAGTCCCTTTACTTTTCAAATTTCAAAATTTAAGTCCAAACGTTAAGACTGATAAAATTATTTTGTAAATTCAGATTTCTTAAAATATTATTTTTTAATTACATGGCTACCAAATAAATATTTTTTTTGACTTAACTACTAAAATATCCCTAGTAAAAATAATTAAAAAAAATCAATTGAGCCTCTTATTGAAAAGTACAATCAATTGAGTCCATTGAATATGGGTTTCCATCTATATTCTTAACGAACTGTTAAGTGCTGATGTAAGATATAGTATGAAAAAAATGATGACGTGGTAATTGACGTGAAAAAAATGCTAACATGAAAGTATAAATTAGACATGTTCATGGGTCAGGTTAGGCCCTAACAAAATTCTAGGCCCATTAAGTGTTTTTGCCCAAGCTCGACCTAAATTATAGATGCTAAACTCGGGCCTCATCGTATTAATTTTTTTATTTTTTATATAAAATAAAAAATATAATACATCAAAAACACTAAATATATTAAAATAAATATTTCCAAATAAATTAAAAAAAATTTAAAAAATATTTATACTTAAATAATACTGAAATAGGTACAACTTAATAAGCAAATACCTTTAAAATAGTAGTAAAATTAATAATAAAATAAGAGTTATATAATATTTAAACAATAACAACAAAATAGTAACAATATAATAATAAATTGACAGTAAAACAATAAGAAAATAGTAGCAAAACATCATTTTTTTTCAAAAAAACCTTAACCAAGGCCTGACTCGTTTTCTAGATGGATTTTTTTTGTCTAAACCTAGTTTTTGAGTCTATATTTTTATCCAGACTTCTTATTTTTCGAACGAACTTTCAAGCCAAGTGGGACCTATGGACAAATCTAATATTAATTAATCTTTAATTATTTTACAAATATTTAATTAATTTTTTAATTATTTTACATGGTTGAATTTATTGTTATATATATTTTTAAATTCAATATTAAAACAATTTAATTAAAAAATTTATGATTTCTTTAAAAAAAATATCGTGGCAGTGTGGATTGAGTAGGCTACACGGTATTGGGCCAATGGTGGTGTAGCAAATTATGGCCATTTAAACAATTTCGCCATACTACAATTGTTGTTGTAGATTCAACGCATCGTCTTTATCGAGTAAAATTTAAAAAAGAAAAAAAAAGACAGAAAATAAAATAAAAAGTGAAAGAGCGAAAAAGAGTAAAGCACAAAGAAACAGATTTGACACAGTTGAAAATCTTTTGAGTTTCCGTGCTTAAAAAATTAAACTAGTTTTAAAAGAGGGGAAAATCATTTGATTTTCCTTTTTTTAATTTGAATTTCGCAGCAATAACTGAGAATCAATCACTTTCAGTGTTTTTTTTGGGAGAAAATTCTATGTCGAGCGAGAGAGTTCCCGTTGAGTTATCCAAGGGCGTTAACGGCCTTGAAAAAATCATCCTCCGCGAGACTCGAGGCAGCTCTGCCGAGGTAATTTTATAAAGCTTTCAGTTTCTTTTTTTTTTGTTTTATTTTTTTTGAAATTTAGATTTTCATTTCACGATCTGTTCAATCTGATCTGAGTTAGTTTTCTTTCGTTTCTTTGGATTTGATTTTTGTTATTCTTCTTCTTTTCTTCTTGTTATTTCGATAGATCTTTGATTTCGGGCTATTTAATTTTATTTCTGTTTTTTTTTTCCTAGGTGTATTTGTATGGAGGACACGTGACATCTTGGAAGAATGAGCATGGAGAGGAGTTGCTTTTCGTCAGTAGTAAGGTGCTTTTTCAGTGACAGTGATTTTCTGGATTTGATGTGAAATATACTGCTTAGAACATTCCTTTGAATTGATGGTTCATTTAGACCTAATCTAATATTTCCCCTGAAATTTTGTATGTAGTGCCTAGTAGCTGATATTGCAAAAGCTACTTTTTAGCAGTGGATTTATGCTTTTAATTAACCCATAGATGTCAGAATGATGGAATAGCTTGTGAATAAACTAGATTTGGTTGAAATGGTTCTACGACGTAGGTGTCTTACGATTACTTAAATTTTACGAGAGCCTTTATGGATATAAATTTTCATCTTCAATGGAAGCAGTTTTGCTTCTCATGTTTCCTTTGTCAACCTGAGATCTGTCTGTTTTGACTTTTGAGTGTGAGCAGTTGCAAAAGTTCGACAGATTATGTGTTTTATAGATCATAAACCTTTCTGAACCATTTTTGAAAGATAAAGAGCGGATTTGTTAGTACTTGCAATAATTTGAACCCATAGATTAACCGTCCAGAAAATCAAATTTAGAATAATGACATGTTTGAAGAAATTGAATAAACTTGTAAGACTTTGTTTGAAACTCTGCACACTATTATTAAATGAAATACTTCAGATACTTGTAGGAAAAATTGCTGTTTGGTAACTGATTTTCTTCGCATATCTTTCTTTTTTGTTCCATTCAGTGGTCATACGAGGTAAAGGAGAATAAGAATTTTTTTGGTTTATGATGTCTATAATGATAAATGACCTGAATTATTCTGATGAATCTGCTTAACAAGTAACTAGAATTCATTTTTTTTATAGTTGATCTCTAACGTGAATACTAGTATATGCAAGTGTTTAAGAATATAACACTTAGAGGTTATGTGCATTTTTGTTTCTAACGTACTAGATATATTTCTTCTGCAGGCATTGTTCAAGCCTCCAAAAGCAATTCGTGGAGGAATTCCTATATGTTTTCCCCAAGTATGTGCAGATCTTCTATTGTCGTAGCTTGTTTAGACGATGATCATTGTGGTCATGAAAAACATGCTCTGTGTTTGCAGTTTTCAAATCATGGTCCTCTTGAGCCGCATGGGTTTGCCAGAAATAAACTTTGGAGCATTGACACTGACCCTCCTGCTTTTCCGACAAACTCATCCAGCAAAGCTTACATTGATTTGATCCTTAAGCCTTCTGAAGAAGATATGAAGATTTGGCCTCACAGGTAATGTCAGTTCACAAAAAGACTTTCATATCTGAATCTTCACCACATTGTTTTATTGACCAATTAACTTGAATTCGTGGCTTTGTCTTCTATCTCAGTTATGAGTTCCGCCTGAGGGTAGCTTTGGGACCTGGAGGGGATCTAATGTTAACATCTCGCATCAGGAATACAAATACTGATGGAAAGCCATTTACATTCACATTCGCATATCACACATATTTTTCCGTTTCCGATATCAGGTAACTCAAAAGGACTTGTTTTATATTTAATTCTTCGGTCATGTGATGTTCTGTAGTACTGCTACTTCTGGGTTTATAGTTGGATACATTTGAGTTAATCTTTTGACATGCACGGATCACGCTATCTTCTTCCATTGTTGGATACATTTGCATATCCCAGTTTATTAACATTAAATGTTGACAGCTAAGCTATAATAAGTGGCTAAATCTCTTCTCATGCTACTAGCTTCTAGATGTTATCAATAACAACATGGTTTGGTTTTTCCTTTTACTTGCGTAGCTTCTTTGTCTTCTCCCATCCACACAGTTTAAGTATTCTACTTCAACATAGTAAAATATCATTTCTGGTGACATCTGTCCTATTCCTAGTTCTAGTTGATGTCTGGATCTGAAATTCTGTTCACTATTGCAAGCATGTCTTGTGTTTGAGCAATTGAGCATTATTAATGAGTGGTTTGGATTTTGTTTGAACTGCTAGTTCTTGATGGTATAGGAGATGGACAACTTTGTTTGTCCTCACCTAATTTGCCCCAACCCCCTTTGAATTGTGTGTTGGATTGGATGGTCTTGATTGTGATTTCCAGTAGTGAAAGTAACGAATGTTCTTCTGCCTGCTCATCAAAGCCACTTACTTTCCAATGATCAATTGTCTCACAATTCTTAGTTTCAATAATAAGGTATATGATAATGTAACAATAACAATTCTTAGTTGTCATCCAAAAAAAATCTTAGGTTTGGATCATGTAAACTGAAATAAAGTAATATTTTTGTAATCTATTTTGCGATATAAGTTTTATTTGCTTGTTTTGTTTTCTTGAACCTTTATTTTGAAATTTTATATTCCGGAAGTAAACTGTGGATTTGTAAAATTGTTGATTTTGTTCTTAACTTTTAACAGTTTTCTAATTATTGATATGGGTGCTAACTGAATTGCCGCTTACTTTTTCTCTTTTACTATGATATTTGCACCTCAACTAGTAAAGCTGATTCATGGTAGAATATGTTAGTCAATCACTCGATCTTTGTCCCATATCATGATTATACCATTATATATTATCAGGGTTTAAAATACTTTAGTTCCTTGTGTTCAGTGAAGTTCGTGTTGAAGGATTAGAGACACTTGATTATCTGGATAATTTACTGAACAAGCAGCGGTTTACTGAACAGGGAGATGCAATAACATTTGAAGCTGAAGTGAGTGCATAATGACTTTTTCTCTCAATCTGCTTATATCTAAATTTTGTTCTGTTGACATATTTTTATTTCTGCTTACAAAGGTGGACAAGATATACCTCAGTACTCCGACTAAAATTGCAATTCTGGATCATGAAAAGAAGAGAACTCTTGTATTACGCAAAGATGGGCTCCCTGATGCTGGTGAGGTTTATTTTCTCCAACTTTTTTATTAATGTCCATGCTATTTATATGGACCCTGACACCTTTTATGTATAAGATTTCTCTTCATACTCCGAAACACACAAACAAGAGTGTTTCCTATTTAGCTAGAACTTGGAAACAGTATCATGTTCTTCATTGCTGCTTAATAGTAGAGGAGCTACCTTTGTGTTTTTTTCGTACTCTGAATTTTGTGTTATCTGCTCAAGCTATATGACATTTCGCCAATCACTACCAACCTATGAAAACTGTTTATATGGAATTATGGATTATTGTTGGTTGATTTCAAGTATTAGTGTGAATTGCGTTTTCTTTCTCTTCTAAGATCTATATGCTTGATAAGTATTCTGAACTCGGGCTTGAGATTTTTACCAGGTAGATATAGCGATTTCTGGTAGTATTTGCATGTATGAAATGCAGAAAAACATTCCACCAAAGAGTATTCTGAAATGCCTTCTCGTATGTTAATATTCCTAGGCTGTTCTTTGTCCTAATATTATTTCTTTTGTATGTAGTGGTGTGGAATCCCTGGGATAAAAAGGCAAAGGCTATGGCTGACTTTGGTGATGATGAATACAAACATATGCTCTGTGTGGAGGCTGCTGCCATCGAGAAACCTATCACATTGAAACCCGGTGAGGAATGGAGGGGAAGGCAAGAACTTTCTGCTGTTCCTTCCAGTTACTGCAGTGGGCAACTTGATCCTCGGAGAGTCCTCCAGGGTAGCTGAAGATCCTTTACCGTGGTCAATATATGTACAGGTAATTATGCTGAATGTTTAAAACCTATACTTTAAGTTCTCTTTATTTTGTAATCACCATGTTGCTTATCGACCTATATGGAATGGTTTGGGTCATTACTGTTATCTACATGCATTTATCGTGAAGGCCTGATACATGTGCCTTACTACTTCCATGCTTTTCTGTTTTTTGGTGTCTGGTCCTGAACTTGATTTTCAAACCCAAACTTTAAACTGCTCAACCACACATAAAGAAACAAAATTTTGTAGGATATATATAACATCACGATTCTTATACTGCTGTAATTTTGGCTTTCTGGTCGTTTGCATCCAGTATCCTTTTTGTTTCTTTCTTTGCAGGTATGTATAAGTAGATTCAAGAACAGTTTTGTACAACCGTGATCTTGTTTTACTAGTATAGCTGGTGTTGTTTATTATTCCCTTCAATTAGGGCCAAACGAAAAGTTGGTTCAAACCAATTTAACCGATAGCTTTCGGTCAAGTTGGTTCAGCCAAGCAGTTTATGATGGTCAATTCGGTTTTGTGGGCAGTTAAACTAGGTTTAGTTTTTTTTTTTTTTTGGGTTAAGGTTAAAATAGGTTAAGTTGGTTTGTTATCAGGTCTAAATTTTTATAACCAATTTAACCGACTTCTGATGTATATTATTTTCTTCAATATATTTATAATACATAATAAATATATATACCATATAAAATTTTAACCAAAATCCGAACTGACCTTTATTTTGTGTTTTATTTTTCATACTAGGAAGAAAACAAGAGAGAAAAAGAAAAATGGCTGAACTGACTTAACTTAGGCGGTTTAGTCTGTTAACATATGGAGTTATTCAATAAAGTCGATTTTTTTACTCAACCGATAGATTGCTTTCCTTTAGCTTGCAATTTATGCTACTTTGCTTACTCATTGCAAATCATGTCTTTACGAATTATAATTATAATGCAACATACTGGTATCATGATGCAACATGTTGTGTGGGTGAATCCTAGATTTTTTTTTTTTTGGATTTAATGAAATAAGAGACGGTAACAGACTATGGAAGTTTTTGTACTAGGAGTTGGATTGTATTTTGTCCCATTTACTAAAAAAATGGACAAGTTAGTCCTTGTACATTAAATCATTCTGTTAAAAATTTTATCCGTTTTTATTGTTAAAAAATAGTCCATGTATGTCTACCTGTTTGATTATTTCATCATCCAGGCCGATGTTTAATAGAAAGGATTAATTTGCTCTTCGATCTAACGTACAAAGATTAATTTGTTCAGTTTTTGAGTAAATGGGTAAAATGCAAATTGATTTCTAATATAGGAGCCTCTATGATACTTTTACCCCTACTATATTAACAATAAATATTGTTACTTGCTGATATGTTGAAGCACTGTTATTTTTCAGCTATGCTATGGATGAGCTATTATTTGTCTATGGGCTGTCTTTGAATTGTCTCTCAGAGCCTCTCTCTCTCAACACCAGCTTCCCCGTTTTGTAAGAATTTCCTTAATTCAATTTGAGTTGGATTATTTTTATCTTCTTTTCATTTCATTTTGGGTTAAAGGGGCTTTGTATTAATTACATATAGTGCAAAATTATGCCTTGTCCTATATGGGATTTATTTTCTTCACGAATTGGACTTGGATAAAATATTTTGTAATTTGAATTTATATTTGGGTTATTGTTCAATTAAACAAAAAATATTTTATTTTAATATTTACGATTTTTTTTTTTGTTTTAATCTATTTCAAATTTCATTAGCCAACATCATCTATTATCTTCTTTCCACGAATTAACTAATTTATGGATAGGTTGCACAGTTGAATTGTTTTGGAATTTAAAATCAACAAGCAACTAGTTTAGCAATGTTGGGTGGTTTGAGAACCAGTTGGAGTATCAGTCTAGGTCTAAAGAGTGATTTTGAATCAGTTAAATTGAGAATTAGTAGAGATTGATTGAATCAAGTTTTTATGTATATTTTTTAATTTGACCGGCGAATTGGTGGCATGATTAATTTGATCATTGATCCGATTTAAAAAAAATACATTGGTAATTTGTATGTTGGTTAAATTCTTTGTGAAACCCTTTTCTCTTAGAAAATGTAAGTTTTGATTGTTAAATAAAAAGGGTATAATTTTATATATGAAATTTTGATATGATTTGATTCTCTCAAAATATTAACACGATTATTAATACATCATTTTAAGTTTATAAGTTGCATAGACAAATAATTATATTTATTCACTATAAAAATAATTGGATATATTTCCTTCTTTAAATGTATGTAACTTAATTAAAATGAAGGATTAATGTATATATTTGAATCACATTCAAAGTTTTATGTGTATAATTGTACCAAATTAAAGTTCATGTATCAAATTGCACATTAAATCAAAGTTCATTTATAGTTTTGAGATTTTTCCCTTAAAAAATAAAAAATAAAAAAAATTAATTTTTTATTTTTGTAGTAAATGTATTCTAATTTGATTAAATTTTGTCTTTGTATATTTTAGATTTTAAAATTTTAATCTCGACTTAAACAGTAACAATTAAATTTATTAGGTAAAACTTTGGTATTTACCACGTACTATGAGTAAGTTGGATTGAGTATTTGTTATCTAATTTGATCTTTATATTTCTCGGATTCAATCCTAATTTAAATGGTAGTTGTTAGTTTTATTATTTAAAATAATGACTTTTTTTTTGTGAGTATTACGTAAAAATAATAAGCTCACATCGCATTACGTTTGATAATATGTTTGTTGTATAAGATTTTAAAAGCATCAAAATTTAACAACTATTGTTTGTATCAGGATTAAATTTTCAAAATTTAAGAAGTACAAGGATAAAAACGATCAAATTAATAGAGACTAAATTCACAATTTACACATTAAATATTAATATTTTATCAATCAAGTTTTTCGGTAATTTAATTGTCAACTTAAACATTAAATACCAATTCGAATCTAGTAAAGTGTTTAAAAAAAATACACATATTAAATTGTAAAGATGTACTTATTAAAAAAATTCTCTTCTAATATCAATAAATAAATAAAAACTAGAAAGCAATGAATTGCTTCAAAATAATTGATTTTTACTCTCTTTTTTTCTTCTAATTTTAAGTTTAATGTGATTTACAAGTCATCTATGTTTTAAAAAAATGCTCTTTAAATATTTTTTTATTTTGGTATTTAATGAATATATAAGAAAAATGTTTTCATTGCTATTTGACTTCTGAGCTATATTAATTTTCTTATTTTCGTTTTTAAACTTTTTAATTATTTTGATACTTAAATTATTCTTTCGATATAGTTTTCTTTTTATTCAAAACATTAAGGATGTTAAAAAAATAAGTGACACACACAATCAAAAGAATACATTCACATATTAAAATTGTATGACTTGAAACCTATCAATTGTTAAAGAAATAAAATACAGTGGCAAAATAAGGGACCTGTGAGTTGAACAAGTAGAATCCGTATAGAATTATACTTCTTCTATTTGACATTGATTAGAATAGGGTTTTTCAACCTTTAAATAGATGTGGTCGAAACTCCTCTTGTATCATTCGTTTTTCAACATTAATGAATTTATTCTCCTCTGCCTGTGATTTTTTTCTTAAAAGGGTTTCCACGTAAAATTTGTGTGTTCTTATTTTTCTTATTTTGTGGTCATTTTATTACCATTATCGATGTCTATTATGACACCACATGTGCCTTTTTCCATTCCATGTCTTTGGTGATACGACCATTGACCAATAGTGTGGTTGACTAATGATCGATCATTAATTAGAGGTGGCCGACCCTTACCTAAGGTTGAGCAGTCGTTTATCATTGACTTTTGATCATTGATCTTTAATCATTTTAATATATATTTTTATTTTTTTAAATTAATAATTTTTAGACATTTTAATTTTTTTTTAATTTTTAATATTTGTAACATGTGTAAAAAATTATATGTAAAAAGTTGTTAAAACTATGTGTTCGCATTAGACTTGATCATAGGTTAGGCCATCCATTCAAATTTGAAGTCCTATTCGAAAAGTGAGAGTGTTTGGATAAAAATATGAATTGGGCTTCAAGTAGGATTTTGGCCTCGACCCAACTTAAATTAGCCTAAACTTTTTTTTTGCTGTCATTTTGTTATTATTTTATTGTCATTTCGATATTATATTGTTATTATATTGTTGTTATTGTTTAGACATTCTAACTCTTATTTTATTGTTAATTTTGCTACTATTTTAGAAATATATTAATATATTATGTTTTTAAAATTATTTTTTATAAAATAATTTTAAAAAATTAATACAGACATGCTAGATAGGACTCAAATTTAGTATTTTTAATCTAGACCAAACTTAGATTAAATTTTAAACCTATTTTTCAAGTGGAGTTCCATGATCAATTCTCGTTCGCACCTTGGGAGTTTAAGTAGCTTTGATTGTACCAAAAAGGAAGAAATTTAATTGGATTTTATCTATGAATGATACAAAACTTACAATACAAACTAATTAAGAGAAAGTGAAAAAGACAAAAGGAAAATTAAATATTGTTCAGAGGTAAGTGTAAGTCCTGTTTATGCTTAAGCCATGGAAAACTCAACAATGGAGGAGTGTTGGGACCAATGAAATCATCTCCACTCTCTGATTTAAACGAACCCCTATTACTAATTTCGCCACCTTTTGACTTCTTCTTCTTGCTTGCACCGCCGATACTCAGTGTGAGTTCAACTTCACTATCTTCATCCGAGTTTTCCCCGGCCGGTCTCTCCAGGTCGAATCCCTTGGCCAATTTCATGGCGTGAATGTGATCGCCGGAGCAACTGCTAGTCCTTTCCCTTAAGCTCGGATCAGCTTCGAGATTGGGGTTGTACCCACAGGTAATTTGCAGCGGTGTTGTTGAATGCTGGTGGTGGTTAATGAGTTGGGATTGGTTGATATGAGAAGAGGTAACCATTGGAGTTGCCCACAACCTGTTTGATTTGATCCCCTTCTTCAGTTCCTCCATTAGTGCCTTTTGAACGCTGTACACCCGATGAAGTTCTCGTACCTGCAAATTCAATTCTCAGTTTTGAAAAAGAAACAGTAATAATCCATCGAAATTTTCAAAAAAAATTTATTGATTTAAATATTTACAAGATTATCCAAACCGAGATCGAATTAATCGAATTATTTTGATTAATTCGATTTTAATCGAATTTTGTTATGACGGAAATATAGAATATAGATATGTGTTCTGATTAAAGCTCTACAAATTTGCATTTTCTCATACACATCGGATAATTTTAAGCTTTGCACCTATGTTACTTGGATTTAAGGTGAATATCATATATAGATAGGGATGAAGTTAGAAATTTTTTTAGAAGAGTAAGATTTGAATTATAAATTTTTGAGAGAGCTAAAGTGTAATAATGTAAAAGAATTTATAATTTCAAAAAGGATTAAATTATAAGTTTTTCACTTTTAAAAGGGTCAAAATGTAATTTTACCAAACAAAATTTTAATGTAACTAATATTAGAATATGCCCTGGTTATATATATAATGTTTTGAGAAAGATTTTGGTTTGACAAAATTTAAGATTTAGTCCATTTACTTCTTTTTTTTATTTAAAAATTTCGATCCAATCATTAAAATCGTAAATATTTTCTGTCAAAATTTGTCAACTTAAAATTTTGATTAGATTATCCTCGTATAATATGTCATATGATTAACAAAATATAAACAAATAAATTGACAAATTTTGACAGAGACTACTAACAACAATAAGGATTGGATTGGGATTTTTAAATTAAAATAGTAGAAGGATTAGATTTTTAATTTTCAAAGTGCATGGATTAAATCTCAAATTCTATATAAGTACAAGGACTAACAACATTTTTTAACCATTAATGAAAATAATTGTAACAAAAAAAAAAAAAGACTTGATGTTTTCACAGTCCATACCTGGTGTTTGAACATGTCTTCATGCATTTGCATCGTCTCTTTGATGGATTCCATGTTATTAACCCTAATTTCCATGGAATTACTTTCTGAGCTTCCTATTATTGGGTTTATACATCAGTGCTTAAGTTCGGTTCCCATTGCCTGAAAATGGTTTAAACCAGAAATTATTGCTTGGAGGGTCACAAAATATAGGTCTAATTACGATTTTAGTCCCTCTATTATGTTGAGAGTTAAATCTTTTTTACTTTAATTTAGCATAAGTTATGACATGGATGAATCTACATGAATTCATTAGTACTATTAACAATGTCATCAATTTACAGCAAATACTTTAACAGCAACAGATAAAAAGTAAAGAAACCAAATTACGGTAAATTAAAGTAAAGAGATTAAATTCTAAATTTTAATATAATAGAGGATTTAAAATTAGAATTAGACCTATAGCATAAGACAATAATTTTCTTTGGGAACTTTGTTTATTCTTACAACCTTCTTTTGCAGTGATCTATGTTACTTGGATTTGGATATGAATATACGGATATTTGACTATTAATCGAAAAATAAAAACTCCAAACGGGTTATCAATCCTTGTACTTTGACAAATTTTGAAATTTAGTCCATGTACTTTAAAAGTTAAAAATTCAATCATCTTGTTTTTTCAATTTAAAATTCTAGTCCAATCATTATCTTATTAGTAATTTTCCATCAAAATCTATCAACTTGACATGATTAAATCATATGATTGATAGAAAATAAACATGTTAAGTTGATAAATTTTGATGGAAATTATCAACAATGATAATGATTGGACTAGAATTTTAAATTGAAAAAACAAGATGATTGAATTTTTAACTTTTAAAGTACAGAGATTATATCTCAAATTCGAGAGACATACAAGGACCAATAACACATTTTAACCAAAACAAAAAAGATATAGGGATTATATCCCAAATTCGAGAGACTTACAAGGACTAATAACACATTTTAACCAAAATAAAAAGTCTATAGGGATTATATCCTGTATTCAGGTGATAATATTGTTAAAATTATTTTGTTAAATTCAAGTTCACTACAAACTAGGGATGAAGGTAGGGGTAGGCAAAGGCTTTGGTCCCCCAAAAGTGGAAAATTGTTGTTTTAATCCCCAGAATTTATAAAATTTAAAGTTAATATATGATAAAATTATAGTTTGCCCCCCTCCCCAAAATGTTAGTATTTTGATTTATTCCTTTTAAAAACTATCAAGATATAAGCCAAAAAAGGGTGAAATTACATTTTAACTCTCATAAAAATATATAATTTAATCCCAACCCCCAAAAATATTTTTGGCTTTGGCCTTAATTATATCGTCATTTTTCTAGTTACATTGCTACCAAGTCAGTTATTATTATTATTATTATTATTATTCAAAAATGCCACTCCTATAAATTTAAACGAAAAAATTTAACTGTAATAACAATTAAATTTGAATTTTGAAATCTGAAAAGTATATAAAATTAAATTTCTAAAAATAAAAAATATAAAAATTAAATTCCAAATTTAAAAATATATACATTGAAAGACCTACCATATATTTTAACCTTCAAAAAAAGTATCCAAACAATGAACAAGGAAGGGAAAGAAGATGGGATATGAGCAATAAAGCTACCCAAAAATGGATTGTGGATCTCTCAGTCACTAACTCTATCTGGTTTGTTCTAAAAAAGTGTCTTTTTATTTATTTACTAAAACTCATAATGGGATGTCATGTTACACTGAAGATTGAAGCTAATATGTGATGAAATTTAGCACAAAGGCAATAAAAATCATTAAATAATTCACCCAAGAACATGATAATTTGAAGTAGAGAAAATTCAGTTTCATACAGTAATTTGCAGTATTAAGGCTAAACTACAAATTTTTATCAAACATTTAATCAAACACCTTAGAGGCAATTAATCAAACACTTACGGATCAATCAAAAAACTGCAAAAAGAAAATTCTACCATAATTTTGGATATCAGCTAAACTATCCCGTGAGAAAATCTAACAAAGATTTACAAGATTAGATCGAAAATAAATTAGCAGAAGGAACTGAAATTTGTTTTACCTGAAAGAAAAAAGTTTCTTCAAAGAGGCTTTAAATTCATCCAACATATTCTTCAAAGCTCAAAAGAGCATAGATGATCTTTGTATCTTGTAATCAAAATGCAAAATCCAAACAACACCCAAAGTAGAACAGCCAACGATCATGAAACCCTTTTTTTTTTAAATGGACGGAGTTATCTAAAACATCACTCCCCCAAACAAATCTTCTCTTTGTTAAAGCCATGGAAATGTTAATAGATTTCAAAAAGCTTTGACAGGCTGTGAAAAGAAGGTGGCAAGAGCAAGAACTAAGCAAAAATAAAAATATAAAACTGGACTAGAAATGTGTTTGTAAATAAGAGTAATATTATATTTTTAGAGAGAGAAAGCTGAATTCATATATATATATATTCCATAGCTTGGTTCATGCAATTAGGAGTTTTTATCAAAAAATTAAGTTCGAGTGTATTAAAACGTATTATTCTCTTATTAAAAGGTTGAAAGGGTTATGAGTAATTTTAAGTATTGTATCAAAAAGAACCGATATAATAAGATAAAAAATATATATATATATATTTGTAATTATTTTTATGTCTTTTATATAAAAATATTATGTAATTTATAATTTGGATTTGTATAATAAAGTTGTAAAACTGCATTATGAAGGAATATCAAAGAATGGGAGGCCATATCTATATATATGGAAACAAATGGTAGTCCCAAATATAAGGAAAGGGTTTATGACTATGATAAAGACATTCTAGACAATGAGTATATATATATATATATGTTTGTGTTTAAAAAGGGATCACTTGGCCTAACTCATTGCTAAATTTATAATCACTTTTTTTTTTTTTGCAAATTCTTGATAAAAGCTGAAAATTATAAGTTAGGTCCACAATTTCAAATATTTGCTATTTTTTAAAATATTTGTAAGCAGTTGAAAATTAATTTAATCGATTTATTTTATTAAGTTGGTATTTATTAAGTTGATTTAATTGTTTTAATCAGGTATAATCTTGATTAAGATGGTTAAGTCGATCGGTTATCGCTTATTAAAATTCATAATTGACCTTATCAATTTAACCAACTTTATCTACATTATAATTTTATTTATTTTAAATGTATTTATAATATAACAGATAATATAAATGTATTTTTTTTTATAATAGATGAAAAAAAAGTCGGTGGCCTCTCAATTGCTATTGTAACAATTAAGAAGACGTGAGTTTAAATGTGCTTAAACACGTTATTTTCTTTTAATTTTAGGGTTAGAAATTATGGGAAAGTGAAATAAAAAGGTTAATTAACTTAATCGAATTGATTAGGTCGGTTAAACTATAGTTTGGACAATCAATTTGGTTTAATAGTCAATTAAGTTTAAAAAATTGACCAAATCGATTAAAAAAACCGGATACCCACTCTAAGATCGCATGCTTTAAAATTGAAATTAGAGAGTAGAGATAATTTCGATTTTGTATAATTTTATTCAATAAATTTTGAATTAATTGCATTAAAAAAATGAAATTTATTTTATATTTTAATCATCAAAGTGAGGATTGATGTAGTGTTTTCAGTTCATGATTTGACATTAATGGAGACAAGGAGATTAGTTAAGATTCTTCAAAAGGTTGCTGATTAAACAAGCAATTCAGCCCAGCAGATAAGCATGTTTTGTCTAAAATAATACATTTAATAAATAAAAATATGGGATATTTTAATAAATATATTATTTATAATTATAATGTGTGGGTCTCTTTTTCATTTTGTGTGAATATTTTAATAAAAATTCGGATTTTTTCGACTTTTACTTAGTTTTTTTTGTTCATTGTGTAGCGTACATTGATTAGATTTTATATTATAATTGATGGAATTTTTATTTATACTTATTCTATATTTGTAATTTGTACTTGTAATTATATATATAAACATTTTTTTAGTACAAATGTATAAACAAAATATTGAATCTACATTGTAGTGCTTGCCTCCTTAGTTGAAAAAAGAAAGGCTTTTTTAGTTCTTTTTAAAAAATAAAATAAAATATTCAATTTAAGATGGATTAAAGGGTAAATGAAATTCAAGGTTATTAAATTATTAATAAGTTTACGTTTTGACCATTTAATTTTAAAAAATTATAAAATGATCATTGAATCATTTGAAAATTTTCAAAAGCCAAGATGTAACTTTTTCAAATAATCCAATGATCATTTTGTAATTTTTCAAAATTAAGTGACCAAAATATAAATTTATTAATAATTTAGTGACCTAAGGTATAATTTTCTCTTAATTAAATAAAAAATACATTTTTTTTCCAAAACTTGAATCTAGTGAAGTTTTCACAAAGCCAAGATGTAATTCTTTAAGCACCATAAAAGTCAGGGGCAAATCCCTGCCAGCCCCCTAAAATGAAAAATTTTCTATTTTAGCCCTTTAAATTTTTTAAAATTTTAAATTATTAAAGATAAAATTGTACTTTACTCCCTAAATATGATAAAATTTTAATTTAATCCTTTAAAAATTATAAATCAAATTTAACCCCCTAAAAACAATTTCTAGATTCACCCCTATGTTCACCAAAAACTAAAACTTCTTATAATTCTTTATTTAGAGTTTTAAAGCCCACAAATGCACTATTTATTAGTTGACTAATTATATAATCTTATCAAGCTTTTTAAGCATCAACTTTTTTTTTTCAAAAGATAAAAAGTTAGCAAATGTCTCTTGTTACCTATTAGTGGATACTTTAACCATATTAATTAAGTAAACTCCATTTATTTATTTATTGAATAATTTCTGATTATATCTGTTTTTTTTATACAATACCAAAATTACCTGTAGCCCCTCCCAACCCATAAATAAGAGGATAATGCGGTTCAGCGCACTCAAACCCACGTCCTCCTGTA
The DNA here is from genome assembly GCF_007990345.1 of Gossypium hirsutum. Classification (NCBI taxonomy): domain Eukaryota; kingdom Viridiplantae; phylum Streptophyta; class Magnoliopsida; order Malvales; family Malvaceae; genus Gossypium; species Gossypium hirsutum. Next base: position 2,256,311 of record NC_053444.1, read on the forward strand.
TTGACAACAATACTTATGCCAATCAAACTAAGACTCAATCAACAATAAACCCCATTTATTTCAAATATAATTATTATGTAATACTAAATTATGGCACAATTCTAATGTAGATGAGAAAAAAATTATGTAATAAATTTATAAAAATTAAATGTGTCTTGGTTGAACATTATATACATGTATTTTTTCAATAATTATCAAAATATAAAAAAAACATAAATACATTTGAAATGATATTTATTGCTTTGTCGACAAAATAGATTTTTGATAAATGTACAATTGGATTGAAACCTAATTGATGCGTGACACATATCTGATCAACCTATTAATAATAAGTATACAATATTAGTGGCAGAGATTAAGGGAATTAAGAAATCATCGTATGTTTTTAATCGATATTTAAAAAATTTAAAATACTTAATTTAATTTGGTCATATTTTATATTTACTTTATCAATTTTCAAATATAATTTAAATCAACAATAAAATAGCTCAAAATAGTAATTCCAAACATGTTATTACCTTAGCTAAGACTTTATTATCAATTAAAAAAGAACTTATGATGTGATGAAGCCATAGTTATTCATCAAAAATAAATTTAAAAAATTAAAAAGATGTAAAAGATATCAATTAATCACGTTACTCTTAGGGTTTTGTCCTCCTCTTATAATTCACCAATATATATATATATATAAAGGTGGGCTGAAGTTACGGTAGCTTAGATATGATAATTAATGTCTTTTATTTTATATTATTTCCTGTGTTACGATGTGTTTAAAGTATTTTATATTGATTTTAATACGTTAAAATTTTATATTATATAAATTTTGACATATGCAGGTTTAAATTTAAAAACTAAACTTAATTAATTTAAATATGAATTTGACATGATTCAATTTGATCATAAATCAACAACCAGAACCCACTCAGCACAAATTCAAAAATGACTTAGACCCGAAAAAAGTTATTTGAAATGACCAAACTCAAGTGTCAAATCCGATACTCAAAAAACCCATCCCAAAAAATTGACTAGCAAAGTCGAACTACCTATAAACGAAATGGTCTAAACCCAAATGATCATATATATTTTTCTTAAATTTTAAATACAATTAAATGTGTTTTCATCTATTTTACGGTTCAAAATAAGCAAATAAGGGAAATATTCTTGAAACTCAAAAAGACATTATTCTTTCAAAAAAAGGGCTGAAAACATGTTGCATCCACTTCACCACATTGCATCAGATTCCAAATATGACTTCTTGACCAATAAAATAAAAAAAAATGTATATTCGATTATTTTAATTTAACAACAAACCAAAATATTTATAAAATAAAAATAAATTAAATTATCTTCTTGAGATCGCATGCCATCGTTTTAACAACAATATCTTCTCTTCCCACGTTGTTCCTACAATTTTTATTGGTTCTTATTTTAAATTTTGATCCTTCAATTATTGTTACCAAAACTCATATCCCTTTTTTTTTAATATTGATTTCGTTTTTTGGCGTTTGACACAAACTACAAAGTGGATGCATTATGTTTGGGGTAAAGTTTTTTTTTTTGGAATAAAATTATAAGTATAATTAAAATTGTAAATATAGCCGATTGAGTTTTAGTTCAATTAGTATGGGTATTGTTATTAATGCAAGAATTTTAGACCAAGCTTCTAATAAACTTTGATTTTCGGCTAACCCAGCATTAACCCTTCGATATATTTCTTGCTGGAAGCATCCTTGATCCCATTGATAACGAGTAGGACCAAATAATTCGATGGGGGTAGTTGCTGAACCATACCACATAGTTCCGGCAACAACAAAAGCTGCAAAAAAGACAGCAGCTATACTACTGGAAAGGACGGTTTCAATATTTCCCATACGTAATACTTTGTATAAATGTTGGGGTGGGCGGACACTAAGATGGAATAAGCCCGCTAATATGCCCGATGTCTCTGCTGCAATATGATGAGAGGCTATTCCTCCCGGAACAAAAGGATCAAAACCTTCTACGCCCCACGCCGGATTTACAGGTTGGACCTTGCCAGTTAGACGTTGGTTCGAATGCGCTGAAGCGCGTTATCCTCCTATTTATGGGTTGGATAGGGGCTATGAGTAGTTCTAGATATTGTGTCAAAAAGAACAGATACAATCTGGACAGAATTTAAACATGGTAGCAAGGACGAAGCTAAAATAAAATTATAAAATTTTGAGGGCTAAAGTTAAAACTTAAAATTTTATGAGGCCAAAAAAGTTTTTTTTTATTTAATCAAATGCTAAATAGGTTTAAATTAATTGTTTTAATTTTTAGAGGGGCTTAAAAGATATATTCCCTTTTAACCTACCTATCTTACATTACGAGGCTTAAACCATAATAAAATCCAAACTTCAAACTCGCATATAATACTTATGCATGATAAAACTCGATATTGGGTTAAAAATTCAAATAAAACCCATCTATGATAGGAGTTGGTAGGGACCCCAACCACCCTAAAATGTAGAATTTCACTTTTAACCCTTTTAAATTTTACAATATATTAATTTAGTGAATGATAAGTTACATTTCGTCTATCCAAAATAATAAAATTTTGATTTAATCTTTTAAAATTTATAAAAATATAAATTATTAAAATTATAAAATTATATTTTAACCCTCGTAAATTCGACCCGAGTAAAAATGTCTTAACAATGAACTACGAAATTATTGGCTTCCAAAAATAATTTTTGTAAATATAAAAATATAGTTTTTATATTTATTTTTCTCATTGAACTTAAATTTACAAGCAACCTATTATGGCACCGACATAAATATAAATATCCTATTGGAATTGGAGTTTATTAAATGTGTAATATTATTAGTTGTTTAATTAAAAATAATTAAAATATTTTACAAAAAAATAATTAAAATAAATAGGACCACATGGAGGCCACATTGCTATCCACAATTATGTGTTAAAGAATTTAATTAGGGATCAATTCATCAGACAAAGAATCTTAAATTATGATCTCATTGTTCTTAATTGGGTATTTATTAATATATATTTGGTGTTATTTAAATTTTTAAATATTTTTTGTCTGGGAAAAGATGGTAAAGTCCTAACAACAACGTGATTAGCATGACCTGAACCTAAGCCACACCTAGGATGATGAACACCATAACTATCAGGCCAACTACAAGACTTAGGTGAGATAGCAGGGGTCTCTCCTACCTTAACCAGTGGTCGAGGATTCGATCTTCGCCTTAGGTATGGAGTAGCTTTAAAACTCGCGGCCAACATCTATCCCCTTAATGGACCTATAGAATACAGATGATTAGTTATTGAACTTGTTCCGATAAATACATTAAGAAATAAAACAAAAACGCTTAACACATGTATAGAATACTTCAAAAAGAAACAAGTAAGAGTCTATATCATGCTACCTTAATTATTTTTATAATTTTTTAAATATATATTTAACATTTATAAAATTTAACACTAAAAATTCATTTCAGTATTTAATTTATAGTTTTTCGAACTTATCTTAAATTTTTAAATATAAAATTAATTTATTTTAATATTTTTATTATAATATTATATATTTAATTTTCTTACTTTGTAAAAAAAAAACATGTAAAATAAATAAAATAATGTAGATAGATTTTGCTGTCGAATTTGGATTGTATTAATGTATGATGAAATGGTACTCTAAAATTGGATTAGGTCATCGCTTGAAAAATTATTTATATTTTATAATTTTTAATATTTTTTTAAATTTTTAAGTGATGATATAACACAATTTTAAAATCTCACATAATCACTCTTGAGAGAAATCCAAGTTCATGAACCAAATTAGAAAAAAATTCGACAAGCCTTTATACCAACGTGGAAAATGTCTAAGTTGAGATCTTATTAGAGTGAGATTCCATGAGATTCTTTTTAAATCAAGGACTGTGATTAAAAGATAGAAATGAGGAGACTATAGCCGTTTGATCAAGCCATGTCAGAAACTAAAAAATTGTGTTGATGACCTAGAACTAGACCTGTCCATGGGCCGGGCGGCTCGGCCCGACGGCCCGCCCGAAAAATGGGAGGGTTCGGGTAAAAATATAGGCCCGAAATATGGGCTTGGGCAAAAAAACGAGGCCTGTTTAAAAAATGGGCCGGGCTTGGGCTCAACTTTTTTGGCCCGAGCCCGGCCCGGCCCGAATATAATAAATATATATTATTTTTATTTTTATTTTTAAATTTTAAAATACTTTAAAAATATTTTTTTATTTTTTATTTTTAAAATATTTTTGTGTTTATTAAAAATCGGGCCGGGCTGGGCCGGGCTTATTATTTTTTCCCCGGGCCGGGCCTGGGCAAAATTTTAGGCCCATATTTCGGGCCGGGCCCGGGCCTAAGATTCGGGCCAAAAAAATTTTCTGAACCTGGCCCGGCCCGGCCCATGGACAAGTCTACCTAGAACCTGTTAAATCGATTAATGAACATGTTTTTCTCTAGAAGTCAGTTTATTTCCTTCTTTTGTGTTGAAACAGATTGAATTGGTTAAAAGAAAAACTCATATTTTTCAATGTAAACCCTATGAGGCATGATCAATAGTGGATTGATGTTTTTTTTTCTCTTTTTATTTCTACTGTTAATTTAAAAAGATCCTTACTATAATGAGATCTTTAAAGAGATGTCATACTAGTGTGGACAAAAAATTCAAGGATTAAGTTGAAAAATTTTGTCAAATTTAGGAGCTAAATATTTATTTATCCCTAAATTAAATGTGGATTCTTGTTTGATTTTTTTTAATACTATTGGAGGTAATGTTTTAAAAATTGGATTGATGGTGAAACCAATCCAACCATGGTTCGACTGTTAGTTTAACAATAATTAAACAAACAATTAAATTTTATTTTAATTTTAAAAAAAATATTAGAATATCATAAATTGGTTCAACCATTGTTTTTTTTCCGATTTTAGGGTTTTTTTAATCGATTTTGAATGGTTCGATTAGAAGTTGATCTAATCCCTTTATTCAGACTAATATACTGGTTATTCCCAATTCAACCAGTCTGATCCAGTTTCAACAACATTTATAAGAGGTATGGTTGAAGCTAGAGTCGTCCACGGGTCGAATTATCTACCCAAGTCTAAAGACCTGCCCGAAATATGAGAAGGTTTAGACTAATAGACAAAGCCCAAAAATCAGACGTGGGAAAAAATGTAAACCCATTTTCAACTCGAGCTAGGCTAAGCTCTACTTGGATTACCTTATTTTATATAAGACCAAATATAAATAAAATATTAAACTCATATTTCAAACCGGATCAGAGTGAAGCAAAGACAATACGTAAAAATCCCTTGTCTAAGCCCGCACCAGCTCGAAGCACAAAAAATTGAAGAAAAATTACAAATAAATTACAAAGTTGTAAAAATAACTCATAAAATTATACATTTATACACGAGTTAAAAACAACAATGGCTGCCCATATGTAAATAGAAACATCTCTATTTTTATCATTTTATCTAAAAGTCTCAAAACTTTTTGTTGCTTTCAGTTATTTATTTATTTATTTCACTAATATTCATCTTCATCTTCATTTCTTGATCCAAAGAATCTCCTTACAACAGCTGCAACTGCACCCAAAAACATAAACAAGAGGAGTGTATCGAATCCGCCTCCGACGCCGACCGCAACGCTAGGGCCGGGAGCAAAGAATGAGAACGGTGACCAGCCCCAACCACCGTAGAACGGCACGCCGTAACCGTATCCGTAGCCTCCGACTAGAGGTGGGGCAACCCGTGGATTAATGTAAATGTTGGTCCTGGACAAACATTTAGAACAGAATTTAGATGAAATGTGGGTCCGACGTATATCCGAATATGAGTATGGGGATTGAGGGATATGAATTATGATACTCCGACTCTTCATTTCTAAATTAGAAGGTAGAACCACGTGTATTTTTAATCGGTAAAAGTATCACGGAGATCTTTTTTTTAGTCAGACTATATTTTGCTCTCTTTACTAAAAAATGAGCAAATTAATAACTGTACGTTAGATCAAAGAGTAAACTAATTATTTCTATTAAAAATTTCGTCTATTTCTAATGTTAAAAACTGATTGCTCCTCTTGTTGACATACAAGGACAAGTTTTTAATAATAAAAATAGGCGAAATACAATCTAAATTGTAGTTCAAGAGCCTCATGATATTTTTACCATTTTTAACCCTATATTACTTGGACTCGAGCATCAATATTGGATGTAAATATATGTTTACGCGAGTTTTTTTTTTTTTTTAAAATTCATATATTCAGAAAGTTCTTGAAAAATCATATCTCTGAACTTAAATCCATATATGTAGAATGGAAAAAAATTTCCTAGGGTCAAAACATAAAATTAATCTCACAAACATAGTGGCCTAAACAAAATCAACATTACAATTTACATAGCTAAAATTTGATGAATTACCTGGAATTGTTGTTGGCTCTTGGTGCTGAGCGAGGAGCCGCCGACCGGAATGCTTGGCCGCCAACTCTACCACCGGTTTTGGCGGCTGATGCATCACCCACCGAACCCAGAGTCAATACCCCGGCTGCCAGTGTCACCATTGCTAGCTTTGCTAACTGTTTCTCATTTCTCCTATATGAAAAACAATCCAACACACCCAAAGATTATCCTCAATGTCATAAATTTACATATCAATCGAATACTTAAAAGTTATTTTTAAAAAGAAATTTTATATAATCACTTTAGTGACTTCGAATAGACGATACTTCATAAAATTCTTTCGAAAGCATCGGAAATAACTCAATAACTCAATAACTCAATAAGCTTATACTTTTATATAATATAATTTTATTAATTGATGAAATTAAGCATGAAATTTCTTTTTAAACAGCCTTAATCATTGTTGCTGTTAGGTGTAAAATTTTTAAAATAGGTTGAATTATGATAATTTTGAAATTAAAACATCTATTTTGAAATTAAAAAGAAGTCTATGAAGTGTTGTGTATTCGAAACCAATAAATCTCTCAACAGGTCCAATATTATTGATCTATCTATTAATACTAAGTTGATTCACCTATTTAAGCATTCGAAAAGGCACTTCACTCGTGAACTCGTTTCTTTTCAAGTACTCAAACTTTTAGCCCTACCAAGGCAATCATTATGCCAAATTAAAGGGATTAAACCCAGAATTATACCCATATTAAGAATCTAGCCCTAAACCCCAAATTAACAGCAAGATTCTGAGAATAAAAGAACAAAAAAAACCATGGAAATGAACTATAATTACCAGGAGGAATCGTCGTGGTCGTCTGAGTGGAACCTGCAAGTAATGAAAGCAGGAGAATTGGGAAGCTTTGTTTTGGGTTTTCGATTAAATGAGAAAGCATTGGCTATGAAAGTTTGATGAGAAGCTGATAATGCTACCGACATGTTTCCGGGAATAATCGGTGTTGCTGTGTTTTCGTTAGTATTTTGGTAATATTATATGAACTGAGATTTTCGTTCATCTTTTTTTCATGATATGGGGATCACCACGTGTTCCAATTTTAATGGCTCTCCGTCCAAAATATCTCGTTTTGGCCGTCGTTTCCAAATTCTAAATGGTGTAAGCGATAGTTTGGATGAGCGGTGTGTTTATTTCCGGTGAGCTTAAAAATGGCGGTGGCAGTGAGATTGGATACTGTAGCGGTAAGATTAAAAATAATGGTGGAATGTGTGTTTGGATTCAAACGCAAATGTAGCAGTGAGGTGAGAATAAAAAATGACTATTAAGGATATCAGATTAGAATTGATATATAATACAAGTTTTTTAAATTATTTTATTTTTTTAAAAATTATTAAAATATGTGAATTTATAAATTCATTTAATAAAATATTAAAATGTATCTTTCAATATTTTAATGAATTATATAATTAATTTAAATTATTTATTAGATAAAATGATAATTATTTTTAATTTTTTATAGTTAAATATTTTTTTATAACAATGATAAATATTATTTTCACAAATAGTAACATTATACTTAGATCAAATTTTAAAGTATCTAAACGGATGATTTTTAATAAAAAAAAACATAGTAATATAAGACATAACAAGTTTCATTATTATTAGAAATTAGATTATGATACAAAATATTTTTACAAATATGGATTCATTAAACTAGTTGCAATGGTTTCCCTTAATATCGTGATTTCAAGGCCACTTTCTCTGTTAGAAGAACTCGATTCACCTCTATCAAACTGGCTTGAAGAGACTGGCATGTCGGGTATATTCTCAAATTCTCGAAAATTCTCATCATTTGACCAAACATGTCTTCGAATATAATTATGCAAAACCATTGTTGCAATAACTATTAAAACTTACTTGTTGAATGAATAACTTGAAATATTTTCTTAATATTAGCCATTTTTTTCCACACTCCAAATGTTTGTTCAATCACAGAGCATAACGAAGTATGGGCATGATTAAAGATTTTTTTTTTCCAGATACTTGATGATTACCTCGACGAAAATCAGGTAAATGATATCGTTCCCCCTATATGGACCTAGAAAATCTGCCATTTGTACAAGATAATATTTTCCTACAAAAAAATAAAACATAATATCAAGTTTAAAAATAAATTAAAAATTTTAATATTTTTTTATGTAAAAAGTAATTAAAAAATAAAAGTTCAACCTGGTGGAGGGTGTGGAAACTTCAACTCTTGTTTTCTAAGTGCTTGCAAAAAAAATCTACTATCATGTGTTGTTCCTTCCCAACCAAGAAATGCAAAAATAAAGCACATGTTGAAGACACAAACTGCCATAATATTTTGAGTTGGTTCACATTTCCGTCCGATATAAGGTATTTGACAAGAAGGCGAAATGCATGCTTTTATGTGTGTTCCATCTATGGCCCCAATACAATCCTTTAAAATAAATACAAGTAATGAGATAAAATTTAGAAATAATTATATTTTAAAAATATAAAGATTGTGTAAATTTTACCTTAAAGTGGGGCCAATATCTTGTATCATGTCGAATATGGTTCGGTACTTCCTCGAATTGACCTTCAATGAGTTTAATCGTGTCTATTCCTATTCGAGCAAATATATGCAACATATCAGTAAAAATTCGACAAATAGTTTCCCCAGATCGTTAAAATCGCTCTGTTGCATTTGAATTTGATTCTGTATTTCCAAGAATATACAATGATAATGCTAACTTCTCCATTGCCGATACTTTCCCATTCTTTAAGCCATAATTTGTTTGCAAATCATGCAACAAGCTGTGCAATATATCTTTTGGCATCCTAAAACTATTCATGCAACGATCATCGTGCCCATTTAATACTTCGCCCACCCACATTTGACCTATATAATTTGAATCCATTGGCGGTTGCATAGTGAAATAAGTTTCATGGTGTACCAATACACTACTTAACACATATTCTTCCTCTTCATGATAATTGTTGTTCTCAACTTGGGTAACAATTGTGGCTATTCTTCGTTGAGCTTCTTCATTTAATTCAAGAGTATTATAATTCATATCAAAACTCTTATACATATTGTTAAATTCATATATAACCTGAAAAAGTAATCAAATGAAAATAAATCCTTTAAAATCTCGTGACATTCTATACAACGCAGAAACATGATTAAAAGTATAGCATAAAAATACCAAACATAAAAAGTATAATACATTAGTTTTACATATAAAAAAGTAGTATAGTTATATTACAATAATAATTCTAAGGAGCTTATGGTGGAGGTGGTTGATGGTATGGTTGGAAGGGAAATGAGGATGTTGCTACCAAGGATGAAAATGATGCAATTGGATTTTGTTTAGCATACTCACGTCGAAGCCACCAAACCCTATCATCTGGATCTAAGTTCAAAAACATATTTCGTTTCACCGATATTTAGAACATTTTGGTGGCAAAATAGTACAGTTCATCTTTTTTTGGAATTTCATCTCCCAAAGCACGCAAAGCATCCATTGCATTTGAAATAGTATATTGAGAGTGAGGAAAAATAATTTCATTCACTGACTTCCTTGGACTAGCCATACTCTCACACAATTTCTCAATCTGAGTAGTTAATTTATTTATCGATGATTTTCTACTTGAACTTGATTTTTTTCCTTTACCGTGTACAACACCAAGTGTTTGCTTTCTTCGATTAGGAATGTCATGAGAAGGGTTTGATGGTACCTCATCAGGAGAAATACATTCATTCTCGTTACTATGTTCATCTGAATCACCAAATCCCTCATTAAGTGCATCATCTCCCATAGGAACCCCACTTGGAAGAACACTAGACGAAGTTGCCCATGCATTCTCTCCGGTGGCTACAATGCCACCAAACATTTGCCACATTAACTCATTCAATCGTGGTTCAATTCATTTCTTCTTAAATCCTTTAAAATCAGGATTTTCCTACATAACATGTTAAATGTTAAATGTTATACTAAGATTTTTATAATTGTAAATTATTAATTTCAATAAACTTTATGCATTAAAATAATGATAAAGTTAACACTAACCTGTATTTTTGCAGCCTACCATTCTTCGGTAGTATCGACCGTCATTTTAGATGGATATCATTCAATACCTGTAGATTCCTTAAGCAACTCCCTCCATAACCTCCATTCCTTTTTTAATGTATCCCACTTATTTTCAATTAAGGTTTTCCATAAACTTTTTTGTGTTTTTGCTTGAAAAAGAGCAATGTCATTTTCCCATCCTTTTGAGTTTAGATGAGTTGTCGGTCTATTACCAGTATTGACTTCATTCACGCAAAGTTCACAAAATATCAACGTCAGCTCATCATCCCAAACAGCTTTTGTTGCTAAGCTACTATCTCTCTTCACAAAATTTTGTATCTTTACCATCTATTATTATTTTGATTTTAAATGTCAACAGACATAAAACCATAAATATATAATTAGATATAATAATATAGTTTCATAAATAATAATAATACATCACGAATGGATAAAATCCATAAGATGAACACTTCTTGAAGCACAAGCAGTAAAGCTAGTTCATGGAGATGAGAAATCTAGTGCAAATTGTACTAAAGACAAAAGAAAAAAATCCGAGGGGAATAGTTGTTCCAGTTAAGAACGGTGATGCAGAGAATGAGAAAAAAGCAGATTCATCGCATATTGACAAGGTTCAAAAGAAGGCTGACATAAATGAACCCAAAAATCGAAGCGGTAAACAAAGTGCTTCTGAGGTAATCAAAGAATTGCAGGTCCTATTTGAGAAAGTTTCGGAGTCCGAAAATGGAGTTTTAAATATGCTTGACACTGGAAAATTTCGCTATCATCACAAAAAATCTGTTTATCAAGGTATAGTTTTAAACATTCCCTCGGCTGACCATGGGTTTGAAATTTTAATTACATTTTTGTATGGTTTCCGCAATTCTTTCAGGTACTACGAAGGTATTTCATATGATTACTTCAAACTCATGGGAAACAGATCCCTTACTGTCAAAAGGTAAGTCTAGTTATATGGATAATAATGAGATTGTGAGTTCACAGAACCTGTCTTCTACTATGAGGAAACTGTGTATGTGGGAAAAGAAGCTCTATGATGAAGTCAAGGTATGGTTCAGGAATCAATATGCTTTTAGATTTTACTTTACTTTTTTCACCTTTTTCTTTTAGTTCATGTTTTTGTGTCGAAGAGATGAATGACTCGGTAAATTTTGAAATACTTTATCAGAGTTTATTTTCTTTGAAAAACTTTAACCGTAGTTTTTTAGGCAGCATTGAAATGTTTTATGGCTTATATATTTCTCAAATGATTACAAGTATGGTTAGATGAGAGTGATATCTAAACTGCTCTCTTGTAATGTAATCTATGAAATTGATATGTTTTCAACCAAATCAGGTGTTATATATTTGGACAATAACATGTCTATTGGGAAAAAAAAACCATAGCCATGTGTTTGAATTGTTTGAGATCACCTCAGTAAGGGGATTTTGGAAATTTTAGAACTCAAGGGTACGAACATCACTTACTTTGATTAAATAGATATGGTTCCTCAAAGTACAGTGTTTCACAATGATTTAAGCAGCGCCTGTAAAATGGTCAAGAATATAAATTTAAAGCATTATCTTTTTGTCATACAGTTCTTTTCAACCCAGTTTTGGAGTTCTTCTTATCTATATATATATATATAGACTTTGTTTTGTTTTTCGATGCTTAGGGTTGAGTAGGAAATGGATGGAGAATAATGTTGAGTTTCGAGAATACAACGTTCAATTAGAGGTTGATTTACAACAATTTCCTTTGATTTTATCTAGTCTTTTATTTTCAATTTCAGGAGCTAAAATTGGGTTTTCTTTTTCTTTTCTTTTTCCATAAATGTATGGGAAGGAGGAATGTGCAGAGAGAGCAAGGGAGATGATTGAAATCATGGATTATAAAGAGCCAGGGCCTAATACTAACCCCAGAACTAGTTCTGTTTTACTTGGTTCAGCAACTTTAGTTCTGTAATAAAGAGCCAGGGCCCTCCTCCCCAACCACAACCTTAGTTATGTTTTACTTGGTTCAGCAAACTATTAAGATGGTTTTACAACTTAGGATTAGGTTATATATGTATTGTAAAATCTATGGATTTTCCCTTTCTATGTTACATGAAAATGACACCTTGGTCTTTTTATTACAGTTAATATTATGTATGTGTGTATGTTGAGTACTTGATTGCAAGGGAATATCAGTTTCAAGAACCCAATAATCTATTGACTTGTATGATTTGTTTGAATTCTGTCTAAGAGAACCAGACTACTCAAAAGAAAAGCAATAACAATAACAACAATAATAACAGTGAGTGACAGCAAACCATCTCACCTTGATTGCGGTGTCATTGGTCGGACCTCGTTGGCTGAAACTATCTCAACCAGAGGCTAAAACTATCTGAAAACAACAACAACGATGGGAGAAACTAGCGAAAACGAGGGGAGATATGGCTGTTTTGTTCCCAAATATGAAAACAAATAAGATTGGGAAAGAAATTAGTTTAACATCTAAGGCTAAAGTAGTAAAATAATAATTTACCATAAACATGTTTTGTTAGTATACCATGAAATGCTAATTCAAAGAAAATTGAGTCTCCATATATGCTTTATTAGGACTGATTTAGACTTTTCAATACTTTAGAAAAGAAACAATGAAGGAAAATGAACTATAAATAACAGAATCAACAATCAAATAGAATTTCACATGGAAAAACTAAATGAGTAATAAAGTACTCACTTTCACTAATTTTGGTAATCAAACCTTAAACCGTTGTATCAACCCCACCAAGTGTGCCACTAGGTAGCTCCAAATCAAGTTCTGGGACTTTTACACTTGTAGTATCTGACTGATAAACTTACAAAACCACTTGTTAGATAACTTACCATAAGCATGGAAAAAAGAACAGGCAGAACATGCCATTTCAATCCCATGAAATATTCATTACATGTTTGAGGCAAAGGTGACGCCCAATGTAATAATAGTATCAAAAGCTTGAGGAGATGCAATGTTAACTTAAATTGCTAAATGTGAAAACTAAATTAATGACTATATTAGTACCTGTTACAGCCATGATATTTTATATGGCCAAGATATGATAATACTGTGGATGCAATCAGCCTTTAAGTGTGATTGCTAACAACCCCTATTGTAACCTTATATTTCCTTTTTCCCTTGATAAAAATTTAGAAAAGAAACTGAACCAACTCCAGAAGATTTGATATTCACACCCAAATCCTTTATAAAGGCATTTCAATAAGAAGAAAATAAGGAAGATTGAACAGCTTGTTAGATTTTCGATTTTGTGTTCCAATTTGCTCTATTGGTTTGCATATTAAAATAAACAAAAAAAATGGAGCAAATTTCACCAAATTTAGTTCCCACAATTACACTACATAAAAAAGAATCTAGATTCAGGAAATTCAGTCTGATGGATGAATTAAAAAATCAAATCGATAAAAAAAATGGTAAAAACCTGCAATTTAAATTCATGTCCCAAGTAACAACAGCACATTTTTGGTGTGACATGTATCGGATTCAAGCGAAATTTCTTTTTCATATTTCAGATTGAACTTTGGTCTAAGCAACCCAATGTTGTTTCATATCTAAAAACGATAGAAAAAGTTTGAATCTTGGGAGAATATTTACCTTAGATTCAAAGGATTTATCTCTGTTCTTGGTGAGAAAGTAAGGAGAAGTAAATTTCTGGCATAGAATTGAGGGAACCTAACCTCAATGAAAAAGAAAACGTCTGTGAAGATTTTCCCAAATCTGAAAACAAATAAGGTTGGGAAAGAAAATACTTTAAAATGGTAAAATAATAAATGAAAATATGGGCATTTTTGTCTGCAACAAAAGTTAGACTGCTCACGGTGTATAAGCTGGAGCTTTTATCTCCGGTTGGAAATGATGCTATCAGTGAGGTTCAAATCTTCATCTGCAGCTCACTATTGTTTTTCCAAACACCAACACAGTGCAGGGAAAAAGAATATTCCTTCAAAATTCCATCTCACCATGACTGATTTTGCATCCAAAAGAAGCCTAACTCTGCTCTGCTTCTAGTCCTTACCTTTTTAGCATATTTGAAATTTAACTAGATATGTTAATGGGTCGGGTCATTCAGTCTGGCCTGAAGATCAGTCCGAAATGTAAGAGTATTTGGATAAAAATATAGGCTTGAAAAATGGGCTTGGATAAAAAAATAAGGCCTGTTTAAAAAACGGGTCGGGCCTTAGGTAAGGCATTTTTGGTCCAGGTCTAGCCCGGCCCGAATTCACTAAAAGACAAAAAAATTCTATTTTTTAATATTATTTTCTCCCTATCTTGCTACCATCTACTATTTTGTTATTATTATTTGGATATTGTATAAAACTTATTTTATTGTTAATTTTATTATTATTTTAGAGGCATTTGCTTGTTAAGTTGGTGTTATTTAAATATACATATTTTTTAATATTTATTTTCAATTTGTTGAGAAATATTTATTTTGATATTTTTAATATTTTTGAAGTATTATATATATTTTAGAATTATATAAAAAATAATATAAAAATTAATATTTGCGGGTCGGGTCGAGCCCAAAATTTAACATTTTTATACGAATTAGACTTTGGTAAAATTTTAGGCTCATTTTCTAGGCCAGCCCGACCCGACCATGCACACTTCTAAATTTAACCCTATTTTAAATCTCAATTATTCTCAAGAGTTAGATCTTTCTGCTCTTTATATTTCATAACGTCAATCGGATTATGTGAAATTGGAAGACTTTCACGTGTGTAATATTGGTTATATGATTAAATTTTTATAGCCTTTTATAGAGGGTTATTCTCTCTTAACATTATCTGAATTGGGAAATCATTATATTTGAAACTTTGATTAAAACTTTTCAGAGAATATATTCTCTGATTACAAAAATACAAATTACAAAACTATTCACTTGTCTTTTCTTGCAGGGAATATTTCATGTTCACGCATTATTTTGTTGCAGGGAGTCTCCTGTTCACGCATTATTTTGTTGCAGGGAATCTTTTCTGTTCACGCATTATTTTGTTGCAAGGAATCTCTCCTGTTCACACATCATTTATTACAGGGAATCTCTCCAGATATTATTTCTTTTTGGACCTGGTGATGGTTACTGAAGTGGTATCATCTGCAAGATCCACCGTCTTAATTGAGGATGCTGATGATTCATCTTTAGATTCGGATATAATTTAATTTAATGGAATTCTCTTCCCATCGATATTAATTAAACTTCGATTATTAAATGAAAAAAAAATAGAGGGTCGAATCCTTGAGATTAAAATTAGAGGAGATATGAAAAGAGTAGTATAGGGTTTGAGACCGCTGCTATATATTCTAAATTTATTTGAAAACACGTTTTAAATATATTTAATTTATTTGATATACTAGTGTTATTTTTAGATTTTACAATCAAAATTTATAAATATCACTTATGGCTGAGGGTGAAGTAAAAGAATGGGTTAAATCTGCTGTTTGAGGTATGAGTATGGTAATTTTTTTCATATTAGTATTAAAAATAATTCTCTAAGTTTAGTCCTAAATTTAGCAATTATTCATACATTAAAACTTAAACTTGGTAACTTTTCACATATTAGGGCTTGGATTGTTTTTTGGTTTAAGTTTAGTCCTGAAGTTGACAATTGTTCTCACATCAAGACTTGAACTTTAGGATTTTCAACGACTAACTTGGATAAAAAAAAAGTTGAAATCTCGATGTAAGAACATTTGTCAAGTTCAAGGCCTAACTTTAACAAAAAAAAATCCAGACCCTAATGTGTGAACAATTATCAAGTTCAAGACCTAACTTGAAAAAAAAATAAACCCCAAGATAAAAAAATTACGGCTCAAAATGTGATTTAACCTAAAAGAACTTTTATGTATTAAAAAATGCAACACGCGGCCATATTTAAACTCCACATGAGGAGTTAAAATATTACAACATTAGTATAACAATTATCAAATAATAATCCATGGTAATTGTTATTAATATTATTGATATACGGAGGAGATTGTGGTGTCCCAAAACAATGGGCAAAAAGTCATATTTGCCTTTTCGCATTGAGGTCCCAATTTTACATATGAGAGGTCATGTATTATTTTGTGATTAAGGTAATGATTAATAAGTGGTCAGTCTTAGTTTGGGTAGAATACACTATGATGTGAAAGGGAGCATTTCAATTTAGACAATAGGAGAAATAAAGGGATATGAATAAAAATTTAATTCAAAGATTAAAGCATATAAAAATATGTAAATTCGAATGTTTATATATATAGGCAAATATCCAATCCAGTCCCTAAATTTAACCCAATTTGAAAATGGGAAAAGACACCAAGCTTGAGTGCTTGATTAAAAAGCAAGAAACTGTAAAACACGGAACATTACATGATTGGCAAATTAAACCATAGACATGTTCAAATGTTTTTTTTCTTAAACTAAATTACTTTTTTTCTCTTCATCATCTGTAAATGTCAAGGAACTGCCATCCTTTCGTTTTTTCCGGCATAGGTTTCCAGTGTTCTAAACAGTATAATGCTGCTGGATCGTATCGATATCCAGCCCCTTGAGTTTCACCACGGACTCGACGTGCCCTTTGAGTGTATGAAGCTCTCGAAGCCTATAAAACCGACATCAGAAATCCGTGATCGAGTCATAAAATGAACAGTTATAGATTTTAGTGTTAATGAATAAGGCATGATGGGTTAATCTGTTACCTTGCAACTTCGGCTCGTCTCTTGGCCTGCTCGGCGATCTCCGATAACTCCCGGTAACTGTTCTTGTCATTGAAGAGATTAGAAGTTTCCGGTGGTTGAAGTCCGTGCAATGTTCTTTGAGCAAGTGCCCATTGTGCTTCCCTTTCTTCTTTGCCATAATCTTTCTTTGTGGTGAATGCAGTCTGTGATGGAGGCTGGGTTAGTAAATACGAAAGCGACTCGACTAATATGTGTAAACCAAGTATGTATATACCTTGTTTTCGAGTAGGTTGAGCCAAGCTTTTCCGCTTAAGATGTAACGGATGGCGAACTTCATTATATCCAATGGTACGTAGAAAACTATACTGTAGAGCCATATGACACCAGCCCATCCCCAACCAATTCCTTTGATCCTTGCAAATCCCCAGTTTGCATATACAGCAATCAAAGTTGCAACCTATAACCAACACGGGAATCGATTAATTCGATGCTTTACGACTCAGAAATGAGTGTAGGGATATAGGTACGTGTTCTTACAAGCTGTGCAATGATGAAGGCAGTGACCAATAGTAGTCCGGGACGCTCAGCGTACGACCAGCTACGCGATCTAGTTACGAAGATCAGAGCCTGGCTCACAATGCTCACTTGTAAGTATAAAGCGCCCATCATCTCATGGTCTCGTTCTCGTAGAGATCGAACACCGAATTTGTCCTGCATTTTTCGATACAAACTGTTAAGAGATTAAGCTGAAATCAAAAACGAAGTTTGAATACTTTCAGTGGGTATAAATTGCAAAAATTTTCAGCACTGCGTACCGAGAAGAAGTCGGTATCATGCATGACCCAGAAGAATATGACAGTCATCAATGCCAAGTAGCCTCCAAGCACGATTCCAGTGGCAAAAATTTCTTTCAGTTTCCAGCTATCAGGCAAGGGAGATGGCTTGACTCGATCCTTTGAGATTGTCATAATGGTTCCTGGAGTAATATTTGATTCAATTGATGTTAATACTCGGATTTGAAGCATGGAACACGAGAAGAAGATAAGTCATGTGTAAGTTATGTAATAATCTACGTACCATCATTAAGAATGGCAATGATCAAAACCATGAATGGCGAAAAATCAAACTTCCAGATGAGAGCGATAAACAAAAATCCGAACTACAGAAAATCCGAGACAAAAGATCACATGAATGAATCAATACCTGTAGGTTCATGTAATCAATAATTAATTCGTATAAAACCATTTTATCATGTACTAACCACAATACGGATCGTGATCGAAACTGCGTAGATCTGCGAAAGTAAACAAACACGAAAAGGTCATGCATCGCAAAGCATAATGCATATAAATCTTCAGAAATATGTTATAGAGGGGAGATCCACTTACAGTATAGTTCTTCATCCTTTGGAAAATGGCTCTGCTAGTTAACACTGCACTTATAATAACACTCAGCCCCGGTTCTGTGAGAACAATGTCGGAAGCACTTCGTGCGGCATCTGTAGCATCAGCCACTGCAATACCGATATCTGCCTTCTTTAAAGCAGGAGCATCGTTAACACCATCTCCAGTCATTCCACAAATATGCTTCCTCTCTTGTAATTTCCTCACAATTTCGTATTTGTGCTCTGTAAAGTGTGATACAAAGGTTTTATGTTACTCGAGACCCCGAAGACAAAAGAGTTCACATTTGCGAATAGCCAGGATATGTCAAAACAAGTTACCTGGAAACACTCCCGCAAACCCATCGGCCTTCTCAATCAACTCTTCCACAGGAAGGGCAGCTATGCTTGCATCTTTGTCTTGACCTAGCAAAGAAGCAGAAGGATACATGTTCGTCCCCATTCCGAGTCTGCGGCCAGTCTCTTTTGCAATCGCAAGTTGATCACCTGGACATAAGTACAAAAGCATAACTACTAAATTGCTGCAATGAATGAAGTAACAAATGGAATTATCCATTGGTGAACTCGGTTAGAGGATTCATTACCAGTAATCATCTTAACATTCACACCAAGATGAAGAGCTTGGCGAATGGTTTCCGCACTGTCATGCCTTGGAGGATCAAACAGAGGCAATAAGCCGACAAATTGCCATGGAGTGCCGGCGCTTTCTTTTGTTTTCTCCGGCACTTGCTGGAAAGTGTAGGAAATTTGGCAAGTATAAGGGAACATTTTAATATTCAAACTACATAATAGTGATTAGAACATCATGATTTCAAGAAAGAAACCTGTCTGGAAACGGCTAAAGAACGAAGCCCACGTTCCGCAAACTTGTCGATGATAGAATGAACTCTCTTCTTAAGATCTTCTTTTGCATTGCAAAGGGCCAAGATCTGTCAACAGATATGATAAATTAAACGACATGGAGGCCCTTCACAATGTTTATACCATCAGTAAATAGTGATAACAAGGTTACCTGTTCGGGAGCACCTTTGCTTGCTCGATGCCAGTTGCCATTGGAATCAATGTAAGTCAATGCAGTTCTCTTGTCTACAGGATTGAAAGGCAAGAAATGCACCTCTCTAATACCAGCTCTCGCCTGTATGTACAACATATCGAACATAAATATTCCCCTTCGATAATGGGAGCAATATAGAGAAGAAACGGTTATATACCTCCTTAGGGTCGGCAAGCATTCCAACAATGGCAGCATCGATAGCATCTTGATTTTCAGTTCTAGAGGCCCTTGCAGCAAGCAAGACAACGTGCTCCTTATCAGCATCCTTTACAAACACCTCAATCAAGTTTTTATCGACACTCAGCTTGTTGAGCGTCAATGTTCCTGTCTTATCACTGCAAAGGACATCCATACCAGCCATTTCTTCGATGGCGGTCATACGCTTGGTGATAGCACCCTGCTGAGACAGCCTGTGAGATCCAATGGCCATGGTGACAGACAAAACAGTCGGCATAGCAATGGGAATACCACCGATCAAGAGGACCAAAAGATTGTCGATCCCATCCCGGTACTTGCGGTGTTGAATCGGATACATGACAACGATCTCGACCAACATACCAATGGCAATGGAGCAAATACAAAAGTTTCCAATAGCAGTGAGCACCTTTTGGAAGTGTCCTACTTGGTTAGTGCTATCCACAAGATGTGCAGCCTTCCCGAAGAAGGTATGCACACCGGTAGCGATAACAATGGCTTCAATTTCACCCTGTTTACAAGTTGAACCTGAGAAGACTTCATCCCCGGGATTCTTCGTAACGGGAAGCGATTCTCCGGTTAAGGCGGATTGATCAACCTTTAATGGATCGCCTTCAAGAAGACGAGCATCGGCCGGGATGATATCTCCCAATTTGATGCTAATGATGTCTCCAGGAACCAGAATTGCTGCTTCTTGCTCAGTCCATTTACCATCCCTTAGCACCTATAATTTCACAACCATATAAATTCAATAACAATTCCATCATAAACATTAACTCTTAGCCATCGCAAAGATTCTATAATATGCATCAAAGTTTTCATGGGTCAAGTTGATCTAGATTTCAATCAAGTTAATGGATGGTAGTAATATTATACATAGATAAACAAATTCTACAAGGTTTAAAATATAGAACTCAAATTTTGTTCAAATCTACTCATATTTATAAATAATTAACTCAAACTCATTTAGTACAACATATAATATTTTTTAAAATTTATAAAATATATATTTGTTTCTATTTAATATTTAATAATTTTATTTTCACTTTTATTTAATTTGTAAGCATATAAACAACTAATATATTTTTTAATATTTACATTTTATAATATATATATATATAAAGAAAAGAGAAATAAAGTATTATGAAACCGAAAACAGGCTGAGCTGAGTTTGAACGTTTGATATTGAAACGTAAACTCAACTCATATTATTTGTTTAATTTTCAGATTTAAAATTTTTATTCAAACCTTTCAAATGTTAAATCAACCTTCAAATTTAAATTTTGAGTCTTGAACAACTACACTACCACTGCTACTAAACAGCCCAAAAACGAACCCAAATCTCGACATAAGCATCGGAACTTAACCTGAAGCACCTTTCAACCCTATTTACTTAGATGAAAATGTATTAAAAATTACCTTGGTTTTGGGAGCAAGACCAGCCATAAGAGCAGCAGCAGCATTACCAGCATTATTTTCTTCAATAAAACTGATGGTAGAGTTAATCACCAATAAACAAACGATACCGACGAAATCTTGCCAATCCGGCGGCTTCCCATCACCGTTGGCTAAAGCAATGGCCATGATTGCAGCAGCTTCCATGACCCATGACAACGGATTCCACATGAACCCCAAAAACTTGAGAATTTTGCTCTCCTGTTCATTTTAAAGCATAATTTTAATATTTATTATGATTGCAGACGTAATAACCATCGAAATTAAATCCTTAGTAAAGCATCATAATAAGACCTTTTTCTCCTCGAGCTTGTTGGGGCCAAAAATCTGAAGCCTGTTGACTCCCTCGTCTGAGCTTAAACCTTCTCTGGTACATTTCAGCTGCTCAAACACTTCCTCGATGGGGATTTTTTCCTATAAATAAAGCAATTATCCAGAAATTAGAAATTATATTTTAGAAAAAAGCAAAGGAAAATTTTTATTTTTAAAGAAAAAAAAGAGAGGAAAAGGTGGTAAAGTACCTTAAAATTCCCAAACTATCATAAAAACAAATCGCTTTCAAATCAAAAACACAAACAAAAAACCACTTTATTCAGTACAAGTAAAAGATTAAACCGTAGCCAACTGTATAACCGTCTTGTCCTGTCCTCGGGTTTCACATTTTAATATATATTTTCTTTTAGAGATTATTACTTGAGGGTTTGTTTGGATAGAGAGAAAAAAACCTGAAAGAAAATTAAACACCCAGTAGTATTTTACAATTTATTTTTTTATAGTATCAAAATTATATTTTAGCCTATTAGAAATTTTAGGATTACTCCTTTGTTTTCAATATTTTAAAATATATTTAATAAAGTACAAAAATAATTGTTTTTAAATATATTTGTCGCATGGTCAAAAGGTAGCTTCCGGTTTAATAGTACACAGCACATGGGATGTATCAGTTGATTTGACTTTCTTTTCCTTTTTCGAGGAAAATCGGTTTATTTGACCTCTAATATTTCGATATAAAAACATTAGTTTTATAGAAAATTATTTTATTCTTGGATCTAATAATAATTCTAATTATCAGGCAATTATATGGTGTAAATAGCATGTTATAAAGTTATTAAAATAATGATACCATAAAAACTTATGTAGATTGAATCTTAGTTATCAATATAAAGGAACGATGAATAGTTTTAAATAAATATGATCAGATGTTATAATCAAATTATTTAAAAAATTTATATTTTTACTTAAGAACAGAAAATTAAACCAAATAAATACTTCTAAATACAAGCTAAATTAAAACTTAATCAAATTTAATAAATACCAATAGAAATCAAATCAAATGCTATAATTTAAATTGATTTTCTAGATTTTTTTTCTCACCCTTACCGATATTTAATTTTAATTTTTTTTATAATTTTTTTCTCGTAATTTATAAGGCGTATCATGTATCAATTTTTTTTTGGACCTGATGTCAAATAAAGTAAGAGTAAAATTCGCTAATTTTCTTTCTTTTATCAGCATGGCTGACTCAAAAACTTTTCACGGGAAAGTGACAAGGAAAAGCAGACCAGTGTAGATCTCATTTTAAAAAGATAAACAGAGCAAACAAGCTTAACAAAATGTAGAAGACGATCCATTTTAGTAGTCGAATTTTTTTTTTAAATTTAAAACTATTTAAGAAAATACTAGAAAAATAAAAAGACTATTACCAGATCAACAGTCTCGTTCTTGATCTCTTCAAGACTAATACCGGCCATGTTTCAGTTTCCACGACGATCACCACCACCGGCAACGGCGGCTTAAGAAAAAAAAAGAGCACTCGAAATGAAGTAAAACAAAAAAAAAACAAACTCGAGAGAAGAGGAATCAAAAACTCCTGGAATTATGAAATAAATGAAGAGAGAGAGATTGGATTTGAGGTGGAAAAAGTAAAGACCATTGAATGGAACTTTCAGATTCCCGAGAAACAAACAGAAAATAGAGAGAGAAAAGGAGAGATTTTTGTGTATGTTTTTTTTTTTTCTTCTCTTCTGCGTAACACTGAAAGGCTAAGCTTTTTATATACTCTCAAATAAGAGAGAAGATGCGACTTTGTACAATCACATTAAAATTATTATACTAGATTTTTATAATCACAATTTTCCCTATTTAAATGTGTTATTATTGTATTAAAATTCTATATACTAAATTTAGGTCCAGTTGGCAAAAGCGGAATCGCACCCAAATTCAGTCTTATGTAGTTATAATTTGCACCCAAACTTATAAATAAATGTAGTCTAAACTCTCTTGTAGAGGCTAACAAGGGCCCCACTCCCCAAAATTAAAAAAATTATTATTTAAGTTCTTTAAAATTTTAAATTATAAAAATTTGATTTAATCATATAAAAATTATAAAGATATAGACTATAAAAAATTAAAATGTCATTTGGTCCTCTAATATCATTTGAATTCGACAATAGTGAATTTTATTTTTCTCTGCCCGTAATTTTCCCCAAAAGGAGTTTTCACGTAAAATTTGTTTGTTTTATTTTTTTTCTTATTGCTTTACCATCGTTTTATATTACAATTATCAAAGTTAGTTTTTACATTTGTGATTACTCCCACATATTTATATTTGTATTCTGATTGTACTGCACTTTTAACACTTTCTAAAAAATAAATATTTAAAAGAAAGTTAATATTAAAAAGAACTGAATCAATTTTCAATTGAACTGTGATTGAAGTGGCAAAGAGTCTGTATTCAAGTTTTCAGTTTCGATACCCCCTTATAAAAAAATTTAAGATATCTGGCGTACCAATGCATCCAACATTTATTGATATATAGTTATTAATGTTAACTTCTATTATTTGATACACAGACAGGAGAGTTCTTTTAGACTCCACAAATAAGTTGAGAGCGTGATAAGTGATATATTTATTTATGTAATTTTTTTTTGTTATACTCTATTATATATTTGTCAAACCATTAATCCGCTTGTGAAAATTAAAAAACTCGATTTTTTAAATAATTTTATTTATTAATTTATATATATTAATTTTGATAAATGGAAAATATTAATTATACTATCACATATTTATTTTTTAATTTAATTAATACATAAATAATTTTCAAATTTACATTATATTCCTACTCACTTTTTTTTTCAAAATTACCGGCCTGTAATCATGCCTTCACCGAATACTTACTCTGTCAAAAGATATGTTTATGGTAAATCGTTTTCAAATTTTCGATTATTTTAAAATTTTTAGTAAAATATTTTATTAAGATATTTATTAAAGAAATTTTTCACTATTTTTTTTATTTGATGAGTAGTTTAAAAATTTTGTCATATATATCTTTTTAAATATTTTCTCTTTATTAAAGACAGTGAGATATGTTGATTGAGTCTTAGCTTGATTGGTATGACCATTGTTGCCAATGCAGCAGGAAATGAGTTTAAGTGCGCTGAAGCATATTATCCTCCTATTTATGGGATGGAGAGGGGCTATGAGTAATTCTAGATATTATGTAAAAGAAGCTGATATGATTAGAAACATGGGTGAACCAGAAAATTTTTGGAGGCCAAAATTAAATTATATATTTTTACGATAGTAAAAAGCATTTCACCATTTTAATATTTATATCTTTATAATTTTTAAGAATTAAATCAAATTGTTATCATTTTTAGGGTGTAAAGTGCAATTTCATCTTTACTAATTTAAATTTTATAAATCTTTCTATTTTAGAGGGGTCAACGCCCTACCAATCCCCTTAACTATACCCTTGATTAAAACCTATAACGAGATTATTTAAAAAAAGAAATAAACTATATTATATATAGTTCAAGATAAATAATTTATTACAAGATCTTCTACAGCTATATATTTTCTTGCTTTGAACAAATTTTCACTATTGAATGTCTGTACTTACCTATTCTATTTCTCTCCATATATATATATATATAAAAATACCTTATAATTAATCATTTTATTATTAAATTATATGAATTTTAGTTCAGATTACATTTTAGCCACTTATGTTTTAATGTTGCATTTTAGTTACTTATGTTATCGTGTTGTAACATTTTAGTCATTGAGCCCGTTAATTGCTATTAACTGTGTAACGATAAGTTGAAATGGCATGTTAAATCGTCATTTCAAACAAAATTTTCAAGTTAATTTCTACAATCGGTCCTCATATCTTTTTGTTTTGAGCAGTTTAATTTTCTTTATTTTATATTTTTTTAACTTTCCTTTTTTTTGTCCCATTCTCTTCTACTTCTCCCTTGGTTCTCCTCCCTTCTCCATTTCGTTTAACGTAGTTTTTCTATGTTTTTCATTTGTTAAACTAGTTCCTATACTTTTATTTTTTTTTTTGAACTATTTAATTTTTTCAAGTGAGGCGAACTTGTGGACTAGTTTTAAGAAATAAAAAACATAGAAAAATTACATTAAAAGAAACGAAGAAAGGAGGAAAATAGAGGGAGAAGCAGAAGATGATGGAAAAAGAAAAGTTAAAAGAACATAAAAAAAATTGTTCAAATGAAAAAAAAATATAGGGACCAATCGTAGAATTTAACCTAAAATTTTTCGTTTAAAATGATGATTTAACGTGTCACATCAGCTTCCCCTTTCACCGTTAATGACAATTAACGACTCAATGACTAAAATGTTACGACATGATAACGTAAGTGACTAAAACGTAACATTAAAGCATAAGTAACTAAAATATAATCCAAAGCAAACAAAAGTGACTATTTTAATAATTTACCCTAAAATTTATATATTTGATCAACAATCTAATTCGAGGCCATAGCAAAAGTCTATATATATATATTTGTACATTCCAATGTTAGATTTAACATTGAGATTCGATCATGAAGATACTATCATCCCACATTTATATAAAAACCCTAATTTCTTATTAATATCAAACCCTAATCTTAACATCTAATCAATAATATATTTAATAATAAAATTTTAGAAAAAAAATTTAATTCACTCGTGGAAAAAGCATGAAACGACATTCAAAAAGTATAAAACGGCTTTGATTTTGTACTCCACGGTCAAAAGAAACCGTTAACGTGAAGCAAAATAATTTGTTAATAGTAAATAATTTTACTTTATATTTAGTATTTTTAAATACTATATAAATTAAGATATGTTTAATAAATGTAAAAAATAAATAAAGTCTAAGATTAGGTATTATCCGTATAAAAAAATATGAAGAAAAAATTTTCGACTGACAATAAATTTTTTTATTTTTCATTATATTATTAAATTCACGTTTTAAAATAAAAAAGTTGGAGTAAAATAGAAGTTATGATATTTATATGTTTAAAAATACTTATAATTTAATAAAAATAGTGATGATTATTACGCGTTTAAAAATATTATAATTTAGTTTACAATTATTAGTTAAAAAATATTGTGCTAATTTTAAGATAGAATGATTATTTGAATAGGATTCTAAACATTTTAATTATTGAATAATT
This sequence comes from Gossypium hirsutum, assembly GCF_007990345.1. Taxonomy (NCBI): domain Eukaryota; kingdom Viridiplantae; phylum Streptophyta; class Magnoliopsida; order Malvales; family Malvaceae; genus Gossypium; species Gossypium hirsutum. The sequence goes on from NC_053444.1 coordinate 2,283,073, forward strand.
AATATATTAGAGTTAATAATGTTAATATTGTTTTATATTGTATGTTGAATATGTTAGAAATGTTACGTTAATTATCACAATTAAAAATATAATATTTAAAACATTCGATTAAATATTAAACGTGTAAACTCATATGCAAATTTTTTGAATGATTTCATTATAGGTTCTGATCATATCTGTCCCTTTTTAAGAACATATCTAAAACTACTCATAGCTTCTCCCCAACCCATAAATAGGAGGAAAATGCGCTTCAGGGCACTCGAATCCACTTCCTTATGTATTGACAATAATATTCATGCCGGTCGAGTTAAGACTCAATTGGCTTTGTTCGAATGATATTAAAGTATTTTTAAAATATAATATACATACATTAATAATTTATGTATTTAATATTAGAATGTCATGCATGTAGGCATTAATAGGCATTAATTGAGACATGTCAAGGTTAAAAAAAAAAAACAGTAGGCGATTGCACATGGAAGCATAATAATAATAATAATAATAATTAGGATGCATGATTATTGCCTATTTATTCTATTTTTTATTGGTTTTTTTTACATATTAATATTTAAGTAGTTTTTGATTATATAAATAGAAGGATAATGCGTTTCAATGAACTTAAATCTACATACTCCTGCATTAATAACAATGTCCATACCAATCGAACTAAAATTCAATCGACAATTGAAATATATTTAATTAAACATGTGACCAGCACGACTCTCACATATTTCTGGAATACGTAAACATAAAACAAATTATTATTAAATAGATAAATTATATTATAAAAATATATATTTTTATTTAAAATAACAATAAATAATAAACAAAGTACTACTTGGAGGTAAGTTGACTTTGGAAAGGGTAAATGTCCCTAATTGTTCCAGATATTGTCCTTTCAATTTAATTAAATAACACATAATAAATGTTTTATTTTTGACCCAAATCCTTTAAAAAATTATTTCAAGTCCTTTCGAACCACTGTAGGGGCTAAAATATAATTAATAGAAAAGATGCCTATTACCTCTTATTTAGACAACGACATTCTTAATTTGTTATTTAATGCTAGTTTAGTTAATTAAGTTTATTTTTATTATTTTAAAGTAATTTTTGACTCGAGGTTTTCTAAGTATCGTTTGTTAAAAGCCGATGAACTTCTTAACAGATTCGATATTGTGTTATTGGTGAAAAGAAATAATTTCGCAAATAGGTATTGTGTCATTTTTTGGGGTAAATTACATTCGAGGTCATTAAACTATTAGTAAATTTATGTTTTAGTTACTTAATTTTAATAAGTTACAAAATGGTCAATGAGTTATTAAAATTGTTATTGTATGGCCTTTTCTGTTTGCACCATTGGCACCAATTGAAAGCTATTCTTCCCATTCTTTTTTACAGTTCAGTTTTTGTTATGAAACAATTTTAAACTTTACGAATCCGCAAACCAAAATTCAAACAATCTTTTTTGGAACGAGCCTCGGTCCAACCCGACTCGACCCGTGGACAACTCTAGGCTAAAGATGAATCATAAATTATTGAGAGAGACAAAATGTAATTTTACCATTATATTAATTTATAATTTCATAAACTTCAAAGAAACTAAAAAGTATATATATCATTTTTTTTTAAACTTGTCAGGTCACCGGTTCATCGATCCAACTAGTTTTTTGGTAGGCTCGTACTGATCTAAACGATTCAAAACCACTTTCCGAATCTAATTGGTCCGACTGAGTAATCTAATCTGATTCAAACAACATTAATATTTACTATTTTCTAAAGGGCCAAGTTCACTATCTGCCCCTACCCCTATTTTGTCTCATGTTCAAATTAACCTATACTACATCAATTATCAATAATAAAACTCGAACATAAAATCTCGAAAATTTCATAACTACAACCTTATTTAATACAAAAAAATGGTGAAATGATGTAGTAGCATGCATTATTCATGTGAAATGTCAATTATTTTCCATTTAAATATTGATTATCTTCCCCTGGCGTGGGTTGTGAGCTTGCACTCACACTCGCTATTGCTTGATTGGAAATTGATAATATTAAATAATTTTTATTTTTTTCTCTAAAAAAGTCAAAATATGATAAGAAAATTATGAACCACAACTGGGATTTTTTTTATAATAATAATATTAGTACATATATATTATATATAATTATTGAGGAGGCTAATGATAGAAACAAAGGGTTTGACTTCATATTGCTGATTTAATTAGATGTTTTAGTTATTATACATTATTAACCTAATCTAATATTTATTTAATTTACTGCAAAGTCTTCTAGGGTGAAATTAGAAAAAATTGTAATTTTTACGATAATAAAAACATAATTTTATTATTTTAATAGTCTATATCTTTATAATTTTATCTATTATTAAGGGAATCAAAGCATAATTTTATCTTTATTAATTTAAAATTTTAAAAGTTTTAAAGGACTTAAATGATAAATTTTACATTTTGTCACCCCCTGAAAGTCTTATTTTTTGTTTGATCGATTTAAAAAAGAAAAAGCAGAACTAATCTCTTTTGTTATTATTATTAACCTTAATCTTTATCATGATTAAGGCATCAGAAGTCAACTTTTGTAATTTTATTTTCAATTATTATTAACATCAATCCCATCAATGGCTCATCAAATGTTTTCTTCCAGCTTTGAGATAGCCGCAATTAAATTTGAAGTGGAAATAGATTGAATTCCAAAATAGGGCAAAATCATAATTGTTTAAATCGAATCGGATCGAGAGAATCAATCAGAGAAAGACATTAGATCAATTGATTCGGGAATTGGTACAAACAAATTGACCACCATTTTTTTTATTTCTTATGGATCTTTAATGATTTATTTAATCGAACTAATTGAACCTACAAATCAGTGGCTCGATCGATTCAACTATTAATCTGGTTCTAAAGATTGTTTTGTTTTTCTTGTTTACATGGCTCAAACCTCATACCCTACTTAAGGAGCATCGAGTTATATGATTCGTAAAATAGTGTTTATTTTGAAAATTACTTAATTGGTATTTATAAGTAATTATTGATTATAAATATTATTTGCAAATAGTAATATTAGTTTGATTTTTCAAAAAATAAAAATAAAAAAGCCTTCCATTAATTTAAAATTTAGCACACCAAAGCCAAATTTGATCGATTTCGTCGAGCATTAAATTTTGTCCAAATTGGACCATTGTTTTTTTTTCTTGTCTCTTCTTTCTTATTCTATAGTTCTCTCTTATTGTCAATGAAGTTCAATTTTATTTTATTTTACTAGTTAATTAAGAGTTTAACGGCATGTTGAAAAAGAAAACCAATGACTTGATAATTCATATAATTGATAATGCAGAGTGGATTTGGTCGAGAAAAAGCTATTAAGCGAATTTAAATATGGTCTTGTTTCTTATATTTATTGAGTAATTGGGGCTAAAGACTCAATACATGTACGTCGCTGTTATCACCTATCAAATTGGGTGTATAATAAATTTAGAGAAAAAAGAAGAAGTAATTCTAAATTTAGAAATTTAAACCCATTTTACCAAAAAAGGAAAAAAATTTAAATCCAATAATTCATTAGAGATAATTACACGTAGAAAAAAAAAGATTACCTGATGTCATTTACCACTAGTGTCTTTAGAGTATAAAATTGAAATACTTCTTAGGTCAAGAAATTTTGTTATCGGATAATACTCTCTTCGTATGAGTTTAATTATTTTTGATGTATTCGCTTAATATTGGTTATTTTCTACCCAAAAAAAGAAATTTATTACTTCAAGCCTTATCCTATTGATGTATCAATTGTTTGACATACCAATATATTGAATAAATTGAATGCATAGTGGCATACCAGTCAAATAAGCTAATCAAATATGACTGGCAAACCCTTTTTATTTTTGCTTGTCCCAACACAGTCAAATAAGCTAATCAAGATTCAGCTCAGCACCACCTTTTCTTCACAACAACTGGACCGGTTTCATTGGATTCTACTTTGAAATTTCACGGTGAAAGTTCATTGCGAGGAACCCCCAATCACGTTCCAGTTCTTTCAATTTGATTAACAGTGGAGAAGGTCAAATCGAGAGATGGGTTTCTTGTTTGAGCGTGATTTATTTGATTCTGTTTGAAGTTGGAGCTGCTTCGAATTGGTATGTTTAGTTTGTTGAAAGCTTTAGACCTTTCTGTGGATAGGGAAAGTGTTCTCTTGTTACTCCATTGGCTAATTTCGGGCGTTTGGTCTGGTAATGTTAAGCACCATGTAATTGCAGTGAAACTGTTTGATTTTATTCCTGTATGGGGAATATTCGCTTGAAAGTTCGAGCTTATACCGTTGCACGACTGTTCTGCATTTGTGTCCGGGCTCTGGTATGTACATAAAAGGCAGTCTCTCCATGTTTGAGCTAATAAAGGAGACTGGCCTTTCTACTACTTTGGAAATGGTGGGAGCACATTATAACAAATTTATCAAATTATTATTCATTTTATTATTAAATGAATCAATTTGTTGAATAGAAAAATGGATAAAAATATCGTAGAGGTCGTACTAGGAATTAGATTGTATATTAGATCAAAGAGTAAACTGGTTCTTAAAAGTTTTATCTATTTCTACTGTAAAAAAACGTAGTCCATGTATGTTGGTATGAGACACACGTGATACTCTAAGTATATTTGTTCGATTATTCTGTAAGTCGCACCTGTTTTCAATAGTAAAAACGGATGCAAATTTTAACTAAAGGGACTAATTTGCTCTTTTATTTCACATACAATGATTAGTTTACTCATTTTTTGAGTAAATGGGGTAAATAACAATTTGACTCCTAATATAGGGATTTCCATGATATTTTTATCTAAAAATGCCATTTATTGTTTAAAAACAGATAATATTTTGAAAGTTTGTATGGTTTTCAAACGGATGTTTGAAGTTGAGCTGCAAATGAAAAATAACAATTTTTATGTCTTTTTTTTATCTGTATTACAATTTAACGTTGTTTGATTCTTTTTAATAGTACAATGATTAAATTGATTTATTTAATAGTTGAAAGATTAATTTAATTTAGACCAAAGTAGTTAGTACGATACTGGTGGGTGACCTTTTTCTACTAGAACTTATACGTATCGATACCGATCTGTTCCAATGTATTGTTTCGGATTTATTGATATTTTAAAAATATTTAATATATCAAATGAATTAGATTAAATAATTTCAAATATAAAAATATTAATTAATTGTATAAAATACCCATCAATAAACTTTATAAATAAAATTTCATCATTTAAAAAATCTAAAATAAACATGGAAAAGAATTATCCCACACATTAAACAACAAATTTATCCACGCCATTATTTAAAAATAATCTGTAATAAGTTCATCTCATACTTAATATATAAAACAAAAATTTAACAAAAACATACATAAATGTTGTGCTGAAAAAGCATTTAAAAATTATCTTTTTCTGTTTTATTTAGTTTATTTGTTATATAAATTTTTTATTTTTTATTATTCATTAATTTTCTACTTAAAATTTTAAAGTTGTTTCCTTACTTTGGTTAAATTTTAAATTTAAAATTGATTAATAAAAATATTAAAGTTGGTTAAATAATATTTTTATGTATTTTTAACATTATTCATGCTCTAGTTGGTGCTGTAACGTTCCAATCAGTGTAATTAGAATTGGTCAGATCGAAACCGGTACAAATCAAAGTTTATATCGATGCAGAAAAGAAAAGTAATTGTTTCAGCTTATTACTATAACGGTACCAACTGATATAATTGGAATCGATGCGAAATCAATTATATTTACTTCTAGACTCTATAATAAAAGGACTTATTAAGCAATTTCACCCTCCATAAATGGAGGTAAACAAGTGCCCAATTGATTTTGTAAGGTGAATTTTTTTTTTCTTTTGATGCATAGACTGCAATGTACCAAGTGACGTGGCAATGACAATCTGTCTTATTGATAATGGTCAGCCATTAAAGTGGATTAAGATTAGTTTTTGAGTTTCACAAAGACACTTTAGTTTAGGGCAGAAGCGGAATTATTTTATTTATTTTTACGATGATAAAAATATAATTTTATTATTTTAATAATTTATATTTTAATAATTTTTAAAAAGATTAAATTAAATTTTATTAATTTTTGAAAGGTTAAAGTACAATTTTATCATTATTAATTTAAAATTTTATAAATTATAAAAGAGTCTAAATAGAAAATTACATTATGTGTTATAACTAGACTAGTCAAGAGCTTACTTGACCCAACTCAGGTTTGGGTGTGAGTTTTTTCATCTTCGACCAGGTTTAATTCGGATGAATTTTATTATAAAAAATAAATAATAATAGAGTAAATTACATTTAGAGTCACAAGAATATTAGTAAGTTTATATTTTAGTTAGTCAATTTTAAAAAGTTATAAAATAATTACTGAACTATTTGAAGGTTTTCATTTAAGTCACTAAATTATTCGAATGTTTTTTTATTCAAGTCATTGAGTTTTTTTTTTTGTAAAGTCTAGTTAGCTAGCTCCAAATGATAAATTGACATAGAACATACCTTCGATCCAAGATGATCTAACAACCAGTCTCTAAGATCAGAAAAAAAATTTATTTAGATTTTAGTTTGTAGATTCATTATATACACAGTTATTTCATGAAAAAAAATAAACTGTGTAAAAGAAGGAAAAGAAGAGGTTTTGATTGATGCAAGTGGTGTTAATGGAAAATTCAATACAACAACGATTTTAACAGTCTAATGATGTAAATAAAAAATTATCGATTAATCCAGTGACCTTCTTATAACTTTTTAAAACTAAATGACCAGAAACGTGATTTTGTGCATGTATGATAAATTACAAAAGAAATGATACGAAGCATGAATTATTGATTTTTTTTTTGAATAATTTCAATATAGGGTTTGCCTAAAACTATCCATAAATATGAGGATAACGCGATTCAACGTACTCGAACTCATGTCATTCTGCACCAGCAACAATACTCATACCAATCAAATTAATACTCGATCTACATCAATCATTATTTTTTTAATATCTATTTATTCTTTTTGCATTTCGATGCTCTTAGATTTTTTTCCCAATAACATGTAAGAAAAGGTCCATGAAATGCTATGCCTCGATTCGTAGAAGTGGGCCGACACCCTTATCCTGTCAGAGTTGGAAATATGAAGATCGAAGAAAATATCAAATATTTTGTTTATAGTAATTTATTTAATAATTAAATAATCAAATTATTCTTTCAACATTTACTTTTTTAATTTTTTTTCTTAATTTTTAATTATATAGATGAAATTATATAGATGAAGTTATCAATATTATTAGAACCGAATTAGATCAATCGATTGGATCAAGAATTGTTCAAGATATCAATTCGAAAAGAGGTCTTGAAACGGTTGATCAGGAAACCAGTATAGGCCAGTTGAATTGAGCGATTGAACTGAATTTTTTATTAATTTTTAAAACTTTTAATAATATTTCACTAACGAACCGATAACATAATCGGTTTAACCACTAATCCGATCCGATTTAAAGGAAATTGGCCATATTTTGAAATTGCAAATAAATATTTCATTTAAACCATTTAAAGGTAGAACTATACCCATGGCAGGTCCAGCCTATCCAGGTAAGACCTTAAAATTAATGGTTCATACGAGATTTTATGTTTTTAAAGAATAAATTAATTGCATAAGACATCCTCAACTTATGTTTTAGATTTTAAATTGATCTTTAAACTTTAAAATATTTTAATTAAATATTTAAAATATCAATATTTTATCAATTGGGTCTCTATATTGACTTAATCATTATTAGCTTGAGCTTAAAATGTGAACTCAAATCTAATGTGAAACATATTTAACACACGAATCAAATGGTAAATACATGTGTACTTACTTTTATAGCTGGTTTTAAAGTTGTTGACCTGCAAAGTTTGAACAATATTTTGTTTTTTTGAATCGACTTAGACCTGCTTTGAATTTGATTTAAATGTATTTTTGAATTAAAATGTGAAACATATAAATACTAATATAAAATATATATTTTTTATTAATACTGTGAACAACGGAACGGGTTATGGGTCAAGCCAACTCGAGAACGAACCTAGACTTTAATTTTTTTGGAATCGGGTCGTGGCCTAGCTTGGCTCGATCCAAGGAAAGCTCTAGATAGTTTGAATCTAGTAAGAAAAGAAATAAGCATCCTAAATATTATTAGTACAATTTATCTTTTTAACACGTCAAATTTAAGTTATTCGTTCGAAAAGTACAAGCGCATTTATATTTTGATAACTCAACTTCAAAAAACTACAAAATGATCATTGAACTATTTGAGAGTTTTCATTTATTTCACTGAACTATTCGAAAATTTTTATTTAAATCATTAAACTATTAAGTTTTTTTTAAAGTTTGGCCAGTGAGCTCCAAATGGTGATTCGACAGTCGATACGGTGAATTAGTACCCATCGATGAGTAGAATTATATACCTTATATCCAAGTTGGTCTGAAATTTAGTGTCGAAAAAAAAAAGCTATTTAGATTTTGGTTTGCAGATTTGTGCATTCAAACTTGTTTCATGAAAATAAAAAACTGAATTTTAGAAGAGAAGGAAAATGAAAGCTTTCAATTGGTGCAGACGGTACAAATAGAGAAGATCATACAATAATAATTTTAACAGCCCAGTGACTTAAATGAAGAATTTTCAAATAGTTTAGTGACCAAAATATAAACTTATTAATAGTTTAGTGACCTTAAGTGAAATTTACCCATAATAAAAATTAATCACTGGATTTTTTTTGGAAAAAGTTATAGCAGATTTTTTGACCGAAAGCAATAAAAGAAAGGCGGTGACGGAGGAGAGAGTGCACAAAATATTATGTACAACCTACTCTTTCTCTCCCATTTTCCTTTCTCCCTTTGGCCTTTACCTTAAAAATTCCCCCAAAACATTGTTCACCACTCAAATTATCTCTTCTCTTCCTCATTGAAACCCTTTTCTCTTTATCTCTTTATCATCTCTTTCGTTTTCCCTTTTGTTTCTTTTCATCAGTTTCCATGGGTTTTCCACCTGGTTTCAAGCTTTCTTAGATTACAGAGAGATATACGTGTTGATGGAGTGGGATAGTAATTCCGATCTGAGTGGGGATGAAGACGAAGGCTTCGTCTTTAACGATGGAGACCCACTTCCTTTCCCTGTCCAGAATTTGCTGCAAACGGCTCCTTGTGGCTTTGTTGTCACCGATGCTATCGAACCCGACCACCCCATCGTTTATATCAACACCATCTTCGAGATGGTTACTGGGTATCGTGCTGAAGAGGTTATTGGTCGCAATTGGTTAGTTCTTTATTGCTTTTGTTTTCCTCCGTATTTTAGCTGACATTTTGAATGGTGTTTGGTTTAGGGTTTTGTTTTTTTAGTACTGTATAAAATGGGAGTAGATTACAATGTGTTATTAGGTCTGTGTCATGGACTTTAGGGGATAATGGAAACCCCTTATTGGGTTTTTCTTTTTTTTTTCTTCAATTACCATCCTTTGGATGGGAATTTAGTTATGTGATAAAGATTGTTGAAATTATTCAAGATAGGAAGTATTAGTTTTCATGTTAACATGTTTTTGTGCAACGAGAACAAGCGAATTTACTTTGCAGTTTAATGAATTTAGATCTGGGAATCCCTTTTTGAAGCTTATATTCAAGGGGTTTTTGTTTTTTGGTTAAGAAATTGTTTAATGTTTCATGCAGACTAAACATTTATGTTGCTCCAATTCTTCATTTTGCTTGAAGTTCATACATTTGGATATGGGCATGGGGATATGACTCTCCATATACATGGAAAAACTTAAAGAAAGTTGAGCACACTCGTCTAGACACACTTGTAAACTTACTATCGAATCCGAGTGAACTTACCTCAACAGGTACATGATATTGAGGGTGCAGTGAAGCCCCATATTATCTACCTGAACAACTGCAAAATTAAAAATGCTGGAATTGATTTCCTTAAAATAGTGTGTTTAGTGGGGAGTATGCTACAAAGTGGATATTAACTAGAAAGTACTCTGCTGCAGGGGATTTTTTTGGTGTGAACTTTGAGTTCCTTATAGACCTGGTATCGGCCATAATTCACCAGAACATTCTGTAGTCTTAGTAAGAGAGGGAGGGTTAAGGATTTACCCGGTGTGAGATATCACATTGTTTGAGGAACCCTAGATGCTGTCACCTGTCTGTACGAAGGATCGCCAACAGGATGAGATGTTTTAGTTCTAGTGGAGCAGGCTAGCATACACTAGAAAAGGGATCTGGATCTTGATTGAATCTTTCGTGTGTGGGTTCTTGTTTAGTTTGTCAGTAGGATTTTGCTTGAGAAGTGTACTGTAGTTTTTTGACAGAAGGGTCTGTGTGGTTGGCATATTACTAGTTTTATGTTCGTGATACTGTGATTTGGGGTTGGAAGCTTGTATCAAGGGGGTGGCTGTAAATATCTTGTTGATTTATCTATATATTGGTCTCATACTTCCAACTTGATTGTATTAGACTTTCTAGCTTCAAATTTATTCTACATGCTGACAGTAAGGTTCCTTCTTAAGAGGGCATCTTCAGTTTTATATTTTGTTTCCTGTTGTTACTTTCAGAAGAAGCTACCTCTTGATGTTGTGGTATCATAATCAAGTGTTTGTGTTTATGAATAATCATTCTTTAAGTGGGATACATTCCTGAATCATACCAACCCAAAAGAATTTTGAAATGCTTTATCATTGTTAAAATGTTTCTGATATTTGTAAACTAAATCTCATATTATATTGACTATTGACTTTTTACCCAATATACCAGCAATTAGTACAATGATGGGATGAGGAATGTTTCCATGCTATACAATTCTCTTTGGAAAGTTAGATGATATCTTCCTCTATTTCAGAAGTGCTCTCTAAAAGCACCCAAAAAAGCTCTGGTGTTTCGTTTGAATGCTGCACTAAAGTTTAGCTCCTTGAACTATGGTGGTTACAAATTTGGATAGGATGTTTGGAAGCTTATCAATAGAACTAACGTTCTACATTGTCATTTTTATGCCTATATGTTTATATGTTGAAGCTTTTCTGAAGGGAGACGTGAGCAGAATATGTCAATGGGACCATAACTATGACTTCTACAGCTTAGCATATAGATTTGATGCAGTACATTTGAGGAAATTCAGTTTACGTCTTAATTTATGTAATATGATGAAAATATCTGTGCAGTCTTAGATGAGACTCAATTTCTACTTGCTTCATAACTATCTTGGTAGTATCAGATGAGACTCAAATTCATGCTTCCTTGAGGAATCGTGTTGATGTGGCGAGACACATTTTTTTATAAATTTGGTCAGCCTGTTGTCATCAAAATAGTGTGGAGCTCCTGGAAAAGCCTTTTGGTGAACTGGAGTTTGGCTTTGGTTTTGGACTGTAAAACAGAAATTGTTGGCTTGATACTTGAAGGCTTTAAATGACTCTACTTTATATTTATCTGACTTGGAAAAATTGAAAAAAAAAATGCCTTCTTACTTGTCAGCCTGGGAGCTGATGGAATTTCTAGTTGGGCCATGAGTTTTAGAGATGCTGCACATCCCTTGACCAGAGCCTTCCTTTTTCCTTGTAGAAGTTGTCAGCAAGCATCTGGAGCTATTAATCTTGAATCTTTATTTTGTTTTTGCATATCCTAGTCTTTGCCGTGTTAAATCTATTTTTCCTTTTAAATGTTTACTTAACGAACCATTTGCATTTGGTTAATTTCTGCTTTCCTTGGTTATGCTGAGGCCTCTAAAGTTGCACGTCTGTTTGTGTTGGTAGTTTTATGCTTATTGGGGTCACAACTGAACAATTGTACAAGGGTGGAGTTAAAGGTGATAACTGTATGTTCCCTTGTAATGCTGTTTTTAGAAGGTCTTTTAAAGGTTCTCTGATAACCTTCTATGTTTTTTTGTTTCAGAGCATTTTTTTAATTGAAAGCTTATACCACCTACTGCCCCCTTTTCTTCTTGTATATTGCCTACTTACCCCACTTCTCATATATTGCCGTAGCTACTGTAGATCATCATGAAAGTTGTTTATTATTATACTCCTTGTTACCCTTAAATTTTCTTGTAGAAAGAGAAAATTAATATTTAATATTCATCTTCTGACAAGTTCTGCGTTGTTCTGGTATTTGTGTGATTTTTTTTCAGCCGTTTCTTACAGTATAGAGGGCCATTTGCAAAAAGACGGCATCCTTTGGTAGACTCCTCAGTGGTATCAGAAATAAGGAGATGTCTTGAGGAGGGCATTGAGTTCCAAGGAGAGTTGTTGAACTTTAGAAAGGATGGGTCTCCTTTGATGAACAAATTGCGTCTTACTCCTATTTATGGAGATGATGATATAATCACTCATGTTATTGGAATCCAGATCTTCACAGAAGTGAACATCGATCTAGGTCCAGTGCCTGGATCTTCAATAAAGGAGTCTATGAAGTCATCCACCCGTTCTGCGTTTCGGCCTGGAGTAGTTGGGGACCAAAATGTCTACCGTGGGTTTTGCGGGATATTGCAATTGAGCGATGAGGTATTGTCTCTCAAGATACTATCACGATTGACTCCAAGAGATATTGCATCTGTTGGTTCTGTCTGTAGACGGCTATATGACCTGACAAAAAACGAGGACCTTTGGCTGATGGTCTGTCAAAATGCATGGGGTTACGAGACTACTCGTGTTTTAGAGACAGTTCCTGGTGCCAAGAGACTTGGGTGGGGTAGGCTGGCAAGGGAGTTGACCACTCTTGAAGCAGCTGCATGGAGGAAGCTTACTGTTGGAGGGGCTGTTGAACCTTCACGGTGCAACTTTAGTGCTTGTGCTGTCGGGAATCGAGTTGTACTTTTCGGTGGTGAAGGAGTAAATATGCAACCGATGAACGACACCTTTGTATTGGATCTGAATTCCAGTAACCCGGAGTGGCAACATGTCCAGGTGAGTTCTCCTCCACCTGGTCGTTGGGGTCATACACTTTCTTGCGTGAATGGGTCTCATCTGGTGGTATTTGGTGGCTGTGGAAGGCAGGGCCTGCTAAATGATGTTTTCGTGCTAGATTTGGATGCTAAGCCTCCGACTTGGCGAGAGATCTCAGGATTGGCTCCTCCGCTACCTAGATCATGGCACAGCTCCTGCACTCTTGATGGAACCAAGCTCATAGTTTCCGGTGGTTGTGCAGATTCGGGAGTACTTCTTAGTGACACTTTCCTGCTTGATCTTTCAATGGAGAAACCTGTCTGGAGAGAGATACCCGTAGCGTGGACCCCACCTTCTCGTTTGGGTCACACACTGTCGGTATACGGTGGTCGGAAAATATTGATGTTTGGAGGTCTTGCTAAGAGTGGTCCTCTACGGTTTCGTTCTAGTGATGTGTTCACAATGGATTTAAGTGAGGAGGAACCCTGTTGGAGATGTGTAACTGGGAGTGGGATGCCTGGCGCTGGAAACCCTGGGGGCGTAGCTCCACCTCCAAGACTTGACCATGTTGCTGTGAGCCTACCCGGTGGAAGAATTCTCATCTTTGGCGGGTCTGTCGCTGGTCTTCACTCTGCTTCCCAACTTTATCTCCTGGATCCAACCGATGAGAAACCTACATGGAGGATACTAAATGTGCCCGGGAGACCCCCGAGGTTTGCCTGGGGGCATAGTACTTGTGTTGTCGGTGGAACAAGGGCTATCGTACTCGGTGGTCAAACAGGCGAAGAGTGGATGCTAACCGAGCTCCATGAACTATCATTAGCAAGTTCTGCTATCTGATAAAGTTACTGTCATGGCTGAAAGATGAATCTGCAGATGCATATAACCCGTGTTTATAAACGAGTCTCAGCTCAAAAAACGAGCGACTCAAAGTTGAGATTAAAATTCTGGGAAGGAACTGGATTGTTGAACATCATTGGAAAGTAACTATCCTGACAAAACATTCTTCTGGTCGTGAAGCATGTTCATGTACTGAGGTTGTTCCGGTCCGGCTGGCTGGCCCAGGACAGAACTCAGAAACGAGTTGGCTTGAAACATGTTTGGTTTTTTTGTAAGGTTTGGTATGAACTGTCTAACAATGCTGACAATGGTTTATTCTTGCTTCTTAGGATGCTAGTATTTGATACAGACAGACTGAAAACAAGCTAGGTTATTCATATATATATATGCTATATATTATAGTATTTGTAGGCTCTGTAATTAAAAAAAAAAAAAGGATGTTGCATGTTTATAGTAACCTGTTGCTTTTTCTTTTTGGTCCAAACCTGTTGCTTTAGTATTTTATTTTGTGAAACCAGCTTTGGTGGTGTCTTTTCAATTTGAAATTTGGTTTGATTTTAACCCAGACTCGATTTAAAATAAAATTAAAGTTTCTGTTTCATCTTCGTGTTTGTGTTTTATATCTGTTTTATTGTTTATATTTGAGGCTCATGTTGTATTTATGTTTTCTTTTACAAATTATGTGTTTTTACGTCTTCTTTTAGAGATTGTAATGTCTTATTCTTGTATAAAATTTGAATTTTTTATTTTTATTTTTGTATATGTTCGTATATATAATAAAATGATTTGATTTTTATATTCAAACTTAAAATTGAATAAATATGAAAATTTAAAATTTAAATTATTTAAGTGTTAAAAGATATTTGAATTTGATAATAATTCGAGTTAATTTTGATTAAGGGTTTAATTATTTAAATTAAATTCATTTCGATTTCAAATTTTTGAATTATTTATTTGAATCATTTCAAGTTTTGAGTTTTACAAGTCCAAGGCCGAGTTTAACTTATTTTTTGTCATACATTACAGTATCATTACAATATCTAATTTTACCATCACTGCTATTTTTATAATAACAGTTAGTAAACGCACTGTTTCTTTTCGAACACTTTTGGATATGGATTAAAATTATCATTTCTTAATTGGCTTTTTGTTTTGGGACCTGATTGGAACAGATTCGTTTTATGTTAACTTTTCCTAATAAAAACAATTAATCGTCTCTTTTCGGAAAAGAGGAAAAATTGACCTTTTATTCAGATAATTATTGAGATAAATCAACATTTAATCCCTAAATTTGATAAAAAATTCAATTTAGTCTTTAATCTTTTTTTAATCCACATTAACTTTTAAATTTCACATTTTTTTCTTCAATTTTAATCCATGTTAGGGACTGGTATGAATAAAAAAAAGTATCATATAATCACAAACCAAAATTTAAAAAATATCAAGTCTAAAACTAATAAGACTAAAAAAAGTTAAAGGACCAAATTAAAATAAACTACAAAACTCAAGTCCCTAAATTATTCTTTAGATTGATTATTTTTCTGAATAATAAATATAATATTTAAAAAAAGGCATAAAAGTACAATGAATGACAGAGAGACTAAAGACAAACAGCATCCATCTTCTCCCCCATTTGGGTTTCGTGACACTGACACTCTGCTTCTAAGCTTTACTTTTTCTCTTTTTTCTCTCAATACTGTTTCACTAAAAAATGCCAATCAAAAAAGATCCTTCGATTCCACCGCCGATGATCAGCAAGATCGGCCCTTACACCGTCTTCGTTACCCCTTCGTCAACCCCTTCTCCAACTGACCCTCCTGTTTTTCACTCTCCCAAGAAGGCGGCGCCGCCTTCTCCTTCTCCTTATCCTTCTGCTCCGCCGCCTGTCCAGCCACCTCCCCAACAGTTCGACAAGTCTTTCCTTACTTCCCAATCCCTTTCCGATGGTTCATTTTTGGGTTTCTTCAAAAACGCTGCCTTCAAACTCCAAAACGGTATCTCTACTTTTTCTTTCCTCTTTTTTTTTTCAATTATGGGTTTAAATCATAAACAATTCATTTTTTTCTCCTTTGTTAATGTTTTTGTTTGTTTGTTTGTAGCTCATTCAAGCTTGGATGACCATTTAGCTCGTTGGTTAGGCTTAAATCAGTCCAAGTATCAATGGGCATTGGACGATTATTATGAGAGCAAGGGATTGGTAAGTGTTTATAAATTATTCCTTTTGTTGTTGCATTTTCTCGGGAAATTTTTTTTGTTTTTTCCGGGTCATGACTTTGGTATATTTATAATTTTAGTCCTTGTACTATGTTGAAATTTAGGATTTAACTCCTCTACTTTAATGCGACATTTACTTTTATATTGCTATTAGGACTATTAGTAGAATTTTAGAAACAGTTTTAAGCATTTCAACATATCAATTTATTACTGATAGAATATGATTAATTGGATTTTCACATGGCCTAACTGTGTGATTAATTTGAACCTACTAATAATATTATATTATAAAAGTAGTGGACCAAATCATGATACATTAAAGTATTTGGATTAAATCTCTAATTTCATCATAGTAAAGGGACTAGAACCAACTTTTAAGCTCCTTTAAGTTTGGTAGTTTGGTGAAATGAAATCAAAGTATTTCTTAAGGTACTTTGTGAAGTAGCTTATAAGCAATTTGTTTCTGTTGTTATAAACAATGGTATGTATTGTATTATAATAGAGATATAACAAAAAAAGAAAAAGGGTCTAATTATGGTTTTAGTTCCCATACTATATTGAAATTTGTGATTCCATCCTTTATTTTAATTTGGCATAATTTGATCTACTTTTGTAATATTACTAGTAGGTCCAAATTGATAACACTGTCAACTGTTGAAGTGGATTTACATGAATTTGTTAACAATATAAACATTGTTATGAATTAACAGTTAATATCGTTAGCACTTTAACGGTATTTTCAGTTTGAGGATCACATTAAAGTAGAGGGACTAAAGCTATAATTAGACCTAACAACTATATATAGTTTGCAATGCTTTTACATTATCAACTTAATGTCTATAGGTTCATTAAGCCTATTACAGTGCATTGCTTTTAGTTATATCACAGACACAGCACGAAAGTAACATCGATGTGCCAATGCAAAAAAAGCTGTTCGTATTATCATTTTCGCTATGTTAAGTTCACTTAGTTACTCAATACTTAGCATATCGACATCATTTAACGTCTTAAATCGTTTTATTGCAGGAAAAGGAAGGTGTAAAAGTGAAAGAAATATCTAGCAAAATACAGAGTGTGTAGCATACTTCTTGTCCCCGGTAATGAAGACCCTGAACCGTCCTGCCTTTTACATTTTCTAATGTTATCCTTTCTCGAGGTTATATCGTGGATTTCGCTGTTTCTGCAGAACTTGCACTGAGTAAGGATGGTTGTTGTTTGTGGTCGAAAGATGTCCAGGTTCAAAAGGGAACTTCGTTTGATGTCTCGGGATCGGATCAGGATTGTATGTGCTTATGTTCTTCCTTATACTATAGTAGCTAACTGAGCTTGTTTGTGTATTGGGGTTACCAAGTTAATCTCTCTAGCATTTGAGATTTGCTATAAACTGTGGACATGTTCTTGTATCTGTTGTCATGTTATTAAAATGCATCATTTTGTTGCTTAAGTTTCTCATTCATATGTATATGCATACAGGCAATTGAGATGATGATCTTATTTTACGTTATTTCGGACCGGTTTAAAGAGATAATTGAGAACTAGACCGGGAATTCTGATCTAAACTCAAAAATTCGACTCGATTAATTTGAATCTAAAAATACAAGAAAATTGAGTGATTATTTTGTAACTTTTTCTAACTGAGTAATAGTTAAGTGATAATTTTGTAAATAAAAAAAATCATAATCGAGTGACCTCTTCAAAAGTTTAATCAATCAAACCAATAGAACCATAAAAACCGGTTTAAATTTATTTATTTTTTACTATAAAAAATTGAATATGTTAAAATTTTTGCAACTCAATTAACATGAAATGTAAATACCATTAGAAAATAACTTTAAAAACCTGGGTGAATGAACCAACAGTGTTTTTGTAAAAAGATAAAAAGACGATTCTGGCAATTCTGACATGATCATAACAATGACAAAAGCAACTAAATCCAGAATGTTGTGGGTCTAAAGAATTATTGCCGAACACCGACTTTAATCCGGTTTTGCACTCGGAAACATGTAGCTCACTACTCGGCAACAGTCCGTTCATGTCAATGCCAAAGCTTCATGCAAAAGCCAGCCGGTACGACGGATGATCCTTTGCTGGAGATACAATCGGAGAATGTGTCCACGAGCTGCTCCGCAAGAGATGCTGGATCGGAAATGAAGATATCAACGAATACTTTCACGATCCTTACTTCTTGCGGGGTTGCTCTTAAGCTGTACCAGGTGAGGAATTTCTGTCTGAAGTTCTTTTCGATATGTCCTTTGCATTCTAACCATCTGATTACCTTCACGTAATGCTCGAAATCCGTATCTGAGAGACCGTTTTCCATGCATTCCTCGTCTTGTCGTTCTCCGGTTTTCTTCTTTGAAGTGCTTCCGTCTTGAGGGTCTTCTCCTTTCCCTGTCCCATTCTCGGCTTCCTTGTTGCTAGACTTCGATCTTCCACTTCTTCCTTGTATGTTTTTTATTATTTCCATCCTGCAGGGAGTGATTGGTAACCCAGCTTCGGAACAACCGACAAATGGTAAATGCTCGGTATCAGTCTCAACCAGGGTGTCAGAGCCATTATCGGTGCTTGTCTCCTCAGTAATTCGGTCCTCAGATGTGGGATTTTTCTCAACAATTAATGCATCGGAATCAAGAATCGGACCAACCATCTCCATTGCACGTTCCTCACCCAACATAGGAACTTCCGGAATTCCATCTTCACCAAGGACAGTGCAGTTGATAGTACCTTTCGATAAACTCGTGGAAACAATTTTATCTGTGTCCTTGCAATACGTAATGTAATTGTCTGCCCGGTCGTCATTCTGATCACTGTACGGAGTAATGTTATTAGTTTCGTCCTCCACTGAAGAAGGATTTGAAAGGCTGCTACAATTGGTTGCCGGGCTTTGGCTTCTCTCCATCATCGGGCAGCCCGGGCCTTCATCAACACTACAGCTTGTTGAAATCGGAACTTCCCACGGGCCGAACTCTCTTGTACCATCAAATGACACGATTTTGAAATAATATTCCGTAGCTGGAGTTAGCCCCGTGACAACAAACCTGGTCTTCGGCACAAACATGATACAAGTCGATTTAGCAGGGTAATCCCGATCATGAGCCTTGCGATGCCATAAGGTGTAAGCGATAATAGTGCTCACTAAAGGTCCTTCGGTACCCACAATCACAGTAACAGAAGTCGGACGAACATCTTCAAAACGTACTATTGCTGGTGGAGTCAAACATGAACCTGCTGAAAATGTCAGACGAGTTTACACACAAAAACGTGTTTAGCTAAGAGTTCTACAAACTAAATATTACCTGGTATCGAATGTGAGATAGTATCGAAACGCATTTTGTCCAGTGATTCCACAGCTAAAGAACATAGTTTTTGAACTTCAGGTCCCGAAGAAAGCCTATTGACTATACCCCTACCTATCTTAACGGGCAAACCAGTTAATGGACCAACCTCAGCTTCAAGCAACTTAACAGCTTCATCAACAATCTCAGAAATCTTACGATATTTTTCAGTCCTAGTAAGAAGTTTCTGGCCTAAAGAAACGCGATAACAGAGAATGTCGACCCTCCTTGTATCTTTTGCAGCCATAAGTTGTTTTCTCCAGCACCTAAATGAATAAACGAGACATTAATAGTAAACAAAAACGTAATTATAGGTGGTTTGTCTATAGTAATTACCCAAGCAAATCATTTACTTTCCCACATGCTACACAATAAAAGCTCCCATCAAGAACAGCATGTTGTTTATCTTTACCAATACCGGACTTTTCATGTTTTAAAGCACACTCGAGATGACACGACATGCCACAAGAGTTTCCCAGGAAAGGAGGCTCCGAACTACAAATTAACCATAGACTAGGATCCTTATTGTCATCGAACTTATAACAGATGCAGCACGAACACCTCTTGCAAAATGTATCGTCTTGTCTCAAGGTAGCTTTGCAAGCCGAGTTTTTGCAATATATAGCATTAATCATGTCATTGCCGCCATTACGGATTACAGGATCATTCACTGGAATAGGAAGTCGAGAAGGATAATCGGCTTTCCTTTGCCTTTTGGATAATCTCGAGCCACTTGATAGGGATGAATGTGATTCGGGATCCGTCACACCTTCATGATCCCCTGAATTCTTTTCGGCTACAATTTTCAACAAGTTTTCAATAATTTTAAGCTTAGTCAAACCGGTATATTTCCTTTCCTTCCCCATCTCGGCACATAGGACTTGTAAAATCTCTTGGCGGCTCCATGATTGTAGCATTTCAGAGGCTCTACTTGTCCTCTTTGATAATTCATATACGAGTTCTCGCTTTTCATCCATGCTCAATTTACTACATTTTGATGGATCGAGCGCAACTCCTAAAGCCAAAGGAAAAACATAAAATTGCGAGTTAACAAGAGTTAGCACAAGAAAGTCCGAAAGGGACAAAAGATCCTAATACTAATATCAACTCGACAAAATGTCAGAAAAATACAAGAAATTTGTCATGCACTTCACACAAAACAACGGCAATACTGACAAGATTACCAAATTTAGAACAAGAAAAAAAAAATCAACAAGAACTCGAGAATTGCCGATACGTAGTCAGTGTTATCAACCAATTATGGAAGTCATTCAGGAAGGTCGAATGATCTATATTAATCGAAGTAAATTCCGATCCACTCTGTTCTAAAACAGGAAAACTCATAATTGACTTGCATTAGAAAAAGTACATTCCAAACTATACCGAACACCGTGGATTACTAACATCACAATTCAAGGAAGGGATTGAACACAATGCTATTTGACCTTTTACAACCTATTGCCATTCACTTTTGTCTATATATATATATATACACACACGGACACAAGTACGGGGACATGCCTTGGAGAGGATATATATATATACACATATACATACACACACATAAGTGTGAACGAACATGAGTATGAAGACGTGACTCTCCAGGGGAAAAAATCAAACATACTCATGTCCAACACATAGCTGTATTCCGACATAAACCGAAGGCCAAGTATAACATCAATATAATGCAATGAATGAAAGCAAATGAACAGTCAAATTCATCCACCAGCTGACCAAAGTGAATTAGTAAGAAACTAATGTATCAAATATGATGAAGAAATGTCAAAAAAGACAATATGGTACCAAATATCCACAAAAGGAAATTTTTTTTTTTTTAAAAAGCATCTTTTAGCTGAAAACTAAGTTTAAAGAGAAAATCTTTACTGAAGTGAAAATAAAAATTAAAAAATTAAAAAATAAAAACTGAAACAATTTGACCAGCATGCAAAAGATCTAACCTTTAAGACCTTAAATAAACTATAAATGAGAAACCAAAAAAAATTCATATCCCAGATTACATATCACTGAGAAAATCCAAAGAAGGAAAAAAAATTACATTCAAAAGAGGAATCCTTAGAAATAATAGCTAAAGCAATAAGAAAGCACTAAAACCCAGATTACATATCACTCAAAAAAAAAACCCCAAATTTTTCTTTACCTTCAAAAGAGGAATCCATGGCAATAGGAAAGCACTCAACACAAAACCCACATTACAATCAAAACCCCAAATTTTCTAAGCCTGAAACCACAACAAAAAAGGAACTTTCAATTAAAAAAAAACCCCACTACAATTAGAACAAAGAAATAGTAGTGAAAATAAAATAAAGAAATCAATAAATATTTCCACCAAGAAAAGAGGCTTGAAATTCAGCCACACCAAAAAAGAATCCATGACTGAAAGTTTTGGGGTTGGTTGAGTGTTTAAAAGCCTCTCTTTTCTTTTTTTTTATCTATTCCTTCACCCTTTCTTTTTCTACTTATTAATATAATTATTTTTCTGCAAAAAAATGGAAACAGATAATATTTTATATTATACTATTAAATGGGTCCTAGCTTTTTGTTGTGGGTTTTATATTTTAGTGTGTTTTTTTTTAAATTTCATGGGAGATTCGAGGAGGAGAAGACGTGTTATTATTTCGAGTTGGTGTTTGATGTCTTTAAAATAAAATTTTTAATTTCGAGTTTTGTGGAATAATTTTGCCTTTGTTTAAAATTCAAGTCAGGTAGTCAAAATTTTATGTAATTATCAAATATAATTTTTTTTTAAAAAAATAAGATTATGGCATAGAAAAAATTAATTAATGAATAATTTATTTATTTAAAAATTACCTAAAAATCAAGTGATATTTTGATTATAGTGATAAAATTATTTATTTATCATGCGTGGTGTTGGTGATTAACATCAACATTATCAATTTATAAAGACGTGGGTTTTAGTGCGCTGAAGCGCATTATTTTTTTATTTATGGATAGAAGAGAGACTATAAATAGTTTTAGGTATTGTACTAAATATGTATATATGATCAGAACTTATAATGAAATTGTTCAAAAATATAACAAAAAGTCATTGTAAAAATATAACTTAATTTATATATGAGATTGTATTTTAGTAATTTTATAATTACGTGACAGGAATTCAATAAAACACTTAAAAGGGTGGATTTGGATGGGTGGTGGGGTACGTTGTAGTACATTTAGTTTACTTTTTCTCTCACGCTACAGTATCTAATCTCACCGCCAACGTTGTTTTTTACACTAACCGCAATTAAACACATCCAAACCCACCCAAAATAAACTAAAAATCTCATCACACACGTATGCATGTGGAATCCACGAATATAGAATACAAATGTGTATTTAAAATAACATATAATAAATAATGAAATGTATGGCTTTGAACTAATTAATAAAATAACACATGAAATTTATACGATATTAAAATTTAAAAAATATATTAAATTATTTATGAGTCGGTGTCGAATTGACTTGTAACACCAACTCAATCAAATACATTTTTTATACTATAAATCCTATACGCGTGTTGAAATCTTAAACTTTGAATACAAATATGTGTTTAAAAATAACAAACAATAAATAACTATCAAGTGTGTGTTTATGAGAAGACGTTTAAAGATTCTAATTCTGCATTGGTCCAAAGAATTCATCAACTGTTGGAGTGCTTAATCACTGGCATATTCATCACATCTCTAGAGAGGAAAACCACTATACAGATAGACTGGTTAAACTTGCTCACTATAGTTCTTATGATATGTGCTTGTATGAGGTCTCCCCGTTACGAGGGATAAATTAATTTTTGTAACTAATTTGAGTATCATTTCTTTTCACAAAAAAAAACATACAATAAATAACAAAACATAAGGTTTGAAATTAATTGAAATATGTACATTATTAAAAAAAATTAGATTAAATTTTTGAGAATGGTGTTGTCATCAATGTCGAGTTAACATTTGATGCCAACTCAGTCAAATACATTATTAATATATAGAATCGATTGAGGTAATCAAGTGTGCATAATAAAATTAAAATGTATAAAAATATCAAAATAAAGTTTTAATTGAAAAGTAAATTAAAGATTTTTCTAATATAATTGGCGATGGTTCAAATTTCACTATATATATTATTGATTTTTTAAAGTGAAAAGGTTAGAATACATTCGTATAATATTACTTTTTTAATTACAAAAGAGAATTCTTGTAATTACCTAACCGAGTTGGTCTTCAGTTGACCTGTGATACCAACTTAGTCAGGGTTTTATTAATAATATAGATAGAATTGGTGGAGATAATAAATTGCGTATATTAAAAAATGTAAAAAAAATCAAAATCAAACTTTAATTGAGTGGTAAATTTAAGGTTTTACTATTCCATTCAGTGCGGGTCCAAATCCCACTATATATATTTTAAATGAAAAGACTAAAATACCTCAAATAATATACTTATTTTAATTACGGAATGACATTTTCATAATTTTTTGAACCGAGTTGGTACTCGGTTAACGTAATGCCAACTCAGTAAATGATTTTATTAATAATATAGTCAATATATACAACTGATTAAGGTAATAAAATGTGCATAATAAAATTAAAATGTATAATATATATAATTTAGTTGAATGGTAAATTAAATATTTTATTAATGCAATTGGTGTGGGTACAAATATTTTTATTAGTCAGGAGTCTAAATAATAGTATAAATATAGATGTACAACTGATGAAGGTAATAAAGTATGCAAACTAAAATTAAAATTGTATAAAAAATAAAAAAATAAAAAACTTTAGCTAAACGGTAAATTAAATGTTCTATTAATGTAATTTGTGTGGGTTAAAATCTTATCGTGCGTATATTTTCATTTGGTTTTTTAAAGTAAAAAGATTAAAATACCCTTAAATAATATTGCTTATTTTAATTACAAAAGGGCATTCCTGTAACTTCTTAATCGAGTTGCTGACCCGGTTGAGACCGACACCAACTCAATCAGAAGCTTAAATAATAGTATAGACATATAATTGATGGAGCTAATAAAATATACATAAAAAATTAAAATGTATAAAAAAAATCTAAATGAAGCTTTAGATATGTGGTAAATTAAAAATTTTACTAATACAAATTGTTCGGGTTGATTTTTTTATTGATTTTTCTAAATAAAAAAATAAAAATATCATCAAAATAATATAACTTATTTTAATTACGAAAATATATTTTTATAATTTTTCTAACCGAATTGACAACCTAATTGAAGATGCTATTAATTCAATCAAAAGTTTAAATATATATTAAATAATAAAGGAAAAAAATAGTGTGGAGTTTTTCTTTGCCAAAACTAAAAAAGAAAATTTAATGATATTTTCCCATTTCAAATCAATTGTTTCATTAAATACAATGAATGGATTAATTCTTAGGGTGATATAATAAGTGGATCAAGTGATCATGGATTGGGTCAGGTTTAAGAATTATATTAATATATTTTATACTTATTTAAGTTCAGTTCGACTTAAAATTTGGGTTTAAAATTAATTCGAATTCACTCATATTTACAAAAGATTAATCCAAAACGGGTTTTGTTTTTTAACAGTTGGATATTAATTTTTAAAGTTTCAAAAAAAATTCATAAATACATCTAAAAAGTTTCATGTAAATAAAAAACAATTGATACTTCACATATAGTGTTTAAAAATGATTTTCACTATTGTAAATAAAATTATTTACTTTAAATCATAAAAAGTTAATTTAATAAATTGGATAAAAATAATTAGATTAGGTTTGTGTAAATGCAAATTTTTTCGAACAAAAAATCACTCAAACATTTCGATTCGGATTGATTTTTTTTTCTCGATCCTAATTTCATCTCATATAAAGAAGATGGAAAACAAGGAAAAATTGAAAAGAGGTGGGGGACCAAAAGGAAAACCCTCAAAACTGAGTTTTGCAAGTTGCTTTGAAGTGCATACCCAACATGCCAATTTTTTTGTGGTTCACTTAGCTTATTCATTTTGATAGTTCACCATTGATTCTAAATTCTTATAAAAAAAGGTAAGTCTAGTTGAATCGAAAGTCAAGTTTATCCAATTCTCTTTATATATGTTTAAATGAAGAAATTATTTTATAATTTTTTCCCACCACATTATTCATGGCCTCTTTTTAATTATTTAATAACATTTCGGTAATATTTTTCATATTATTGACACATAATTTGAGTCTCTCTCTTTTACCCTGAATCCTGAATCTTGAACCCAATTCATGAACTTTGAGATTGGGTTTAGAGTTTGAGGTTCAAGATTGAGGTGGGATTCGAGGCTCAGGTTTAGGGTTCAAGATCCAAGGCAGGGTTCTGAGTTTGGGGTTCGAGGTAAAAAAACACCTAAATTATGTGTCAATTACATAAAAAAATTGTTGAAATGTCACTAAATAATTGGTAATGGACCATAGATGATGTGGTGGGAAGGGCCCATAAAATAATTTCTCATTAGTTTCTATATTGGTATAAAATTTGAGATTTGATCCTTATACTTTAAAAGTTAAGAATTCAATCCTCCTACTTCTTCAATTTAAAAACCCCAAACTAATCATTATTGTCATTGGTAATTTCTGTCAAAATTTATCAATTTAACATATTTATTTTTTGTCAATCATATACAATGTCATATGAAGACAACCTAATCAAACTTCCAAGTTGACAATTTTTAACAGAAATTACTTACAAATTTAATGTCTCGACGGAAATTAAAAAAAAACTTAAAATTTTAACTTTTTAAGCATAATGATTAAATCTTAAATTTTATCAAAGTATAAGAACTAATAACATATTTTAATCATGTATAAATAAAGCCCAGGTTAAATAATTGGTAAAAATATGACTTAGGGTGAGTTTGGATAGACGGTGCGTTTACTCGCGGTTAGTGTAAAAACAGAATTGACAGTGAGAATAGATACTGTAGCGATATTATAGCGTGAGACAAAAAGTAAGCTAAACGCACCGCACCGCACCCAATCACTCATCCAAACCCAACCCTTAATATGTGTGATCCTTTTGCTCCTACCATTATGAAGGGTGAGCAGCTAATGTCGTTGTTGTCTTTATGTAACGTCGTCCACATTTTTCGAGAGGCAAACTGCTGTGCTGATTTTCTTACTACTTGGGCACCAAGACATGGGTCTGTAACAGAAAGTATTAGGATCCCTCCTCCTACTTCCATGGGATTAATCGAGGATGATATTATTGAAATGGCAAGACCAAGAACCAGTCATCTATAAGCGGTTAGCCGCTCGTTTTCTCAAGAAATAAAAAATAATAAAAAATTAATCGATATAATAATAATAATAATAATTTTTTATTGTAAATAGTGGATCTTTGAGCTCTTAATTAAATAGCCTTAAGTCAAAACAGGTTTAATAATTAACTAATTAATATTTATTTAATATCACAATCACGTATTTAATTAATTTAACTTGTAGTGGATTCATTCAATTAAAATATTATCAATAATTGAATCTATATTTTCGATTTCTCTCTTTTCAAACACTTTCTTGAATTTATATTATAATATTTATTTTCTTCCTCACTAATAATTAATTATTTTACGACCTGCCATTTATGTGTATTTCATTAATAATATAAATAATTTTTTTTTACAAAATATATTAAAATTTTAATGATTGAATTAAGTTTTTTCATTAAAAAATAAATTAAAATATCCTGAAAAGGAATTTAATGTTAAATAATAAACTAAATTTATCAAGAAATAGGCAGTAAACTATTCAATTCATTCATATATTTTGTTGGTGTAAATCCGAATTAAGCAATGAACAAAAACAAAAAATAGTCACACAAATATCTACGTGGAAAAACCTCTCCGAATAAGATAAAGAACCACGGGTAAATAAAACTTTACTAAAATGACAAACCACCGAAGAGGAGTACGAGATGGAGAAACAAAAAAAAAAACCCGAACCTAAAATACAAAATTTCCCCAAAATTCCCACAAAGCTCTCTATTAATTGTGTTGTTGAATCAATCTCTTTAATGTTGCTAAAAGCGCTATTTATAACCTGAAATTCATGTGAATATATGACTAAAATATTTCTAAAATAATCAGAGTTAGATTGAGAAAAGATAGTAGAGTTTAACTAGAAAAAAACTCGGTTTAATAAAGAACTCGTTAGCACGTCGTTTATCAGCTCTTTCGTATTAAAACATCAATTCTATTTCGTCTAAAATATGAGTCACACCCCACATATTTATATATATTAAATTGAAGAGATAAAGTGGTTGATTTGTACCACTTCTACGTATAGCATGGTCCCTCTCAAATTTAATTAATGTACTATTTTTTTCTGGTTATGTTAAGAAATTCAGATTGGACAGTTTATTTAAAAATTAAGAGTTTCTTTTTTTCTAATAATCAATGTTTATATATTTTCTGGAAACTGATTTTAAATTATTTTTAATTAATTCGGTCGTTTTTTATTAACCCAAATAAATTCTTAATTCTCTTTTAAAAATATACAAATATAATCACCAATACGAGTTTAGGTAATTATGTAATATACAATCGGACCAATAATCCAACATATATACGTACATATATTAAAATAAATTTGCATATATTCACACATGATGAAATATTAATTAATATAATTTTTAAAAAAATTATACGTTATTTTGTATAAAATAATATTTCAACATGCTATCTAGAATTGTCAATAGGCTAGGTCGTGTCAGGTTTGCCTAAAAAGTAGGAAAATTTGGACAAAAATACTGGCTCAAAAAATGTGCTCAAGTAAAAAAATAAGACCTGTTTAGAAAACCGGTCAGGTCTCAAGTAATATTTATTTGCTTAGACCCAGCTTGACCCGAGTTTGTAAAAGAAAATTTTTATTGTTTTCCCACTGCTTTCCCACTGTTTTGCTATTATTTCACTATTATGTTGTTATTATTTTGTTATTATTGTTTAGATATTGTATAACTCTTATTTTATTGTTAATTTTATTACTATTTTAGAAGCATTTAGTTATTAAGTTGCACTTATCTTAGTATTATTTTAAGTATAAAGATTTTTTTAAAATTTATTTTCAATTTACAGGGAAACATTTATTTTAATGTTTTTAACGTACATGATGTATTATTTTTTTAAATTTTTTATATAAAAAATAAAATAAAATAATTTTAATACAGTTAAGTCCAGATTTTAACATTTTTATCTGGGCTAAATTTAGGTATAAAATTAAACTCATTTTCAAATCGAATCAGACCCAAACCTATTAATTGGACTTAAATTTTTATTAGAGCCCGACCCGATCATGAATAACTGTAATAATATCTCACGAAATAAATTGATATAAAAGTGAATAAAATGGATTTTTGAGCATAAAAATAAGGGGTTGATTTAACATTCATGGATGGCCTATTGCATGTGTCGCATTTCTGTTTTATGTCATGTACCTTTCTCATCCATCCATCATGGGTTCCCACTTCAATTTCAATTTCAATTTCAACTTCACGTGTATATAATAATTAATAATCAATAATAATATTTATATTTTAGTTTTTTTTAGATTTTATATAATTTTGTAATTTTTAATTGATAATATAGCACAATTTTAAAATATCGTGTCATCACTCTTTCAACATTGTTAAACCGGATAAAATGTGTAATAAAATATAAGTTTAGGTATTAATTTTGATTGAAAAAATTATAATGCACCAACACGAAAAAGCAGCCAAGTTCAATGACTAAACTATGACTTAAATCAAATGCAATTTAAAGAAAAGGGTAAATTATACTTAAGATCACTAAATTATTAGTAAATTTACGTTTTGATCACTCAACTTCAAAAAACTACAAAATAGTCACTGAACTACTCGAAAGTTTTCATGTAAGTCATTAAACTATTTGAAAATTTTATTTAAGTCACTGGACTGTTAAGGTTCCCCCTTTAAAAGTCCAACTAGCAAGCTCCAAGCGACGATTTGAGGATCCATACAATGGATTAGTACCCTTTAACGAGTAAAAGAACATACCTTAGATCCAAGTTGATCTGACGGTTAGTGTCGAAGATCGAAGAAGAAAGTTGTTTAGATTTTGGTTTGCAGATTCGTGACATTTAAAGTTGTTTCATGATAAAAAAAATAAAAAACTGAATTGTAGAATAGAAGAGGAATGAGAGCTTTTGGTTGGTTCAGATAATTCGAATAGAGAAAGCCATAAAGTAATGATTTTAACAGTTCAAGGACTTAAATGAAAAGTTTCGAATAATTCAATGACAAATTTGTAACTTTTTAAAGTCAAATAACTATAACGTAAAATTATTTACAGCTATGCATATTTTATTCATTTATTTAGGGTAAGTTGGTACTTTAATATTTATTATTAAATATTAAATAAATATAATTAATTAGATTTTCACTTAATTTTAATAAATTTATTAAAAAATAAAGTTATTATCGATTTGAATATATTAATAATGATAAAAGAAATTCAAAATAAATCTATATTAATTTTTATTTACAACAAAAAGAAAATAAAAAATAATATACTAAAATGGATTTGAAATATTTGAATCTGTGTTGGAATCCGATACCTATAGTACAAATATTAATTTTCATAGAAAGCAACCCATGATTTTTATTTTAAGCACCGACTGTCTTCATAAAAATAAAAATAAAATATAGAATATGGTCACATTAACATCAACTTTACCAACTTGCTCATTTATTTAATTAATTGAATTTTTTAGGTATAATTAATTTATTTTTATATCATAAGAGACTTATTTTATTTTATTTTACGAGAAACTGACACACAAATTTATATATATATATATGGATAGTACGAGAAAAGCATTTTGGTGATGGTTGAATATATGGATGGTTAAAAAAAACATGAATTTATATTTTTTTAAAAATGTTTTTTAATTTTAATTTTAAAATAATAAAATATAATAGGTTTTGTGGTGAATGTTAAAAATATTTTCTTTTAAAAATAAAGAATTTGTATTTTAAAAAAGCACTTCTTTGAGTAAAATTTAAATTAAAAATTTTGGTTGCTTAAATTCATTTTTAAATTTCTATATAAAATTGGTTCGATTGGAATGGGTATTGTTGCTAATGTATGAGGATGTGGTTCGAGTGCACCGAAATACATTATCCTCCTATGCATTATTGATTAATAATAACATGCCATCTCATCATTAAATAAAACAAAAAAAAAGTAGAAGACTTATAAATAATTACTGATAGCTTTTATTTAAACATAATTAAATAACAATTAATTATAAAAACACTAAAACCTTGAACACTAAATTTGAGATCGTAGATCTAAAGCCGAGAGTAATTAATATTTATTTATAATAGTTATGATTAATATTTAATTATGTTTAAATAAAAATATTTGTATTTATTTACAAGTTCTTTGTATTTTTTGTTTAATTTAATAATGATGTGTTATATTATTACTCAGTGATGGTGTATGAGACTTGTGCACCAACGGTACATCAAATATTATTCCTAAATTAACAAGGGAGGAGAGGAAAAAAGAGGTAGGGAGGAGTAAGTGGTGGTTCTGTGAAAGCCTGTTTACCTAAAGAGGCGGAGAGTTAAAAGGAAAAAGAGGACATGCTGATCGTGAGAGAGGAGGGATTTGCTCAGAGTAACTTTAGGGTTTGAAAGTCGACCTCTTATTTATTGTTGGGCGGTATTTACAAGAAAGGCTCTCTCCACTAGCGTTACATGACTAGTTGACATAAGGAATATTGCCATCATGTAGAGCGTGAAGGATGTGCACCGTGTGACCCATTTTGTTATGTATTCAATCAATATGAAGTTGCAATTGGACCCTTTATTGCATTGAGGATGTGTTAACGCTTAAAGATTGTTCACACCTAAAAACGGGTGCCTCAGAAGTAAGAGCTCATCTTATTATAAAGGAGCTAGAGGGCTTGCATATCTAACGACTGTCCTTGATAATGGAAGGGAGTCACTCCTCTGGTTGGGGACGAATGGTCAACCGAGACATTGTCTCAGGTGGAATCAAAGAGAGGTAAACATTTTCTATCTCGTTGACACATGTCCAAGTGGCGGAGGAGTATAACAAGTAGGTGTTTTGATGCCCCTTCTTTTTTATTCACCGTCCCCAATGGCTACTCGACCGATTGATGGTTGATAACCTTTTTACCACTTGTTCCTTCTCATTCACCCATTTCGGTCATTTTTCAGTTTAAAAGAGTTTTTTTTAGAATAATAAATCCTCTCGAGTTAGTAGTGACATGAGTCTTCTCGAATTCATGGTAACTCATTCTTGTTTATGTTTGACTTGTGATTTTTATCTTTTTACGTGATTTGCAAGGTTCACTAGAAATGACATGGTTGTTGTATTCATATCTCACATGCCAACACATGAAGGTCTAGTGGATGATGCCTAATGACGAGACTTGTGTTTGAAATGTTCGTGTTTCTTTAGTTGTTTCCTTCAAAGTGATGGGTTTAAGTTAAACATTTTTTTACGATATAATTTGACTTTCAATCAAATTACTACTTTCTTTTGATTGTAAAAATTTTCGTATAAATAAATTATCCATTTTAGAAAAAAAAACTCCAAAGAATTTGAAATTTTGTTTTGGGCAAACTACATTCAATGTCATTAAACTATTAGTAAGTTTACGTTTTGGTCATTCAACTTCAAAAAGTTACAAAATGATCACTGAACGATTTGAATATTTTCATTCAAGTCACTAGGTTGTTAAATTGTTGTTGTATGCCTTTTTGGTTTGCTCCATTTACACTAACTGAAAGCTTTCCTTCCTCTTCTCATCTACAACTTAGTTTTTTTTTCATAAAACAACTTTGAACTTTACAAATCTACGAATCAAAGTCCAAACAACTTCCTTCTTCGATCTCTGACACTAACCGTTAGATCGACTTGCATTTAAGGTATGTTCTTCTACTCATCAATCGATATTAATCCAAAAAACTTAACAACCTATTGATTTAAATAAAAACTTTCGAAGAGTTCAACGATTTAAATGAAATTTTCGAATAATTCAATGTTGAACTTTTAACTATTCGAAATTGAGCGACCAAAACATAAACTTACTAATGATTTAATCACTTTCAATGACATTCATGCATTGGGAATTTAAGATAATATTAATTTCATAATTGCTTCCTTAGCTACCTATCCATTCAATTGATCCAACACCAAAATCATAGAGCATCCGGATTCAACGAATTTAAACGAGTTACGTTATTAAAAAGAATCAAATAATTATAATTTTTAAACAATAAATGTTAACTCTATTCCAATTTAGTCTTATTTGATTCTTTTTAATGGTATAGATATTAAACTAATCCATTTAATAGTAGAAGAATTAATTTGATCAGGTCCCTATAATAGATGGACCTCTAAGGTACGTTCACCCGAGTTAAGATCCACTTAGTTACTTTTTTTTTTGTTCATTAATACCCAATATGAGAAAATGAGACCAAAAAAAAGTTTAATTACCAATATAGGAAAATAGGTATAATTCAGAGGCCAAACAATGAATAAAACATTTTTTAAAATAATAATTAATATTATTATAGTGATATTTTTATCTTTTCATTATTTTTATATAATGTTTAAATAAAACAACTAAAAACCATACCCAAACATTGATTATGTATTTAATAACATTTATATTGTTGAATAAATTTTAAGAAATATTTTTCATTAAATATTTTTTTTCACATAACTTAACATGTATGTTGATTCTTCTGATTCAACCCTTTAAACTTTTGATTCTTTGTTAACTTATTTCATCTCTTTATATACATATATTTTACGTTCTGATGACAAGAACAAAGCTCTGGAGTTGAGACTAGTTGTTATCCGACTCTTTGTTTTTCTATAAGTTCATGTGTTAACTCTTTTGTCTGATGTTAATTTGGATATGAATACAACGATATGATCTTTTGAGAACTCTTTAAATACATTAAAAAAACTTATAAATATAAAACATACCCATGTTAGATGCATCTGTTTGAAGGTGTTCTGGAGGAATTTGATCATATTATATTTGTCGTACAAAAAGATAGAATCTTCAGACTGGTTGAAAGCCTTGCACTGAATCTGGTTAAGGAACTGTTTACAGGGACAACATTTAAATAATTAGAGGTTCGTATGTCATTCGGGCTCAAGAGCAAGTGATAAGCACCCGATATGAATATACTTCAAATTTTTATTTCTTTGCAAAAACTAATTTGTAACCTGAGCAATGAGCCTTTCGATCTTAATCAACTTTGCATGATTTCATTTGCATATTTTGCTGGAAGAGGAGATATACCAACATCACCGACTTCACTCCGTGTTGCAGAGTGCTCTAAATTGGAGCGGTTGGCCAGAACGTCATTTTCCGTTTTTATATCTCATGCATGCTAGCTTCAAGGTTTCTCTTAGTTTTTATCTGGGTTCTAGATTACATATCTATTGTTCGATGTCTTTGATTCATCGTCCCTAAATATTATTACGGAAATATGAAGTTTCAAATATGTTCGTGTTTGACACGTACTTATATTCGATACTCATATCAATGATTTTAATAATTAATCTACAATTTTAATTTAAATATGAAAATTTTTAATCTTTAATTTTGTAAATACACAAGAAAGATTTTCTTAATATGATTTTTGGTAAATAAAATATTTTTTTTATTCCACATATAATTTTTAAAAATTGTATAATAAATGTCTCAAAATTTAATTTATTAATCAATAATTTTCCCACCTAATTGTCTCAAATATAAAATTAAGAACTCCCTCCAAAAACCCTCAAAAACATTTTTCGCTCTTTCAATGGCGAACTTCGATGCTCCTTCCTTCTCTCTCGGGCTTGATTTCGACGCCGATTCGGAGCCCCAGTTACCGGCCGAGGACCATCTCGAACCTATCTTAGCTCCGAATCCTTCTGCAAGCTTCAACATTATCGAAGAAAATGCTGATGAATTCGAGTCTGAACAAGTTATGGATTCGGATCCGGATACTCGACCCGACCCACCTCGCGTCTTAAAGCGGCTGCGTCGGGCCGCCGATGAATCATCGGCAACGAAGAAAGAATCAGAAAAGACGTTGGTTTGGGATAATGGGGACGATGACATTGAAGAGTTCTCTTCATCCCAGGAAAAAAATGGTAATTTCTTCTTATTATTTAGCAAATTTTTCCATTTTTGATGATATGTTGCTTAAGTTAAAGTGGGTTGTGCTTTTCATTTTGTGTTTAAAGCTAAATTTTCTGGGTTCCTATTTTTTTAGACTTATTACGTAATCTATAGTAGGAAATTAAATTGGGAAGGGAAAGTGGAGATAGAAGAGATGTAATGTGAAATTAAAAGAGTGAGGGAAAAGAAAGTTTTCTGAGAATCAAAAGAAAAATTAAAGAATATATCTTAATTTTAATGGGGTTGTAAGTATAGTTTTTCTGCTACTATTCTGAGATTGATTATGGTGGAATGATTGTCAATAAATGGAGAGGATAAGGATTTCCCTGAGGCTATCTATGGTATGCGCGTTAGTATATTTGTGAAATAGCATTTCAGTCGGAGGATTAGTCGCTATGTTGATCTAAATCTAATCACATTCTTAGCAATAACTTGAATTCGGTTCATAGGATAATGAGCATTTGATAATTGTCTAAGCTATTATTTTAACTAGGAAGTAGTCCGTAGAAGTGTAGTTACTATTGCAGTTGAGTAATTTTAAAGTTATGTTACTTGAGCTCGGGTTGATTCTTGTATACCTATATGTGTCCAATATGGGTATGCCTCAAAAGCAGTATTTGAAGAAAAAAGAAGAGCTCAGATAACATGGTCTTGAAGCATGTATTTTCACTGTTTATATCGGGTTCCAATCTTTTGTTTGTAAATTAGTAATTTGTGCGTGTGTTCCCGTTTATATACTCGGATTGTTGCTGAGTTTATAAAGTTTTATCTTTATTAGCAGATGTTGATTCATCAACACAGTATCATTCTATATGTAGCAGTTCCAAGATCCCATTGAAGAGACTCGGGCTTGTAACCACTCAATCTTCCAGCCAATTGAGTTCAAGGAAAGCGGGACAAGCATCAGTTGCCTCTGCTTCTGCAAGTTTAGAGGCCAGCCATGATGGGTTGACATTTCCAAAGTTAACCATCAGTCCTCTTCGAAGATTCCAATTACTTGACTCTGACTCTGATGATGATCCCTCTGACTGTGAGTTTACTGGCAAAGGAGCTTGTAAAAGCGATCCACTGTCTAAGGAACAACAATCTACAGCCAGTGACAGAAAGAGAAAGACATCATTTGGTACACCTCAAAATGAGGATTTATGGAAAGATATCTCTCTAATGAATAGTTCTTGTGTTCAAACACCTGCATTCGATGAGGTATGCAAAGAGTATTTTCAATCTTTGAACCACAAGAGTGCTTCTCAGAAACTCGGGAGCCGAAAGGCAGACTTATCTTCACAGGAACTTGGGAGCCAAAAGACGGAGCAGCTTCAGGATTTGGATGACCCCTTGCCTCCAGCACATCGCTACTTTTTCCATGCTGATCCAAGGATCCAAAACTTAGTCCGTAGTCGGTTACCCTTCTTCTCCCCCTTGAGCATGGCTGACAATGGAGGACATCAACAACCTACTGTCTCAATTATGGATTTTAAGTGAGTAACTTTTACATGCATTGGTTTTTCTATATCGAACTTCACTTTGTTCACTATTCATTATAGGCTTAATGTCACTGCAGGAATCAATTCAACAAAGGAGAATCATCTAAACAGAGAGGATCTCGAAAAGGCAGTGGCAAGAATTGCTCAAGAAGTAGAAGCAGCAAATCAAAGAAACCAAATGCTGAAAATGGTGCTTTCGAAGGATGGGTAAATCCAAAAACCAGTGCAGCTGTTCCGAAGAATGCTGGGAAGAGAAGAGTTCATGCTAGCGGTCAACCTGCTGGCCACTGGTATACATCTCCAGAGGGGAGGAAGGTATGTTGAAACTCTTAACGGTTCACTTTTTATTGCTCCTATTCTAACACATCAATGGCTAACCATAGATGTGTAGCCCATGCACCTATGAATACCAATCATTTGCATTTGAAGAGACGTCTTTTACTTTATTTACCAAATTTGCTTCAGTATTTTCATTTTGATAAATGTAAATCTTATTCTAATCTTCTCGTACTCTGCGGCAGGTTTACATTACCAGGACTGGACAGGAATTGTCAGGTCACATGGCCTATAGGCATTATCGGAAGGTAACATATTGAAACAGTTCTACTTCTCTGAAATTTAAGCCCCTGGCCTGCCCTTAGCTTGAATACCATTAATTTGCCTCTTTTCTTAGAGGCAATGCCATAGACCAAGGTCTATAAAGGCATTGATGTTCTATAGAAATTAATCTTGATGTTTATGCAAAGGCTAAAAATGCCAAACTGGTTTGACCTTTGGTTTTCAGTCAACTGATAAGTTCTCAATGATATTTACTCTAGTGTTAAAGAAATATTAAATATGATAGCTACTGTTTAGTCTTAGACCGGCTTATTTTTGGCTGGTTCATCTAATGGCGGTTTCGTATAGTATACCAGAACATTGGTTTATGCTGGTATCTTAATTAAATCCACTTTTGTTTGTAACAGGAGGGTGGAGGTGACTTTAGGAAGTCAAAAAAGAAAAGCAAAGTGAAGAAGAAGAAAGGATGAAGAAGGCTATTGTGTTTAGTTTAGTCCACTTTGTGCTGTAAATTTTGTAACATACATCTTTCAATGGTGTGTTTTTACTTTGCTTTCTTTCAATAACATGGTGATGCAATTTAAATTTTACTTTTCTTAACAATTCAATTAGAAAAGATCCCATTCTACACCAATTCTTTTGAGTTATTAATTGGACAATATGTTTTACTGATCTCCTAAGAAGGCTTGGCAAGTTTATTGATCATTTGCAGATCAAAATCCCAGAAAAGCAAGGGAGAAAACGGCAACCGAGATCCATTCACTCCAATGCCGAAAAAGATCAAGGTTAAAACGTTTCCCAGTTCATGCAAACCCTGTGCATCCTCGGCCTGGCTTCCGATATCAATGCATACTAATGTATGCATCCAGGGGCATTCATGAACTGGCAGCTACCTACCATCCCTTCCTTTTCAAGTTTGGAGTTCAGAGACCCCTGTAATTGGTTCCCACTTTCTATCCATTCAAATTAACCATTGTACTATATATGTTTATGTTGTAGAAAACTTGTGAGAGTAGAAGACAATGGAAGGTCCTTTTATAGGCCAAAACATGAAGATTAATTGAGGATGGAGAGGAAATTTTAATTGTTTAAGGGTGGATTTGGATGGATGGTGAGTTTACTTGTGGTTAGTGTAAAAATAACGGTGGCGGTGAGATTAGATATTATAACATGAGACAAAAAATAAGCTAAACGTACTGCACTGCATCCCACCGCCTATCCAAACTCACCCTAAACTATGTTTCTGACTTAGAAATAGGTCATAGAAGTGTAAATACTTGCTCGAGCATAGGTTGATTGTTGTATACGGATATGCTCTAATTATGGTTTTTAAATAATTTGTTGAAGTTATTAGTGTGTAAAACAAGATAGTTTTTTTTTTCTTTTTTAAAGATGATTGATCACCCAAGTCAAAAATCTCCTCATTAATAATTTAATATCTATCAAAACAAAAGGTCTAGACTTTATCCTATTAATTTCTAGCCGCTTTTGTCAATGCAAGGGACTTGTTTTATTTTTTAAATTTCAAAATTCAAGTTCTGTTAATAATATAAACTTTTTTTAGATTAAATTTGTTGTAGCAATGTAATTAAAAAAATGTCTATCATCAAACAAGCTCAGTAGCAGGATTTCTTCTCAAATGATGAATTTGACATTTCTTGAAGTGTTAAATCTTTGAAAAAATAATCTTGTTGGACCAATTCTCCATGGGAAACAATTCCTACAACGGTAACATTGAATTGTGTAGCCATCCATTGTTCAAGCAATGCGTCAACCACGAGGGGGCCGAATCGCCTACACCATTGGTGGTGGAACATGAAGGTTCTAAAGTACCCTTCTTTTGACAAGTTGTAATGATGGGGACTAGATTGAGAATGGAGATGAAATTGGAGGATAATAAGTTTCAACGCACTCAAACCCATATTCTCCGGTACTGGTAACAATATCAATACCAATCGAGTTAAGACTCAACCGGCAACTCCAATCACATTCTTTGCAATAACTTGAATGTTGGAACATTTTCAATATATATATAGCGTTTCAATAGTGTTGAAAATGAAAAGTGATAAGTAGCCAAACGTTATATCACTTGGTTATTCTCTTAATTTCAAAAATTATGTCACTTGATTATTAACAAATAGTTATAATTATTCAAATAGATATTTATTGAATAATTA
The DNA here is from genome assembly GCF_007990345.1 of Gossypium hirsutum. Classification (NCBI taxonomy): domain Eukaryota; kingdom Viridiplantae; phylum Streptophyta; class Magnoliopsida; order Malvales; family Malvaceae; genus Gossypium; species Gossypium hirsutum. Next base: position 2,321,841 of record NC_053444.1, read on the forward strand.
TGTTTATTGCTAAAGATATAACTATCTATTTGGATAGTTATGTACCTATAAAGAGATATGAAACCTCCTATAAATAGATAAATAGGAGTTAACTTTCATTCTCCCACAATTTTTTATATTTCTAAATTGTTTTATAAAGGATTATTACAGAATTTTTTATTATTATAAAAATTGATATCCTTGTTATGCTCTGCTCAGTAGACTGTTTCCGTTAATGCAAAACGCAGACAATCATTGAGCTTCGTTGTATCCTCGAGATTTATTTATTAATAATTTTTTTTGCACATCATAATATAAATGAGGTGAATAAAACCTTAAAAAAATTATATTAGTACACATTAAAATATTAATTAATTTCTCATATATTCATTTTACCCTCACAGTCCATTGAATTAGGTCCATAATTGTTTAAGCTATCTCCAACTTTGAAGCATTGGATAATGAGTCTTCTAAAGTGTTTTTTAGGTTGAATTGATTGTGTAATAAGAAGACATTGTGGGTGTTTGTGTCTCAATGGAGCTGAGCACTTTCCAGGCCAATTTCAACGCCAATACTTTCACATTTCCTCAAACCTGTCTTGTCTTTAGGACCAACAACAGATAGGAAGTTATATTAACCATTAAACTGACTATTAATTATTTGAACCCATGTCACTAATATGCATAAAATTTTAATTTTTATTATGCGCATTATATCTTATTAATTCCCATAAACTTAAAAGCATCGGTTGATTTCATGATTAAAACATCGTCAACTTTGGAACAATTTTTGAAAAAGAGTTTAAAAACACTCAACCTTTGTTTTAACTCGTTTTAAAAACCAAATCTTTTTAACTTATTTTCTAGTTTAAGATGTAAAGAAAAAGGTTAATTCTACAAAACACCTTAGAATACAAGAACACCCAAACAGTAAAAGTTGCCTTCAAAAACCTATATAATAATCACCACTGATTTCAACATATCTAAACCCACATTTAAAGCCTTAAGTTCCTTAGATAAAAGACACACACCCCCCTCAAACGACAAAGACAACCAAACTCCATATGTTCTAAACACGTGTTTCTCTTGGTGTTGGAATACCGGTCCCTAAAAATTTGTTCCGAATGAAAAGCAATTCCTTGGCTGCATCCACAATGTCCATCCTGTCTTTAGACGATTCAACAGATGAAGCAATTCCAACATTGAAGATGGAAATTAAGCACTCTTTCATTTTTGTGGATTCCATGGTTGCTCTCCTTGGGTTTCTGCTGCTGCTTGCCTCCTGTTGGCGGTTGTTATCCCCAGCTAGAAGTAAGGGATCAACAACATCAAGTACTCGATCGGGCAATGCCGTCTTCACGAAAAGATGAAGTGTTTGTCCATCTTTGAACGTCTCATCAATAGGTCTCTTCCTAGTGAACATTTCCAACAGGAGAATCCCAAAGCTGTACATGTCTCCACTTGTTGTTGGCTCCATTCCAATGCCATACTCTGCTCAATATTAGATTAGAGTTTTTAAGATGATGAAGAAGAGCAAGAATGATCCAGTTCCTAACAAGAAAGAAGTAGATTTATTGATTTACCTGGTGCAGCATAGCCAACAGTTCCTTTTAGGCCAACAGTGCTGGTAGAATTTCCAGAAAATTTGTTCATGGATTTTGGGAAAAACCTGGCTAGTCCAAAATCTCCAACATGTGCAACCATGTCGTGATCAAGTAGAATATTGCTTGGCTTCAAATCACAGTGAAGAAGAGGCACCACACAGTGATGATAGAGGTAATCTAGTGCTGAGGCCACCTCAATTGCAATGTTTAGTCTTTGAGCAAAGTTTAACATCTTTGGTTGGATGGTATTTGTTTCATTTGGTGCATCATGCAGCCATCGCTCTAAGCTCCCATTAGGCATGAACTCATAGATAAGGGCTTTGAAAGGATTGCCTTGGAAATCAATACTGGAGCATGCAGATATTATCTTAACAAGATTTCGATGTCTTACGTTTCCCAAGGTTTTACATTCCGTGAGGAAACTCCTGGAAGCACCTTGTTCTTGTAGGTTCATCACCTTCACTGCAATCACATTTCGCTCTTGGTTTCGGTCCAAAACACCTCGGTACACACGCCCAAAGCTTCCTTGGCCAATCAAGTTTGCTGGGGAGAACCCATCAGTAGCTTTGAGGAGTTGTTGAAAAGAAACCATCAAAATCGAAGCAGTTCCCAAAGGAACAGCCGATGGGAGCTCGGTTTTCGCTCCTCTTTTCCTTAACCACAAGAAAAGGATGGACAGCATAAGAATTCCAATAACCCCACAAACAATCAAGATTAGTTTGAGGGGATCACTTGTTTTGTGTTGCTTGGACGGGAGGAAATGGCATGGTGGAAGATGCCATTCAGCAATTCCCCCACAAAGCTTGTCATTCCCAGTTAGTGCAATGGTTGATGCATTACTGAAAACTCCATTTGTTGGCACTTGTCCTTCAAACTGATTGTAAGAGAGATTCAGGAAAGTTAAGGAGGATAACTTGGCAAGGTACTCTGGAACTTGACCTGACAAATTGTTGTTTGAAAGGTCTAGCTCTTGAATGCCTCTCAAGGAGCTCAAAGAAGCTGGGATACTTCCATAAAAATTATTACTCCCCAAATATAGACCCTCTAAGCTTGTACAACTACTCAGAGCAGCAGGAATTTGGCCAGAAAATTTGTTTTCAGACAAATCCAAATCTACCAAAGATTTCAGGTACCCCACATCTGAAGGAATGGAGCCTGTCAGAAGGTTTCTGGACAGCTCAAGGAAAACTGACAGTGACGCTATGCTAAAGATCTCTTTTGGAACCTCACCTGTTAGCCTATTTGTATGTAATCCCATCTCCGATACATGTTGACATTTTCCCAACTCGGCAGGTATGCTACCCTCCAACAGGTTTTCTTCCAAACCAATCACGATTAGCTGTGAAAGATTTCCTATAGAGGTTGGGATTCTCCCTGTTAAAGCATTGCCACCTAAGGACATCCCTTGCAAGTTTTTAAGCTTACCAATTGACTCGGGAATGGTGCCTCTAAGGTAGTTGTACTCCAAACCAAGTCCCCATAGATTTACAAGGTTTGTTATTCCCAAAGGTATTGTGCCTGTTATTTTATTATCCCCAAGGTATAAATTTCTAAGTGTTATCGACAGGTTGGTTATGGAATTAGGTAGCAAACCACCAAACTGATTGCTTAACAAGCTAACCATTAGCAATCTACTACAATTGGTTAAGGTGGTTATAAACTCTAAATCTCCGGCACCGCCACTTCCCAGACTATTGTTTTGCATATTTAACCATGACAAATTTTGAGTGTTTCGGAAATCAATGGACACCTTGTTACTGAAATGATTATTGGAGATTTCTAACGTCTCCAGCTTTGAAGCATTGGATAATGACTCTGGTAAAGTTCCACTAAGATTGTTAGATCCTATGTAAATTCCTAGCAGGTTTGGTAAATTTGAGCCTAAGTTAACTGGGAGAATTCCAGAGAGTCGGTTGTTTCCTAGAGCTAAGGATTCCAAACAAGACATGTTACAAAACGAAGGAGGAATGAAGCCAGAGAAGTTGTTACCATTTAGTTCAAGCCAAGTTAACTTCTTTAGAAGGCCTAATGTATGTGGCAGTCTTCCTTCCAAACTGTTCCACTTTAAGCTGATTTCTTGGAGAGAAGAAGCATCCCCAAGGGAAGTTGGCAGTTGTCCTGTTAAATTATTGTAAGCAATGTCCAGCTCTTCGAGCTTCGACAAATTGCCAAGCTCCAACGGGATATTTCCAACCAGGTTGTTTCGGGAAGCTTTGAACTGAATGAGGTTAGAACAATGGGTCAAATTGGGTGGTATTGTTCCTGTAAAGGAATTGTTATGCAAAATCAAGCTTTGCAGCCTTGGTAGTCGACCAATTTCTGGGGGGATGACACCATTGAAATTGTTGTCCTTAAGGTTGATGAACCTAAGGAAGCTGAGGTTCCCCACACAGGGAGATAAGGTGCCTCCCAACCGTTGCTGGCTTAAGTCCAACTTGGTGATCCTTCGATGCCTACGCCCACAAGTTATACCTGGCCACTGGCACAGGGTTACAGATCTGTTCCATGACCTCGTGACACCAAATGGATCATGTTTAATTTGTGACCTAATGGCAAGCAATGCTTTTAGATCGCTCTCATTGTCATCATACGTGGTTCTAGCAACAGTGGCTGGAAACCATCCTAACAGCAACAAGCTGGCACAACAAAGTAGAGACACCACATTGCTGAATGAAAAACGTATGCTTTGTGGTTCCATTTTCAAGGACAAAAAGTTAAAAAAGGATGCTGCTCAATACATACAATATTTCTATTTATTTATATAGGATTGTATATAAGGTATTATTAAATAAGGTAAAGACTTTGTGGGGGTGTTTGCGTGTCAATGGAGCTGAGCATTTTCCTGGTCAATTTCAACACCAATACTTTCACATTTGCTGAAACCTATCTTTGGTGACCACCAACCAGCAAGAAGTGGTTTTGTGACAGAATTGAAATGGGAAATTAAGAAAATATGAATAAGCCAGTCCTATAAACCTCTAAAATGAGATAGACTTCACTCATACACCACTAATCTTGGAACCAAAGCCACAATCTAAACCCACATTCAAAGCCTTTAATTCCTCAACAAAATCCCATCGAGTCAGTCACTGGTTAGAGACCTGATTGGTTTAGGAAATATTAAGGGTAAATTATCAAAATAAACACTTTTGTTTGCCTCAAGTTATATTTTAATTATTTATGTTTGAAATGTTATGTTTTAATCATTTAGATTATGGTTTTATTATGAAATGATCACTCTACCGCTATTAAATCTCAAATGACAGTCTGATGTGATAGTTAAAATGAGTAATGAGTTTTAAATGGCAACTTGAATGTCCAGTTGAGATAATAAAAGTTAAATTTTTTTATGAAAATAGAATACAAAATTTTACCTTAAAACACAAATTTCTCCCATTTAAAAACAAGCAATAATTGGTTTTTTTTTTTTGTTTTTGGTTACAAGAAGAGGAGAAGCATAACGACATAGAAAAAGAAGAAGAAGAAATGGAGTATCAACCTCTATACCTGTTTGCTATTGTGTTTGCCCACAATACACCAATAAACAAAGATAAGCATGTCTTTGTTGTCAGCCATATATACAGAAAAATATAAAAAGATGGACCACTTTTTTGCAAAAAAAATTATAATATTTGAATTCAGAACTCAAGTAAAGAATAAAAAAAAACCGTTAATGTAATTTATGCTTGGATCCTCCTCTATTGAATTGATCTTTTGTTCTTTCATTTTGAATAAAAAATTCAACCGCTTGATGGAACATTCGATTTGATTTCTACTGTTTCGATTCAACAAAAATGGCTATGAAAATGGATGGTTTTTTGGGTCAAAATTTAAACGATAACTAAAAGAAAAAGTAGATCAAGAGTTTTTTTTTTCCAGTTCAATGATTAATTTGATGCATTGATTTTGATTATTTTGAAAAATCAAATTAACAGTTTCCTTTAATTAATCTAGAAAATTCAATTAATTAAAAAATTACTTAATTTACTTGACTGGACATTCACGTTGGCATTTAAAACTCTTTTTAATTATCACGTTGGATTACCGTTTGGGAGGTAACAGATCTTAACGACAGAGTGATCATTTCGTAACAAAACGATAATGGAAGTGACTATATAACATTTCAAACATAAGTGACTAAAATGTAATTTGAGGCAAACAAAAGTGACTATTTTAATAATTTATCTACAAATAAAATCTTAAATTGTACCATAAAATTCTATTTCATTTTGGTTATTTTTCTTCATTTCCCATTTAATGACCTCCAAAAGTCCATCCCATTTTAAAAGTCAATATGAAACTATTTTTTAAATAATGAATTAAAATTCAAAATAATTTAAGTTCGTGTTTGGAAAGTCACCTAGTAATTAAATTTAAGTATAATTGTTTGTAATCATAAAATGATAACATGTTTGAATAACCATTGTAATTCGTAGGGGAGGGTAAAAATTGGAATAATTACATGCAAAAATATATATATTTTTTAAATTTTACAAATTATAAAAAACTATGTATTTTATAAAATTATAGCAAAATTTTATATTATTTAAATTCTAAAAAAATCTAAAGTTTTGGCTAAAAAATTTATTATAAAAAATTTAATTTACATATTATAAAAGTGTTATTATATATCTATTTATAAAAAATTATGACCAATAAATATGAAGATTATTTATTTATGTGTTTTTTCCTTTATCATAACTTATTTAAAAAAAATAACTTTGGAAAGTTATTATAAAAAATTATATTATTTATAAGAAATGTTATGAACAATTTATAAAATATTTTTTTATAAAATTTATATTTATATTTATATTTATTTTTCATGTTATAAAAAGAGATGAACTTAATACGTTTTTCTCCAAATTAAGTTTATCAAAGTTTTTATAATTAAAGATACAAACTATTTGGGCTGTGAACCTAAATATTATAAAGACAATGTTAATTATACAAATACAAAAAGTTCTCTTGTACCATATCACAAGATATAATACCATTTGAGAGAATAGTACCAAACACAAACACCGTAAATAGTTCGTGAACTTTCAATTTGAAACATTCAAGATTTTGAAATGTTGTTTAGACATTTGCTAATCTAAAAAAATATTTTTCATATTAACAATATTATCTTAGTATAGCATATATTTCATAACTTGAATTATATGTAAAATCGAGATAATCCATAGTCCGAAGAGTACATGAAAGAAAGAAATACTGATAATCTTAATAGTGCAAATTCAAATTCAGATGATGAACTCAGAAATTACAACTTGTACTATCAAACATGACATAAAGAATTACAAGATTGTACGGTTTAACAAACCCTAAAATTGAATAAAAATCAGTGGGGGTGTTCTTAATTTAGAAGATGCCTAGATTTTACTTGTTCAGGGTTTGATGTTATGAGTGCCTTTGTCTTCATCACAATTTCTAAATGTGCATTTGTGGGTGTTCATTTCTGAGTATGTTTTAAGTACTGTTGCATACATTTAAAACTGTTCTTGTTATCTAAATTTCAATGTCAACTTCTTGTTCATCATTGTTTATATCTGTGGGTGTTCTGTAATTCTGAAAATGTTTAGTAATACACTAGTCTTTGAGAACCATTAATACTCTGATACTCACAGACACCATTCCTCCTGTGTATATATGTATATCTAACAAAAAAGCAGCCTGAAATGGTAATGGAAAACTCCATTAAATTATAATAAACATTTGTAAATGAGTTTGAACTGTCTCAAAAGCCAGTTGTATATTTGGATGAGATCTTGTCTATGATCAGTTTGCTTACCGTAAGTGTGATGTGTGAAACTGTAAACTTGTTGATGCTTCGTACACCTTTAATCTTTATCCTCGCTGGTCCCGGCCCTTGTTGTCTAGATTCCGATGAGAAGCCTTCCGCGACATTATATGCATACATTTCCTGAAATCCATTAAAACAAAGATTAGTACAATTGTTCCAACAAGCCAAACTCAAATCTGAATCAGAACCGGAATTTCAGAGCGCAAGAATATATTTTTGTTTACATGTTTAGATCCTCAGTCATTTTCTTAATCTCACTTGACCATAACAGTGGGTCAATGTTCTTCGGTAAAGAGTCTTGTTGTTTAGTTTTCTCGGTCAACCACTGCTCAGCCTTGTTGCACTCATTCAATATCTGAAAAACCCAAATCAGTTCCAACACAAGTGAATATTGCGTCTATAATGCGTAAAAATCACTAATTATCATACCGATTCTCTATCCTCATTTGGCAAAGATTTCGTCGACATTCTTATATCCGCGATGCACTTAAATAGATCTGTTGAAGCCTGTTTTCTTGCTTCTTCATCTTTAAACCGGTTCTCGACTGGATCCACCAACTACAAGATAAAAAAAGATGGCGCGGTGAAGCAAGATGAAGAGAGCAACAATGGAGTAAACTTCTACGATTGAATGAAGAAATTATGACCTTCTTAAGAGCCTCTAATTTAGAAGTGTAAGCGCCTTCAGTTTCATCCTCCCCATCATCGTAAAGCCACTCCTCGGTCTCTTGCAGGCTTTTGGAAATGCCCTCTCTTTCCTCCTCAGATGCAAAACCACGATATGTGTTGAAAAGCTTTGCATAAATATTATTAGACGAACGTCAGTATATCAAGAATAATAGAAAAACATATACCACTTATCATTTAGATTGAGTGTTTTACCTTATTCCGCATTTCATAGACATAAGATTCCAAGGCATTCTTCTTCTCTTTTGTTTGTTCCATAGTCCGGTCCTGTTGCGCCAACTTAAGTTCTTTATCTTGAGCTTCCATAAGCTCAACCCCTGTCATCGTGCCATTTATGTTTTCACTAACTGGTATCTCAAGCCTTCTCATTGTTTTATCATTGGTCTTACCATCAGCCTGCATCAAAAAGAAAACCACAAATGAACTTTGAACCTACATCAGCTAAAGAACACAAACTATATAAAAACATGACAAGATTGCATGACATGAAAGCAACATGAAACAATAACACGGATGTCTTGAAAACTATGTTATACGAATAATTAACATACTAAAACCTTAAACCCTAAACCATAAAGATGGCGCATAAAGAACATGATATAATGATGATACGAACTTACTGAAGCATTTGATGGTTTAGACTGCATATATGTACCATCTTCACTGCCATTTGTTACATGCCGGACTTCCTTTGTGCTCAATTCGGAATCATCTACATGCTCTTCGATCAGCTGAAGGCAAAATCTCTCAGAAACTAAATATCAATAAGATGATAGAAGAGAATTTGAAATCCTTAGTTACCATAGCTGACTCGACATTAACAATGCCATGAAGGTTTAGTTGAACTTTGACTTTAACCCTTGCCCTTTCACTATTGGAGGCTTGGAAAGGGCCGATCTGCAAAACCAAATGTTCACCAATCTGTAAGCTGGTCAATTCCATTGAAACAAGAAATATTCAAGGTTAGACATACTGTGAAACAACTTATTTCCGAGGGTACACCAGAAGGCAGTTCGTTTGGATTAGCATAGAAGGGTTCCAAATGAAACAAACTACTTCTCTGTAATTGTAGAACTATAGCACTAGGAATTGGCTGGCCTCTCGGAAACAACACATAATTAGACCCTTGCAAGATTGGGGTTTTATCCAAAGAGAACCCTATGGAGAATGGAATACAATCTTGAACCTACAAAAGCCATGGAAATTTTCCATTACTATATGCAAAATGCATAAAAATAAGCAAAAAAAACAGTTTCTCATATGGTCTAGATCATGATTGAGTGAATTTGTGTTGCTACAAACCTCGTAATCTCTAACCCGAAAAATTGGACTGAGCATTGCGCATTGAAGAGCACATCCTCGTGCAACACACTCACTTGCATTTATTGTCCGACTGGGTTCTCTCCTAAAAAAAGAAGCTAACTGTCTTGTTATAGCCGGTATCCTGGACCCCGATCCGACAAGTTCGACAGCATGGATTTTCCCCACAGTTAACCCTGCATCGGTTATAGCTTTAGTACAAGGAACGTTAATCCTCTCCAACAACCCGGAAGCCAACTTTTCAAATTCTTCCCTCTTAATGAAACCTTTGACATCCTTTTCATCCATCAAACACTCGATATTTAAAGGCGCCTCCGCATTAGCACTCAAAACCTTCTTCAGTTTCTCACACGCTGCCCTTAACCTGATAGAAGCCCGGACATTAGAGTACACATCTATATTATACTGCTCCTTGAAACAAGCTGCAAAATATCCAAACAAAATCTCATCAAAATCCCTTCCGCCAAGGCTGTTATTGAAAGCATGTGATAGTATCCTCATTTGTCCAGCCTCAAATGATACAATCGAGACCCGGGTATCACAATGGCCGATATCCACAAAAGCAACATTCGTCGGACCAGCATTGGAGAAATCCGTTTTGTAAATCCCATAACCAAGTGCGGTCGCAGTACAGTCATGCATTAATCTAAGAGGTTTCAACCCGGCAATCTTAGCAGCATCCAAATATGCACGTCTTTGCAAGTCAGTGAAGTATGAAGGAATACCAATAACACAATCCAAAACAGGAAGTCCCAAATTCGTCTCCGTCATATATTTCAAATGCGCAAACAGCATGGCCATAATTTGCACAGGCGAAAATCGATGTGTTTCCCCTAAATACTTCAAGTGAATCAAAATGCCACCATCTTGACCCTCTGAAGTTTCAAATGGTAACATTCTTAACTCATTTTGAACATCAGGGTCTTGAAACTTCCTACCAATCAACCTTTTCACTTGTGATACAGTAGTTTTCGGATGCATCATGGCAGAAGCCGCCGCAGCGGAGCCGAGGAACCTCTGTTTCTCTCCGAAGCATACCAAAGCCGGCGTTTCACGTTTCGATTCATCATTCAACAACACATCTACACCTCTTTGCTTTACAGCAGCAATTACACATTTCTCATTTCCAATATCAAAACCTACAACGCTCATTTTGACTCACTAAAAACAACAATTCTAGAATCAAAACTGGATTCAATTTAAATTGTACTAAATTTCTCAAAATTTCCTCCTCAAAGCATCACCAGCAGAAGCTACAAAAAGGAAAACCAAGATTAGATCATAAAAAAAAAATTATTTTCTATGATACCATTAGCTAAGAAAACAAAAGATAAAATGTGGGGGAAAACCCAATTTTAAAGCATTTTTTGCCGCTTTTGGCCGCAAAACAAAAATGCTTCAATGACCCAAATTTCCATTTTCTTTCCAATTAATCAGAAACAAAGTAAAATCTATATCAAGTTTCAACAGAAACATAAAAACCCCCAAGTTTGATGCTTCTTTGCACCGTTTTGGCCATAAAATAACAAGTCCCAATGACCCAATTCTCCATTTTCGTTGCATTTAATCAGAAGCCAAATAAAACCCATATCTCTGCCAAAATTAAACAGGAAAAAAGAATCAAACCCAACAAAGTTTTTCTTTTTCCTTTTCTTAAAAAAGTCTCGGGTTAAAGTAAAAGGAAACCATAATTTACCTGATAGAGGAAAAATCTGCCGCAACAAAAAGAATAAAGAGAAATTCGGATTTGAAAGAACCCAAAGAAATTGAAAGACGAAGTGGGATGGTATAGAGAGGAAATCTCCTATTTTCTCGCTTGGTAGTACTAACTCTTTAAGGCTAATAACATAACCCGCTATTGAGAAAATTCAATATTTAATTTTTAAGCTTTCAAAATAAATATTTAATTTTGAAATTTACCAAACAAAATTAATTTTTGATAAGTTCAAAATTATATATTTAATTTTTGCTTATTCCAGTTTGACTATTGTTGAAATCCCGGATTTTAAAAGATGGATTTAATTCCTACCATTTATAATTGTAATGTGTGAATCTTTGTCTATTATAATTAATTAAACTTATCTATATTTATATACTATAATAAATCATTTGAACAAGCCACTTACAAACAATGATCGGGAGAATTTGAAAATCTTGGTATAAATGTTTATGGGTCGGGTTAAATTTTAGTCAAGTTTAAGCATAATATTAATATATTTTATAATTATTCAAGTCATGTTTTGTCTAAAATATGAGTCTATAATTTTACCAAATTTTGTCAATATTTGTTAATGACTAACTCAAACTTATTTTAGATCTGTTTATATTATTTTTTTGAATTTTTAAAAATATGTTTATATTATTTTTAGTTTAATGATTTTATATGTATTTCATTTAATAAAATTTTATACATAGCCATCGTAATCTTTTTTAATATTTACATTATAATATTATATATATTACTATATATTTAATTTGTATGTGTTATAAATTGTTTAATTTAAACAATTTATAGGGATATTATTTAGTATAGTCAATGGAATTTTTAAATTCTATAAGTAAAACATGAGTATTGACAAGTGTCCAATAGAAATACAATAAAATATTTAAAAATAAATATATAGGAATAAAAAACACACTATCAATGTACCAAATAGTAATATATATATAAAATAACATAATACATATAAACATAAAAAAACAAACCAAGCCGGATCCGGATCTTGAATGTTCAAGTTCGAGTCCAAATCATATTTTAAATGAGCCTAATTTTTTTTACCTAAACTTATTTTTCGAATCTAATATTTTCACTTAAATGTTATTTGAAAAGCGCAACACATTAACAATTCAATCAAATATTTACTAATATTAATGCAAGATTAATGTCACATGGGACATTAAGAATGAGAGCTTAGCTTTGGCAAACAACCTTGGGTGAGGTTTGATTAAGAAGTTTATAAGTTTCTAAAAATTGAAGATTATCAATGTGAAAACATATCAATTGATGAACCATTGGGGTGCATATGAAATGATTTATGATATGTTGTACTCTGCTTTTAAAAATTGACAATGATTAAGATACTGATAATTTATATGTTAATGCCCAACTCATGAGAAATTAATACATTTATATTTAGGCTAAAACGTTTAAAATATTATAAATTGTTTAATTTATGAAATAAACTAATTTGAGAAAAAGTATCTTTAAATCAGATTTAACAAGTATAAAAAAAATCATTTTACTATATTTAAGCCATTTGAAGAAGCATCAACTGTTTTATACAATCAAATTATTATTACAAGAGAGATATCAAATTTATGTATTGTATTTTTAATCAAATCATTTGGAGAAACAAACATTGGTCGAATATGACCAATTCAATTTAAGCATGGCACGAAAATATAATTAAAACACGGCATAAATATAGCAACCATTAAAAAGCATCATTCCATACAACTGCTATGACATAAATATTATATATATATATATTATGAAAAGAAAACTCCACTAACAGTGCATGACTGATGATCTGTGAAGAAGAGAGGCTTAAGAGAAAGGTGAAGTAAAACAACCATAATATATATAAATGTTATATATAGAAAAAAGAAAAGGGGTAAATAAGGAACAGAACTCTCTCCCAATGCCAACCACCACAAATTCTACAACAACTAAGAAAACCCACAAACCTTGAAACATGTCAAGATCAAACCAACACCAAACTGTGGCCTGGACCGAACTGAACCAGTTTTGAACGATGGTGAAACGAGTGCAACTCACTACAAAGGTAGAATGAAAATAAAACAAATTAAGCACAGTTGTATATAATAATAAATCACAGGATATGTTAAACTCAAAACTCACTAAACTATTCGAAAGTTTTCATTTAAGTCACTAAATTATTCGAAAATTTTTATTGAAGTCATTAGGTTGTTCAATTCTTTTTTATTTTTAAACTCCAGCTCCAAGCGACGATTCGACGGTCGATATAGTATATTAGTATCATTCGATGAATAACAGAGTATACCTTAAATCCAACTCGATTTGAAGGTTAAAGTTAGATATCAGAGAAAAAAGCTATTTAGATTTTAGTTCGCAAATTCATGACATTCAAAGTTATTTTATGAAAAAAAACTAAGTTATAAAAGAGAAAGAGAGCTTTGTATCGGTGCAAACGGTACCAACAGAGAAAGCCATACAACAATAATTTTAACAGTCTAGTTAGTAACTTAAATGAAAACTTTTGAATAAATGAATGGCTATTTTGTAACTTTTTGAAGTTGAATGATCAAAATGTAAGTTTAGTTTACCCTAAACCACTTGTTGAATAGATAGCAGATCTAGTCCGCGCTTCAGAAATCACTAGGAAAATAATAATGAGCGGTAGAAATCACTTTTACCTGCTGTGGTTGTTGGTAAGCCCCTGGTTGTTGGTAATTCCCATATCCAGCAGGATAGCCACCATAGTACATGTTAGGATCTTGGGGAGGAGGTGCATATCCGTATGCTTCATATCCTTGAGCATATCCATAATATCCGCTGTTCCACTGTGCAGGATCAGGTTGAGCCTGAAACTCAAATAGTCTTCTTAATTTGCTGCATGTAGCATGGGTTTATTTACAAAAGAACTATTAGTTTATATACAAAACCTGTTTGGTTGAAGGACTTCGTCCCCATGAAAGACGAACATTTCTTCCTCCAAAAATGGTACCGTTCAGAACCGATAAAGCTTGCTCCGCACTAGCCCTAAAGTACATATAGCAGAATGTGTTAATACCATGAAATAATATTTGATACTTCACATACCAAAATCGAACATGGTATTTAATGTTTACCTGTTAGCATATTGAACAAAACCACAATTCTTGTTAGCAGGAATTTTTACATGAACTACCTCGCCAAGTTGGCTAAATATTTGTTTTAATTGGTCTTCAGAAACACTGGGGTCCAAACCACCAACAAATATCTGCATTTAAGCGTGTAAGATTTTCAGTTGGCCATAAAATGAAATAATGTAGATCAATATATAAGCAAAAGCTACCCACTGTAGTGTTACTCGGATCATTCTCGCCAGGATTTCCTTGAGCATTCTGGTAAGTAGCTGCAAATCACAAACACGTTTAAACTACCATAGGATCAGGTGATAATGGATCATGTAATAGTGAAAGGTGGTGCCATCCCTGAATGTTAACATTTTCATATTGCCACAATAACTCATATCTGATTCAACAATTTTCTTCTTCCCTTTTTTTTTTCCTCCTAAAACTACATATTTCATGTTAACTATGAAAACCCCAAGCCTGTTTACAGATATCATGTAATAAAGTTATAGCATCATTGCTTCTAAAGCTCAAATTAGACATTGTTGAGGAAATATAACACATTCAAAAAAAGTAACATGCTAATGGATACAAAAAGTTAATTCAATAAGCACTTCAAAATAATTCTCTCCATGGTATGTAAAAGAACAAAAATACAAACCACCACATATAATCACTCAAACAGTTACAATTGCAACCATAAACATCCTCTGGGTTACATCAAGGCTTACCATCACCAGGAGAAATCATAAGTATTAAAATAAAAGAATCCACTAACAGCTGAAAAAGAAAACATCAATTACTTATTAAACTCAAGGAATAACTATAGTTCCACTTATTTTATTAACCTCAGGGTGAAAAGGGGATATGCGGAAATAAAATCAGAGACTCATCTTTTCTCCTTAATTGACATGAAAATCTTCTCTTTCTTTCACCAAATTTTTGGAAGGGGGAGGGAAGAGAGATTGCTGCTGGTGCTTCAATTGAATGATTTACAAGTTCAACTTCAATAATTACTTTCAACTAGAAAGAACCTATCTCCTAAACTAATCCTAAATTCTAAAAATACTCTGTCATTCTCTGCATTCACATAAACCTAGAGTATTAGTAGCCAAAAAATGGCAAGATGAAGCATGTACTAAGAACCAACGAGATTCTTCCAAACTTGAAATGACAAACAACCTCAAATGACAAGTGGAAAAAAATGTGTTAAAAATGCAATTAATAATACTGTAGATTCATATGCAGATGCTCCACTAGTTAGGCTTAGGCAATATAGACAGATGACTGATCCACATCCATTTTAAATCCAGAAACTGAGGAAGGACTTTAACTACAAATTCTGGGTTTCTTTCCTGACTGAATTTGTCCTCAAGTGCAACAGAACAATAGAATGAGGACAAAGAAGTTACTAAAAATTTAAAAACCAACACAAATTTGAAAAGCAAAAGAACAAAACTTGCGCCAAGGTTAATTAATAGAATGGTGCATGATGACATCCATGACAACTTTACAGATGGCTGCTTCACCTAGTTTTGAGCATTACAGCTTGACTTCAAAGGAAATAAAAAGGAGTGTGTAAACATATGCAAGTATAGAAAGGTAACTGATCCATGACGAAAAAAGTTTCAAGACTTGTAAAAAAAAAGTAAAACAAGAGATAAAGGAAACATGTTGGGAAACTGAAACAAATTGAACTTGACTGGAAAAGTTAATAAGGAACTGGAAAATTAATTTGCGAACGTAGGACAAATCCTGTCACGAGAAAATGAAGCTTACGACAAAAACAAAGTAACTGACCTAAAATGAGGCCACGCATTAAAGTGGAATCATTTCAGCTGATATCAGTTCCAGGCCCCCCAAAATGAGAGCCTCTCGATGTCCTGCTTTAAGACAACATGAGTTTTATATAAGTTTTTGCCTGTTTTAATATAATTAAATGTGCCCAAGTTTACAAAGGAAAACTGGAATGAAACGAATTTCTGTAAATTCCGCCAATCTTCAAGTGCATAACTGAAAGAATTTGAACTTTTAAGTGTAACTGCACCTTATGAAAGTAAAAACCACAAGAAAAAGTTAACCAACTAGCACTCAACGTGGCAAGTCAAAGTACTATAGCATAAATCAAGGCCAATAAATCCTGTACACAACCAAGCAAATCCATATGGAAACCAAGATGAAGACTGAACACTATATAAACCACAAGATCGTACCTTTCTGATACGGCTGACCAGCGACAGGCTTCTTATTAGAAGCTGGTCCAATCCGCATTGCCCTTGTTGAACAATACATCCCATTCATTTCAGTCATGGCACGAATCTGTTCAGATTCATCACCAAACCTCACAAATCCATAACCTTTTGACCGTCCTGTGGTCCTATCAGTAACCACTTTTGCACCCTTAATAGACGGGTAAACAGCCTTAAAAGTCTCTTGTAACATGTAATCCGAAACATCAGCTGCTAAATCCCCAACAAAGATTGTGTACTCAGGACCCTCTTCTTGCCTCTTTTCCCCAGATCCAAGTGATGCCCAATTCAACCTAAAATTCTGCTCAGCGTTTGGCATTGGCAGCCCGTTATAAGACTGCAAAACCCTCTCAGCTGCCACACGGGACACAAATTCGATAAACCCATATCCTTCCGGTAAAGCAGATTGCTTATTCCTAATCACCTTAGCCGAAACCACCTAAAAAACCCAAAAGATTAAAGTTTTGCTGAATTATAACTTAATTCTATTTATTTTTAAGCTTTACCTAAAAATCAAAAGAAAATAAATTCATTCAAATACAGAAAGGACTTCTACGGAAAATATTAGTCCTATAGCATGTCCGCTCCTCCTAACTAAATTAAATTAAATATGTTTTTTTTTCTATTTACTTAAAAGACTTTTCATTTTTATTAAAATTATTCAAAAATTTATATAGATAACAAATCAATTACCTCTCCAGTTTGAGCAAAGATATTGATGAGGTAATTCTCATCCATCCACGGCTGAAGATCTCCGATCCAAAGAGATCGAATCTCACCGGAGCCAGCAGCAGCAGAACCGGCGGAGTACTGCTGCATCTGAGTGGGCGGAGGAACAGGTTGCGGCGTCCAACCGGTAGGTGGAGGAACCGGCTGACCACCCTGCTGTTGTTGAGACATCATCATCCAAGGCTGCGACTGCGGTTGTTGCTGGTACTGATGAGCCTGAGACTGATCAGCCGCCATGGAAGGTGGCGGAGCCACGCCACCAGCTGCTGGTTGTTGCATCATATTCGATGAGACAAAGGAAAGATATTTGGGAGATTACGAAGAGAAGAGGAAAACCCTAGATTAATTTTAATTTGGTAATCGAAATTTTATAACGAGGGTTGCTTTAAAAAATTCTTGTTTCCTTTTAAATTATTGTTTTGGTTAAATTCTAATTTTGGTCCTTCTTGTATACTTAAATTTGAGTTTTAATTTATATTTTTAAATTTTAATTTTAATTTTAATATATATTGATATTTATTATTTATATAAATTAATTTTATTATTGAAAATGCTTAAATTGTGTTAAATTAAAATATAAAAATAAATTGTCAAATTTCAATATAGTAAATAGACTAAAACTACAATATTACTTATGTTTTTAGATTGATATAAGAACGACTGCTGATTAGACCTGTTCATGGGCCGGGCGGCCCGGCCCGACTGCCCGCCCGAAATATGGGAGGGTTCGGGTAAAAATATAGTCTCGAAATATGGGCTTGGACAAAAAAACAATGGCCGTTTAAAAAATGGGTCGGGCCCGAATATAATAAATATAAAATTTTGTTTATTTTTAAATTTTAAAATACTTTAAAAATATTTTTTTATTTTTAAAATATTTTTTTGTGTTTATTAAAAATCGGGCCGGGCCGGGCCGGGCTTATTATTTTTTCCGGGTCGGGCCTGGGCAAAATTTTAGGTCCATATTTCGGGCCGGGCCTAAGAGTCGGGCCAAAATTTTTTCGGGCCCGGCTTTAACCCGGCCCGGCCTATGGATAGGTCTACTACTGATGTGATAACATGATTGAATAGATCAAGCCAATGACCCAAAGAGTAATTCCTTTACCTAGGTTGGATTTAGCCAATCCGATCATGTTTTGAAATGATGGTCTGAATAAAGATCAAATTATGTTTAAACATGATATTAATATATTTTATAATCGAATAAATTTGGTTTGTTTTAAAATATTCATCAAACTTGCTCCCGTAATTAAATAGTTAATTCTATTAATTTATTATTTTTATTTTTAAATTTTGTATTTTTTTTATTTGTTAAAATTTTCTATGTGTTATTTAATTTTTTAAATATTTACCTTATAATATCATAGATTACTATAGATCTAATTTTTATACGTTATAAATTACATAAAGGTAAATTACACCCATGATTAGTCTACATATTTTGTTCACTTCAAATTTTTTTTCTCAATTCAATCATTCAAAATAATTTAATTGTACAAATTAATCACTATCGTTAAATTTTTTCATTTTATTTTAATGGATTGTTAATGTGGATCATTAGCACATTAAGTGTTTGACACTTGGTCTTTTTTGTTGACTTTTGACTAAAGTTTTGAGACATTTCTATAAAGTTCAAGGGAAAAATTTTGGACTAATTATAAAAAGGTCCCTAAACTTTAGTCAAAAGTCAACAAAAAATGTCACGTATCAGACACTCAATGTACTAATGTCTCACATCAACAATCCGTTGAAAGAAAACGGAAATTTTAATGGCAATGACTAATTTGCACAATTATCTTATTTAGAGTGATTAAATTGAAAAAAAATTAAAGTGATCAAGATAGGACAAATCCTATTTTAGAGAGACCATGGGTGTAGTTTACCCATTATGTAATATATAAAAACAAAATAATATAATATATTATAAACATATAAAATAGATTGAGCCGAACTCAAGCCTTGAATGTCGGAAGTTTGAGTCCAACCCATAATTTAAATGAGCCAAAATTTTTAGGCCAACCCATTTTTTGGACTTAATATTTTTACCCAATCTCTTTCAAATTTCGAGCAAGCCTTCAAGTTTAGGCAGACAACTTCTCCTTTGAACAGGTCTGTTTGAAAGTTCATATAATTGTTTATAGGCATAATGACTTTTTGGACCCTTTAACTTTACAAAAAAAAAATTATTTTAGCCCTTTCATTTACTTTTTCACCTTTTATAGCCATTGAATTTACATTTTTGTCAAATCACCCCAAAATGAATGGAAAAATTAGCATTTGTTAACATTGCTAACGTGGCATACATGTGGATTGTCACGTGCATGCCATGTTAGCAATTAATTAATTTTTTTAAAATTTAAAAAATATTTTTTATTTTTATACTTTTAAAGTAATTTTAATTATTTTTAATATAATTTTTTGAATTTTAAAAAATCATTTAAATTTTGACATGTCGTCTACGTGGCAATGCACATGTATGCCACATCAGCAAATTTCTAAAGTTAAAATTTTCAACCATTTTGGGGTGATTTAACAAACAATACATGTTTAATAGCTATAAAAGGCAAAAATTTAAATAGAGAGCTAAAATAACATTTTTTTTTGTAAAGTTTGAGAGCCAAATAATTCTTTATATCCTGTTTAAAATATTTGTGTTCAAGATTATCAACACTATATTAGTGGACATATCATTTTATTTTATTCTAATACTCGTTCATATCGACATAAATATATTTTGGTATATCGTTTTTCACAATTTTTTATTTTTAGATTAATATATTTATTTATGGCATAATTTTTTATTTTTAATAAAATACTAGTCCTATGGATACTTACTGAGTAAAAATTATAAATAAATAATTTTATGTATATCATAAATAATAAAATAAAATAATTAATAGATAAATATAGAAACAATGAGAAGTAAAATAAATGTATTTACCGGTTTTTAGAAAAAAAAATCTCAATGTTTCCTATTAAATAAAAGGAAAATAAATATGACATTAAAAAAGAATAAGAGAAGAAAAAGAAAGAAAAAAATATGTTAATAATTTTAATTTAATTAATTTAATAAGAGATATTTCAATATAGCCCTTTTTAATTATATGTAAAAATTGCATTTTTAGTCACTTTAAATATTAATAATTCAGTTTCAACCATTTTAATATTAATATTTTTTAACTTTGGCCCTTCCAAAATTTTTAATTTCATTTCGACCCTCCAGTTCCTGGCTTCACCACTATAATGTACTGGCTGGATTTAGTAATCTCAACAACTCAATTCAAGTCAACTCAAGTACTCACCACAATGTAATCGATTCTGCGTCGGTTTCAGTTGCACTCGTCGATGCGTACTATTTTAGTAGTAAAATGAAACACTCTACTCTCTATTCCACACCAATGAGGATTTCGGCTTGTGTCGGTCACACAGGCCCATTCCGTCAAATTTCGACTACACCGTTTGGAACATTATGCATCAACTGACGCATAAATATATTATATTTGAAATTTATTTAATATCATTCATTTGATATTTGTAAATATTAATTATATATATTAATTATTTTTCAAAAATATCGATAAATCCAAAACGATACAATAAAATAGATCGATATAATAAACACCGATTCTTATAAAAAAACAATGTAGCCATCAATAAAATACTAACTACCTTAACTCACCCTCTTACATTACCTTTCAAATATTAAACATGTTTTATTTACTAAGTATCATTAATAATTAACCTAAATAAACATTGAAATATTAAAAAAGAAATTATTACTCATATTTGCCCTAATTTATCTTACATCGCATACTTTAAAGAACAACACTTCAATTTTCCTACAAAATGTAGCTAGTCTTGTTTGTAGTCAATTATACAGTTAGAGGTGCTTATGTGCCGGGTTGGGACGGGTTCGAGTTGAGCCTAAGTATAATATTAATATATTTTATGTTTGTCCAAGCTCGACCTGATCCAAAATATGGGCCTAAACTCGCCCATATTTGCAAAAGACTAACACAATCCCATTTTATGCTCGTCCATATTATTTTTTAATTTTTTAAAAATATTTATATTATATTATTTTAATATTTAATAAATTTATACCTTTTTTTATTTATTGAAAATTTTCATATAGTAATCTTAACATTATTTTAATGTTTACATTAGAGCAGTATTATATATTTAGTATATGTTTTTTTAATGTCTCTTAAATTACATAATATAAAATATTAAAAACTTACAAATCGGTTGGGCTGGGTCATGAATGTTTAAGCTCGAGCCCAACTCATATTTTAACTGGGTCTTATTTTTTTTGCCCAAATCCATTTTTCTGATATAATTTTTCTGCCCAAATCCTCCCAAATTTTGAGTGGGCCTTCAGGTTTGAATGCGTACCCGACCCATGAACCGGTCTAATTAGTGGTAGATATATAAAAGAGTAATTGTATTAAAAAAAAGATAAAATAATAAAAATATGAAAAGAAGAAGAAAAGAAATCCACGTATAAATGGAACGAGAGTTAAACGCTATGGCTTCGCCCTCGTACAACCATTCGGAAAGAATGCTCTTTATCAATTGCCAGATTTCTTGGAATTTAAATTTCTGTTTTTAATTTATATATATATTCATTTCAAAAAAAATTTCTCTTTTGAAATCTGATTTTGAATGATTAATATCAGCCATGATTTCTTCAAGCAAGTTCAAAGCCGTTGATTTTTACAGGTTCGTAGATCGCATTCTTTCTTTTAAAAGTTTATGATGATTGATGCGAATTAATTTAAGTTTGAAATTTTTTTTATGGATCTAAGCATTTTATAAGGTTTGAAAGTTCTTTTTTATTTATTTATGTACTGGAAAATGAAAGCTACCTGCTAGCTTCGGTTTATTATCCCGTTTCAATGAATTTGATGAATTCTTGTTTGGTTGCTAAGACTTAGTTAGTAATGTGACGTAAGAGCTGAAATTCTTCGTTCAAAGATATTGAGGTTTATCTCTCTGATTAAGTTTTGAGAGCTTAAATTTCAAATTCAAAATAGTGTAATTTGTGTAATAAAATATACGTAAATATAACATTTATGATTACTTTTTAAATTTATTAATATATACATTAAGCAATGAATTCAAAATTTAACCTTAATTTATACATGCATTTCAAATTTCAATTTCACGTTGAGGTTACCAATTATAGCATAAGTCATCTGCTGAAATTCTTGGTTAAAATTCCTTGTTTTAAAGTTTTTTTTTTTGTTTTTTCTTTCAAGAATATCTATTGTATGGTTAAGTAAATGTTAAGTGCCGTGGTAGTATGATTTTCATCAATTATTATTTTCTTTTTCTGCAGGAAAATCCCTAGAGATTTGACAGAGGCATCGGTATCGGGTGCATGGTTGTCCATAGCAGCTGCATTGGCTATGATATTTTTACTTGGAATGGTAGGCAGCTTTTCTGTTCTTCAACTTCGATTTGATTTGACGTGTTTGGTGTGTAGAGTTGATTTTTTTTTATCCAAACAACATTTATCTGACATATTTTTATCTCAGTAGTCGTTGCCATTCCCCTTAATTATAATTTGCGATATACATTTTGCAGGAACTGAACAAATATTTAACAGTCAGCACCTCGACATCTATTATAATTGACAATAGTTCTGATGGGGACTTTTTACGCATTGGTTTTAACATCAGGTGCATTCATTTTCTGTACATTGAAATCATCTGATGTTCTCATTAGGTTGTAAAGCCTTTATGTAGTTAAAGTCTTTAGGTTTATGTGGCAGTGTCCTAGCATACAGTCTTGATCTTGGGTCTTGAAGCAACAGCTGTTGTTGGATTTTTTTCCCCCAATTTCCTTTATGGATGCATCATCCTTATCTCATGTATTAAAGACAATAGGAATAAGTTGAGGTAATCTTTGTCCTGTGAGAGTTAGCCTTGTACTTTGACTGGCATCATCATGTTGCCTGTCATGGTTGTTGTCCGGTTTTGATTAAAAAGTTAAAAAAAGAAGAAGAAAGAATAGGTTGAGTGTATCTATTAGTGTATATATATACACTATATGTGAATGTACATGTACATGGATGATTCCTGGCTGAACTGTGATAATAGCTGTTTATTGCTACTATACCGAAGGTCCAAGTGAACTTCATGTCAAATTAGAAGCAGAGGGATTTTTACTTTGCAGATCGAACAGGTGGTTATATAAATTTTTATTTCTTCGTATATATACTTCTATAGACAGTGTACTGGGCAGTAGTGGCTTGAAAAGTATTGAATTTCAGGTGTTGAGAACATGACGATACTTAAGTTTCTGCTTGATCTCATATTTGGTGTCAATTTAGCTTAGCAAGAAAAGACTGTTGTATTATTCTTTGCTTGATTAGCAAATAAACGATAAGATTACATCATATTGTGGTTCGAGGGGGTACTTTTTGCTGCTTTTGAGAGTTCTAGACAGATTTTTGGTAACCGTTGGCTTTATGCTGCTACGTGCCAATTAGCCATGCATGCATATTTGAACATGACTAAATTGATTTTCTTCAAAGCTGTCATAATTTGCTACGGTTTCAGTGATCTTAATTATATGTATGTTTATTTCTTCAATATCCTTTAACATTTTTCAAGCTTTATTTTTAATGATAGATAATTAGGTTGACTGACAATTCTTTTTAACCTCCAGTTTTCCAGCGCTCTTATGTGAATTTGCATCTGTTGATGTGAGTGATGCCTTGGGAACTGTAAGAATCTATCATCAGATGTGTTTCTTCTGCTTAACTTTATTGAAAAGGATAACTTATGCTCCTGTTTATCACTAGATCTTATAAGAGATGGATCTTGCCCTTGCTCCAAAATGTTTTACTGGCTGGAAACTTAATAATGCACTTCAAAGTTCAAATGCCTGGCATAGGTTATGTCTGGAAAATTTTGGATGAGCTATACTCTTGTTCCCTATATTTTTTCGTAAATTTATATCATAATATTTTTATGCTAAAGAAAACGAAATATACCACACGCCTATGCCCGAGTATTTTTTAAATACTTTCCTGTCAATATTTATATTCATACTCCATTCTTCAAGCTGCCTGAATGTTTTTCCTCGAGAGCATTTTGACATATAAACTTCGGTCCATATGACTAAATTTGTGCCTTCTGTTTTCAGAACAGGTTTAATATAACAAAAACGATTCGAAAGTTTTCTATAGATCCACAATTAAGGCACAAGGCTATTGAGTTTCATTCAGAACCTGTTCCACACGTCAGTCAGCATGGAGATGAAGTTGATGATGAAGCTGTTGAGGGTTCTGTATCATTGAATAGTGATAGCTTTGCCAAACTATCAACCATGTTTTGAATGTCTTTCTTGCAGGCATCCAATTTTGGTCGTCAATTTTTTTGCTCCTTGGTGCTATTGGAGCACTCGCCTGGTAATCCATGCATGATCTTTGTCTTGAAGTACTGGCTGAAAGCATTATTGTCTAGCTCTTCAGCTGTGTGTAGGGATCATTCATAACTAATTTTGTACAGGATACTGATGTAGTTGCCATATCTTCTGTTTCAATTAACTAATGTTGTGATTATGTACTTTTATATTATGACCAGCTATATATTTTTTTCTTTTTTTGATAAGTGAGCATTTTAATTACCCTCTGTTATCCATCCTCTCTGATGTAAAGTGTTTCTTAGTTTTTTGTTCTTGTTCCTTTATAATGAGCATAGAGCTGTTCCTTTTTAGGATTTTGAGCTCGAGTGTCTTCTTAGCTTATGATAAGTTTCCTCAACAATGTTTCTTTGGTTTCAGAGACCATCGTGGGGGAAAGCTGCAAAGATAATTAAAGAAAGATCTGAGCAGGCGTATTTTTCTTTTTCCAATGGAATTAGTGTGTACACAGTTTCTTGATTTAGCACAGAAATTTGCGCCCTTTGTTTTTACAGGTATGATCCAGACAAGGATGGATGTATTATTTTGGCAAAAGTTAATTGCAACGAAGCAGCTGACTTGTGTAAGAGGTATTTTTTTTTTTTGACACTTTTTGTCTTAGAATATGATTATATGTCATTATTTGACCACTAACCAATACTTGTGTTACAGGTACCACTTCATTTATTTAAACAATACTGTTTTGCTTCTAATATAGAATTATTTCAAATGTTGTATATTATCCATAGCTTTCCTACAAGTTTAATTTTTTTTCTCTCTCTTGTTTTCTAATTATTGTGTGCTTCCTTGTTCTGTGTTCTTTTCATTACAGGCATCACGTTCAAGGGTATCCATCCATTCGCATTTTTCGAAATGGCAGTGATTTGAGGTAAAAGAAAATATTATTGTACATATCTTTGCTAGCCTTATGTCAATGACTTAATGTCCTGTTTCCTCTCCCCCCCCCTATTACCGTTGCTTGTTACTCAATAAACTGTAAAGGATTCTTTTGGTAAAGGTACGAAACGTTACAATTTAGTAAAATAGATTTCATGGAGAGAAAGACTGGAGCAGTTTATGAAAAATAAGTAAGGTGACAGGCAGTGATGATGGAAGCTAATAAGAGGCTGAGAAGAATTACATTGGTTATTGTAATTGTAAAAAGAACGCTGCAGACAGAAATTTAGAGTGCTAACGTTGTTAAATAATTAAAAGAATCCCCTAAATGAAATTTTAAACTTTGAATCTTCTATTTATAGCCTTTCTAAAGTAGTTATCTCTAAAAGAATGGTTATAAAACAAGTGACGGGAGGAATATAGGTTAATTCACATGAACATGTTATAAATTATGGGTAATAAGAGTGAACGGAATCATGTTCATATTACTTGTAGTGTGTAATGAGAGAAAAGTTATGAAGATAATGGATATAATTGTAGTTTCATGAAAATTATACTCATATAACTCATTTTTGCAAAAAGAGTGCTCTACTTGCGAACTTAATTGAAAGTGCATAGTTTGATTAATGAGGAAAGGAAGAGAAAAAGAACACTTGTACTCCGGATAAGGGTTAAGAAGTAGAATTCTTAACAGTATCTGTATCTGAGCTCAAGTCATATTCTCCAAAACATCTCGAACAGTGGAGCAAGCCTAAAAATCTTACTAGCCAGTTTTGCTTAATTCCGCAACTTTCTCAACATGCAGTGATTCTGTAAGGAATAATTGGACACTACTATTGCCAGAAGCATTAATAACCAAAAACGAGTATATGAAGCTTGTATATGTCCTATGTTTTTAACCTTCCACATTCATTTGACCACGAACTCTAGATTCTAGAAGATTATTTCTTCCTAGCTATTGAATGCGGCTGAACCTTCTGTATGCGGATTTTCCTTGTCTGACTTGTAAGTATTTTAGGGATGACGATGGACACCATGAACATGAATCTTATTATGGAGATCGTGATACAGACGCACTGGTTAAGGTACACCTAAAATTTGATTTAAAATGGCTATTTCCAATTACTGATCGGTTTCAGAAACCATATCAGATGAAGGTGCATGCATGACCCATTGCAATCGTCGTTTCTTCCAGGCAATGGAAGAACTGGTCTCACCTACTCCATTGGCGAACCAGAAGCTGGCTTTAGAGAAGAATAGAGCAGCACCATTGACAGGAGGATGCAGAATTGAAGGATACGTGCGTGTGAAAAAGGTGATAATTACAATCCCAGATTAGATTCTGAAAATTGGACTTATTTTACGTATTATCTGTCTGTCCAATCATTTATTTATTCCTTAAAAACTGAAAGCACTTGGTGTTGCAATATGCAGGTTCCTGGCAACCTTATCATTTCGTCTCGTTCAGGAGCCCATTCTTTTGACTCTTCTCACATGAACATGTCTCATGTCATTGGCCATCTTTCCTTTGGTAAAATAATTTCACCCCAAGTACTAAGTGATGTGAAGCGACTAATACCGTATCTCGGTAGAAGCCACGACAAGTTGAACGGTCGATCATTCATTAATCACCTGGATTTAGACGCAAATGTTACAGTAAGTTCATTCTTTCATATGATACTTTCTGTTTCAATTGCGCGTTTTCCATTTTAAGTGCCAATGTGTCGACCGTGAATCTTCTTTTATCTACCTTTTTCCACAAAGCAATCAATTGGTGGAGTAAGATACTAAGTACATATTTAAACCACAATAACAATATTGTATTCTAAGAACTCGTTAGGAATCTATAATCTATAGCGTGACTCTTCAGCAGAAATTATGGCAATTGCGATTAGGAAAACTAGACTAATCAATTGGGTAAATCGAACTAATTTATATTAATTCAAATTAAGTTTCATTTTTTTCGAATCATTTCATTTTGTTTAGCATCATATTTGGATCATTTTAGGTTTAAGTTATTTTCAGATTTAAATATTTTCGAGTTTTAAGTAATTTTGAATTTAGTTTTAGTCATTAGGAAAACTAGACTAATCAATTGGGCAAATCGAGCCAATTTATATTAATCAAACTTGAGTTTTAATTTTTCCAGATCATTTTATTTTGGTTAGTCTCATTTTGGATCATTTCAAATTTGATTGAATTTTATATTCAAATCTTTGAGTTCAAGTCGTTTTGAATTTAAAATTTTTTTTAATTTTTAGATTCAAGTCAATTAGGTTTGATGCTTGAGTTTTTCAAATTTAGTCATTATAAGTCAAATATTTCAGGTTCTAGTCCCCTATTCTAATTTAGGTTATTTGTTCACGTCTTTAAGGTTCAAAGCACTTTAGATTCAAGTTGTGTTATATTTGGATCAAATTAAGGTTTGAGACAATTTGAGTTCAGGTTAATTCAAGTTTAGATTAGACAAATTTAAATTGTTGACTTTTTTATAATTAAATTGGATTGAATCAAATTTGTATTTTGATTGATTTGATTAAATTTTCGAATTAAATTAAAAACTTAAATGGGCAGGTTTGAGAAAAACCTTGTAATGGTGTAAAATCTGAAAGATAAGCCACAGGAACTAGAAGAAAACTCTTTAAACTTACAAGCTTCCCCATTCTTAATTACTTTTTTCAGATTGAACATTACCTTCAAGCAGTGAAAACAGAGGTGGTTACAGTAAAATCTTCTCATGAAAGTTCGTTAATCGAGCAATACGAGTAGACAGCACACAGCAGTCTGGCACAAAGCGTAAACATGCCTGTTGCCAAATTTCATTTCGAGTTATCTCCAATGCAGGTAATTATTCTTCAAAACAGCTTAATTACATTTAAGCAGGTTTTTACCTTCAATCCTTCTGGTTTTTTCTTTAGTTGGACAATTTTCTTTTGATAGAATGATAAATTTAATCGTTAATGTTTATATTTTTTTGTCGTTTTGGTTCTTATTCTCTTTTTGAGTTAAATTTGATCCTTAATATTTTAGAAACTAGTCAAATTGTATTTTTTTAATGAAGACTAAAATATTAATTTTTAATGTTATTGGCTTGACAACTCGTATAACAGTTTAAGTGCATGTTACATCAACAAATAATTCAAAATTTATAAAAATCAAAATTAAAATACATAAAATGTTTATACAAATTAAAAAAAAATTAGTATGAAGTACTCGTGGACTATCACGTAAGTTGCTGTATTTAAAAATTTAACATTTTAGTTAGTATTCTTGTTAAGAAACATCATTTCAACTCTTTTTCAAAAGTTTGATAATTAAATTCGACTCTTTTTAAAAGATTAAAGGTGAAATTTAACTAAAAAAATTAAAACTAAATTAAAAAAAAACACATAAACATTAAAAAGCAAAATTTGACATATTCCTTTCCTTTTTCTTACACAGGTTTTAATAACCGAAAACCCAAAATCATTGTCACACTTTCTCACCAATGTTTGCGCCACAATTGGAGGTGTTTTCACGGTTAGTATCTTACAATCTTTCTTGGATCATTTTCGGAATCTTTTATTTGATTCATCTATTATACTCTAATTTAAAATTTAAATTATCTATTTTATAATATTAATAGTTTATCTAAATAATTAATATCATTAATTAATTCAATTAAAATATAAATTTAGAATTTTTCTTAATAACAATAAATCTTTATTTGTAGGATGATTTAAAAGGGACGATTTTTAGAAAAAAAGAAGCTTGTTTTATTATTTTAATCAAAATAGTAAATGGCAATGTTTTTAGAACCAGATCAGTAGTCGACTAATCAAGTCATTAGTTCTCCGGTCCGACTAAAATATCAACTGTTTTCTTAAAATGCAGTTCAATCGATTCGTACTAGTTCTTAATCCAATCAGTTTAATGTCTTTCTTTGAACTGATACTTCGATTGGTTTTCAGTCTAACCAGCCGTTCCGATCTGATTCAAATATCATTAATTATTGATGTTAATTATTTGAATTAACTAAAGACATTATAAAAATAAAGTACCAAATTATTTGAGCAGAGGACCAAAATAATAATTTAATCTATTATTCTAGATAAATCTCAATTTTGAAGTCTAGCTTGGGTTTTAGCAAACTATAGATATTGAAGTTGAGCATGAACATCAAGCTGGTTTTTTAATAGGTAAACGAGTTTCATCCAGCCTGTTTGAGGGAGGTCGATTTTTATCTGAACTAAGTTTAAGCTTTAAAAATGAAATGAAATGAAATTCAAGTGAAGTTTAAATTTCTAGTGAAATTTGAGTTCAGCTAGACTCAATTACAACCTTAACTCTAATGTTCATAAATCTTCTCCACGGATTGCAGGTTGCTGGGATTTTGGATTCAATCTTAAACAATACAATAAGGCTGATGAAAAAAATGGAGATAGGCAAAAACATTTGACAGGCAAGCAAAAAAAGAGAGACAATTTTGTTATTATGTAAAGATTTGTAACGAGTGATGAGGATGATTTTATGGAAAAACACAGTTGAAATGTAACCATTTTAGCTTCTGCTTGTTTACTGGGAAAATATTGTTGATTCTTACTTTTGTCTTCAAGTTCATTGATTTGCTGGGAAATCAACCCCAACCATAATCCATGTCTTGTTTTTTACTGAGAAAATATTGTTGATTCTTACTTTTTTTTTTCTCTTCTAAGTTCATTGATTTGCTGGGAAATCAACCCGAAGGTACAATTTTCATGCTCGAACAAGTTTTTTTCTCGAAACTGAAAATTCAATTTGATTAATTTTAACTCATATTCAGCATTTCTGAGCAATAATCCGAATTCATATAACTCAAATTCTTGAATCTATAGTAATTAAAGTCCAAATTGTCTTGAAAAGAAAATTGATATGAATGAAACAATTCAAATCCGAAAAAATTTAGATAGTTTAGAATGATATGAATTTAAAATAATCGAAATTTGAAATAATCCGATCTCATAATAACTTAACTTAAAAAGTATGATTCGAACTCAAAATAATTCATATTCTAAATGGTTATAACTCAAAGTGATTCAAATTCAGAATTACTCAAATTCAAAATTGATCTAAATCGAAATAAACAGAAACTTTAAAATTCAAGTTTGAATTGTTTCATATTTGAATCATTTCGAGTTCGAATTATTTTAATTAAAATCATTTAAACATTTTTTTAAATTATTTCAAATTTGAGATATTTCAAATATAAATCACTCTATATAAATATTTTGAATTTGATTAATTATATCATCAATTGAATTAGATTAGATTCAAAATTTATATTAATAATATCCTTTTGGCGGAATTAATTTTGACGGATAAACTTATTGATAGTCTTTTTTTTATGAAAATACGGGCCATCCATAAACTATTACTAAGTAATTAAAAAATCCGTATTTCATGACCAATCAAGCTGGTGTAAATTTTATTAATCTACAAATATTTTTATGAATATCTTCAAATTGTGTGGAAATTAATTCAAAAAGATATTATGAAATTTTAATTTTCTGTTTGTTTCAAAGGAAAATTATATTAATAATGTTGACCTTCAAAACAAAATTGAAAAGACTGCCTTGACTTTTCTTTGTTTTTTTTAGGTACAACTACTTTTTCTCATATGTAAGCTCACCACTTTTACTTGGTCATGAAGAATGGTTATTAACTTGGCTCCAATAAGAAATGGTCAACACCTTTCCACAATATGTATTCATAAGTGGTAAAAATATTTTCTCTATTAAAAAATAGAGTAATTAATTTTTATATATTAATTTAACGAATAAATTAAATTTTTTTGTTAAAAATTTCATTCATTTCTGTTGTTAAAAATTAGTCGTTGTACATTAGTATGATGTACACATGACATGCCACATGTCACTGTTTGATTATTCTATCAGCCGCATTAAATTTTAACAGTACAAATGAATGGTTTTTTTAACAAAAATAATCAATTTACTCTTTGATCTAATATGTAGGGACAAAATATAATTCGATTATTAATATAGAAACCTCTATAATATTTTTTTCCTATTATAAGTGGATTGAGTTTCAAAATACTCATTTACTTGACTAATATTTTTAAGAATATTTACTTGATTTAATACTATATCTTCCATACTAAATTATGTTTAGATATTTTATTTTTAATTATTATATTTAAATATTGTATATTAAAATAATAAATGATAAAAATGTCATTATAATATTTAAGTAAATAATTTCTCAATTTAAAAAAAAATATTTATTGAATTTTTCAATTTAATCCATAACACCAATTCAACAACATATACTATATGATATAGATAAATATTTACTATCATTGAATAATGTATAGAGTGGTAAATAATTTATATATGAATCTTCATCGATTTTAAATTCGATTTCTAGATTTTTTATTTATTTATTTTAAATAGTGATTTTTAATTGTTTAATTTAAATTTGTATATAAAATTATTAAAAAAATAAAATATCAATATAATAAAATTTTCTAATTTTTAAATAATTTTTAACTAAATTAATATTTTTATTTTTATTATTCCATGCACTTTTTTATATTATTTATAGGAAATAAATTATATTAGGATATCATATAAAAAGCATAGCTTTTAGGATTATATTATACACTCATCTATATTTAATATATTCTCCAACTTAATTTAACTTTAATTAAATTACTTAAAATAATTTATTTTTTAAATTATAAACAAATATGTTTCATTCTTTTACAAGTTTTAATCATTTTTTTCATAAGTTAATATTTTTTTATTTTTTGTGCAACCGATTTAAAAAATTAGTAATTTTTGTACAATTTTTTCCATGTCAGACACATAATTTTGGTAATTATTTTATCCTGAACCCCGAATCTTGAACTCGAATCCTAAATCTTAAACCTTAAATCTTGAATATTGAGATTCAGGGTTTGAGTTTGATATTTAACATTCAAGGTTTGGGTTTTGGGTTCAGAATTCAAGGGTTCAAGGTTACGGGTTCGGGTTTAGAATTTAAGGGTTTAAGGGTTCAAGGTTACGAGTTATAAGTTTGGGATTCTAGATTCAAGGTAAAAAAATTACTAAAATTATTTGTCAATAACATGAAAAAACTTGTTGAAATGTTATTAAATACTTGAAAAATGACCATGAATAATATGGTGGGAAGGTTTGATAAAATAATTTCTCCATGAATAAGTGTATAATAATAATTTAATATCTTTAAAATTTAATTTAAAATTTGATGATGTCGCAAAATTTTATTAGTGCTTTAAAAATATTAAGGTTTGAGATCAATGTAAGCTAAAAATTCATATAAAGAAAAATATTTAAACTGCATCGAACTAAAATGTTCTAAATTTTAATAATATTAACTTTAAAAAAATAAAAAATTAGGATAAAAAATATATAATTTTTTAGAGTTTAATTTAATACAATGAAAAAGGTGGTGATTAAAATTTAGACAAAAAGACAGAGAAACAATAGGGAGACTAATAAAAATAAAAGCATAAAACCGCATTTAATGTCTTTATTTTTTAAAGAGATAGATCATAGATGTCAAACAACATGGCTGCCATTACCACCACCACAACCACCGCTACCACCGCCGCAGTCATCACCACCTCCTACCAACTAAACCCATAATTAACTGCAAAAAAGTAAGATTTTTTAAATTATATTTTTCTT
Source organism: Gossypium hirsutum (assembly GCF_007990345.1). Classification (NCBI taxonomy): domain Eukaryota; kingdom Viridiplantae; phylum Streptophyta; class Magnoliopsida; order Malvales; family Malvaceae; genus Gossypium; species Gossypium hirsutum. The sequence continues at coordinate 2,355,027 of NC_053444.1, forward strand.
TAAAGAAAGGGTAAAAAGACCCCAAGAAAAATATAGGATTTTTTGTTGTTGTTGTTGGGTTCTTTAAAGAACTTGACTTGACTGGACTGACCCTTCATTTCCTTTGATTTTATTTTCTGGGTATTTATTTTTATCTTCAAAAGTTCTAGCTTTTGGTGGTATTGCAGCAAAACAAAAAAAGGAAAAAAAAAGAAGAAAAATCCTTTTTTTAGTCCAAAAAAAGAAGTTTTTTTTTTGTTCTTGGTAAATGTGGGGAGGTCCTGCAGAACCTGCTGATTCTTATTATGCAGTCAGACCTGGATGCACTGATGTTCCTAGAACCAGATTTAAGATCAAGGTTTGTTTTTTTTGCTTTATTATTGATTCTAATTTGATTGAATTTTAGCCTTAAATGAATTTATCCAATTCATTTGGATCTGGTCTTGAATTATACATATGAAAAAAATGCTGTTATCAAATGTTTTTCTTTAGGCTATGAACTTGATATAGATTTGTGGTTTTTTCTTATCTTTGATCAATTCATTGTTTATCACTGTTACAATGATTCTTTTTTTGTACTAGTTTTGTTGTACTTGTGTCCGATACATCTTCGAATATAGCCAAAAAAATCGAGAAATTTGAGTATATTCATGTTTGGGGTATACCCATATCCGACCCTCATCTTGAGTCGAAGATCGGTCCACTGTTTCTCTGGTTCGATCCGTACATCCTTTTCATCATATGGATTGTTTGAGCTTAAATGTGTAATAATTAGGGATGAAAATAGAAAATTGAGTTGCATAATAGGCAACAAGTATATTGATTGATATTGGTGTTCATATAGAATTATATGGCTAATTATAGAAGTAAATAAACATTATTATGTATGGTATTGCATTATTTGTTTTTATATATATTTATATTTAAGACACTGGTATACGGTGTTTGCAAGTTCAAATTCGAGTCTTAACATTAGGGCACGTGTTGGGTTGACCACTGATACTCGAGTCTGTGTAAATTAGTTGTCAAGTCAATGCTTTTCGTGTTATCTTTATTGTCTTTGTTAATTTTGTAAATGAAGTCGAGTTCGAGTTTTGCATTAATTGTTAAAAAAAAGAGGTGCTTTTGGTTAGATAAAGATGCTTTTCTCATTTATTTGCTTGTGCAGCCGGGTAAAACTCTAAGTGCAAGAAAATGGCAAGCTGCATTTTCTCTCGATGGGCATTTGGATATTGGAAAAACTCTACATCGAATCCAACGTGGGGTAAGTTAATGTCATGTTCGAATGATTGTTCTTGGTAGTATAGTTTTCGAGTTTCAGAAGTTATTCATTTAAAATAAACATATATTGAGCTGTGTAAGGCTATATTTATTTTTGTTGGCAAACACAGGGGATTCATCCATCAATTAGAGGAGAAGTTTGGGAGTTTCTACTTGCCTGTTACGATCCCGAGAGCACATTTGATGAAAGGGATCAAATAAGGCAACATCGAAGGTAATAAATTGTTCCCGTCTTGTATCAATTCTCTGCTGGGCTTGTTCTAAGTGTTGTTTTCTCGTTTTTATACCTCAGGGTGCAATATGCTAGATGGAAAAACGAATGTCGTGAAATCTTCCCCGTTATTGGAAGTGGCAGATATATTACAGCACCTGTTATTACTGAAGATGGTCAGCCGATTCAAGACCCTTTTGTACTTTCAGAGATAAATCCAGGCAAGTTACAGGCACTGTTACCCCTTTTTATAATTTGCTGAAAGTGAAATAAACCCGGAACTAATACGTGATCGATGATTCAGGTATGAATGGTAATAATACAGAAATGATGAAGGAGCTAACCCCACGTGGTCCTTTGGATAAGAAAGCAATCCAGTGGTTGCTTACGTTACATCAAATAGGTTTGTTTGTTGTTTTTCGACTTTAAATGCATGTCTCACTTTGATTCGTTGCTTTCTTCTCTAAGTCATGACCTGTGTTTCTCCTATTTACGTTTCTGCTAGGTCTTGATGTCATGCGCACCGACAGGACTTTAGTATTCTATGAGAAACAAGAGAATTTGTCGAAACTTTGGGATATTCTCTCTGTTTATGCCTGGATAGATACGGATGTTGGCTATGGACAAGGTGAGTAATTACACGAATATTTCCTTTTTAAAATGATAATTATAGTTTCTATTTGTTGATGGCCTCAATCAATCGAAACTTCTCTTGTAACAAAGGGAATAATAGTTTTTTTTATCTACATTTGTAATCTAATACTAATTCCGAAAGCTAAATTCAATTATAATGCTGAGCAGGAATGAGTGATCTTTGCTCTCCCATGATTATTCTTCTCGAAGATGAAGCTGATGCATTTTGGTGCTTTGAGCGTCTTATGCATAGATTGGTACCTTTCCTTTCTTTTTTGGCCTTGTTTATCTTTTCGGCTCTGTTTATCTTAAAACTCTGGCAATGTGATGGCTTAGTTTTTTCATATGCACTAGGTCTATTTTCGAGTATCCGACTTAAGTTCGAGCTCCTACTTGATTAAATATGTGTTTATGCATATCTCTAGAGTTGAGAATTAAGTTCGTTTCTTTTCTTTTTTATTAAGTGGAATTGTAACCCCTAATATCTTTATGGTCCTTTTGAGATTCACATATGTTGGATGTGACAATTATATCTTTAATTACTGCTTGTGTTCGGGATTGTCTAGTCTGAGAATTTCTACTCAGTTCTACATGCTTTGTATCTGGAATGCTATTTTTCCGTCCTTTGGATTCATTATACTTGCTTGCATAAATCTATATATATATTGATATCCGGAATAAAAAAGCGTATTATAGTATGATTGGTTACATGTTTCGTGATTTATGATACTGTTTCTTCGTTTTCCTTTTCTAGTATTTTCTTTCTGTGAACTTTGTAATGAGTTTCAAATGATATATTTTCCTATTTTCAATCTTAAAGCGAGGAAATTTCAGATGCACTGGGAATTCTGTTGGGGTAGAGAAACAACTTAGTTATTTGGCCGCAGTAACTCAAGTCATTGATCCGAAACTTCATCACCATTTTGGTATGGAATGAAATTTATTTCTTTCATTCTCCGGTGTTAATGCATTGTGCTTTCTTTCTCATTTTGCTTTAAGTATCAATGTTGGACCCATATCCAGAAAGGGGTTTGAGGATATGGTTCTCTAAGGATTCTCCAAATATCTGGAAATCTCGGAAAAGATTGAACATTCCTGTGTCGGACACATACTCGTGTTCGATACTCTCACCTGAGTCCAGTAACATTGTTCTTCGAACATCTTGGTAGGAACTTATTTATTTTGTTTCTTATATCTGTTTTATAGAGACACTGGGTGGAGGTGACTATCTCTTTGCTTTCCGGATGCTAATGGTTTTGTTTCGTCGAGAGTTCTCGTTTTGTGATTCATTGTATTTATGGGAGGTATGTTCAATACTTACTAATGCTAGCACGACGATTGTTATGAAACACTTAATTCTTTATTCTATCGGATGACTGGTTTCCAAGGAATATAGCTAATAGATCGAGACAAAGTACAATCAGTTTGTATTACAGTAAGAAACCTCTGCATTTTTCACAAGAAATCTACTCAAAGTTGCTTTGTATTGCTACCTAAACTTTCTGCAGATGATGTGGGCTCTCGAATATGATCCGGACTTGTTCTCTCTGTATGAAGAACCTGGATCAAATATTACGAAGGCTGTTGGTTCTAACAAAGGGAAACCAAAATCGAGACGTCCTTGTGGGAAGTATGAGAGAGAAAATATGAAAATTAAAAGCTCCGATGCCTCCCTCCCCATTTCTGTTTTCCTTGTTGCAAGTGTCTTAAAAGATAAGAGCTCGAAGCTACTGCATGAAGCTCGGGGCCTCGATGATGTAGTTAAGGTAAGCTTACATGTTTGTAGCTTTTAATCGGATTGATTACTTGGTGAATAACAACCATAACACCACCATTATGGGTAAAAGAACTATGGAGGCACCTGTACTAGGAGTCAGATTGCATTTTTCCCTCTTTACTTATAAAATGGGCAAATTAGTCCCTGTACATTAGATCAAAGAGCAAACTGGTCCTTCTGTTAGAAAGATTTCATCTAATTTTATTGTTAAAAAACTGGCCTTTGTATTTTAGCATAAAGTACACGTGGCACGCTATGTTTAACTATCTGGTTATTCTGTTAGTCAAGCCGGTTTTTAATAGTAGAAATGGATGAAAATTTTAATAGAAGGGCTAGTCTACTCTTTCATCTAATGTATAAATACTAATTTGCCCTTTCTTTGAGTAAAGGGAAAAATGCAATCTAACTCCTAATATAAGGACCTCCATGGTACTTTTACCCACCGTTATGCTTTGCATCTTCCAAAACCATGAAACATTGACAAAAACACGAACATATCAAAATATATATTAACAACATTATTATTTATGTTGTCTTAACGCTTTTGCCTGTTTATTTTTAATCAGATTCTAAATGACATGACTGGTAATTTGGATGCCAAGAAAGCCTGCATTGGGGCAATGAAACTTCATAAGAAATATTTAAAAAAGGTATTGCTTTTATTTTTTGATTCTCCCATCAATTCTTTAGGAGGTTAAATCCCATTATTTGGGATTTGAACTTGGCAACAACTTCCACATTCGAGCTTGTACTTTGTTTTGGTTTAAGTTAGTCACTAAATTTGGTAATTGTTATCACATTGGAGTTTGAACTTTTCCTTGTCCAATTATTATGATATTGGGGCCTAAACTAAGGTTTTCAAGTAAATATCAGGGACTAATTTGAACAAAAAATAGTTCAGGCCCTAATATGAGAGTAGTTGTCAAGTTCATGCCTCAAAAAGTTTCCTTTTAAGTTTTCTATACTCATGTCGGATATATACGTCGAGAATCTAAAATGCATTACATGTCAATGTTATCACTAAACGATCCATTCGTACCTAGCAGTCATTTCTAAGATTAGGATCATATGTTCATGCCTATGTTCAAACATATGTCAGACATGTAGAGAATGAAGAGTCTCGATAATATAACTTAAAGTGCACGTAAACATCAATGTCGTGAAATGGTTCATTTCTAAGATTTTTCTTGTTTCATGTTGTGACCACAGGCAAAGAAGACGTAATATTTGGTAAACCAGATGAAATTTTCCAGAACTCAAGTCAAGAGATAATTATTAGTATTATTTTGGTTTCTTTTCCGTGTTGCACGCAACAGATTCCCGATGAACCCTCGCTCGGGGACTGCCGATTTCTGTATACGAATCCATTTTGTTGTATTTAATATATGTCTTTGTCTGCTCATTAAAACCTCAGTGAAATACAGAAGAAAACAGTTGCTTATGTTTAAATTCTTCATACCCTTTTTCATGAGAAACATCAATGGTGCTTTCATTAAAGCGAAAAATATTGGTTAAAAATTATGGTAATCCTAGGTCCAAAACCACCTTGATGATAATAAATTTTTTTCAAAGCAAAATTATTAACAGAGAATTAACAAAAGGATTATAAATTTTAAGAAAAAAAAAATGAAAGAATCTTTAATAATCCAACTACTAATGCACAACAAGATGAGCTGAAAAGGGGAAAATCAACAATAAAATCCAATACCAATGGTCTCAGCTGCAGTATTTGATGTTGGCTTCATGAAATTTTATCATTGAATTTGAACCCCTTTTCTTCTGGTACTTTAAATGTATCCCCCTTATCGAACAATCCCGGCACAAATGCTTCGATGGATTCCGATTTTCATCAACTGCTAATAGCAGGTGAGAAAAACTAGAAGTTAGATCTCACCAACAACATAATCTAAGGCCACATATATGTTAAGTTTCAGCATATAGGAGAGCATACCTTGTTTTAAAGGAAAACTATTGAGTATCAACTCTCGTCATCGGAACTAGAACTAAAATTTTCCATCCTTCGTTCGGCAATTGCATTAAAAAGCTTCTGATGAGGATCAAGAGAAGTTGGTGCAAGACGAGACTCAGAAGAAGAAGATGATGGATTGGAAGCATGTTTTTTATGTGTTTTAACTGGTTTCCTTGGGGCATTTCTAACTTCTTTGCAAACCTTGTCTAAAATTATCAAAAAGTCGCGTACTATGACGAACAAGCGTAAGCCTTCGTCTTTATGTGCGTTACCGTGAAAATAATCACCAGTGCTCTTTACTAATGCCATTATTCTCTTCTCTTCCTCGAGCAATGACGTGACATCGACTTCTGCATTCTGCACAAAACTCTTTAATGCTTCATGGAAACCACTTTGTTCGTTCGTATTTTTCATCTCCGACTTCAAGAAATCTCGTGCTTTTAGGAGTCCATGGCCAAGTTTGGCAACCGTTCCTGTTAAGGTTTCGGCATCGATAGCTGCTGCTTTCTTGACATTTTCGAGTTCACTACTTAGACGTGAAACCACCTCAAGACCAAGGTTATGGAAGTGCTCTTCCATATCGGGGGAAACATCCTCAAGAAGAGAACTTTTGTTTTCTGTTGCAGCACGGGCAGCTCTTAAACCTTCTGTGCGTATAATTTCTTGGACGACAAAGTGCAATAGCGTGGTCTTACCATCTACTCCTTTGACATCTGATAACTTCAAAAGTGTGTCGAGCTTGAAAGCTTGTGCACCACCACGGAATGTCCCATCATTCATGCGATTTCCGGTTTTAAGAACAGCTTCTAAGAGCTTGAGGAATAAGCGGCTACTTCTGAGTTCCTTGCATGCAATCTGCAGAAATAGCAAAGACACGTTTTCCCGTGAATTATAGGACCTAAATATCAATCGTGATTCAAGCAAGTCATCCAAATTAAAATTAATGACCCACCTCTAATGTTTTAAAAGACTCTCTAGCAAAAGTAACCTCCTCGTAAAGAAAGCACATATAAAGCAGCACTTCCATTCGTTTAAAAGCAAAAGGAATGTCGACCAAAACTTTTAGGAACCGCTCAGCAGGACCGAGTTGAGAAATTTCACCATTGAACATTCTGAGTTTGAGTTCTTCATCCATCGTCGGGGCCATCTTCAATAATGTTTGAAGGAGTTCAACGGGGAGCTCATTTCCTGATTTAAAAACAACAGGTTAGAATATCATGTTTGAAAAATAAAAACATTATTACTACCCTTTTTTATATTCTTCATGTCCGTTCAGCTGCCCTTTCCAACAATGTATGCCACACATATTCTACGCATATGTTTCTCATAAGCACATATTTGAAAGGACAAAAAAGGATGGGAGGATTGGAAATCACCTTCACGAAGTGCATCGCAAACTTCTTCTGTGGTCACATTCAATGCCCGCAAAAGGATAGCTAAATTTTGTGCCTTCTTGGGATCAAGGAGTTGAATGTACTGAGGCACGAATTCCTGTGTAGAAGCATCTTTCTTTTTATCATTTTTGTTCTTGTCAGCAGATGCATACCCGAACAGGGTTTCTATCATCTCCTCATTGAACCTGCAAATATAGTACAAAATGTATCCCACACTGATCCATTGGAGTAGAAAGTAAAAGAAAAAACAAGAGAACTGTTACATACTGGAATGATCCGGATTTAATCTGATTCCAAACCATCGAATGGTCAGGGTTAGCTGCAACTTTATCCCAGAAAAATGGCTTCAGTTTAGCTTTAGGAGCATTGGTATCGTCCACTGAACCAGACCCCTCGACAGAGATAGCATTTGCTGTTCGTTGCGGTCCACTTGGTGGTCTAGGCACCTTGGAACCTAAGGGCATTGGTGGAGGTGGCCTAGGAGGACCAATACCGGTACTTGGAGGAGGTGGTGGGCGGGGACCAGGTTTAGCACCTGGAGGCATAGGTGGTGGAGGAGGTCGGGGGGCCATAGTGGCAGAAGCAGGTTTCATAGAGGGTGGTGGTGCGGGAGGTGGTGCAGGAGGACTGGCTCTAATTGGGGCAGGAGGTGGTGGTGGTGGAGGAGAACTAGCTCTAATCGGGGCAGGAGGTTCTGGAGGAAGAGTAGACTTCAAAGGAGGTAATCCAGGTTGGGAAGCGCCGACCCTTCCTGGAGGCAATGGTAGCGGTGGAATAGTATCAAAAGATTCAACTGAGGCTTTATTGGCAGCACCGACAGCTCCGAACGATGACTTCCCACCATCAAAGGAGATTTGTTGAGCATTAGATTCAACATAAACATTCCCGTAACTCGAGGTCTTTTTATGTAGGCTTGATTCATTTCCTAATGATTGATGATGTCCTAGCTTCTCTTCTTTATTAGTTCCAAAAGCATATGCATGAGAAGAACCTGGGAAAACAAAATTTGTTTCAATCAAAAACTTTTCAAAAGCTTCTAGAAAACAACAGTGCATAGGGAAAGAACATACCACCGGAGAAATCATTTAAGCTTAAACTGAGAAGGGGCCTCTCATCATTTTGTTTAGATGCTGAACCTCTACGACAGCATAAAATGAAGAATAACACCGCAACAACCGATGTTACTACTGCAGTCACAACACAAGCAATAATAATTGTTCTACTATTATCATTCCCCTTGTGTCTCGGATCGACGTTGGTTGGACTTGTACTTTCCGGAAGATTATTCGTAGAAGGGAGTGGAGAGGGTAAAGATGCCGGACTTTGCAATGAAGCTGGACTCAAACGAGGAAAAAAAGAAGTAGGAGAAGGAGCCGGAGCTATAGACGGGCCTAAGTTTGGGGAAGGGGCTATTGCAATGCTCTGAGTAGCTAAAGTCCTTCTAGGAACATCATGCCAATGAAACAGTGAATCAATATATCGAATGTACCAAGTCTTAAGGCCACAATCTTCTCCGGACACTTGGAATAAAAGATTATTCTTTCTTATGCAGTCAGAAATAGCTTGTTTAAGCTCTGGATGGAGAACGCTAATTAAGTTCTGACTGTTTTCTTTTGCTAATGAGTAACCTTTTGTAGTAATATCGTTGGTTGTACCGAACGTTTCCCCAAGAAGATATAAGTTCGGATCTCCAAAAGCTTCATTTAAACCATTCAAATCTTGTCTACAACTTATCCACAACAACTCAGCCTGCAAGCAAACAATTGAATACTCATTTTAAAAAAAATTCTAGCAAAGAGAATTTTCACTTATGTTGTTAATAAGCCATGACCAACGAATATTGGGACATGTTTAAGAATAATGCAGAGTGCACCTAATGCATAAGTTCTTTTAAGTAACAATGTACAACAGCCACGCCCAACAAATATCAGGACATGGGTATGAGATAATGACCGTCTTTGATCCTTTAACTACAAACACTAGCACCCAAGTCCAAGTAACATAGGAATGCACTATCCATCCATAAATTCAAGCTACCGATTCATGAAAAAACTCTCTAACTCGAGCAAATATTTCAATTCATTAGCACATAATACTCGCATATAGGTACGGTTTTCATTTTCCCCGCTACTACCCAACATACAAACATCTAATCCGAAAAAAAAAAACTAAACAATAAGGAAATCACTAGAACTACTTTAATACCTGAAACTAATCATTGAAAGATCATTACATGTTAACACAAAGTTTAAAATGCTCGAATTCGATGCTCAAGTATAGTTCCAAGAAATTCCCCCAAGGTTCCATTAAACAAACCATCAACCATTTCTACCCTAACAAAAAAAGATTAAAGCGTAGTTTTCAATAAAAATAAGAACTATTTGTTAATAATAAACAAATGCATAATTACTTTCAGTCCATAAAAACAATATTGGTTCAAGCAAATCAATAAACATTAATGTAAAACACAAAAGCAAAGCAATTAACTTTACCAGATTCTCATCAATCTCTCCAGTTACTGGATCTACTAATTGGTTAAAAAATGCTTCTTCCTCTTCAACCTTACTGTAATCTAAGCTGCAAGTCAATGAAACACATAGCAGAGCTGCCAAAAACCCTAAACAAATTGTTCTTACAACACCATATATCTTCACCATCATCACAAGCACAAAATGGGTTCTTTTTCATTTCATCAATAACCAAAACCCTCACCACAGTCAAACCTTAAACCCTTGAAATCTGCTAGGAAAACAAGCAGATTTTGCTAAAAAAAACTTAATGAAAGATTGAAACTTGGAATCAGAACAAACAAAACCCAGAATTTATCTTCCTTTACAAAGCCAAAAAAATGGATCAAAAATCAAAATTTGGAATAAAAGATATATATATGTTGAATGAAAACTTAAGAGGAAGCTCAAAAGAAGAGAAAAATAAAAAAGAAGACACAATGAATTTCAAAAAAAATTTCTTCTGTAACTTTACCAACCTTTTCAATATTAGTAATTGAAAATACCCCAAGATCTAAACACATGAAAAGGACAAAGATGGCTCCTTTTTATCATGACTGAATCATATACAATCAATGGCAGGCAACTCATTCGAAAGGAAAAAAAGAAATATGCATATAAAACTTATACGGCATGTAAAAAAGTTGACCAGGAAAATTTTTTCTTGCCTTTATTATTACAGTAAGGTGACAAAGTAGAATTTTTTAAAATTATTTTATCAATGTTAGTTTCTTAATTTGAGATTTTTGAAATTAATTTGAAATTTTTTTACTACTTGTTTTAGAAGGATAGATTAGATTTTATTGTTGAAAGAAAAGATTTGATTTTTTTTTCAAAATTAAAACAAACAAGGTTAGTTTATTTTTAACCATAAATATATGAAAATATCTTACTTTTAAGAAAAATCTCACTTTGTTATGATTTGGATTTTGAATACTTTTTTTCAAATAAAATGAAATTAAAATAAGGTTCAAATTATTCATTATCATTTTTTTTCTTACATTTTAAAAGAAGATTCTAAAGACTAAACATCCTTAGAAAAATATGGATTGAATTTTGGATAAAATAGGTTGATTTTTTTTTGTAAAATTTAGGGTAATAGGTCATTTTTTGGAGAGAGGGTGTGAAAACGTGTCTAGGTGAACGATTGAGGTGTTCAAACTTCGGTTAAAACTTAATTAACCGACCGGACCGATCTAATTCGGTTAATCGGTTGGTTAACCAATCTAGTTCAGTTGGAGGTCGATTAAAAGTTTTTTGAAATTTCGGTTAACTTCGAAATCAAGTAATTAACCGAACTTAATAAATAATATTATATATTATATGTATTAGACTATTACTGGTTCAGTCAATCCGATCAAATGTGTATTATAAATTTATTTTTATATGTTTTATACTTGTTTTTAACAAAAAAATAAAACATATAAATTTCAGTTAACCAACCGAACTAACCGAAATATTTTAATTCGGTTAATTTTAAAAAAAAAATTAGTTCGGTTAAGGATTAAAGGATTAAAAAGTTCGGTTAGTTCAATTAATACTAGTTTGGTTCGATTAATCGTTTGAACACTCTTATTGGACAAGTTTTCCTATTGACATGTCAAGGAATATTGACATGTCAAGGAAAACGCACCTAACTAAACATGTTTTCCTATAATTAAAAAGAAAGCACGCCCACCTGAACGCATTTTACACTCTCTTCGAAAACATTTCCCTAAATTAAAAAAAATTACCTAATTGTTCAATTAACTTTTTTCAAAAAATTCAGCTAATTTTTCCTTAAATTTTATTTTATTTTATAATTTCTAGAAAGAAAGTAATGTTTTGAATTTTTCATAAAAGAAAATGTCAAAGTTGACCCTAATTTCTTAGCACCTTCATAAGACAAATGTAAAGCAATTAAGGAAATAAAAAAAAAAACCTTTAAAAAGCTACGCGTTTGTTTTAATATATTTAAATTTAAATTTAAAAAAATATTATTTTCACCATTAAGTAATTTCTTTTTATTTTCCTATTTTGGACGCGTTAAGCCTTTGTGGGCCTCACCATTTATAAAGGTGGGCTGTCTTTGAAAGCTGTTTCTCGATTTATAAATAACATTATATTTATTTTATACAAATTAATTTTAATTAATTCTTTTATTATATTAATATTAATTTAAATGGAGCTGATCGAGTATTAATTCAATTGATACATCTGTTGTTAGAATTTTATGGAAGTTGAGGGTTTGAGTCTCGAAATGTTCCTTTCTTTAATTAGTTCGGATAGTAATTTAATGATAAATAGGAGTGCTCAAACGGTTGGTTTAGTTATTTATCGAACCGAATTACTATTAATTAAATTACCCAAAACGTAAAAATCTTTAACCGTTAATCGAACTGAAATTCTTTTTAAATACATTGACCGAATCGAAATATTTCGGTTAATTCAATCGAGTAACCGAATTAATCGAAGTTTATATGTTTTTATTTTTTGATTAAAATAAATATAAAACATATAAAAAATACATTGCTAATGTTCATTTTCTTTTAACAGTTCAAAAAATATATTGTATATAATATATTTTATTTATTTCGATTAATATAAAAATAATGGTTCAAAAAATTCATTTCTAATATAAAAAGATATTATATAAATATATATTATTTATTTAAGTTAATTTAGTTAATTACTCGATTTCGAACTAAATTAACAGATAACTGAAATTTTAAAAAATCATTAACCGACCCTTAGGTAAAATTGTACTTTAGCTACCCTTAAAATTGATAAAATTTTAATTTAATTTTTTAAAAAGTATAAAGATATAAATTATTCAAGTGGTGAAATTTTATTTTTACTATTGTAAAAATTAAAATTTAATTTCAATCTGCCTTTGCGCCTCAGCATAGCTCCCCAACCGGCAACCACCTAATAATGACTACTTTACCCAAATAGCCCAAAAAATATTTTATTTACAAAAATAACCCAGGTTTAAAAACAATAACGAAAATAACCTGAAATGAACAGTAAAATCGGGTTGTGGCCTGTCAATGGCCGGAACCAACTCATATTTTGGACCCATGATTGCCTAATAATTGTGTCAGACTAAAAAAAAATTAATTTTTTTGGTTCTGGCCTGTCAATGGGCGGAACCAGTGAATTTTTTTTAAGATTGTATAATACTGATATATGAAGAAGAAATTTTTTTTTAAAAATTTGGGTGCTGGCCTATCAATGGCCGGCACCACCTTTTAAAAAAAAATTTACTTTTTTCGTGTCAGATAAGCTATTAGTATACGAAAAAAGTAAAAAAAAATTTTTTGGTGGTGGCCTGGCAATGGCCGGCACCACCTTTTTAAAATTTTTTATTACTTTTTTCGTGTCAGATAAGCTATCAGTATACGAAAAAAGTTAAATTTTTTTAAAAGGTGGTGCCGGCCATTGCCAGGCTACCACCAAATTTTTTTTTTTACTTTTTTCGTATACTGATATTTTATCTGACACGAAAAAAGTAATTTTTTTTAAAAAGGTGGTGCCCGCTAGAGGTGTCCATAGGCCGGGTTCGAGCCGGGCCCAAAAAATTTCAGCCCGCTTCCTAGGCCCGAGCCCGGCCTGGCCCGAAATATGGGCTGAGATTTTGCCCAGGCCCGGCCCGGGGAAAAAATATGGAACCCGAGCTCGGCCCGGCCAGGCCTATTTTTAATTAAAATTAAAATTATATTTTTTATTAAAATTAAAATTATATTTTTTATTAAAATTAAAACTAATTGTTATTAAAATTAATTGTTATTAAAATTGTATCAAATTATATTTTTTTTGTACTAGTCAACATTTTGTTAGTAAAATTATGAATTGTTAATTGTATTAATTGTTACTAAAATTATCAAATTATATCAAATTATTAATTATTAATTGTTATTAACATTTTGTTAGTAAAATTATTAATTGTTAATTGTATTAATTGTTGTAACAAAATCTAACATTTTGTAACTTAAAATAAAACTAAAACTAGCATATTTTAAAAATAAAAAATATATATTTAATATATTTTCGGGCCGGGTTGGGCCCGGGCCAAAAAAATTTTGCCCAAGGCCCGGCCCGTTTTCTAAACGGGCCTCATTTTTTGCCCAAGCCCATATTTCGGGTCTATATTTTTACCCAAACCCTCCCAAATTTTGGGCTGGCCTTCGGGCTAGGCCAGGCCTCCCGGCCCATGGACAGGTCTAGTGCCGGCCATTGCCAGGCCACCACCAAATTTTTTTTTTACTTTTTTGTATACTAATATCTTATTTGACACGAAAAAAGTACAAAAAATTTTCTTTTTTTAAAAAGGTGGTGCCGGCCATTGCCAGGCCACCACTAATTTTTTTTTATTACTTTTTCTCTTACTTTGGTACCGGCCATTGACAGACCAAAACTCGAATTTTTTTTGTGTATGTATAGGGGTGCCGGCCATTGATAGACCAGAACCCAAAATTTTCTTTTAATTTTTTTTCTTCGTATATCAGTATTATACAATCTTAAAAAAAATACACTGGTTCCGCCCATTAACAGGCCAGAACCAAAAAATTTAAATTTTTTTTGTCTGACACAATTATTAGGCAATCATGGGTTCAAAATACAAGTTGGTTCCGGCCATTGACAGGCCACAACCCGATTTTACTGTTTATTTCAGGTTATTTTCGTTATTGTTTTTAAACTTGGGTTATTTTTATAAATAAAATATTTTTTTGGGCTATTTGGGTAAAATAGCCCTTAATAACTTAGGAAAGAAGAAATGGTGAACAGTAAGAGAGTATTTTTGTTTCTTCGACCTGTGTCTAACGACAAGCCAACCATAAGAAAAAGGAAGCAGGGCAGGGATGGAGTGTTAACAAGGTAATAAGACATGTCACTGAACAAGTACAAGTCAAGCATGGATTTAAGATAGATGCCCAAATAGAAAACAAGCTGCAGATCATATCATCACATCATAGTCTCCTTGCTCCCCTTTGTAGTGTACTTTGGGAAATCCATGACTGCCACCAAGAGCACTGTTCACAACAAGATCAACAATGTCAGATATGATCACGACTTAGAAAAGTTCCAAAGAACAACTAGAAACGACATAAAGCCACCTACTTGTAAACTTGCCATTCATACGGAGGACCATCATTACATCCTTTGCTGTTTCTATGCTCAAATTTCAGAGCAACCCAAAAGATGGCAAAAATAGTAACAGAACTGATATTATTATAAATAACTATGATCATATGAGACTTCCTATAGGCTTGAGACAGTAAAAGATGGTTTACCTCCATGGCAACAGAACCGGTTCCACGTTCATTTTCACCATTAACACATCGTCCAACAAACACCTGACCAAATCCACCTTTTGCTTAGTTTTCTCTCTACCATGAACCTTGCAATCCAATTATCCTAACTGACTAAAAAAATGAAATTATAATACTAGGACGCAGAGATTACTGGAGAGAGTGTATTAGGAGAAGGTAGGGAAAATAGGTGGACATTTCTCTCATTCCCTCAAAATTCAACCCTTCCACAGGTGCAATCACATCATTTACATGTTTACTCAATCCTTTTCCATCCTCCCATTTTCCATCTGTTATACCAAAATGAATGATAATAAAACCAATTTCAGTGCCCTTTCCTTTCCCTCATTTCCCTTCCTTTCTAACCAATAGTGTCGGGTAGACAACAAGGCTTGAAGTAATTGGCTCTCAACACACACACACACACACACTCACTCACACAGAGGCATAGACAACTATCAATAAGAGTTAAAAGTCAAAAAACTGCTAAATAGAAAATATAGTGGCTTGGAACCATAACTGTTGACACCAATTTTTGGATGAAAACGGGGTCGACTTAGGTTTTGAAAAATGAAAACAAAAACGGGAGCCGCCACCAATCTTTTTAATAAGGTGTGATCGGATCACCTTAAAAAGTGGTTGTTTTTAATAAACGATTTGATTTTATTAAACAACGGTTTTGGTCCACAAAATTCAGAAAAACAGGTTTGAGAGTCGGTTACGCGCGAGGAAAGATTAGCACCCTCGATACGCCCAATATTGGTACCTAGTTGATTACTTAATGTCTTAGTGTTGAAAAACTGAAAACTTTAAAGAAATTTAAAAATACGATCCTTGTATTAAAATGTTAAAAATTTTGAGAAAAGGGACACGTTCCACGTTACTCGAGAAAAAACATCATATCCAATAAGTTAGGAAACAATATCTCGAATTCCCGATATGCGAATGAATGTCAAAATTTACTTATTTAAAAGATATTTAATTATCTCGGGTTTAGAAAAGGGAACATGCCCAGTAAGTTAGGACACGATCTTTTCTTAATTCCCGAGATTGTTTCAAACTTGAGTTTGAAAAGATTCGTGTATTTAAATTTATTATGAAAATCGAAACCCAGTAAGTTAGGGTACGACCTTCTCGAATCTAAATACAAGATTTTGCTTATTCAAAAATCATAATTTATGCATCGAATAAAATTAATCTAACACGAAATAAAACACAATGTCAATATCGAACAAAACAAAAATGAATACGATGATGTAACATAAATAATATGAGTAATAGCAATGAAAATAAATTAGATAAAAGGATAAACCAATAACATACAAAATAACAATGCATATAAGGAAATAAAATTAAAATATTCATTCAAAATAATAATGAAAATATAAATAAAGAAATAAATAAAGAAATGAATAAGGCTATAAAAATATAAAAGATATATATATGTGTATATAAATTATAAAGTATGAAAACATAAGTACATATATATAAATGAAAGTACGTATGTGTATATATATTTCGTAAAGATAAAAAGAGATACAAATATACATATTATAAAGTAAAACAATGTAAGTATGTTCATATGGAAAAATATATATATGCATGTGAATTATGATAAAATAAAAAAGAAAAAAATATAAAAGTATACATATTTTAATACGTAATATATATATATGCAAGTATGTATATACATATTCGTGAAAATTTTAAAAATGTATATAGATATATATATAAGTTATAAAATATAAAAATATATAAGTATGCGTATACATATGTATTCATAAAAATTAAAAACCATATGTACGTATATATATTAAAAAATCGTATGTATGTATATATATATAGGAAAATAATAAAAAGGCATATAGATATATATAGACATATATATATAAATTATAAAATATAAAAATGCGTTTGTATGTATATATAAATAGATTATAAAAATGTATGTACAAGTAGAAAGCATATATATAGATATATATACATATATAGAATAAAAAAAATACAAAAAATACAAAAAACAAAGCTAATCAATATATTAACCCAATAGTAACGAATAAATAAATAGGCAAATAAAACTAATAATGATAATAAATAATAATAATAATAATAAAACTAATTTAATAATAATAGAAATAACAATGACAGGACTAAATTGCAAATAAAACAAAATCTCAGGGGATAAATCAGAATCAAATAAGGCAAAGGACCGAATTACAGTACGCTAATGAAACAGAGGGACTGAAATAGTAAATATCCCGTACTCCAAAACGCATCACTTTGCGTAGGACTAAAATGAAACAGGATTAAAGTTATGCGACAAAATTGAAAGATAAAAAAAATCGATTGCAAACAAATAAAAATGGAGAAGGACTAAAAGGGTAAATAACCCAAAAGTTGAAAACGCGCGGATCCTCCCTGGAGCGGGTCGGGTTGCGCGCGGGTCTCCCTTGCCGAAACGGAGCCGTTTTGAAATGATTATTTAAACCCAATTTTTTTTCTAGCTTCATTTTCTGCTTTTTTCTCAAAAAAAAAAAACTGAAACCTCTCTTCCTCACTCCCTCAAGGCTTTCGGCCTTGGATTCAGGCCTCCGCCGCGCCACCTCCACGGCCAGTGGCCGGAGTTGCGTGAAATGGGCTTTTCAGCCCTCCCCTTTCGGTTTCCTCGAAGGCTTGGCCTTCTCCACCGCGAGATCGAGAAGAGAAAAAAAGAAGAGGCCCCTCTCCACGTTCGACTCCGACGACGGTGAAGATGGGCACCGACGCCGGCCTTTGAAACGAACAGGTACCTTTTTCCTTTGTTTAGTTTCTTTCTTTTTTAAAAAAGGTATAACAGACAACAAAAAAAAAAATTAAAAGTGAAGAAAAAAGGGTGCGCAAGAACAGAAAAAGAACTGGAATCAACCTTTTCAATTTTTTCTTCTTTTTATTAAGTTGTTTTTTTTACAAAAATCGGAAGAGGAAGCCTACAAAGATGATATTCGGCCTCTTTATAGCCGATTTTGCTTCTATCTTTTTCTGCTATTGCTGCTTGCGTGTTTGCTTCTTTGTTGCAGGGACTGATGGTGGAATTGGTGGCGGCAGATGGGACAAGACGAACGGTGGTGGCAGAACAGTTGGTGGCTAGGGTAGGTTAGGTTTCTGTCACTAGTTTAGGTTATGGGCTAGGTTTATTTTGGGCTGAATTGGGTTTGATTGTTAATTGATTTGGGTTGTAGTGTTTGGGTTTTGTAATTGGGCTAAATGGAGTATTTTTATTTTTGTATGGTTTGGTTCATTTGTTGCGGGCCTGGGCAAATTTGGGCTTCTACAATAACAAGAACAACTATCAACAAGCAAGTACCAAAGAAACAAGATACAAAAATAATGGACAAGCCAAAACCACAAGCATATAACCATACCCTCTCTGGAAAAGGTGCAGTATTTCCTTCCTCTTCCTGTCCAACAGCCCTGTTAGCACTCAACCCACCGCAATCGTCCCCCATCCCACCTTCCTTCCCTTTAAATCAAAACTAAAATACTAAATTAAATATTAAAATCAAACTCAAATATCAAATAATATGCTGAAACCCTCTAGGTTGAAAATATTGAGTTTGTGATGAAGCCCCTTCGAAAGATTGCTTTGGAGCAGACTGAACCATATTTGCACTCATAATCTCTGGTAATGCTACTGTTTGTTGACGAGCCTCTACATCAAGAAGCATACTAGATACCATATCAACATGCAAGGGAAAGTTGTGATATCTAGGCATGTGATTTTTGACGAGAACGTGTTTCCTTTTGTTGAGAAGTTGAAGCCAATATCTCACTCTGACTCAGTCTTCTGTTACATCTGCTTGTTTGCCAGTAATTCATCCAGTTCAGTCTTTTTTAGAAGAGCTAGGTGTTAAGTTACAGACTGTTCCTGTGGTCTGGTGCTACATGCACTGTCCAAACATGTGGAGCTACAGCTTCATTTTGTCAGAGAACGAGTTAATGTTGGAAAGCTTCAGGTGAATCATGCTCCTGGTGGAGAGCAAGTTGCAGATATTTTGACAAAATCACTTTCTGAAGGCTTGTTTTGTTATTTTCGAGACAAACTCAAGGTTACTCTGTTAATACTGTGGTTTAATGTTGTGATTTTGAGTTTAATTCTAGAATTCTCTATATTTCTCTTCTTCTCTTAATCATGTTTACTGTTTTCATGCTCTTAATGGCTTGATATGTAGGTGTTCGACAAGATTGATTTGACGCGGGATTAAGCCGAAGAACCCATTCTAAGAGAGATTTAGACGGGTTATACTCACCAACTGACTAAATGACTGTTGAGATAGCACCATCGAAACCGTTGTAAGCAAGGTTGAGTCGTCGGAGTCCATGAAAGTGAAACAGGCTGCTGCTGTTCTCAAGAAGAGGGCCATCGCGGTAGTTGTAGCTGATCAGGTTAAGCCATATAGTGGCTTTGACGCGTAAAACACTTTTCTTAACGCCTTCAAAAATACAATAAAGCCCTCGACATTTTAAATAGAATTGTAAAAATTATTAATAAAAAAGTCTGTTATATAGATATCTAATGGGTGATATTTCCACAAAATACCCTTTCATAAAAACGTATCTTTTAATGAGATATCATTTTACATAAAAATTATTTCTCGATTTGAACTATCAATTTGTGGATATATTCCAGAGTTTTAATAATGTTGTCGATGTTCGAAGATTGAACCAAAATTCCTAAATTAGGAGTTGAAATCCACCACACATAATTTTCATTTATAGTTCCCTCAATGGTTGTTTTACCACTAATATAGTCATGTGCATCTTGTTCGTAATAAACATTTAGAAGAGAGATTCCACCCCTACTTGTTGAAGCGACATGACTTTTTATGTTTATATAGGTAGAGTTTCTTTAATGTTTTCATTTTTTTTAGACATTTAAACAATAAATAGCTCCATTAAGAGTATTTAAATTCATCCTCTATATACAATGGACCGTGCTAGTTTTAACTAAACTATTTTTAAAATTAGTTTTGCTCGTACATTACAAACACATAATGATAACTTGTTTTTACCTATTGAACTTTAAAGTTAGAGGTTTTACTAATTAAAGGTTGGGTTCCCGGTGTCTAATGATACAATTGAAACTAATCCTAATTGTAGTACTATTATATAAAGAAAATTATTTTCTCCCATTCATTATCATAAATTAGCGATTAAATCACTAATATATAATCAATTCATAAGCTAACATGTCCAAATGTCTATTTTACAATATGTTTTTTTGAATATTGTTTCCTTTTTCTAGGAAATAATCGGCATCGGTTATGGTCACAACTCATTCTCATTAATATAATTTTATTTATTCAATTTCAATAACATTAATCCAACTTGAAGTTGGATAAATGAATAAAGAGGACAATTACATTAATTTTTTTTAAGATTAAGAACCAACTTAATGAATTTTTCTTTAACAAGATAGCTAAACTTATTAACTTGTATAATTTCATCGTGAAATTATACCGTGGTGGTATATATAATATTTTTTGAATTTGTTCTTAAGAAACCAAAACATCCACCATGTGCAAAATGTACATTCTTTTACTAAAGAATGTTTAAATCAACATTCAAGATATCTTATATCAATATTCTCTTTCGTGCATCTTTTCACTATTTGATGGATTCTTAAAATTATTTCCACATGACTAGGAGGCTTCTATCTATTCACCTTTAATGAAATATTGCTAGCATAACAACCGTTTGATATCTTGAAATTTTACTTTTTTTTACAAAGGTTTAGAATTTTTGGTCAACTCAATACGAGAGTGTATAAATTTAACAATATATCAAATATAATAACCGTGCGAAAGAAAGGATAATATTAATTGGAACAAACATAACGACACAATACCCACAAATACAAATATAAAAATTATGATGAACACGAAGACACTCATATCATTTGCTAAATTCACAACACCCCACTTATTTATTCAAATCATTCCCAAGGAACTGAAATGCTGAATCTTTCCATCCAATTCAATCTTGAATTCCAATGCCACTATCACAAATTACAAAAAGAAAAAAAAATGTTTTAACTTAAATATTAGATTAAGAAAGATGAAACTTATGAAATAGTTGTTAGAAAAGAAACTCACCTAAGCAAGATGTTGGATGCAGAGCTAGTTTCTTCTTACTTTGTTTCTTTGTACCCACTTCGTGAAATTGTATTGCCAGTCTCTCTCCACCTTTCTAACAAACCACCATGGTCTTCCAGTTGTGAATACAATGTAACCCAAGCTCAGTCCCATCACTACTCCACTTCCATACCCCATCATTACAACTTGCCAAAAGAAGGGTATCTTAGAACCTCCATGTTCCACCACCAATGGTGAAGGCGGGTCAGGCCCCTGAAAGTTGACGCATTGCTTGGATAATGGTAATCCACACAATCCCAAGTTACCGCTATAGGAATCATTATCAAATGTATCGAATTGATTCCCATGAGGAATTGGTCCAACAAGATTGTTGTTTGAAAGATTCAATACTTCAAGAAATGTCAGATTCGTCATTTGAGGAGGAATCCCGCCACTGAACTTGTTTGATGAAAGATCCAATGATTCAAGTGCTACCAAATTTCCCAAAGATGTCGGGATAGGACCAGTGAAGTTGTTGTGAGAGAAATTGAGCATTTGCAAGGAAATAAGTTGCCCAACATCGTCAGGAATTTCTCCGGAGAATTGGTTGTTTGACAAGTCCATAGATATGAAAATGTCACAGGTCTTTGTCAATTCCACCTCCAATCTTTTCGTTGTTACATTCACATGATTTTCATAAATAAAACTGAATTCAAAATATTGAAAAATATATGAATATTCGGAGGTTAACCACTCTCTAGGTTTATCTTTCATTCCTCTCAAATTTCGTAAGAGTTTCGTTGACAATGTGCCCGTGAACTCATTTGCAGAGAGATCAATTATTCGCAATGCAGAGAAGTTAGATGAAGCTACGGAATGAGGCAGTGATCCATAAAATCTATTAAATCTCAAGATAAGAACTTGCAGACTTGAAAGTGAAGCTAACCAAGGGGGAAATCTATCCGTTAACTTGTTGTTCCCTAAATTTAAAAGTTCCAATGAAGTAGAATTAGCCAAAGATGATGGTACTAATCCTTCCAATTGATTGTCATTGAGTAAAAGACGCCTCAAACCAATATTCGCAAAAGAATTAGGGATCTTGCCACTGAAGTTGTTCATTTGCAAATCTAAGGTACCGCATAAATTTTCAAGACAATCAGGAATAGTTCCACTCAAGCTGTTTCCGGACAAGTCCAGAAGAACAAGTGAACTCCAATTACAAATAGAAGAAGGGACGTTTCCTGTCAATTTATTCTCTGAAATGATGAACGCTTGCAACTCCTTTAAAATTGGAGTTTGAGGATTCAAGCAAGTTGAGAGAATTGGTCCTTGAAGCAAGTTGGAATGTAGGTTGAGATATTCCATATTGTTTCCCGGAAATTGCTCCAAAGCAGTCAAAAAGTTCTGAGAAAGATCCAACCATTTCAATCTTTCCCACCCTTCAGCTTCCCATTTGGAAATTCCACCAGAAATCATGTTATTGGAAAGATCTAATGCTTTCAAGTTCGATGTTCGAAAGAAATTCGGGAACTGCCTTACGCTACAACCAGAGAAGTTCACAGTTCTAAGCTGGGGGAAAGAATAATTCACATCATTGCCGCTTGTGCTTAATGATAATAAACTATTACTTGAAACATAAAGAAGCATAAGACTCGTGAGTTTTGAAAGCATATCTGGCTTGATCACACCACTCAAGTTGTTAGATGACAAATCAAGTGAAGTAAGGTTCACAAGATCAAACAGCCAAGATGGTACTCCACCACTTATAGAGTTATCATCTAACCGAAGTTCCTCTAAAAATTGAAGCTCACTAACATGATTTGGAAGGGGACCTTCCAAGTGATTATTTGACAAATCCAGACTGGTAATTCTTGTGAGGTTGAAGATAGTTATTGGAAGTGGACCACTCAAATTGCATGAAGAAAAGCTCAAATAAGTTAATTTTCTAAGGTTTCCAAAAACAGCTGGAATCTGTCCTTCAAGCGAATTTCCTGATAAATCAACTGAAATGATTTGAGTGAGATTTCCAAATGATGCTGGAATTGACCCCCTAAAACCACAATCGGAAAGGTCCAACAACTCAAGGCCACTACTCCAGTTTGTGTTAGGGAGATAACCTGTGAGTTTTTCATTTTCACTTAAACCTAAAGCTTTGAGGTTTGGAAGCTGAAAAACTTGAGTTGGGAGTTCCCCATGTAAGTTACACGCACTGAGACTCAAATGTCCAAGTGATGAAGACAAGTTTAGAAAGGAAGTGAGTGCAACATCAGACATATCTACATCATCAAGTGCAAGGTTTCTTAATTTGGTCAAGTTTCTTGCAAGCATGTCAAAACCTTGGCCATCAAATCTTGATTCGTAACCGTAAAAGGAAAGGTCAAGTGAAACCAAACTTGATAGGAGACTGATTTGATGCGGGATCAAGCCATAGAAGCCATTATAAGAGAGATTAAGATGGGTTAAACTCACCAACTGGCTAAATAACTTTGATGAGATGGTGCCAGTGAAAACGTTATAAGCAAGGTTGAGTCGTTGGAGTCCATGAAAGCGAAACAAGCAGCTAGTGTTCTCAAGAAGAGAGCCTCCGAGGTTGTTGGAGCTCAAGTCAAGCCATTGGAGGTTGTGAAGTTGAAAAAGGCTGTTGTTTGCGAAGAGAGAACCATCAAGGCAACTGTGACTAAGATCGATGCCGATTACATGACCAGTCACGTTGTCGCATTCCACTCCCTCCCATGAACAACAATCGATGCTTTTGTTCCATGACTCTACGTCTATCTTGGGATAAGGATCTCTAAAACAATCAACAGAAATGGTGGTTTTAAAATGGAGCAAAGCATCTCTTTGATGTGGGAGACATAAATGAGAGGATGGAGGAGCAACAGAGGAAGACAAACTCCATGAAAGTTGCAAGATCACCAAAACCAGGCAAAGGATTCCCATATTTTTTTTTCTCCAAAAAACAAACAAGTACAAAGTTAAGAAACAAAGGGATGTCTATCATAACAACACCAAGTCGTTTTATAGAATTAGACAATTTATCATATTTTAAAATACTTTTATAGTTAAAGTCAATTATTTTGAAGTTAAGACCACAAAAGTCATAGTTATACCACAAAAGTCATAGTTATACCACAAAAGTGTATCCCATTTTAGAAGTTAAGACTTAATATTTACTTGATTTCCCATTTCATTGTCTACTTTTCATTTTGTACCCCAAAAAAAGTCACTTATTTCACTCTTAATCTAATTTTATTTTTCTGCTCTGATTTTTTTTTTTCGTCCAACAAACACCTGACCAAATCCACCTTTACCTAGCTTTCTCTCAACCATGAACCTTGCAATCCAATTATCCTAACTGACTAAAAAAATGATATTATAATGCTAGGACACAGAGATTACTGGAAAGAGCGTATTAGGAGAAGGCAGAGAAAGTAGGTGGACATTTCTCTCATTCCCTCAAAATTCAACCCTTCCACAGGTGCAATCACATCATTTACATGTTTACTCAATCCTTTTCCATCCTCCCATTTTCCATCTGTTGTGCCAAAATGAATGATAATAAAACCAATTTCAGTGCCCTTTCCTTTCCCTCATTTTCCTTCCTTTCTAACAAATAGTGTCGGGTAGACAACAAGGCTCGAAGTAACTGGCTCTCAACACTTAACACACACACACAGGCACAGACAACTATCAATAAGAGTTAAAAGGCAAAAAACTGCTAAATAAAAAATATAGTGGCTTGCAACCATAACAAGAAAAACTATCAACAAGCAAGTACCAAAGAAACAAAATACATAAATAGAACCATACCCTATCTGGAAAAGGTGCAATTTAATTTTCAATTTAATTTCGGTCCTCCTAAAAAATTTTCTGTCTTCACCCCTAAATATGATTTTAAATTTATTTTATAGTTTGAGTATTATTGCTTTCCAAGGTGTTTTGTAGAGTATTTTTTTTTCTTATATATATGCCACCGACTTATAAAATAAGTCAAGAGAATTGGCCCTTAAAGCAAGTTGGAACAAATGTTGAGCATTTCCTAACTCTTTCCTGGAAATTGCTCCAAAATGGTAAAAAAAAAGAAGTTATGTTGCTGGAAAATTATGAATGTTGAATAAAAGATTATGGCATTTCAACTATGAATTTACATATGATACACGTAATAATTATCTTTTACAAGAAATTGGGTTATTCATTGTATATTTATTCAAAATTAATTTTAAAATATTTTTTATTTATTTGAAAAAATTTTGATGATGCCACCGTGGCTTGCTAATGGCCACATCAGCATTGTTATTAAATATTAACAGTCAACATCAGTCAAAGTGACTATTTAATCAGTTTTATTAATTCAAGTACTCAATTGGGTGTAAAAAGTTAGAAAATACCTAATTGATTTTTTTTGAAGTTTGGGGGGCTTATTTTATCAATAAACCTTAATTTAATCACTCAACTAACAAATTATATCTACTTAAATCTCAAGCGGATGCATAAAATAATGAAAAGAAAAAAAAAAGTGCGAACATCAATAATTATTTTGAAGTGAAGACCACAAAAGTGTATCCCATTTTAGAAGTTAGGACTTAATATTTACTTGATTTCCCATTTCATTGTCTATTTTTTCATTTTGTACCCCAAAAAAAAAGTCACTTATTTAACTCTTAATCTAATTTTTTTTTCCTGCTCTGATTTTTTTTAAAAAATTTCCTTGACTAGACTATTTAATTTAGTTAATAATAATTTATTTTTAAAAAAAAATATTTTTATACATTTCTATTTATTTGATATTTAAAAATTTTAGGTCTAATAGTTCTATATTCCCCATACACTTTGGGTTTTTGAAATTTTGCCCATTTACATTTAATTCCATGAATTTAATCCCTTCGATTTAAAAATTAAAGATTGATTGATAATAATGTTAATTTATTTATGATAAATTTGAATATATATATATTTATAAAATATGAATTGGATTTTAATTTTCAAACTAGACTTATAAATACTAAAATGCCACTTATTCAAATATAAAGAATGTTTACTAATAATAGTATTATCAATTGAGTTCTAATTTTCAAATTAAAAAAAAATAGAGGTAATAAATTTTAAATGCCCAAAAGTAAAAGAAAAAGGGAGTAGAATTTTAATATGACTTTACAACTTTATTTTTTTATTACTTAAGCAAGACTCATCATAATTTGTAAGTTGAATGTATATAATTTAATTTTTTTAAGAGTATATATAAATTTTAATATTGTTTGGACTTATTCTGTAATGAGAGTTCCGTTAGGAATTTGTTATTTTTAGTGTATTTTATAAGTAAACAACTGACTCACTTTATTTATAAACTAAGTTTTCAAGGGAAAAATTTAATGGGGAGAGACCTTGATATTTTAAGTGCAAAATTGAAGTCGTTAATTCAGGGTGTGAGGACTTAAATTACTTTTGTACGGTGTTGAAAGATAGTGAATTATCTTTTTGAGAAAGGCCTTGCAAGCATAGGGAAATCGAATTGCGTAAACATAAAAAATAGAAAGTATAATGTCTCTAATGAAAGCATGTGAAATCGAATTTTGATCCGAAGCTAAGAATCGAAAAATATGTTGATCCCGAGTTCAGGGGCTAAATTGAATAAAATACAAAATATATGTGAAATCGAAAAAGGGATTGTTTAAGATCATGTATCTTGTGGCATTATTGTTGTGATCCATTGAATGACTATTATGTGTTATTATGTTATATTGATTGGTATAAATATATATTTGTATAGAACCAGAACGGGATAAAAGTGGAACTAGTAGAAGAAAAGCTAAATTTGCATAATAGGCCATGAGAAACCTACTCGTTTGTATTTTGAAAGGCAAGTTCTTATGGTTATTACTACTCTTCCTTGCTTAATAAGGTTTGATTGTGTTATTTCCATTTTTATCTATTTTTGAACATAATATGAAATGTTGATAAAAATGGACATGCATGGATAATAGATGAGATTGAATTGAATTGGATAATTTTGGTCCTAATATTGTGGCATGTTTATAGGGTCATTGTGTTATGTAAATGGTCATCCTAATTTGAATGCCAAAGTTGTATTTGTACCTAAAGTTGTGTTTGCATGTTAAGCTTGATACATGGCCTAGTTTGTGCCTAGTTTGGTTATGTCAATGCCATTTCGATTCTTGAATTCAAAGTTTACCTAAGCCTTATGTGTTTAAGTTGAAAAATGTGGTAAGCTAGTTCACTAAGATTGATAAATGGCTTGGATATGTCTAGACTTTGATCATGAGTTTAGTGTCATTTGAGCACTTGATTTCAAAAATCTTATACATTTGAATTGCATAATTTGGCATGATAGGATGATTTGATGAAATTAGGATGAACTTTTATTTTGTGATGATTGCCATTATAGGTTACAAAATTTGCATATTATGTAAAATGATAGACTGAAGAAAAAGGAATATAAGTTTGTAGTATACTGCCTACAAAGTCGTGACACCACCTCATGGATGTCGCAACACCACCTTTCAACATTGCGACTTTCTCTGTTTGAGGTCGCAACATCAACTAACTGTCTTCAATGTCGCGACATTACACCTTGGTGTTGCAATGCCAATTCGGTAAAGTTTGGAAACTTTACATTTTGGTCCTAAGTTGTGTCACCAACCTACTATTTTGGATGTCATGACGCCAACTCGAAAATTTTAAAATTTTACATTTTAATCCTCAAATGGTCTCGAGTTATCAAAAGAGCTTGTGTAATCTCATACAAACCTCAGATCAAATTATATGTTATGATATAATGATGTAATGATCATGTTAATGAATATAAAGTGTTGAATTGATAAAAAATTATGTTGTAATTAATTGTAGTTGCTCCGACAATAAATATGACATCCTGTAGCTCGGACTCACCGATCTAGTTGAGCAAGATATATTACCTGTTTGCTATAGTAAAAAAAGATTTATACATATATATGAACTTTAAATTTGTTATAAAATATGTAAATTGTAATTATATTTTATTACATTATATTGTTTATTTGGTAGTTCAATTGTGTAGGATTTTTTTAATTTAAGCAATTTTCTGTAATATGTTGGATATATTTGTAATTACCATAATGAATTAGATATTAAAAATATTTTTATGAGTGAGATTTATTTTTTTACTTGTAATTAGTTTGTTTACTTAGTTGTAAATAGTTAATTTTATCAGTAATATGTTTAATTTGAATATAAATATAATATTTGTTGTGAAAATTGTTTAATAGAAATATTTTATTATAAGCATTTTTAATGTTTATAATGAAATTTAGATTAAGTTAAAATAAAAGTTTATGATTGTGAAAATATTTTATTTGTTGTTTTTGCAAGTTTGGGGAAATGGCATTGCTACAACTTTAGCGTGTATTTGATGAAATATTGAAAATAGTAAATATTACAAACTTGATTTTAACATAATATATTTTTTGTTCACTAACAAGTGTTATATAAACTGTATATAGCAAGTGAGTTGATCAGTCCGGAGCAGGTTGCATCATGGCTCTTTAGGTGATATTGACCCGAGGGTCCATGCATACCTAGATGAAGTCGATTTCGGGTACACAGTGTTGATCCGAAGCTCCACAATCTATCCAGATTTATTAGCTGCATTGGTGGAACAATGAAGACTTGAGACATACATTTCAATAGTTGTGTGGTGAGTGCACCATTACATTAGAATATGTTGATAAACCACTTGTTCTTCCAGTTCATGGATTACTTGTAAACGAAGAATCAAGTTCGAACATGAACAATGTTTGCCTAGAGTTGTTCGAAAGGTATCCCCTGGAAAGTAAAATGAAAGAGAATTTTATTTTACACACTTGGCTGGACACTTTCCAAACAATGCTACTCAAGATTGCATCAGAAGTAAAATTAAAGTTTGATTGATAATAATGCTAATTTATTTATGATAAATTTGAATAAATATTTATATATAATATGAATTGGATTTTAATTTTCAAATTAGACTTATAAATACTAAAATGCCACTTATTCAAATATAAAGAATGTAACACGTTTTCCAGTGAAATCAGAATAGTGGTTTCGGGACTACAAATCCGAAGTCAAAAAATTTATTTTAATATTTTTCCTTAATAGCGACATTGCGTATCCCAAAGAATCTTCAGAAAAAATCTGATATCTCTTCTATAACTCTCTTTACTTATTAACTCATTCTCATTTCTACCCACATTATTAATTACTCAGCCACTGAACTCTTCGGTTTCTCACTTGCGAGCTTAATCAATATAAATCTTGTGAATTCTATTATATAAGACATACAGGTGAGGGGGTGGAGGTCGTAAAGCCTCAAAATTTAATTCTCATATATTCAAACGTATAACGTAAAATTTTGTCATCAACATGTTCACTATAAAACATTCATTTCATACTTTTATGATTCCCGCTTCATCATAAGCAATATTTTTACTCAAACACGTGAATATCACTTTCAGCTTTATCAGAGTTAGCACGGTTGGAAAGCATCTCTATCTATAAATAAAATAAAAATTAGATCGGATCATACACATTAGGGCATACTATCCAGATTACTTCGGTAAGTTTTATTGTGTATCTTAAGGTTTATATGGCATGTATAGGGTTTAATTGAAAGGAAGTGAAGGTATTACAAACTTAGTTATCAACATTTTTCACTAAAATAGTTTTGGACAGCACCAGTAGTCTAATTTTAAAAATTCACCAAAAATTGTGGAAATCAAATTAGAGGTTGAATAAAATATGAAATTAAATCTTATTGAGTCTAGTTTTACATAGAAGAAACGGTGTAAGTAAAATAATTTCATATTATGAGATATTTAAGTTTTATGAGACAACATCAGAGTGATTTCAAAATCCCCTATTCTGACTTTGGAAAATCATTAAAAATTGTATAAAAATAATTATGGATTAGAATTAATATGTTTAAAATTTTTAATGGGTCTATTTTCAAGAGAAATAAACGGGAACATCATCCGAATCTCGTACGAGGAGATAATTAATTTTTAGTGAAGAAGGGTCAAAACTGTCAGATAGCAGAACAGGGATGACTTTAAAGAATAAACTGTACTTATTGGTTAAACCATAAATTTTGAAAATTTTATGGTAAGAAGATATGTGAGTCTAATTTCAGAAAAATTTAGCGGATCTTAATTCAGAGTTCTGTAGTTCAAGATATAAATAATTTAATGACGATGATTTGAGTAGACAGCTTTGATATGATCGTAAGTAAATAGTGGAATTCTGTGCAATTATTCTGTAAACTTCGGTAATGCCTCTTAACTTATTCCGGCGACGGTTACGGGCTAGGGGTGTTATATAACATGTCCAAATGTCTATTATACAATATGTTTTTTATGGACATTGTTTCCTTTTTCTAGGAAATAATCGGCATCGGTTGTGGTCACAACTCATTCTCATTATTATAATTTTAATTATTCAATTTAAATAACTTTAATCCAACTTGAAGTTGGATAAATGAATAAAGAAGACAATTAAAATAATTTTTTTAAGATTAAGAATGAACTTAATGAATTTTTCTTTAACAAGATAGCTAAACTTATTAACTTGTATAATTTCACGATGAAATTATACCGTGGTGGTATATATAATATTTTTTGAATTTGTTCTTAAGAAACCAACACATCCACCATGTGCAAAATGTACATTCTTTTACTAAGGAATGTTTAAATCAACATTCAAGATATTATATATCAATATTCTCTTTCGTGCATCTTTTCACTATTTGATGGATTCTTAAAACTATTTCCACATGACTAAGAGGCCTCTAACTATTCACCTTTAATGAAATATTGCTAGCATAACAACCATTTGATATCTTGAAATTTTACTTTTTTTACAAAGTTTTAGAATTTTTGGTCAACTCAATACGAGAGTGTATAAATTTAACAATATATCAAATATAGTAACCATGCGAAAGAAAGGATAATATTACTTGGAACAAACATAACTACACAACACCCACAAATACAAATTTAGAAATTATGATGAACACAAAGACACTCATCATTTGTTAAATTCACATCACCCCCACTTATTTATTCAAATCATTCTAAAGGAACTGAAATGCTGAATCTTTCCATCCAATTCAATCTTGAATTCCAATGCCACTATCAAAAATTACAAAAAAAAAATGTTTTAACATAAATATTAGATTAAGAAAGATGAAACTTATGAAATAGTTATTAGAAAAGAAACTCAACTAAGCAAGATGTTGGATGCAGAGCTAGTTTCTTCTTACTTTGTTTCTTTGTACCCACTTCGTGAAATTGTATTGCCAATCTCTCTCCACCTTTCTAACAAACCACCATGGTCTTCCAGTTGTGAATACAATGTAACCCAAGCTCAGTCCTATCACTACTCCACTTCCATACCCCATCATTACAACTTGCCAAAAGAAGGGTATCTTAGAACCTTCATGTTCCACCACCAATGGTGAAGGCGGGTCGAGCCCCCGATGGTTGACGCATTGCTTGGATAATGGTAATCCACACAATCCCAAGTTACCACTGTAGGAATCATTATCAAATGTATCGAATTGATTCCCATGAGGAATTGGTCCAACAAGATTGTTGTTTGAAAGATTCAATACTTCAAGAAATGTCAGATTCGTCACTTGAGAAGGAATCCCGCCATTGAACTTGTTTGATGAAAGATCCAATGATTCAAGTGCTACCAAATTTCCAAAAGATGTTGGGATAGGACCAGTGAAGTTGTTGTGAGAGAAATTGAGCATTTGCAAGGAAATAAGTTGCCCAACATCCTCAGGAATTTCTCCGGAGAATTGGTTGTTTGACAAGTCCATAGATATGAAAATGTCATAGGTCTTTCTCAATTCCATCTCCAATCTTTTCGTTGTTACATTCACATGATTTTCAAAAGTAATATTTAATTCAAAAGCTCCAAAAACAATAGAATATGAGGTTACCCGCTCTCTAGGTTTCATTGCTCTCAAATTTCGTAAGAGTTTCGTTGGCAATGTGCCTGTGAACTCATTTGCAGAGAGATCAATTATTCGCAATGCAGAGAAATTAGATGAAGCTATGGAATGAGGCAGTGATCCATACAATCTATTAAATCTCAGGATAAGAACTTCCAGACTTGAAAGCGAAGCTAACCAACCGGAAAATCTATCCGTTAACTTGTTGTTCCCTAAATTTAAAAGTTCCAATGAAGTAGTATTAGCCAAAGATGATGGTACTAATCCTTCCAATTGATTGTCATTGAGTAAAAGATGCCTCAACTCACTATTATTCACAAAAGAATTAGGGATCTTGCCAATGAAGTTGTT
This sequence comes from Gossypium hirsutum, assembly GCF_007990345.1. NCBI lineage: Eukaryota > Viridiplantae > Streptophyta > Magnoliopsida > Malvales > Malvaceae > Gossypium > Gossypium hirsutum. The sequence continues at coordinate 2,387,520 of NC_053444.1, forward strand.
CATTTCCAAATCTAAGGTTTCGAGATAGCTTAAATTTCCAAGACAATCAGGAATAGTTCCACTCAAGCTGTTTTCGGACAAGTCCAGAAGAACAAGTGAACTCCAATTGCAAATAGAAGAAGGGACATTTCCTGTCAATTTATTCTCTGAAATGATGAACTGTTCCAACTCCTTTAAAATTGGAATTGAGGATTCAAGCAAGTTGAGAGAATTGGTCCTTGAAGCAAGTTGGAATGAAGGTTCAGATAATCCAAATTGTTTCCCGGCATTTGCTCCAGAGCAGTCAAAAAGTTAAGAGAAAGATCCAACCATCGCAATCCTTCCCACCCTTCAGCTTCCCATTTGGAAATTCCACCAGAAATCATGTTATTGGAAAGATCTAACTGTTCCAAGTTCGATGTTCGAAAGAAACTCGGGAACTGCCTTACGCGACCACCAGAGAATCTCACAGTGGTAAGCTGGGGGAAAGAATAGTTCAAATCATTGCCGCTTGTGCTTAATGATAATAAACTATTACTTGAAACAACAAGAAACATAAGACTCGTGAGTTTTGAAAGCATATCTGGCTTGATCACACCACTCAAGTTGTTTGATGACAAATCAAGTGAAGTAAGGCTCACAAGATCAAACAGCCAAGATGGTACTCCACCACTTATAGAGTTATCATATAACCGAAGTTCCTCTAAAAATTGAAGCTCACTAACATGATTTGGAAAGGGACCTTCCAAGTGATTATTTGACAAATCAAGAAAGGTAATTTTTGTGAGGTTGAAGATAGTTATTGGAAGTGGACCACTCAAATTGCATGAAGAAATGCTCAAAGAAGTTAATTTTCTAAGGTTTCCAAAAACATCTGGAATCTGTCCTTCAAGCGAATTTTTTGATAAATCAACGGAAATGATTTGAGTGAGATTTCCAAATGATGCTGGAATTGACCCCCTAAAACCACAATTGGAAAGGTACAACAACTCAAGGCCACTACTCCAGTTTGTGTTTGGGAGATAACCTGTGAGATTTTCATTCTCCCTTAAATCTAAAACTTTGAGGTTTGGAAGCTGAAAAACTTGAGTTGGGAATTCCCCATGTAATTTACACTCACTGAGACTCAAATGTTCAAGTGATGAAGACAAGTTTAGAAAGGAAGTGAGTGCAACATCAGACATATCTACATCATCAAGTGCAAGGTTTCTTAATTTGGTCAAGTTTCTTGCAAGCATGTCAAAACCTTGGCCATCAAATCTTGATTCGTAACTGTAAAAGGAAAGGTCAAGTGAAACCAAACTTGATAGGAGACTGATTTGATGCGGGATCAAGCCATAGAAGCCATTATTAGAGAGATTAAGATGGGTTAAACTCACCAACTGGCTAAATAACTTTGATGAGATGGTGCCATTGAAACCGTTATCAGCAAGGTTGAGTCGTTGGAGTCCATGAAAGCGAAACAAGCAGCTAGTGTTCTCAAGAAGAGAGCCTCCGAGGTAGTTGGAGCTCAAGTCAAGCCATTGGAGGTTATGCAGTTGAAAAAGGCTGTTGTTTGCGAAGAGAGAACCAACAAGGCAACTGTGACTGAGATCGAGGCCGATTACATGACCAGTCACGTTGTCGCATTCCACTCCCTCCCATGAACAACAATCGATGCTTTTGTTCCATGACTCTACGTCTATCTTGAGATAAGTACCTTGAAAATAACAATAACAGAAATGGTGGTTTTAAAATGGAGCAAAGCATCTCTTTGATGTGGGAGACATAAATGAGAGGATGGAGGAGCAACAGAGGAAGACAAACTCCATGAAAGTTGCAAGATCACCAAAACCAGGCAAAAGATTCCCATGTATTTTTTTTCTCCAAAAAACAAACAAATACAAAGTTAAGAAACAAAGGGATGCCTATCATAACAACACCAAGTCCTTTTATAGAATTAGAGAATTTACTTTAGTTAAAAATAATTTATCATATTTTAAAATACTTTTGTTGACACCATTTTTTTGTTTGAAAACGGGGTCGACTTGGGTTTTGAAAAATGAAACGGGAGTCGCCACCAATCCCCTTTTTTTTATTTTTATGAGGTGTGATTGGATCACCTCGAAAAGTGGTTATTTTTAATAAATAGTTTGATTTTATTAAAACAACAAGTTTGGTCCACAAAATTCAGAAAAATGGGTTCGGGAGTCGGTTACGCACGAGGAAGGATTAGCACCCTCGATACGCCCAAAAATTGGTACCTAGTTGATTAGTTAATGTCTTGATGTCGATAATTGAAAACTTTGAAGAATTTTAAAGATACGATCCTTGTATTAAAGGTTAAAAAAAATTGGGAAAAGAAACATATTTTACGTTAATTGAGAAAGAGAATCGTATCCAGTGAGTTAGGACATAATATCTCGAATTCTCGATACAAGAGAAATGCTTAATTAAAATGTATTTTAGCTATCTCGGATTTAAAAAGCGAGATCACGACCAGTAAGTTAGGACGCGATCTTCTTTCAAATCCCGAGATCATTTAAAACTTGAGTTTGAAAGGATTCGTGTATTTAGATTTATTGTGAAAATCGTGACCCAGTAAATTAGGGTACGATATTCTCAAATCTAAACACAAGATTTTGCTTATTCAAAAATCATAGTTTATGCATTGAAATAAATTAATTCAACATGAAATAATAAAACACGATGTTAATACTTGTAACAAGGCGATATTGAATACAATAAGCAAAAATAATACGAGCAATTGCTATAAAAATAAGATAAGTACAAATCAATAACATACGAAATAGCAATATATACAAGCAAATAAAATTAAAACATTCATTCAAATCAATAAAGAAAATGAAATAAATAAATGAATAAGATTATAAAAAAAGTAAAAAGGTATATGTGTACTTATAAAAATTAAAACGTATATTGATATATGCATAAAAAATATGTGTATAAACTATAAAATATAATACAAATATATATAGGTATGTACATATATATAAATAAATTATGAAAGATATACACATGTATAAATACTTTAAGCTTATAAAATATAAGAATATATAAACATCTATATATATATATAAGGCTAAAATAAAAAAAATCAATATATTAACAATAATAATGAATAAATAAAGGAAAATAAAACTGATAATAATAATAAATGGTAATGATAATATTATTATATTTAAAATAATTAATTAAACAATAAAACAGATAAAAAAGGACTAAATTGAAATAAAAACGGAAATATTGGGTAAATTCGAAAATAAAAAAAAACGAAAAGGACTGGTGTAAAACGCGTGTCAAAAGGAAAGGACCAAAGGGGAAATATCACCCTATTGACCAAACGACGCCGTTCCAGTTTAATGCCTGCACATGGTCTATGGACCACATTGAAACAGACGCGAGAATTCATGGCCAAAATTGAAAATAATAAAGAAACCGAATTGAATACACAGAAAACGCGGAGGGGCTTATTGCGCCAATAAACCATCTCATGAAAACGCGTGGTTCCCCCCTGGAGCGGGTCTGGTCGCGCCGGGTCATGGGGCTAAAACGGCGCCGTTTCACTTTTAGTATAAATATTAAAAAAACTCAAAAAAAAAAATCAGATTCGTCATTTTTTCTAAAAAACTGAGAGTGAACTCTCTCTTTTGCATTCTCTCAGGCCCTGGCGCCGGTCATCGGCCGATCTAGGCCTCCGGCATGCCTCCGCCCTAGCACCGCCGTATGTGGTGGCCGGCGACTCCAAAATCGGATCTTTTGATCCTTTTTTGAAGCCAGGCGTGTCTTAGGCACAAATCTAGGGCCAAACCTCGAAAAAAAAGTCCGAAGCTTGAAGAACGAGGGGAAACCGCTCGTCTTCTCCTTTCCGGCGCGGCACAGGTAACTCGCTTTTCTTATTTTTGTTTTGTTAAAAGAGTTGTAGAAAATAAACAAAAAAATAGAAGAAAGTAAATAAAAACACAAGAACAGGGAAGAAAATAAATTGAAATCAACCTTTTTCTTTTGCTTTTTAATCTTCTTATTATTCACTGGTTGTTGTTAATCGATTCTAAAAAAAATACAGACATGGTGTTTGGCTTTTATAGCCGATCCATTTCTATTTTCTCTATTATTTTGCTACTTTGCGTGTTTCCCCTTGTTTGCAGAGTGATTTGATGCTGATGGATTAGGTGGCAGAGTTGGTGGTTACTAGAGGCGACGGCAACAGAGAGGAAATGACGGCGGCGGCGTGGAAGTCAAAAGGGCAGGTGGTGCGGCTGAAGGCAGTAGGCTAGGGTTCTGTTTTCTGATTTGCACTTTGGGCCATTTGGGCCATTAGGGTTTAGTTTTAGTGGGTTAAGATTTTGGGTCTAGGTTTGGGCTGATGGGTAAGGTCTAGGTGGTTTTGGGTATTGGGTATTGGGTTAGTGTTGGGTTTGGTTATTGGGTAATGGGCCTCGGTTTTATTAATTTGATATTTAAAAACTTGTGGTCTAATAATGTCCCTAGTTCTTGTACCCTTTGAATTTTTGAAATTTAATCCCTATGGTTTTAATTCTAAGAATTTATCTTTTCAACTTATCTGATTTAAAATTAAAGTCCAATTGATGATATTTTTAATTGGTTTATGTTAATTTCAAATGTGTTATGTATTGAGCTTTAATTTTTACATGAAACCTTTAAGTACTAAAATATCACAAATTCAAATGCAACGGAAGTTCATTAATAACGGAATCTCAGTTTACAAAATTAACGTGCCTTATATTATCATTTATTAACTTATAACTTGATTAATGCTTCGGTTACTATCAATATTAACCGTAACTACTTAGCTATCGTGTGAAGTTACAAATAATCTATTGGCTTAATTGCAGTTTATATTGTATGACTTGAAAATTCGGGTTAAATCCCTATCCTACTTTTTTCTTTAATTATTAATAAAAAATTTGAGTAAATATTTTGTCTTTTTTTTAAATTCATTTTTAGTTAACCATAACTTTAAAGACAACCAAGTCAAGTCTCTTAAAGTTGGTTTACATCTTTGAAATTAGTGGTAATTGCATCAAATGGCGTATCTAGAGGTGCTCGTAGGGTCTCGACCCCTCTAAAATGAATTTTTTTCATTTAAGTTTTTTAAAATTTTTAAAATTTCAAATTAGTAAAGATAAAGTTGCATTTTGGCCATTCCTAAAAATAATAAAAATTTGATTTAATACTTTAAAAATTATAAAAATATAAATCATTCAAATGGTATAATTGTATTGTTACTATCGTAAAAATTACAATTTAATTTTGGTCCTCCTAACAAATTTTTTTGTCTTCACTCCTAAATATGATTTTAAATTTATTTTATAATTTGAGTGTTATTGCTTTCCAAGGTGTTTTATAGAGTTTTATATATATATATATATGCCACTGACTTATAAGTCATGAGAATTGGCCATTAAAGCAAGTTGAAACGAATGTTGAGCATTTCCTAACTCTTTCCCTGGAAATTGCTCCAAAATGGTAAAAAAAAAAAAAGAAAAAAAGAAAAAGCTATGTTGTTGGAAAATTATGAAAGTTGAATAAAAGTTTATGGTATTTCAACTATGAAATCGATCAATGCTCGTAATTATATCAGACATTTGACACATAATAATTATTTTTTACAAGAAATTTGAATGATGCCACAGTGGTACGTCAGCAATCAACACTGACATGGTGTTTGCTAACGGTCACATCAGCATTGTCATTAAATATGAACGGTCAACATCAGTTAAAGTGACTACTTAATCAGTTTTATTAACTCAGGTACTCAGGTGTAAAAAGTTAGAAGGCACCTAATTGATTTTTTTTTTAAAGTTTGGGGGGCTTATTTTATCAATAAACCTTAATTTAATCATTATACTAAGACCCAACCAACAAAGTATCTACTTAAAGATTTAAAGTGGATGCATAAAATAATGAAAAGAAAAAAAAAGTGAAAACAGCAACAATTATTTTGAAGTTAAGACCACGAAAGTGTATCCCATTTTAGAAGTTGACTTAACATTTACTTGATTTCCCATTTCATTGTCTACTAATCATTTTGTACCCAACAAAGAAAATGGGAGTAGAATTTTAATATGAATTTACAACTTTATTTTTTTATTACTTAAGAAAGACTCATCATAATTTGTAAGTTGAATGTATATAATTTATTTTTCTAAGAGTATATATAAATTTTAATATTGTTTGGACTTATTCTGTAGTGAGAGTTTTAGCATTTGTTAGGTTCATTAGGAATTTATTATTTTCAGTGTATTTTTTAAGTAAACAACAGACTCACTTCATTTATAAACTAAGTTTTCAAGGGAGAGAGATCTTGATTTTTTAAGTGCAAAAGTGAGGTTGTTAAATCAAGGTGTTAGGACTTAAATTACTTTTGTATGATGTTGAAAGATAGTTAATTATCTTGTTTGAGAAAGGCCTTGTAAGCATATGGAAATTGAATTGCGTAAACATTAAAAATAGAAAGTATAATGTCTCTAATGAAAGCATGTGAAATCGAATTTTGATCCGAAGCTAAGAATCGAAAAATATATTTATCCCGAGTTCAGGGGCTAAATTGAATAAAAATACAAAATATATGTGAAATCGAAAAAGGGATTATTTAAGATCATGCATCTCGTGGCATTATTGTTGTGATCCATTGAATGACTATTATTTGTCATTATGTTATATTAATTGGTATAAATATATATTTACATAGAACCAGAATGGGATAAAAGTGGAACTAGTAGAGGAAAAGCTAAATTTGCATAATAGGCCATGAGAAACCTACTCATTTGTATTTTGAAAGGCAAGTTCTTATGGTTATTACTACTCTTCCTTGCTTAATAAGGTTTGATTGTGTTATTTCCATTTTTATCTATTTTTGAACATAATATGAAATGTTGATAAAAATTGGCATACATGGATAATAGATGAGATTGAATTAAATTGGATAATTCTGGTCCTGTGGCATGTATATAGGGTCATTGTTTTATGTAAATGGTCATCCTAATTTGAATGCCAATGTTGTATTTGTAGCTAAGGTTGTGTTTGCATGTTAAACTTGATATATGGCCTAGTTTGTGCCTAGTTTGGTTATGTCAATGCCATTTCGATTCTTGAATTCAAAGTTTACCTAAGCCTTATGTTTTTAAGTTGAAAAATGTGGTAAGCTGGTTTGTTAAGATTGATAAATGGCTTGGATATGTCTAGACTTTGATCATGAGTTTAGTTTCATTTGAGCACTTGATTTCAAAAATCTTATACATTTGAATTGCATAATTTGGCATGATAGGATGATTTGATGAAATTAGGATGAACTTTTATTTTGTGATGGTTGCCATTATAGGTTACAAAATTTGCATATTATGTAAAATGATAGATTGAAGAAAAAGGGATATAAGTTTGTAGTATACCACCTACAAAGTCGTGACACCACCTCATGGATGTCACAACACCACCTTTCAACATTGCAACTTTCTCTGTTTGAGGTCGCAACATCAACTAACTGTCTTCAATGTCGCAACCTTACACCTTGGTGTTGCGACGCTAATTCGGCAAAGTTTGGAAACTTTACATTTTGGTCCTAAGTTGTGTCACCAACCTACTATTTTGGATGTCATGACGTCAACTCGAAAATTTTAAAATTTTACATTTTAATCCTCAAATGGTCTCGAGTTATCAAAAGAGCTTGTGTAATCTCATACAAACTCCAGATCAAATTATATGTTACGATATAATGATGTAATGATCATGTAAATGAATATAAAGTGTTGAATTGATAAAAATTATGTTATAATTAATTGTAGTTGCTCCGGCAATAAATATGACATCCTATAGCTCGGACTCACCGATCTAGTTGAGCAAGATATATTACCTGTTTGCTATAGTAAAAAAAGATTTATACATATATATGAACTTTAAATTTGTTATAAAATATGTAAATTGTAATTATATTTTAGTACATTATATTGTTTATTTGGTAGTTCAATTGTGTAGGATTTTTTTAATTTAAGCAATTTTCTGTAATATGTTGGATATATTTGTAATTACCATAATGAATTAGATATTAAAAATATTTTTATGAGTGAGATTTATTTGTTTTACTTGTAATTAGTTTGTTTACTTAGTTGTAAATAGTTAATTTTATCAGTAATATGTTTAATTTGAATATAAATATAATATTTGTTGTGAAAATTGTTTAATAGAAATATTTTATTATAAGCATTTGTAATGCTTATAATGAAATTTAGATTAAGTTAAAATAAAAGTTTATGATTGTGAAAATATTTTCTTTGTTGTTTTTGCAAGTTTGGGGAAATAACATTGCTATAGCTTTAGCATGTATTGATGAAATATTGAAAATAGTAAATATTACAAACTTGATTTTAACATAATATATTTTTTGTTCACTAACACGTGTTATATGAACTGTATGTAGCAAGTGAGTTGATCAGTCCGGAGCAGGTTGCATCATGGCTCTTCAGGTGATATTGACCCGAGGGTCCATGCATACCTAGACGAAGTCGATTTCTAGTACACAGTGTTGATCAGAAGCTCCACAATCTATCCAGATTTATTAGCTGCATTGGTGGAACAATGAAGATCTGAGACATACATTTCAATAGTTGTGTGGTGAGTGCACCATTACATTGGAATATGTTGATATACAGCTTGTTCTTCCAGTTCATGGATAACCTGTAATCGAAGAATCAAGTTCGAACATGAACAATGTTTGCCTAGAGTTGTTCGAAAGGTATCCCCTGAAAAGTATAACGAAAGAGAATTTTATTTTACACACTTGGCTGGACACTTTCCTAACAATGCTACTCGAGATTGCATCAAAAGCAAAGGTGCAATTCTCTGCTCGATCTATCTTTCAGAAAGATTTTGATGTCAGATAAATCACATAATCAAGTGAGCTAGTATTATCTCTACAATTTGAGACATGTCAATAATTTTAATTGGGGGAAGATGTACCTACATCATTGTATTGGGAGATGTGCTTAGAATCCATAGGTGGCTAGTACATGCTTCAACAATGGGTATATTTCAAAATGCCTTTCTTGCCTTCAATTACTCAACTTACCATACACTTTCCATTAGTTACAAGTATTGCACAAAAAAGTGCAAAAAAAATTTTGCCTAGCTTGTTATGAACAATAATATCCGCCAACCCATTTGAAAAACTCTAGGATTTCTTTAGATGAGAAATTTGGTTCTCGACCTTCTTCAACCTGTGTTGGTACAGATTCTATAAAATCTTCTAATAATTCATTAAGGACCAAATTACTCATTCAAGGAAATCTTGGAGTTTCCCAAATGGTTTTTCAAATATTATTGCCCGTAACAAGCTGGATAATTCTCTTTGCACCTTCTCATACAGTACTCATAACAAAATATTTAACCAATATTTCGTTCCAAACCTTCTCTGTATCATGCCTCGCTGCAAATCTCCATAACCTATCAAATATAACTTTATGCTCCATATAAATAAATGTTTCCCTGTGGTTGAACAGAGTACTTCTAGGCGTATATCTTTGTCGTGGTGGTCGCCTACGAAAACGTGGTTGCTCACAACGTTGGTTCAGATTACCCTTCTCCTTAGAGTCATCCCCTATGTCTTTATTTTTTTTTTTAGTTTAGTTTGGTTGAGTCGATTGAAGTAACGATATCACACATGGATCGTTGGCAAGAACACTAAAGTCATACATGTCAACGAACCTGTTAAAAGTTTGCACCTAAAAACCGAAATGCACCAATCATAGCGGTCAGTGTGGGACTATATGCCGACCCAAACAAGTCCTGCCTCATAAAATCTATACTACTTTCCTGTTGAACCTCTGGTTGGATGACTTGAGAATAATCAACTGAACGTTGCCATATCTTCAACATTCCATGCATGATGTAATCGACCACTAGAAGAACCCGCAATTTGTCCCCCCCCGGGGAATAACTACTCATGGGTAAATGTCATTGCTAGGCTGAACCTCTTAATTGGAGAGACATACCCGACATCCGGTAGTTATCAAGATGCAACGGAGTAGGGCAATGTGCAGCTTGCAGGTGAGCATGTAAATGACTAGGTTCCCACACAAGGCCACGTTGAAGCCGAAACGGAGGTCGACCACCATTGAGCAAAATAGAATCTCTCATTTTCCCTAAACCAATTAATGTAGAGATGTAATCACCTTGACAAATCAGACGTGTCTGATGTATTCAAAATTGGTGGGAACTGGACCAATGGGTTTCTTGCCTGTTCCATTTTTGGTATTTTTCGGAATTGTTGTTGTTGTTGTGAGTAATGATTCTGGGTTGGGGAATTTATAGTGATTTTTGGAAACAGATGAATAATTATGGTCAGGTGGATCGTAGATTTGATTTAATGTTTGATAGTTAGGAAGAGGTAGTTGGTTGTTTGGGGGTTAATGGCCGATGTAATAAAAATTGGTTTATTTTAAAGGCAGCAAACATATAATTTTCATAAATAATTTCAAATAATATATTAATTGTTTTGTATGATTTCAATAATTTCCCCAAAAAAATTCAATTTATTATTTACTAAAAAACCTGAGTCCCCAACTCTTTTACCTATTCAAAATTTTAAAATCAATATCTTTCGTGTACCAAAAACAAGAGAAGTAGAATTGTTTGAGATTAAAAAATTATTGTAATTTGTTTTAAAATTAAGGTTGTATATGCAATTTTGTTAATTATATTATTTTTATACAATTTGTTTCAAATTTATACCATATTTATAATCAAAACCTAAAAAATAACTCATGTGACTTGATGACCAATATATTCATCGCCCCAAATATATCCCAAGTTCAAATCAAAATAATTGTTCAAGCTTTACTTCATTCATTATGAATATTATATAAATATATTAATATTAAAAACAACCCATACAATTCAAAATAATTTTTAAAAAATTAAAATGTTCAAAATTTTTCAATATGAATAATGAATTTTAAATTTATTTATAGATAGTCTCATTTAATTTTTAATAATAAATTTAAATGCCTATATAAATTAAATTTCAAAATGTGACTAACGTTTAACACCCAAAATCTTATTATAGATTTTTTTTTCAATTTGCATCCAACTTAAATCATCGTCAAATATCCAAACTAATAGAGTTTTAAAAATAGATATTATAATTATTTTACGTGAATAAATACTGTGAATTTTGTTTTTTTTTTTTTTAATTTCTAACGTTGATAGGAATCACTAAATTCCCACTATGGAAGAGCAAAATCATTTGAATTTTTTTAATACCATTAATGAAAGAGTAGAAGGGGAAAAAAAAGATGGATAATTTGATTTATATTCACATTATACCGAAAACCCTAAAAATCTAATTGCTAACTAAAGTTCCACAGATGGTAATAATAGAACAACAACCAAAGCCAAAAACCCTAGAGATTTGAATCTCAGGATCAACAACTACTACAGAGAGAGGGGGGAGGGGTTGATTTGTGAACGGCTTTGGGGAATCTAAACTTATCTGCATTAATCATCATCGGCACCGGAAGTCTTGGAGGTCCCGGTTTTCTTCGGGAGGAGGAGGTTGTGGATGTTGGGCATCACACCACCATTGGCGATCGTCACATCGCCGAGCAGCTTGCTCAGCTCTTCGTCGTTCCTTACGGCAAGTTGGATGTGACGTGGCACGATTCGGGTTTTCTTGTTGTCCCTGGCTGCATTCCCGGCTAGCTCAAGAACCTAAAACAAACACACAATAACTGAATTACTAAAGCAGTTTTTTGAAAGAAAAAAAATTTGATATGCTTTTTTGGGTGCAAGTAAGACTAAGTTTCACTTTCACATAGTAGAATTTTTTTTGGGAGAAGAAACCCTAATTTTCGAGCCTACGAAAGTGGAAAGATACTGAAAATTTCAAGCATAAAGCATAGATCCGAAGATGAAATACTAATTTTCTGCGATCATAATTATAAAAGGTCTGATTTAGAACATAGATCCGTTAAAAAGAAACAAATTTCACAAAACCTAGAAATTTCAAATTAAAAAAAAGCATACATGAGAAGAAAATTGTTGTTTGATCTCATTTTATAAAAATTGAAATTAGAAAAATAAAATTTCTCCTGATTTCAAGGGACGAAATTAGGAACCCTACATTAGGCTACGAAACCAAATCAAACGACTACACTTGTGAAAACTGCCGATAATCCTTCACATAATTTTAAAATGAAAAATCAAAGGATTGTTAAAATTAGACCCAAAAAAAAGCTTTCGCACCTCAGCGGCAAGATATTCAAGAACGGCGGCGAGGTAAACCGGAGCTCCAGCTCCGACCCGCTCAGCATATTTCCCAGCTTTAAGGAACCGAGCAATACGACCCACCGGAAACTGAAGCCCAGCCTTGCTACTCCTTGATGTTGCCTTCTTCGAGGCTCCGGATCCGAGAGTCTTACCCCGACCCGCCATTAATATACGAGAAATAAAACGAGAGATGCAAAAACAAATTAAAGCGTGGAAAGGAGAAATAGAAATAAGTGAATACTTGCCGCTTATTTTGGGTGTATATATAGAGGAGAGAGTAGAGAAATTAGCCAATGGAAAACAAGTACGTGGATCGAGAAAAGTGACCGTAGGATGGAAATTAAATAAACGGTTTGGATTTGAAACCGAACACCGCTTTCTCTCTTTCTTTCCTTTTTTTTTTTATTTGTGGATTTTGGTTAGTTATAAAATTAAGAGAGGGAAATTCCGTTTTTGTTTTTTTTTTCTCAGCTGGAATGTTATAGAGTGAGGTTAATGACTGAAATGTCCCTGACATTTCAGAAATTTTAGTACTTTTATTTGTTGGTTCGGTAACGATGTGCAGTCAAAGTGAGATAATGCTGATGTCCATTATTGTAAACGTATCATGAAAATTTATGTATTAAGTTAGTTTATTTTTTATTTTTTAAATAAATTAATTAATTGTTATATATTAGATTAAAGAGTAAACTAGTACTTCTATTAAAATATTATTCATGTACGTTGAGGTATGCAAGACATTTCATGTGTAATTGTTCGATTATTTTATCAGTCACGCTAATTTTTAATGGTGAAGATGAATGAAATTTTTAACAAAAATGATTTATTTGTTCTTTAATCTAAAGTATAATGATTAATTTGCTCATTTTTTAATAAATGAAGTAAAATGTAATCTACCTTCTAGTACAGTGACTTCCATAATTAAAAGTCAAATTACATTTTGCTCATTTCTTTAAAAAATGATTAAATTAGTCATTGTACGCTAGATTAACAGTAAACAAGTCCTTTTATAGCACTTCACGTGTAATTTTTTTGTTATTTTATTAGTCATGTTAGTTTTTAACAATAGAAATGAATGAAATTTAAACATAATTTACTATTTGATCTAACATTAATTATTTTAATAAAGAGAACAAAACGCTATCTCTAATATAGTTCTTCTTACCTTTAAATTATTATATAATTTATAATTACTAAATTATGGTACACTTACCATACAAGTGAAAAAAATAAATAATTTGTATAAAATTAATAAAATTGAATTATAGAATTATGATCGCGATTCAAATATTACAGATTTAAAAATTTTTACATTTTCGATAAATATAAGATCTCACAATATATACTAATCTCATTACCATTTATTTTTTAGATAATGTAAAATTTTTATACCAGATCTATTTTTATCATTGGACGATAGAGAAAGATCAGTCATTGAGCTTTGCAACGCAGCCATGGCTGCCATTCTTTCGCCTTCAAAAGCTGTGCTGAGTGCTGAGCTGCTGCTACTCTTTTTGGTGATGACGATAAATAGTACTAAACAATGGGGTTTATAGATTATAGATCATGCTGAAAGGTTTAACCAATTAGATTATAGATGCAATTTGAATAAAAAAAATATTAAAACAAAAATAAAATAATTCAATTCAATCAGATTCAAATAATTTTTTAATTCAATTTAACTGGTTCGTCCGATTTGATTAAAAATTATTAAAATTTTTATTACAAATAAAGATAATAATAAATAGAACAAATTAGTTCGATCGTTCGTTCAATCTTTTTTTTAACCAGATTCAATCGATTTATATTTATTTGTTGATTGGTTCCAGGTCCAACTAATCTGACTAGTCGATCTAGTCCAGTTCTGATACCATGACGGTGTGGTCCGAATTGTAAGTAAAAGGGACCTAATTAAAAATGAGGTTTAAATACGTCCAAATTCTCGTACTTTTCATACGTTTTAAATTTAATCTCTTTACTTTTATTTTCTGAAATCTAACCCCTTTACGTTTCAAATTTCAATATTCAAATTTAATTATTAATAACGACGTTAACGATTGAACTTATATTTTTATATATCCAAAGAGAAAAGGGGCTAAATTCCTTGACATAAAAGTAGGAAACTAAATTCCAAACGTTGAAAAACTGTAAGGACTTTAAGCATACTTTAACCTAAACACGAATAATTAAACGTGTCGAGATCTTAAACACGAATACGATACATGTATTAAACATGTGATGTTGATCGTATTTAAACGGATCGTGTTCTTCGTCAAACTCTATTTACTGCTAAACACCCTGCATCTGTTCATATACACAAAGTTGGCCAAGAAAAGAAGCAATTGGAAACAACTGCAGGCACACATATAATGTAAACCAAAATCCATCTCATTACTGAAAGTTTAAATGGCAAAATAAATCTGATGCACGTTCGAAGATAACCCTAAACCTTAGATGTCATATCGATGAAATTCAGATCACAAGCTCGTATGGGTCGGTTTCGGTTTTTCATGAAACTACTACAAAGACTTTACAGATACATGACATCGCAGAACATGTATTTTAATAACATGCAAAATCTTGATATCAGCTCGAATATCATTTACCGGTCCTAACAGTGAAACATCGATGAATAACAAACGAGAGAAAATAAGTTGCATGATGAAAAACTGGACTTTAGACCACCATAACTATGAGTAGTCTCGAAACAGCATTTCTAGTACCTTGTCAAGACGATGATTCCGACTGACTTGCTGCTTGCTTTGTTCGGAACTGTCCTGCAGGAGGGCCGTCTTTTCGTCTCTCGTATTTTTTGCTCACGTATTTGGATTCTTTTCTTGCCTTTGGTTGATAAGTAGGGTATTTGCATGGAATTATTTCCCCGTTGACATATTTATCACCTAAAAAGTACACAAAATAAGCAGATTACACAACCAAAATAACCTTTTTTGCATAACTGAAGAAACTTTAGCCAAACCAACCTCCATAATCTTTGTTTTTGACGTCTATGTATGAATCCGGTAAAACCCAAAGAACCCCGGGCAATCCTACATCGAAAAGAACAAAATTTAACTCTTAAAAGTAATGATAACAAACAACATATAGTTTAAACAAACAAAACTGCCTGATAAATAATCTTACCCTTGAACTTTTCCGAGGTTTCTTCCGAAACGGTACATTGGAATCCCGTATATGTAGTGGTGCTAAAAGCGTACATGTTCTTCTTTGCTTCTTCCATGCTGTAATAAAGAAGAAAAAGGTAAAAAACATATCTGAGATTTCTTTGTTACAATCACTAGATAAAACATACACTCGTAGAAATGGAGGCTATCATATCGTAGTGATAAAATACATGCACAAAGATGCTTTGAATATTGATAACTAAGAAAGGCACATCCATGAGGACTCAGATGAGACTGGATGGCCAAAACAAATGATATAAAGCTAGAAGAGACATATAAGTTGTGAGCTTCACTACTATGCCAATATGTAAATCAATCTAACTATTTAGAAGCTTAAGTTCTAGATAATGATAAACTCAATTGCGAACCATCGAGGATCTCCATATCATTAAACACATGCACAAAGATGCTTTGAAATATTGGTAACTAAAAAAGGCACATGCATGAGGACTCAACAAGACTGTGGACGGCCAAAACAAATGACATAAAGCTAGAAGAGACATATAAGTTGTGAGCTTCACTACTATGCCAAAATGTAAACCAATCTAACTATTTAGGAGCTTAAGTTCTAGATAATGATAAACTCAATTGCGAACCATTGAGGATCTCATTAAACGCATGCACAAAGATGCTTTGAAATATTGATAACTATGAAAGGCACATGCATGAGGACTCGAACAATACTGTGGACGGCCAAAACAAATGATATAAAGCTAGAAGAGACATATAAGTTGTGAGCTTCACTAGTATGCCAAAATGTAAATCAATCTAACTATTTAGGAGCTTAAGTTCTAGACAGTAATAAACACAATCACGAACCTTCAAGGATCTCCATATACTAAAAGTGATTAATTACAAGCATGATGATGTCGAATGTCGATAGATAACTATGAAAGGCACTTCGATGCAATTTGGCCTTAACAAGACTGGTATAAAGCTAGACATAAGAGTTGTGAGCTTCACCAATATGCACAAATGAAGATCATCAATCTAAACATTCAAGTTCTTGACTATAACTAAATCACAAACCTTTTCAAAAGCTGAGGTGAAAGATTCAGACAAGGAGTTCTAAAATAAAGATTCTGTCCTATATAGCCTCGATTACTAAGGATAATTTGTTAAAATGTTATCTTAAATTCATTATATAAGCCAGATAAATTGCAAAAACTCAACTTTATTGGTCAACTACTAATTATGATATCATACAAATTACTTCTAAGCAATGCACTGTTCAACTCATTTCTTCCATTCAATTCAAAATAGAAATTTGTAGCACTTCCTCATACAAAAACCTAGCAAAACCCCCCACAAAAATTCTCATAAACAAAACAAAAAAGGGGGGATTTTTACACACTAAATTAAAAACCAAGCAAAACCCACAAGAATTTACATAAAAAATTCCATTTTTTTTTCAGATTTTCAACTAAAAACATAAAATAATATAGACCCAGAAAGCAGAAAGTGTAACCTGCCAAGCACAGTAGCAAGAGTGTTAAGATAGGTCTCAATCATTTGTTCTCTTGTTGGAGCAGGGTCTTTAGGGAACTCCATAACGATAAGCCAATGGTTATAATCACAACCAGGTAACATTATCGTTTCCCTTTGCTCATTGCTGCTACTCCTCTTGGATGAATAATCACCGTCGAGTGCTGCTGCAACTTTGATAACTCGACGAGGACGAGTCGATGGTGATGGAAGACGGTGAGTCAGTGAGTTAACTCGCAGAGTAGGTGAAGAAGTGAGTCGGGAACGAGTGGGAAGAAAGGGTTTTGTGGGTAGAAGAAGAGTAGAAGGGTTTAAGAGAGACGCCATTGAAAAAAAATGTGAGAAACGTAGAAGAAGATTAGATTGAGATAATTTTTCTGAAATTTATGGGGAAATTGTGTTTTTTGGGGACTTTGAGGATGTTTGATAGATTTTTTTTTTTGCTCAGAGTTTTGGGCTGATTTTTGGGTCAAATTTTTTGGGCTGAAAGTCCAAAATTCATGGATTTCAAGGGCTTTTCTATGTGAATTAATTAGAAAATTCAGTCCAACGACAAAATCCAAATTGTTGGATAGGAATTTACTATTTTATCCTTATGCATAACTATTAAAAGGATAAATGTAATAATGTGTTATAAAATTGATTGAGTCTTAATTTAATTAGCATGAGTATTGTTGTCAGTACAGAATGGCATGAGTTCGAGTATGATGAAGCGCATTATCCTCCTATTTAAAGGTTAGGGAGAGCTGATGGGTAATATCTATGATCAGAATCTATAATGATATTGTTAAAATAATAATAATAATGTGTTATAAAAAAATTATATGTTTTTTAAAAAAAATAGTAAACGTTAAATTGAAACGGAATGGGTAAGATGGGACGAATCGAAAATGGATGCATCAAACATGCATAAAAGTAATAGTGATTTTCCATTGTGGGAGAATGCATCTTATTTTGATTAGAGTTAATTTTGAATTTTCTTCTCTTAATTAAACTCTATTTTTTAGTTTCCCATTTTTAAACTCTAATTAACCTAGAGTTTTTGTAGTCATATATGCTACGAATTTCAGCTTATAAATAGGCGTTAGTTACTCTAGGTTTTACACAACAAAAATATTTAGATTAAGAGAATTTTGTTCTTTGTTTCGAAGGGTTTTTCTTGTGGGGCTCCGGGTTTTTTCTTTTAATTCTCTCTATCTTTTGTGCTCTCCTTTATTATAGTGAATTCTACTTTTGCCCGTGATTTTTTATCCTCTTTTGAGGAGTTTTTCCACATAAAATTTACATGTTCGATCTTTTCAATTCTTATTTTCTTCACTTTGTTCGTTATTTAATCGGGTTTATCCCCTACATTCATATTAACATCTGTAATGGAGAGGGGTAATTGATGGTACAGAACAGTGATGGATTTGATAACATCCATTCCTATTTCATTCCGTGGTCATCCCTAAAAGTTGATGTGATTAATTAGTATGAAAATTAGTTTATATGTATTTCTTACCTGGGAAATTTAATTGGTTACATAGATTTTGATAATTAATCTATATTTTTCATATATTAATTTTATCATGTCATACACATAAAGACCAAAAGTAAAAATGATCTAGATAAGTTATAATAAAATATCTAATACATGTTTCATAGTAAGAGGACAAAAGGGATCTATCAAAGATTGATGGTATAAGGAGCAAAAGAACCCTAATGCCGTAAAATACCAAGGTTAGACAAAACTTGACACGATTAAAATTGGACAAAAGGAGCAAACAAACGAAGTAAGAGGATGAACTAATCTCTAGGCACCTTGGGCTCGGAAATTAAGAGGAATATCATGTGAGAGAGAGGTAAGGAGGAGATAAACACAAAAAAATGCCTTTGGGAATACTTTTTAGACATGCTCACTCTTCATCCTCTTCAACCTTATTCATTTTCTCTAAACAAAATCATTAACTTAAACATGAAAGAGCTACCGAAATGTCAATTCCGATGGTCTCATAGATCATCATTTTTTTCCTTTTCCACATTTTCTCTCATCTCTACAGCTCTACTACCAAACTAAATCTTCTCCAAGCTGAAGTTGACATTTGATTGCATAAAATATGATTGATTTATTCCATTTTCCAATGAAATAATTGAATGCAAAAAAAAAATGTGCTAAGAACTTCGTTTTAATAAATTATGTATTTCGTTAAATCAATGTTA